>NC_090937.1:1262264634-1262889384 GCF_040938575.1 Ambystoma mexicanum | reverse complement strand
GGGTGAGGGGCCACTATGCAGTTAGTAATGTTGACCATTGTTGCTGAATATATCACAATTTACTTACATTTTAACACAAAGCACCCCTTTGGGTACTATTGAAACAGTGGGCTTCATAACTACTCTGGCGGTAGCTGTGCCGGTAAAACCGGCACGGCTGCCACTGGAGTTGCATCCGGGTCTGGCACCCGCGAATGGGCAATTACTAGGTCATGCCGAGTTAGGCGGACATGATAATTGCCCTTTCGAAGGTGCCGGTAGATCCCCATTCCCATTTGAGCCCCATATGGCTCAAATGGGAAGGGGGAGCTCGGATGCACCGGCACCGTTAATAACGGTGCCGGTGCATCCGACGAGCTGAGGTCAGACCTGGCGGGGGCTGTCAAGCACCCACGAGCACAACTCTTACTATGGCGGAACGGTAGCAACGGTGCCGGTAGCTTACCAGCACCGTTGTTACTGGTCCGCCATAGTAGTAATGAGGCCCAGTCTGTGACTAAAGGAATGAATATCCATTTACAACTGTGGGCCACTTTTTCATTGTTGCCTGAGACAGTTTCATGCTTCAGCCCGCCCATGTGGGCCACCCCTGCCCATTTCTTCCAATCTTAAAAAAAAAAACGAAAAAAACAAAATCTTTTTTCATGCTGAGCTCTCAGGGCCCCCCTGGGATGCATCCGCGGACCCCTAGGGGGTCGCGACCCACAGTTTGAATACCACTGTTCTAGGCTAATACAATAGCCTACAACAATACGACATTTATATAGTATAATCGCGGTAGAAAAGTTACGGTAGATACCACTGCCACCAGCCAAGTCTAAATGTTAAAAGAGCGAAACAATGCTCTAGGGAGGTACAGATAAAAAGGGCTACGGATCAACCCTTTCCAGTACTCCAAGTAAGATGGTGTGTACTGGATCTGTGGTTAAATGACTAAGTAAAGTTAATGGCAACTTTACCCTTTTCTGGGGGACAGTAGTCAGCCCCAGAAATTGAGTCAGTGGGAAGTCTAAAAGACAACCCTGTGCACTGCACTGAAGGTGCTGCGTAACACACAAAAGAAGGGGGCTACTGAAGTGGTGTACTCCAGAGCCCAGAATCACAAAAACAGATGAAATACACATGGCAAAACACAGGTAAGAGTGGGGGAAAAGCTCACACTCTTACCAAGTGGAAAATATTTACTCCAGAAATCCAGCAAAGCTGCTGAGGGGCTCACTAGGTAAGGGAAATTAGCCATTGAATGAGAATTCTCCCTAACACCAATTAACGCTTCACCCGAAGGTGGCCTCATGTTACCAAGTGCCAAGTAAGGGCGTCCCACCCCCCAGAGCCGGCAACAGCCTCGCCGTGCAGCAGCTTACTAAGGAGACTGGCCCCTGAGCACCCTCCCGAACTGGCCGCACTGAACCCCACCTTCTGCCCCAACTTCAGTGGCTGAACTACCCGTTGCCTACAAGGGGTTGAGGACCCACTGGATTTCTTTTTTCCCCTGTCCTACAACCGCAAATCAGGAGAGTGCCAAACTCCAGCCTGAGGCACAACTTGCTCCCACGAAAGCACAATGGCTAAAAAAAACTACCAAACAAGCTGACATTGCAACTTTATTGTCCACCCCAGCTATGGACAGATCCAGGAGAGGGTATCGCCCGGAGCTTGTAGAAGCAAATACCGAGAGCACAGACGGGGAGCAACCCCAAGGGGGCCAATCTTAAACTGTCACGAAATCGGACCTCCAAGATCTGCTATCGGCATTAACTAAAGAGTTCCAGAGGGGCACTGAGGAGGTGAAAGGGACAATTACAGCGCTGGACACAAGAATGGGGGAACTTGAAACAAGGACAGCTGAAGTGGAGACTATCCTGTGTGAACATGACTACCAGATCGAGAAGAGGTCAGGCAGACTGGCTGCGCTGGAGGCTAAGTGCGAGGCCCTCGAGTTGAAGCAAGAGGACGCAGAGAACCGCTTCCACCTCAATAATATACGACTGAGGGGCATACCCACCTCAGTTCCGGATGCCGACCTGGAGAGCTACGTGCGTGACCTCTTCGACTTCATCCTGACCCTGCCAGATGATTCCCCCCTGGTGATCGACAGGGTACACAGAACCAGGGCCATAGCTAACACATTGGTCCCACCGGATGTCCTGGCGAGACTGCACTACTTCAAAGTGAAGGAGGAAATCATGTTGGAAGCAAGAAGTTCTCCTTGAATACTGTTCAGAGATGCTTCTATTTCCCTGTTTCAGGACCTTGCAGCCGAGACGCTGGTGAAGAGAAAGGCGTTGAAGAGGAACAACAACGAAGACGCATCCTCTGAACAGGAGGAAATGAAAGACTCCCACCAATCCTGGGCTCGAGTCGAGAGGTGACGTTGAAGGATCAGAGGCCCTCCGCACAAAAAAGTAAACAGCCCAGCAAAGATAGCTAAGGCGACCCATGGTATCGCGGATCCAAAAAGCGTCATCCAGAGGTCTAGACTCCGGCTGCAGGCCGCAACATATAGCGAAACCCATGCAGTAAACCGATGAACTAAACACACATTCAGCTCTCACCACCTAGCAGCAAAGGCCAGAGTGCCTCAACCTTAGAAGGCAGCGTTGGCAAAGCAGGAGCCCCCCCCGTTGGTCGAAGGCTGGCCCAGAAGACCAGGTTTTGCTGTTTCAAGAGGGGAAGTGGGGGGAGAACCGAAGCGGGACTCAAATCATCAATACAGGGAACAGTTGTATCAACAGACGCGCACATACAGTGGCGGAGAAGGGAGGAAGGCAGCAACAGGTATCAGCATTCTTAGCTCTCTGGGATGGGGTCACCCACTAAAAACGTAACCATGATCACATGGAATGTCCAGGGCCTGAACTCCCCTAGGAAAAGGAAGTCCATGGAACATCGCTTAGCCCAACTGGAGGCAGACATCGTATGCCTACAAGAGACCCACCTCCTGGTCGCAGATGAGCAGCGAACCAGGTACCGCAGATTCCCATAAGGTACTTCGCATCCTGTGGACAGAAGAGGGGAGGGGTGACAATCCTGTTCAGACAGGCGGCGGCTCTTTCCAAGGTCACAGTTAAACAAGACCCTGAGGGTAGATTCTTGCTGATCAAGGGCCTCCTGGTCGAACTTCCAATCACCATTGCAGCCATCTACTGCCCGAACGAAGCCCAGGAGCGCTTCCTACGTAGGGTTCTCCCAGTTATAACCACCTTAGTTGAAGGCAAACTGCTAATCGGGGGGGGGGACTTTAACCTCACGCTGTACCCCACCATAGACAAGACCCTGCCCCCCACTGGATTGGACTTCTCAAAGGCACTAGGAATCGCAGAATTCCTGAGAGAAACAGGGACAATCGACGCATGGAGGCTAGCTAATGACAAAGCACAGGATTACACTTTCTTTTCACACGTCCACAGAGGTCTTTCCAGGATAGACTACCTATTGTTCTCGAGTGTCTTGTTCCCCGCATCACGGACATCCACATAGGGCTAAGGGTCATCTCTGACCATGCCCCAGTAGTAGCGCAACTCCAGAAGGAAGGTTTGCCAGGACCGTTGCACAGGGGCTGGAAGTTACAGGACTACCTTCTCTCGGATACAGCAGACAGCCGGGAACTTTCGGAGGCCTTGGTCAACAATTTCACAGAAATTGTGGGTAAAGGTTCCACAGAGGAGACGGTATGGGATGCTATGAAGCCCGTTATCCGTGGTGTTGCCATAAATTGCTCAGCAGCACACAGACGCGAGCTTAGACTAGGCGAACTAGAAATGGAGGTGGCAGAGAAAGAAGCAATCCACAAAAAGCGCCAGTCGGTCAAGTCATGGAACGAGCTTCGTAAGGCAAAAGTAGTCCTCGAAATGCACTTGGTGGATCGAACGGCTCGAGCCTTAACATACACAACGCAGTATTACAACCTGGACAGCAACAAGGCCAACCATCTGCTTGTGCACAAGCTGAAGAAACTGCACACCAGGAACAACATCACAATCCTACGGGAGCGAGAGGGGAAACTCTGCTGCCTGGACTCCGAAAAGCTAGCCATCATGACCAAGCACCATAGGGAGGTGATGTCAGGGAAGCCAACGGGTGTGGAATTTCATGCCGAGTATCTGCAAGAGGTCCTGAAGCTACCTCGACACCCACAGATGGACTCCCTGAAAGATCCCACATCCCGGGAGGAGGTGACCGAAGTGATTCGATCCATGAAGAACACACCTCCGGGCCCGGACGGTTTGCCCGCACCATTCTATAAGAAATATGTCTACATCCTGCCCCCCCCACCTGGCCTCTCTGTTCAACACCTTCCTGGAGACAGGCTCAGTCATCCCTTTCATGGAGGAATCTGTCACGGTCCTGATCCCGAAGCCCGGTGCAAATCCGGAACTCTGCTCATTGTATCGCCCCATCGCCCTGCTGAATGTAGACTCGAAGATCTTTTCGAAACTCCTGGCACGCAGGCTCGCCGGACTCCTCCCAGATCTCATACACCCGGACCAGACGGGCTTCATCCCGGGCCATAACACCCAGGACGGACCCTGAATGTCATTGAAACGGCCAACAGAACTGGAGCGGAACTGGCGATGGTGTCGCTCGACGCACACAAGGCTTTCGACATGCTGGTCTGGGGCTTTATGGGGGAAACGCTCCGGCATTACGGGGTGGGACCTAAATTCCGGAAATGGACAATGGCAAATTACCAGCAACCCACCACAACCCTCAGAATTAATGGGACTACATCCCCCAAAATAGCGATCACCAGAGGCACGCGCCAGGGATGCCCCTTGTCGCCGCTCATCTTTTTGCTGTCGATGGAGCCGTTTGCTTCCAGGATCCGCCAGAGCTTCGCGGTCCGGGCACTCAAGTTTAAAAATGAAACCTATAAAACAGCCCTGTACGCAGATGGTGTAACTACTGATACTGACCCACCCAGGTACATCTCTGGCAGCGCTAGGGGAGTGTTAGGCAGAATTGTATGCAGTACCCTTTGGGAACACTACACACAATTAAGACTACATGTGACAGTACAATTTCACCTTTGGTACAAGCCTGTACTACACAGTTATAGTGGTAGCAGTAGCGGGGCAGCCAGACTTATCTCAAGAGTAAGTGAGCAGTACAAATAGTTACACAAAGGACAGCAATTACTATGATTCAGGCAAACACCGACTAAAGGTTTCTAAGTAAAAACATATATTTATTTACTCAACAGTTGTATAACATTTCACTATTCTAAGTCAAAAATCACAATCATAAATACACCACACCACTTCCCTTAAATTCCAGACAAATTAAGCTCACAAAATGAAGTGGGAGCAAAATGGCACTCCAGCAATTTAAAAGGGAGGGAAAGACGTTATTAGAAATTAGGCAACACCAACAGGTAAGTACTCTGAGCAATCTGAACAAGAGAGACTACAGTGAGGAGATCAGCTAGAAAAGGCTTAGGGCCAAAGTCAATAGGTCAAAAGTCTTTTGCTCAAGATCACACAGTTCAGGGTAGTTCGCAGTAAAGTTTGTGGCACAGATTCCAGAAGAGGTTGGTTGTTAGAAAAGATAGTTCAAAGAGAAGAGAAGGACAAGCCCTCAGATTGGAGAAAGATTTCAAATACTTTCACCGCGGTTGAACGATACGGACAACAGGATTTTCACAGTACCTTAAAATAGAGAGGGAGCTGTAGCTGAGGTGGATGTTCCTGGTGGTTCCTGCAGGCTCACGGTTCCTGAAGCGACTGTCGGACTGATCAGAAGTAGGAAGACTGGAGGGTCCTGCGCCACCCAGGGAAGAAGCCAGCAGCAGAGCAAAACATTGAATAAAAGGTGCGCTCCTTAAAACCAAAGCAGGGTCCGACCTTCCTGGCTATCCGGCCCACTGTAGCTCTGTACAGCGAATTCGACCAGAGGGGGGGACCTGGCTTGTTGTTTGGGCGAAAAGGTTGGTCCCACCAGCTCAAGGGAAGAAGTTTCCTGGAGGATCTTCTCCGTCGTCGGATTTGGAGATTCGGGCCTGCAGCAGGGCGTCACCGGGAAGTTCAGTCATTGTAGAGATCCTCTTCTTCCAGTTCCTTGTTGGTTCTTTCGTTCCAGTGGCGATTCTGCTCTGCCAGTCCCAGAGATCTGCTTTTTATGCAGTTTTCCCCATTCATACAGCCTGGCTGTCAATCACACAGCAGGGTGGCTGTCCTGGCAATGCCAGTACCCTTAGCCAATCAGACAAGAGTGCGACTTGGGTTACTAAGGCAACCCATGGCAGGGGTCCGAAGATCCCTCCCTCACATCCTGCCCCTCTAGACCATCAGGCGCCTTAACGAGGGCTTCTGTGCAGAAGTCCTCGATAAGACAGTGAACAAAGGAGTCATCCCCAGTTTGGCGCTCAGAGAAAAACACGAGAAAGACTTTAACAAAAAGAAATGGCGAATAAACCCAGCCGGAACCAAAATAAAATGTATTTGGTCAAGCGGGTTTATGTTCGAGGCTAATATAATAGCCTGGAACAATACCACGTTTATATAATATAATCGCGGTAGGAAAGTTAGGGTAGATACCACTGCCACCAGCCAAGTCTTAATGTTAAGGGAGCGAAACAAGGCTCCAAGAGGCACAGACAAAAGGGGATAGGAGTTAACCCTTTTCAATACTCTATGGAAGATGGGGTGCATTGGGTCTGTTGGTTTAAAGTGACTATATAATGTTAATGGCAACTTTACCTGTTTCTGGGGGACAGTAGTCAGCCCCAGAAAAATGGAGTCCGTGGGAAGTCTCAAAGACAACCCTGTGTCCTTGCACTGAAGGTGCTGTGTAACACATAAAAAGTGGTGCACATGGAGTAGGTGAGGCTCCGGTGCAAAAGATCACACAGTGAAAATACACACAGCAAAACACATGTAAGAGTGGGAAAAAAGGCTCCCACTCTTACCAGGTGAAAAAAATAAATCCTAGACATCCAGCAAAGTTGCTGAGGGACTCAGTAGGTTATGGAAATTGACCATTTATGAGAATTCTCCCTAACCGGGAGGAGCTGGATAGCTTTAAAGCTGCATCCGGGTTCACGATCAACCCCAAGAAGTTGGTAGCACTGGGCATCAACATTATCAAAGCAAAGCTGGACTCGCTGTCGGCCAGCCTCCCGATCCCGCCGTGGACCAAATCACACCTGAGTTACCTGGGCATCTGTTTACCCAAACAAGTGGAACACACGTACATACTGAACTTTCCGTCCCTATTCAAGGACCTGCAATCGGATATGTCCCGCTGGCAAAACCAGGATGGGGAGGATCAGGGCACTAAAATTTAACTTGATCCCCAGACTGCTCTACCACTGCCAAGCTCTCCCAGTGTCAGTCCCCAAGAAGGCCAGGCAGAAAGTCCAAGGAAGCATGCTGAAATTCATATGGGGGGGGGCAAGAAGCCACAAGTAGCCCTTAAGGTCCTGCTCAGAAGCCCCAGATCTGGTGGCCTGGGGGCCCCCTCGAGGTTGAGAGATACTGCCTGGCTGCCCAGCTCTCGGCAGCGTTCACGTGGCAATCAGACACCAACAAACCCCGTTGGCTGACGCTGGAGGAGGACTGGAGCCACTACCCACTGCAATCCCTTCCACATATCATATGGCCTAAGCACGCTCCAAACACTGGGCCTCTCGTCGACTAGGATCACAGTGAACGGCTGGAAGCAGGCGGCCAGGAGGTGGAACTGCAGGAGCTTGGTGGGCCCCCTCTCTCTGATCTGGGAGAACCCGGACTTCACTCCTGGGATATGGCAAGGGGTCTTCCCCAGATGGAAGGCAGGCGGCTTGAAGTCAGTGGCAGACTTTTTCGAAGGGGACACCCTACTCACCTTCGAGGACTGCAAAAGAAAATTCCAGGTCCCGGAAAACAAGAGGTTCCGATATGCCCAACTTCGACATTGGCTATCACACGACCCGATGAGAACACGAGGACACAGAACTCGCAGCACTAGAACGGACACCAACAGCAACCCCGCCCAGGGGGAAGATCTCAACCCTGTACAGGTTACTAGACAGGGTAGCCCCGGACTCGAAGGAACCCTACATGGAACGGTGGGAGCGAGACATTGGCAGAGAACTAGACATGGCCAGATGGAGTCGTATCTGGGCGAGAACCCACAAAACCTCCAAGTGTGTCACAAACAAAGAGGGGGCTATCAAGATTTGTTACAGATGGTACATCACACCAGAAATACTGCATAAATGCAACCCCTCCATTCCACCACACTGCTGGAGAGACTGCAAGGACACAGGAACGCTGTTCCACCTGCTCTGGTCATGCCCGAAGGCAGAGAAGTTTTGGAAGGAAGTCCTGGAACAGATCCGGCTCATCACAGGCCTAACGATCCCATGGGATCCGGGAAACGTCCTACTGGCTGACACAGTGGAGGGACAATTCCCGATGTCAGGCAATCTGGCAGTTCTCTGCACACACTTACTCACCGCAGCCAAAATATCAATAGTCAAGTTGTGGAAACTCCCGGAGGGCTCGGCGATCCCAGTGTGGTGGGTAACGTGCTGGGACATTGCAGCAGCTGAGAAAATCACTGCCCTCCGCTTCGGCAATAGAAGTAAGTTTTACCGTGTTTGCTCCCCATTCCTAGACTACGTAGAGAAATTTGCCGGACTGCCCAGACAACCACCATCCCTCTGCTTGCTGTTGAAAATGGACTAGACCCCCTCAGCTAGTTACATTTGCTGCCTAACTCACCGCCATCACCGAATACACCCCCTGTACCAACGTTCTGAGATGGTAGCGATCCACCATGTATACCCCGCGAACCGCCCCCCCCCTCCTGTCCCTGTTTGCCTCAGTGGAGGCAAAGTTGACTTTTGGTTGTTCACACGATACCTTGGTAACATGTCATTAAGAATACTGAAGCTAGCTAGGTGGCGCTGGTGAGCAGCCCAAGATGGCTGCTTAGCTAATGAGCTCCATGTGGTTCAGCAGAAATCCGCCAACATCTGCGCAACACGGCATCTCTGCGGGCCGCCATCGGCTGGAGTTGTTTGGGACCGTCTACTGCATCGATCCTGCGAGTTTCACTTTGTTTTGCCCACTGGGGACCTAACTGTTGTGCCTGTTCCTGCGGCCGCCTGTTCGCGAGCGGCTTCCCCGGGAAGTGCCTGGCTGCCCCGGTGTTGGATTCTATGGGACCTGGCCCTCGGCCCGGCAGGACCGGGACGCCCGGGACACATCATCGGCCCTGGGTGCCTGGACCGGGCTCCAACGCGGCTGTGTGGGCCCGCGGCCCTCTGCGGGCTGTGGTGGACGGCGCATGAGCACTGGGCCGTGTCTCAGGCTCCAACTGCTTCCACTAATGAGGCTGCGGGCTGCCCCATGGTCTGCTGGGGAGCTCTGACACACGCCGGGCGCTGGACTGCCTGGGGCCCTTCCTTCAGTGCAGACCCATATCATCTGGGGGAGGGCTGCAGGGCCTAGACACAGGCTCCCTCATCCTGTCCATCCCGCATTCTCTGCCGACTCCTATCAAGAGCCGGTGTGGACCCCTGACCCCCCGCCCCCTTCTGGCCTCGCCTGGACACCAACCGGGGCCCGCCTAACCCGGGGGCCACACAATCACCAGGCCTGCGCTAAGAGGGCCGCGGCCTCCCTGAAAGAGGGCGGCTTCTGCACGCTGGCCCCTGGGACTGCCGTCCACCCCACCCGGAGCTACTAGTGACATTTGCCTTCACAGCAGCGGGAGCCTGGCAGGCTTAGTATCATTATCTGGAGACTGACTGGATCCTCCCGGCCCTCATCACCTGTTCTCCCCGCGGGCGCTGCCCGCAGATCGCATTGACATCCATCGCCATCTAGCATGCCCAACAAGCAGAGGGGGAGCGCCAAGGGGGGAGCCATGGATACATTTGCAAGGGCCGTCCCCAGGGCTGAGTCAGGTTCACCGCCATCCTTGCAGGAAGAACCTGAGGCGGATGCCAACCCTGGAACATCAGGGCCTGACCTCACCACTCTCATGGAATCAATGGCTAAAAACTTTGCCTCCTTCCACGAGAAACTGGATGACATAAATGCCAATGTCGCCTCGCTCAGGACACGTGTAGACCAAGCCAGGACCAGAATTACAGAGGCTGAAAGCAGGATCTCTAAAAATGAAGACAACATACACACTTTGCAGTCCACTGTTGCATCCCTGTCACGAGACATGAAAGCAGTGAAAGCCAAGTGTGACGACTTGGAGTCACGCTCCCGCAGAAATAATCTACGCATTATCGGCGTTCCCGAGAATGCACTCAAGGGGCGCATGGAGGACGCTGTCGAGAGCCCACTCAAAGATCTCCTGGGCAATCCGGCTCCGTCACCACATTTTACAGTCGAGCGCGCCCACTGTGCGTTGTCCCCTCGCCCCAAGCCGGGCGACATCCCGAGACCCATCATCGCCAGGATTCTAAACTACCGGGACAGAGACCTCATCCTCCGCCTGGCACGGGAGAAAGGGGACTTGCGCTTAGAGGCCAACACCATCAGGATTTTCCCCGACTTCTCAGTCACGGTTCAACAGGAGAGACGCCAATTCCTCGGTGTTAAAAAACTGCTCAGGGAACGCAATGTCCTATACGCCATCCTATTCCCGGCTCGACTTAAATGTATCCACAATGGAAAACTCTACTTCTTTACGGTCCCGGACGAGGCAGTGAAATTCATCGAGTCGGAAATACCACTACACAATCCAAGGAACGACCCTGCCAACGCCATATAGCCTCAGACCACCCTGCTCGAAGATGCCCACACTATCTGGTGATCCTAGACTCTCAACGCGACCATGGTAATGTTGTTCTTTACCAAGTACTGATGCCTCCATGCTGCAAGTGGCCAGCCACCGACTATGCTCCGATTTGGAGTAACCCATTCTTCTTGATGCGTATGACCGCCACTTGCATTGAACTCTCCTACATCCGCATCCTTTTCCTCATGTTCTCATGTTTGCTCCGGGGGCCAAACCCTGGAACAGCCCACCGCAGAAACCTACTGTGGACAGAATCCGCTGTCCATCTCTGATGTTCAAGTAGCCGACCACACGGCAACAGCGCACCTCGCTGCATTTGCAATGATTCTGTTTAGTTTTGTTTGGGTGCCACTACTGCTGGGCCCAGTTTGGACCGTGGAAGGGGCACGCCCACGTTGGGTGCTGGCCGCCGACCTACGGTGGAATGGTGGCATTGACTTAACTGAAGCCACCTGGGCTTGGAGAAATGTTGGCACTCATGTTGGGGGGGGTTACACTGCAAGTTGTGGGTGGGTGGGGTGGGGCGGGAGGGCAGCGGAACGGGTTTGTTGTGTGTTATGGGGAAAAATGGCAGAGGAAATTTGGCAGACCACAGTGCATCGGGAGGCCCCTGTGGGGGTGGCCTCCGCCCAGGGTTCACTATACGACAACTGTGGTGGGATGTTACTTGAATCACTGATATGCCGGTAATGCCGATATCCTGGAATGTGCAGGGCCTAAGCAACTACACCAAGGCTCGTAAAATCATGGCATATGCCAACAGACACGGTTGTAAAATACTGCTTTTGCAGGAGACTCACTCAACGGGCCCCCTGACCAAAAGTATTGCTCCGACATGGGGTCCACATAGATATTTCACCTCATATTCCACGCGGGCTAGAGGAGTGGCAATGATGATCCATAAATCACTTAAGTTTGTCCTCCACAAGATCTACATAGATTCCGAGGGGAGGTACATTGTATTACATTGCGTCTTAGCCAACAGGGATTACCTGTTGGTGAATACCTACGGCCCCAATGTCGATTCTCCCGAATTTGTGGACCAGGTGGTGTCTATATTACTCGGATATGTCGGGGTGCAGATCATCTGGGGGGGGGGGGGGGTGACATGAACTTTATATTTGATACCGAGATGGACAGGACTGGTACAGCCCCTAGATCCCTGTATGGTGCAGCACGGAGATTGCTGACCCACAGCGCGACACTTGACATCCACGACGCATGGAGGACCCTACACCCGCAAGCACGCGAGTTTACGTACTATTCGTCAGTCCACGACAGCTCCTCCAGGATCGACATGTTCCCTGCCCATCATGGGGCCGGACAACAGGTAGTGGAAGCGTGGATACTTGCGTGCTGTCTGACCATTTGCCGATCTTGGTAACCCTGGAACTGGGGACACCCGCCCCTACTATCAACACATGGCGCTTCAAATCATCCGCTCTGCAGGACATAGTATTCAAGGCGGACATCCTCGCCGACATTCAGACTTACTTTGAACACAGTTTGCCTCAGTCCACTACCTTTGGGGTCTGCTGGGACGCTTTCAAAGCCTTTATCAGGGGGGCGTCCATCTCTAGAGAGTCGGGAGTCCTTAAATCCATAAGAGCTGCCCTATCCCACTCCGAAACGAAACTACGTGACCTGGAACGTGCCCACCCGGCCTCGGTCAACCCAAGTGTCCTCTCCCAGATCAGCGAGGAGCTCAAAACCTTTAATGAACAGGCCACTAGGGAAGACCAGTACTTTAGTCGTCCACAGGCTGCATGTAAATACGGCAAGGGTGACAGACCCGGCAAAACACTAGCCGCGCTGGCAAGGGGGGAATGGGGCCAAGCCCAAATATCCTGTGTCAAGGACAGTCAGGGGGTTATACAGTGGTCCGACCAGCAGATCCTTGAGGTCTTCACAGGCTTCTACTCGGAATTATACTCCCAGCCCACTGAACATAGCGACCCACAGATGCGCGAGTTCCTGGATCAGATACCCACCACCATAGTCTCCCATGCCACTAGAGACCAATTGGATTCCCCCATCACTCTGAATGAAATAGTCGAGGCAATATCCAGTCTCCCTAAAGGCAAGGCCCCGGGTCCCAACGGGTTAACAGCTGAATTTTATCAGGAGCACGTGGCAATGTTGGCCCCTGAACTGCTCGAGGTGTGGAATGAGTCACTCCGGCTAGGACCCCCCCCCCCCCCGACACTCCGTTAGGCTGCCATCACAGTCCTGCTCAAGCCTGGTAAGCCTAGCAATGAGTGTGGATCCTAGCGGCCCCTCTCATTGATGAACTTGGATACTAAAGTGTTCACTAGGGTGATCGCTAACCGCTTCCTGCCTGTCATGTCCTATATGGTACATGATGACCAGTCCGGCTTTGTACCCGGGAGATCTACCTCCCACAATATTAGAAGGCTTCTCAACGTCATGGCACGAATTGATCAGGGGGTGAGTGTCGTCGCGGTCACCTTGGACGCCAACAAGGCCTTCGACATGGTGTTGTGGAAGTACATGTGGATGGTCCTTGAGACCATGGGCATAGGACCCAGGATGATCGCATACATTAAGTTACTGTACACCTCCCCGGTTGCCAGGGTCCGTGTCAACTCCCAAACTTCCGATCTGTTCCCCCTCTTCAGAGGCACCCGTCAGGGTTGCCCGTTCTCCCCGATCCTGTTTGCCCTAGCTATCGAGCCCATGGCGGACTAGGTTAGGGAACATCACTCACGTAAAGGGATACGGCTACAGGGGGCCCCAGAAATAATCTCCCTCTACGCGGATGACGTGCTTCAGTTCGTCGGAGACCCCGATATCCACCTAGACCCTATCCTGCGTGACATCACTCGCATCGGTACATATTCCGGTTTCACAATCAATTATGCCAAATCTGAACTCTTCCCCACCACGAGCTCCACAGCGGGCCCCGATACCGAGTACCCTCTCCATTGGTCCCCCGATGGGATTAAATATTTGGGAATCCAGGTGTCCCTGACCAAAGACACTCTCCTGGCTGACAACTACTTGGCTGCTGCAGAACAGGCTGAATCCAAGATAACGCGCTGGCGCCCTCTCCCGCTGTCCCTAGCAGGTAGACTCTCACTGGTAAAAATAATACTACTCCCTAAGCTGCTGTATATATTCACAAATGTACGTGTCTGGCCTGGTAAGAAATATTTTGCCGACCTCCACAAACTGTGCGCTCAGTTCCTGTGGCATTCAGGGGCAGTGCGCAAAAAATGGCTCGCCATGACACTTCCCTACGAAAAAGGTGGTTTCACTACCCCCGATATGCTGCGGTACTGTATTGCAGCGCAGGCACAATTTTCTTCCTACTGGTACCTCGGACCCACCCCGCAACCCCATGTCAAGTTGGAGGCCCTTCGGCATCTAATACCAACATAATGTCCTTAATATTACACCGCCAATACGAACCGGACTCGCCTATTGACCCGGTTCGGACTATTGTGCAGGCCTGGGGACGGATATTCGCCACAGTTACCGAGGAACACCCATACTACAAATGGCTCCCTGCCTGGCACTTCCCCGGGATGGAACCCACAAATGACATGGCCCTGGCACGACACTGGCAGTCCCTGGGATACGAGGCCCTGACTGATTTCTATCCAGATGGGCAATTCATCACACCGCACACCTGGAAGCCCGGCCACTCGGGGTCACCGTTGGAGCACCTACAATTTTATAGGCTCCGCGCTGCCTTCCGCAATGCCTGGCCTGGGTTTCCTGCAGAATTCCCCTCCCTCCCCCGACTCCCCTGGAATCTCCTACATCGCCAACTCTGGTAGGGCCCGCGGGGTGGTATCCTCATTTTATAAACTCCTCCTGACCTCTTCTCCACCACAGCCTTCTGGCGCCCGAGACGACTGGGGTCCGAACTGGAGTTGGAACACACCGACCAACTGTGGACGAAAATGTGCTCCCACACCAATAGTTTTTCCCTGAACTTTCGCTACCGTACTATTCAGTACAAACTGTTGAACAGGTTATATTACACCCCCACGCAAGATCTCCAGATTTGCTCACTCCGACCCAAGGCTTTGTCCCCGCTGCAGTGCAAAGGATGCGGGCCATCTGCACATGTTCTGGTCCTGCCCGCGGCTGGTGGCATTTTGGGGCGAGATCCTGAAAACTCTGTCAGAAATGTGTGACAGTCGTTTACCCTGAACCACTGGGGGTGCTGTTTGGGGTGTGGGGTATTGAGGGACCTAGAGGGGCCGCTAAATTTTTAAATGTCAGCTTTATAATTGCCAAGAAGTGTGTATTGCAGAGCTGAAAGTCCTCCTCCCCCCCTACATTCCAGAAATGGCTGAACTTATTGACATGGTCTTGGAACTGTGAGGAGTAGCACCTCACTACCCTCCCGGCCCACTCCCGGCCTAAAAACATCTGGACCCCCTTTAACAGCTATCTTAATAATCTAGACACATCCTCCTCCGGAGACAACTCATCGCAATCATCTTTGTAAAGTGCCACAGCTCTAGACGTTTTGGTGATGCCGCTCCCATGACTTCCAATATGTTATCGTTAATATGCACCACTGTAACCAGTTGAATATGTATTTTGCTACTCCTGGCTGCTCTGATGTTTGTGTAAGCTGTTCACCTCTGCCTTCAAAAATAAAAGTTTTTTAAAAAAAGAATACTGAAGCTACTGTTTTCTATAAATGCCAATAAAAAGTGTTATTGAAAAAAAAAGAACTGGGAAAACCAGGAAAAACCGAGATCATGCTCTGTGGGAAGACCGCCCTGTTACACCAACCCACCCCGTGGCTGCTCTTTCTAGGACCGCCACCCACCACCGGTAACACTGTAAAAAAGAAAAACTTGGATGCATTATGGACGTGGACCTAACCCTATCACATCAATTCCGTAACTAGAAGCTGGTACCTACTGTGACGAATTGAGGAAATGCGTCCCTTGTCCCCAAGTGCTGTGCTGCCACCCCGCCACCCCCCACTCTCCCACTCCCTCCCATGTGAGGCTAGGGAGGTGAGCCTGCTTTGCAACACCATCACTTGGGGTCAAGGCAAGTGGGACTTCACCGGGAGAGACTCCCCCTTTGGGTAAAATAACTCCTGTTCCCGTGAGTAACTCCCTGATGCCCTCCAAGTGATGGCTTACATGGCATTACCAAATACACCAGAACATTATCAGTATCATGAAGATAAAGTGTACCTACATTATCAACAACAAGTCTGAGGATATCCCTTTAAATAAGAATCTCCAATGGTCTATGTTGCGGATGCTCAAAAGGGATGACAAGCCAAAGAACCAGCGGGGGGAGGCGGAAAGCCAAGAAGAGGCATAAATGATAGGTTACTCACTGCAGTGACTAACGTACCTCTAGCCCATCGTTCCCTTTCCTCCATACTGTATGGGCGTCCCTCCAAGGGACGGGAGAAGGAAACTTTTTCACCAGAAAAATCATCTTCCCTTTAAAGTTAAATGGGCTCTGCCCCGGGAGCATGCGCTCCCCTGACCCCACCCATCAGTGCCACTCCTCAGTCCCCTTTGACGCGTTGACAATATTAACATTGTCTAATGACACCAGTATTAAGCGGGAGGATGGTGGGCCGTATGGAGGAAAGGGGACGATGGACTAGGAGTACGTTCGTCACAACAGTGAGTAACCTATAATTACTCCGTCACATCCCCTTTCCTCCATACTGTATGGCTCTCTTAGGAAAACAAGTTCCTTAACACTGCCTGACCAAATGCCGCGTCCGACCTGGAGCCAGCATCCAAGCAGAAGTTCTTGCAAAAGGCTGAAGGCATAGCCCATGGAGCCCGCTTGCTGATAACCTGTCACGGCACGTACCTCTGGAACGCAAGCGCTGTGGCTTTAGCTCTGATTGCATGTGCATGCATATTTGCTTGAAGCGGTTTGTTGCTGCCCCTCGTAAGCCTCCTTGATGGCCGTAACCATCACCTTGCTATGGACGCTTTGGAGATTTGCGGAAGCACTTGGTCCTGTTGTGGTAGTACTTCAGCACACGCCTGACATCCAGACAGTGCAATACCCTCGGAGTGTCATCCTTGGAATCACGAAGAAGGTTGGTAGCAGTATCTCCTCATTCAGGCGAAAAGAGGCGACGACCTTAGGTAAGAATGCAGGGTGAGTTCTAAGCACCACCTTGTCCTTATGAAAAGTAGTTTAAGGCTCTGAAGCTACCAGCACCTGGATTTCACTGATCCAGGGTGCTGAGGTTAGGCCTACCAGGAGGGCCAACTTAATGTTGACTAGCCCGATGTCCGTGGGCGCCATAGTTTCTAATGGTTTATGCGCCAGGGCGCCCAAGAAAACGTTAAGGTCACACACCGGGTGTGGTTTCTTGATGGGTGGGTAAATCCTGGTCAGACCCGCCAAGTGTCTCTTACCACCGGATTAGAAGATGAAAATGCCTCTTGCTCAGAGTTCCTGTAGCCTCCAATAGCCGCCATATAGGTGCGGCACATGTCTAGCGGCACGCCCGAGTGTGCGAGGTGTGCAGAGAAGGATAGCACATCATCCAACGTGCAGGTCAACAGATCGACCTTCTTCGAATCTGCCCAGTGACAAAACCTTGTTGTCTTGCTTTTGTACTGGCTCTTGGTAGCATCGCTCCTAGCCCCCTGTATAATCTCTAGGTTAGCTTGAAACAACTGCAGATGCCTCAGTGTGACTTGTTCAGGAACCACTCTGCAAAGGGTAATTTTTGGGGGGCGGGGTGAATGACCGAGCCTCCCTGCTGAGAGAGTAGTTGTGCTGGTCCCAGTGGAAGGTGCCCCAGGGCCTGATCCGACAGGCTGAGTATTTCCAAGAACCATGGTCTTGCTGGCCACCACAGAGCTATCCCGATGATACCGAGATGCTGGGTCTCCCGGCTCTCGCAGAAAGGCATACGAGTTCATGTCTTTCCACTGGATCTGCATCGCGTCGCCAAGAGAGCCCCTCTCCAGTGCCTGCCAGTATACTAACTGGGGGCACCTCCTGTTGTACCTGGTGGTGAAGAGGTCCACCTGAAGCTGACCCCACTTGTCGAAAGATCCCCTGAAGGACCTGTTCATTCAACTGCCGTTCGTAGTTGTCCACGCCCATCCTGCTGAGCCTGTCCGCCTCCAGGTTGGATTCCCCTGGGAGGTGTATTGCTGCCAGGTGCATGTTGTTTTCCAGTGCCCACTCCCAAATGTTGACTGCTAGAGTGGAGAGGGGAGGAGATCTGGTGCCACCCGTCTTGTTGATGTAGTACATGCTGGTGGAGCTGTCCGTTTGAATGAGGATGGCCGTGCCGCTGATCGGTAGGAAGGCTTTGAGAGCGAGCCAGATGGCCATCAACTCGAGCCAGTTGATGTGGGCTGCTTGCTCCCGACGGGACCATACCCGTGGACACTGTATCTGCCCAAGGTAGCTCCCTAGCCCTGTACAGATGAGTCTGTGGTGATTGTGACCTGAGGTGCTGGTTGGCGGAAGGCCTTGCCTATTCGCAGGTTGTTGTCTGTGCTCCACCAGACTAGGTCCTGGAGGAGATGATGTGGGATGCTGACCCTCTCTGCCTGGGAACCCATCTCCTGACTCCCGGAGGCTGCGAAGTGCAACTGCAAGCGCCTTGTATGCAGCACCGCGAGAAGACATGCCACCATGATGCCCAGGAGGTGTTGGTACCACCACGATGAGGTCACTGCTTTGCTTCTCTAGGATACCCACTATTGCATCTGATGTGATGGAGTTGGGGAGGTGGATAGGATGGATTATGAGTGTGTGAAGCTAGCTTCAATTGCTAGATTCGGGAAGACCCCTTCCCAGCACCTTAAGAGCTTTAGGACCCTCAAAAAGCATGATGGTACCCCTTGGGCTACCTGGGTATGTCAATGTTTGAAAAACCTAGATGGTTGGATTAAGGGTTACAGAGTAAACACTTATGAAGTAATGAGAACTCTTGTAATGTTGAGGTCTATTTTTGATGTCTGCTCTCCTGAGCTCAGACAACACTTGGCTGATTCTGAGGAGATGGATCCCAAGAAGTCAGCTAAGGCTGCTGATTTATGGGTTGCCAACAGGGATACTCGCAAGGATTCTGGGGCTACTCAGAAAAAGGATGAGGGAAAACAGCCAAAGAAAGATAACAGAGAATTCCAATGATGGCTGCGATTCTTTCCTCTGAGGGGAAAATCCGCTCTGGGTGCGTATTCCAGATGAGGGCCAGGAAGTTTAGACTCTTCGTGGGCTCCATTTGTGATTTCTTGAGATTGATGGTAAATCACAGCTCGTGTAGTGTATTCATGAGGGCGGAGGCGGTATGGTGGACTGCCTCCGGAGACCTCGCACTGACAAACCAGTCGTTTCGGTATGGGTAGATGTGGCGACCCTGAGCAGGGCTGCCACCGCATTCGTCAGCCTTGTAAAGACCCTGGGGGCCGAATTGAGGCCAAAGGGAAGGACCTTGTATTGAAAATGAAAACCCATGATCCTGCACTTTAGAAAGGACTGATGGGGTTGCCAGATCGGGACGTGCAGGTAGGCATCCTTCAAATCCAGGAACCACATCCAGTCTCCTGCACACAATGTCTCTGCTATAAGCGCTGGGATAACTATCTTGAACTTTTGTAGAGGAAGGGAAAGGTTCAAGGTGGAAAGGTCCAACACAACCATCAGGACAGCCTAGTTCTTCTTATGTATGGCGAATATACGCGAATAGAAGCCCAGACCCCGCTGAGAGGCTGGGACTTCCTCCACTGCATGACTCTCTACAAGCGAGCGAATTTCAGCCAACAGAGTTGGTGTCCCAATCTGTGGGAGCGGAGCCGAGGAGAGAGGAGAAGGAGGGATAGGGAGCCGGAAGCACGTGGATACTACTGAGTGGATCCAAGGGTCCATGAACCTTGCCCCCCACCGAAGACTGTTAGATCCAGATTGCTATCTCATGTCTTCTTTGTTAGGCAGAATTATATGCAGTACCCTTTGGGAACACCATACACAATTAAGACTGCAAGTGACAGCACAAATTCACCTTTGGTACAAGCCTGCACTACACAGTTAAAGTGGTAGCAGTGGCTGAGCAGCCAGACTTATCTCAAGAGTAAGTGAGCAGTATCAGATAGTTACACAAAGGACAGCAATTACTATGATTCAGGCAAACACCGACTCAAGGTTTTCAAGTAAAAGAATATACATTTATTTCACTCTTCAGTTGAATAACATTTCACTAGTCTAAGCAGTTAAAAATCACACTCTTAATACACCACACAACTCCCAATAAGTTCCAGACAAGTTAAGCTCACAAAATTAAGTGGGAGCAAAATGGCACTCCAGCAATTTAAAAGGGATGGAAAGAAAGTTAATAGAAATTGAATCACACCAACAGGTAAGTACTCAGGGCAATTGAACAAGAGAGACTACAATGATAGAATACGGTAAAAAAGGCTTAGGGCCAAAGTCAATGGGTCAAAAGTCTTTTGCTCAAGATCACACGGTTCAGGGTAGTCTGCACAATGAAGGGTTGGTGATAATCAGGAGCTCTCAGGACTGGAGCTTGACAAAGGGCTTTCTTCAAGTTTCCAAAGGCTTGAGTGCACTCCTCATTCCATCTAACCTTTTCAGGAACTTTTGGAGAGGAGATTACATTCAAGGGAGAAGCTATGGACCCATAGTTCTCTATGAAATTCCTGTAGTACCAAGTGAGACCTAGGAAAGCTCTCACTTGGGTTTGAGTAGTAAGGGTGGCCCAGTTTCGCACAGCTTGTACTTTGCTGGGCAATGGCCTTATTTCACCTCCTCATACCTCATGACCAAGGTAGACCACTTTACTCTGACCAATTTGACATTTGCTTGCCTTTATGGTCAGATGAACCTGCTCAAGAGCCTGCAAAACATATCCCAGGTGATCAATATGTTCTTTCCATGTAGGGCTGAACACTGCAATGTCATCCAAGTATGCCATGCAGAAGTCCTCCATCCCATTTAGAACTTGATTAACCATCCTTTGAAATGTAGCAGGTGCATTCTTTAGTCCAAAAGGCATAACCTTAAATGGGTAGAGGCCTGCTGGGGTGGAGAATGCAGTTTTCTCCTTGGCATGGTCTATCAGTGCTATTTGCCATTAGCCTGAGGTTAGGTCAAATGTACTGAGGTATTTGGCTGAACTAAGTCTATCCACCAGTTCATCTGTCCTTGGCAAAGGATGGGCATCAGTCTTAGTGACTGCATTTAGAGCTCTATAGTCCACAAAGAATCTCAACTCCTTGGATCCTGCCTTTGGTACTAGAACAACTGGACTAGACCATGGACTTGTAGATGGCTCTATAACCCCGAGATCAAGCATCTTGTTGACCTCTTCTTTAATGTGGGATCTCACATGTTCTGACATTCTGTAACCTCTGCTTTTCACAGTTAAACAGTCACCAGTGAGAATACCATGCTGGTCCCAAGGGGTCAAGCCTGGTGATAGTGAAAACAGGGAGGCAAACTGATTCAATAGAACTTTGCACTCCTCTTGTTGTTCAGAAGTCAGCTGAGAAGAGAGATTAACTCCTACTTTTTCATCTAAAGGTTGGCCTCGGAGGAGGTCAGGTAGAGGTTCACTCTCCTCTTCCTCTTGAGCTGAAGCTAGAAGCAAAGCTCCTACTTCTGGTCTCGAGACATAAGCCTTTAAACGGTGGGTGTGAAAGACTGTGGGAGCCGCCTTAGGTTTGCCTAAGACCACCAAACAGTTCACCTCTCTAAGTTTGCCCACAACCTCGAAGGGTCCTATCCATTTGTCCTTCAAGGCCCTCTGCCTTGTTGGCACCATAACTAATACAAGTTGGTCTTGAGTAAACTCAACCATGCTGGCCTTCTGGTCATGCCAATGTTTGACCAGAGCCTGACCTGCTTTCAAGTTATCAATTGCTTCTGCCATCATGTGTGACATTCTCCTCCGGAGACCTATCACATAGTCAGTCACTCTGACTGGCTTGGGGGAAGGAACACTCTCTAACCCCTCCTTGATCAGGGCCAATGGAGCTCTGAGTGGATGGCCATAGAGAATTTCAAAGGGACTGTAACCAACTCCCTCCTGAGGGACTTCTCTCTAAATGCAAAGAGAAGGCATGGCAGTAGAAGGTCCCACTTTTTCTTAAGGGATTCTTCTAAATCACCTATCATGCTCTTCATAGTACGATTAAACCTCTCTACCAGTCCATTTGTCTGTGGATAGTAGGCTGTAGAGAACATGTAAGTGACACTAGTTTTTCCACATGGCTTGCATGTAGTGGGACATAAAATTGGATCCCCTGGTGGATATCACTTCCTTAGCAAACCCTACTCTGGTAAAAATACCAAGTAGAGCCTTAGCCACAGCCTGAGCCGTAACAGTTCTCATAGGTATGGCTTCTGGGTATCTTGTAGCATGGTCTACTACAACCGGAATAAACCTGTTCCCTGAAGATGTGGGAGGGTCAAGGGGACCGACAATGTTAATGCCCACCCTTTCAAAAGGAACTCCCACCACTGGGAGAGACACCAAGGGTGCCACATTCTTGGCTCCACTCTTGCCAGAGGTTTGGCAAGTGTGACAGCTCCTACAGAATTTGTCAACTTCTGAACCCATTTTAGGCCAGTAGAAGTAAAGAGAGAGCCTTTCCTTGGTCTTTTTGAAACTCAAGTGACCATTTAAACTCAAGTGACCAGCCAAAGGTATCTTATGGGCTAACTGTAGGAACTGGAGTCTGTTAGCAAGGGGCACTACAATGCTTTTGCAGTCCTCAGGGGTACACTCAGTCGGTTCACTGTAGAAGAGACCATCTTCCCAGCTAAACCTGTGCTTCCCAACTTCTTGCCCATCAAGTTGGTTAGCAGCCTGTTGTCGAAGACCTACAGGAGTAGGACACTCTCTCTGTCCTCTGCTGAAGTGTGCCCTGTTGGGTCCAACTTCTGCCAGTAAAGACTGCAGCTCAGGATGGTCAACAGGGTCAAGATCTCCAACTAAGACAGTGTCTTCTTCCAGATCTGATTCTTCAGAAACTGGCTCAACCACACAAGGTTGCACCTCACACTCTGCCTCAGCAGGTGGAGGGAGCACAGGTGTGATCTTGGACAATCTCGGTGATGTCCTTGTTGGTAGCACAGGGGTGCTGTCTTGACTTTTTCCTGGAGGTCTTGGGTTTCCCCTTTGCCTCTGTTTTCCTAGAAATAGCAGTGAGCAACTCCTGTGGAATGGGAGTGATAGTTTCCTCTATGAACTCCGCTGGAGAGTCTCTCAAGGTTCTCTCCCTTGCAGACCTAGTGAGCTCCTGTTTCCTTTTACTGGGAGGCCTGAGGGTGCTTGACACAACCCCAAGAGTTTTCAGGTCATTACCCAACAGGACTCTCCTAGCCACTTCACTCTGCACACTAACGGGTATCTTGAAAGTCATATCATTACACTGGATGAGAGCTGGTAACTGGGGAAGCATTTGCACAGGGCCTCCAGCCAACTCTGTGAGGTGTTTGGATGCCTTAGCAACATCCTCCACCTTGAAAAATGATTCATCCACCACAGTTATGCTGGCTCCACTGTCTCTGATGGCAGGGGTTTCCTGACCATTCACAAGAACACTATCTTTACAATACTCTTTAGTATTATCTGGGATGGAATTATAGACATCCCCAGGCACCCTAAAGAAACACTAGCTGAGACTCGTGTTTATCAGCCAGTAGGTGAAAGTTTCCACTTGCCATAGGTACTTCTTCCTCTGGGGAGAAGGCTAAGGAGACAGTGTGGACCCCTGAAGATTTACCCTTACATCTGGGATTCCCTTTTACATGGTCAGTGGACCCACAAACATAACATTTCCCAAAAGTCTTGATGAATGGGGGTCTGCTCTGACCTCCATCTGGTTTGGGTCCATATGGTGCACTAGCCTGATTTGGTTTCCCTTGTGGTTTACCCTTATGTTGTTGTTCGGGCCCTCTTTTGGATTGGAGGTATTAGATTTCTCTGTTATCTTTCTTTGGCTGTTTTCCCTCATCCTTTTTCTGAGTAGCCCCAGAATCCTTGCGAGTATCCCTGTTGGCAACCCATAAATCAGCAGTCTTAGCTAACTTCTTGGGATCTATATCCTCAGAATCAGCCAAGTGTTGTCTGAGCTCAGGAGAGCAGACATCAAAAATAGACTTCAACATTACAAGAGTTCTCATTACGTCATAAGTGTTTACTCTGTAACCCTTAATCCAACCATCTAGGTTTTTCAAACATTCACATACCCAGGTAGCCCAAACCTCTTAAGGTGCTGGGAAGGGGTCTTCCTGAATCTAGCAATTAAAGCTAGCTTCACACACTCATAATCCATCCTATCCACCTCCCTCAACTCCATCACATCAGATGCAATAGTGGGTAGCCTAGAGAAGAGCCAGGGAAGCAGTTGATTCCCTGTAAGACCTTGAATGAACAAGTTACTCTCTTACCTGGTAACTTTCTTTCGATGGGATGGTCCGACGACATATTCCATATCTATGACAGTAATTACCACAGCTGTGCTGCTTCGGAAAATCTTCGGCGTCTGCTTCCTGCATCGATGACGTTGATACGCCGCCCTCGAGGACCTCCTCCGACGGCCGACGTCACTGGATGTTATAAGTAGGACGCACAACGCCCGTAGCCTCAGTTGTAGTTTTTTCCCAGAACGTGTGCCACCAGTCTTCTGCCAGTCTGACACACAAAGCCTTGCGGAAACGTAAGCTGCAATCGCATAAGAAATTCTGTAGCGGGAAGGCAGGGAGGGAGCGATATGGAATACGTCGTCGGACCATCCCATCGAAAGAACGTTACCAGGTAAGAAAGTAACTTGTTCTTCGAAGGGATTGGGTCCTCCGACGTATTCCATATCTATGACAGACTCCCAAAGCAGTACCAATGTAAGGAGGTGGGAATTTTTTTTTTTAGAAAACAGAAATTTAGCATGCCCAATCAAATTGCGGAGTAAAGGACCGCCTTGCCAAAGGCCAGATCCTGCCCCCGGATGGAATCGAGGGAATAGTGACGTACAAAAGTATGTACTGAAGCCCAGGTGGCTGCATCACAGATGTTGCGAATAGGAACACCCCTCTGCAGGGCAGTAGATTCAGCCATACCCCTGGTAGAATGGGCCCGTAAGCCAAGCGGTAACACTCAGATAGCCAAAATAATCCAGCGAGACAAAAAGTCTGTTTCGTCACAGCCTATCTCAAACGCTTTCCAGCGTAACCAATAAAGAGCTGATCGTCCACTCTGACCCGGGACATGCATGAAATATAAAAGCTTAACGCTCTCCTAGGATCAAGCCTATGGAGCCTTGCCTCTTCCTTACTAGGATGTTGAGGAGGATAAAATGCCGGAAGAATAACCTTCTGGCATAAATGAAATTCCGACACCACCTTCGGAAGAAAAGAAGGACGAACTCTAAGGACAACCCTGTCCTTATGAAACACAGCGAAGGGTGGCTTAACTGAAAGTGCCTGTAACTCACTCACTCTGCGAGCGGAAGTGACCGCAACTAAAAATACAGTTTTCAGAGTCAACAGTCTCAAAGGGCATGAATGCAAAGGCTCAAACGGAGCACCCATCAGAAACTTGAGAACAAGGTTCAAATCCCAATTGGGCACCTGGAAAGGCGACAGAGGGAACACATTAATGAGACCTTTCAGAAACTGAGAAATTAAAGGAATTTTAAAATAGGAACACTCTTCAGACGAGCGCTTAAAGATGGACAGCGCCGCCAGGTAACCTTTAATGGTACCCACTTGAAGGCCCCTGTGGGCCAAAGAAAGCAAAAAAGACAGAACCATGGGAATTTCACATGCAAAAGGATCCACATTCTTAACCCTACACCAGTCGCAGAACTTCCTCCAACGGCAACGGTACAGGGACTTAGTTGCAGGCCTTCTGGCCGAAAGCAACACCTCCATCACATCTTCAGGGAGGTCCCAATCCTTATACCTCAACCTTTCAGAAACCAAGTGGGAAGGTTGAGGGACCTGACCTCTGGATGGAGAACCTGACCGCCCTCCCGTGAGAGCAGATCGTCTCGGTAGGGAAGACGACGTGCAGGGCAGATGGACAAGTCGAGAAGGTCCGGGTACCACGTCCTCCGGGCCCACGCCGGAGCAATGAGGATCATCCGGGAACCGAACCTCCGTAACCTCTGCAGTACTTGCGGGATGACGGGGACTGGAGGAAATGAGTACAGCAGTGGGAATGACCACTCCACCACGAACCATCTCCTAAGGCTCCGTTTGGAGGAAATTCCCGCAAGCAGAACCTCTCGGACTTCTGGTTGACACTGGAGGCGAAGAGATCCACTTGAGGGGTCCCCCAAAGGGCAAAGATCTCCAGGAGACTCTCCTGAGCCAACTCCCACTCGTGAGAGATCGCGCTCTGCCTGCTCAGAGCGTCCGCCGTCTTGTTTTCGTCTCCTGCCAGATGAACTGCCGAGATCGAAACTTCCCGCTGGATTGCCCAGAACCAGAGCTGCACCGCCTCCCTGCACAGAGGAAGTGACCCTGCCCCCCCCCTTTTTGTTGAGGTACTGCATGGCCACCGTGTTGTCCGTCAGGATCAGGACATTCTTTCCTCGCACAGTCGGCAGAAAAGCCTTCAGGGCTAGCCTGACGGCCCTCAGCTCCAACATATTGATATGGAGTCTGGACTCCGACGGAGACCAACGACCGGTGACTGTCAACTCGTTGGCATGAGGCTCCCCATCCCGTGAGGGATGCGTGCGTCACGATCGTCACCTCTGGCCAGGGGAGCCAAAATGGAGCCCCACTCATCAGATTGCTTTCGTCGGCCCACCACAGAAGGTCCCGGGTGACCGAAGACGGCACCTGAACAGGGTCCGACATCCTGCCGGAGGACTGAGACCACTGGAGCTTGAGTGCCCATTGCAAAGATCTCATCCGCAACCTGGCCTCTGGCACCAGAAGAATGCAGGATGCCATGAGGCCGAGCAGTCTCAAGAACTCGAACGCTGGGAGAGTCTGGGCAAGTTGAAACTTGTGCACCATCTGCTGAATGTGATGAGCCCTCATCTGGGGTGGAAAACACTGCCTCAGGGATGTGTGGAGCGCCGCTCCGATATACTGGAGCCTCTGAGTAGGCGTCAAATGGGACTTCTTTAAGTTGAGGGAGAAGCCCAGCTTGTGGAGGGAGTGGCAGGTGACTGACAGATGATCCAGGACTTGCTCGGGAGAGCGCGCCCTGATCAACCAATCGTCCAGGTAGGGGTAGACTTGAATCCCCCCCTTTCCTGAGGTGCGCTGCCAACACTACCATGCGCTTGGTGAAGACCCTCGGGGCGGAGTTCAATAGGAACGGCAGGACCCGAAACTGAAAGTGCAAGTCACCAACCGCAAACCTCAGGTACTTCTCGTGCTTCGGATGGATCGGCACATGAAAATAGGCGTCCTTGAGGTCGAGAGACACCAACCAGTCCTGAAGTTGAAGGGCATGGAGGACTTGAGAAAGAGTAACCATCTTGAACTTGTCTTTCCTGAGGAGTTTGTTCAAACCGCGCAAGTCCATGATGGGTCTCAATCCCCAGTCTTTCTTGGAAATAAAAAAATAAGGGGAATACCATCCCTTGTTCCTCTCCGCTACAGGCACCAGTTCTATGGCGCCTTTCTCCAGCAGGGATTGAATTTCCTGCGCAAGGAGCGGATCCGGACTCTTCAAAGAGAGATTCCCCGGTGAATTGTCTTGAGGCCTTTGCTGGAAAGGAAAACAGTAGCCGTGGGTTATGATCTCCAGAACCAACACATCTGAAGTAATGGCGCGCCACTCTGGAAGATGCTGCGCCAGCCTTCCCCCAACCGGCGAACCATGGGACATGGCCTCATGACTGAGCTGAAGTGGCTGCGGCGTTGCCCGAGGGCAAAGAGGCAACAGCCCGAGCGGCCTTTGCACCTCGAGTACCTTGTTTTCCACCTCTGGCACTCCTACGGTGGCCCCTTTGACTGGCAGCTCCTCTCGCTTTACCAAAGGATGAGTAATAACGAAAGGGACCTCCCCTCCATTGCTGTCCCCTAGGAAGAAAAGTCGGAGGTTGTCGAACTGCAGCACCCAACGACTTCGCTGCAGCTTTTGAGGTCTGCAACCTCTCAAGGCTCTCGTCAGCCTTGCTGCCAAAAAGATGTTCCCCGTCAAAGGGCATGTTGAGGAGCCGGACCTGCACATCAGGAGCAAACCCCGACTTCCACAACCATGCAAACCTGCGTATCACGGTGCTCGCCGCCATGGACTGGCTGACGCAATCTGCCATGTGCAAACCCGACTGAACGGCCTCACACATAGCATCCTTGCCATCCTGAACCATGGCAAGGAAACCATCCCGTTCATCCCCTTCGGGAATATGTTCAGCCGCCAATGAAAAACAGTTCCACAGATTGTGCGTGAAACGAGACAAGGCACAAATGGAGTTGGCTGCCTGAAGTGCCATACCCCCTGCAGAAAACACTTTCTTCGCCCAGCCGTCAAAACGCTTGTCGTCCCTATCAGGAGGGATGGTAGGGTACGACGCCTGCTTTGCCGGGGCCGTAGCCGCCTGCACCACCAAACTCTCCGGAGTAGGGTGTGTGGACAAGTAGCAGGGGTCGCTACTGGCTGGGCGGTATTTTCGCGGCAAAGACTTGCTCACTGCCGGGAGACTCTCCGGAGCAGTCCAAGCCACCACCACCCTCCTCTGTAGAGCCATATGAAACGGCAATACCGGGTCAGTTGGTGGACCAATGTCGAGGATATCCGTAAGGTCATCCTGAACAAACTCCCCTGGGGGAGCAGACCATCCTAAGTACTCGGTGACCCGTGACATAAGGCACCGGAATGAAAAATCGGCATGAGAGCCAGGCTCAGGCCTACAAAACTCCACCTCCGGAGAGGTGTCCAGCTTACTAGCATCATGCAGGGACTGCCTCAGGTCCTCAAACTGGCTATGGTCTGAGAGAATCTCGTCAGGCACCGTGTCTGGCACCATGCCATCATCAGAGCCCTCATCCACCTCTGAAATGAATTCTAGATGGCGGTAAAATGTCACTGAACTGGAACCAAAGCCATGCTTGTCCTTGGCCACCGCCTTTCTAGGTGGTTCCCCCGAGCCACAGGGTACCCCCGTCGACACAGCCCCGAAAGGCGTCAAGGGCATCAAGAGAATCGGTGCCGGCATTGAGAGAATCGGCGCCGGCATTGAGAGAATCGGCATCGACGACAGACGCGGCGCCGACAGCATCAACTGCGTCGACACAGGCCTCGAGGGCGGAGCCCCGAGCGTGTTCCTCGACATCCTGGGCGCCGATGGAGTCAACGACTTCCTCGGAGGCGGAGCCACGAGAGAGTCCGTCGACGACCTCGGCGCCACAGGCGTCGATGTCTTCCTCGAAGACTTCACAGGCTCACTCGGTCTCGAGCGCGTCGAGGACCGGGACCTGGACATGCCGAGAACGATTCCCCTTGTCCAAGCGGGACCTTTCCCGCGAATCGTGACGACCACCCGAGCCCGGAGGCGTGCGAGCGGTGTCTCTCGGCTGATCACGACCGACCCCACTCAGAGGCACGGACAGACCAGTGCTCTGCGATTCGAGAATCGCCAACATTTTCTTCCCGAAGGAAGCTCATTCCTCCGGTGTCGCATGCTTGGTGGGGTAAGCGACCCTCCGACGGGCAGAGTCCCAGATGAGGACGGGGAAGGCGACCGATGACGGCGCTTCCGGGAGTGCCTCGAAGAGGCAGAGGAGTGGCGAGACCGACTGCAGGACCGAGATCCACTGGACTTCCAACGATGACGCCGAGAGTTGCCCCTCGAGTCGTCCGTCGAACGCCCTGCAGACCTCGACTTCCGGGGCTTGGACACCTTACCTACCGATAACTTCTTGCGCTCCCGCAAGGCTTTCGACGTGAGCGACTGGCAGTTGACACAGGCATCCGTGTCATGGGTCTCCCCGAGGCACCAGAGGCAGGCGTCATGCGAGTCCGTGACCGACATCTTGGACCCACAGTCCCCGCACTGCTTAAAGCCCGGACGCAGTGTGGAAGATGAGGTAGACATCTTCATGAAGAAATATTTCACAAACAGGTTCGAAGAACCGAGAAACCAACAGAAACTCCAAAGAGTCGAAGCGCGCCGAGATTCCCGAAGCGAACACGTTTGCGGAAAAAACAGAACTGAGGCTACGGGCATCACGCGTCCTACTTATAACATCCAGTGACGTCGGCCGTCGGAGGAGGTCCTCGAGGGCGGCGTATCGACATCCTCCAAGCAGGATGCAGACGCCGATGATTTTCCAAAGCAGCACAGCAGTGGTGATTACTGTCATAAATATGGAATACGTCGGAGGACCCAATCCCTTCGAAACCATGGTTATATTCAAACATTGCCAACCAATCCAAAATATTAAGCTTAACCTTATACATACCCACAATTTCTTTAGGCATACAGGGTCTCTTAGGACTGGAAGACCTAGAAGACCCTGGGAGAGAAGCATTTTCAAGAGATAATCTTTTCATTTCTAGTTCATGATTCAACTCCCATTTCTCTGAGCTTAGGTACTTGATGTTTTTGTTCAGTTTGAGCATTTAAACGTTTGGATTCCAGTTCAAGCCTCATTTTCTCTAGAGCAATGAATTCAGGACTGAGAGTAGGACCTGTGGGGGTCCCAGTGGACAAGGGTTGAGGTTGCTGAGCAGGCAAGGTAGCAGAGAGACCTACATTAGGAGACACATCTACTTCTTCCAACTCATTAACAGACATGTTGTCACCCTCAATACTTTCCACATTTTCTAGAGAGTCAGGCATTACAGACCCACTCCCTAAACTTGGATTCTTTAACAACTTTTCAATCAATTCAATCTTCTTGCCTTTGGCAGAGAGTTTCCTTTCTTTAGACGTTTCTTAAATAATCAGCAGTGTAACTCAGGAGGGTCTCCTGACTGTGGCTTTCCATATCAGACATGACTAATATTGCTTTTAGTGATGTTAGCCTTGTGGTTAGTTGATCCAAGGTAATAGCAGCACTCTAAGTGTAATTGCTATACTTTGATCCTCACCACTGTACACCAGTGTTAGGCAGAATTATATACAGTACCCTTTGGGAACACCACACACAATTAAGACTACAAGTGACAGTACAAATTCACCTTTGGTACAAGCCTGTACTACACAGTAAAGTGGAAGCGATGGCTGAGCAGCCAGACTTATCTCAAGAGCAAGTGAGCAGTATCAAATAGTTACACAAAGGACAGCAATTACTATGATTCAAACAAACACTGACTCAAGGTTTCCAAGTAAAAGAATATACATTTATTTAGTCTTTAGTTATATAACATTTCACTATCATGAAGCAGTTAAAAATCACACTCTTAATACAGCACACCACTCCCAATAAGTTCGACAAGTTAAGCTCACAAAATGAAGTGGGAGCAAAAGGGCACTCCAGCAATTTAAAAGGGAGGGAAAGACAAAGTTAATAGAAATTGAACCACACCAACAGGTAAGTACTCAGGGCAATTGAGCAAGCGAAACTACAGTGATAAAAGGCTTAGGGCCAAAGTCAATGGGTCAAAAGTCTTTTGCTCAAGATCACACGGTTCAGGGTAGTTTGCAGTAAAGTTCGTGCCACGGATTCCAGACGAGGTTGGTTGGCAGAAAAGTCAGTTCAAAGAGAAGGACAAGCCCTCGGATTGGAGAAAGATTTCAAACACTTTCACTGCGGTTGAATGAAACGTAAAACCGGATTTGCACAGTACCTTAAAACAGAGAAGAAGCTGTAGCTGAGGCGGACGTTCCCGGTAGTTCCTGCAGGCTCACGGTTCCTGAAGCGACTGTCAGACTGACAAGAAGTAGGAAGACTGGAAGGTCCTGCACTACCCAGAAAAGAAACCAGCAGCGAAACAACGAATAAAAGGTGCGCTCCTTAAAACCCAAGCAGGGTCCGACCTTCCTGGCTATCCGGCCCACTGTAGCTCTGTACAGCAAATTTGACCAGAGGAGGGGTCCTGGCTTGCAGTTTGGGCAAACTGGTTGGTCCCACTAGCTGTTACGCTCACCTGGCTCCCACAGAGGCGTCGATCTGAACTGGACAGCTGCGGTCTCCACCAATGTGACGCGTAGGTCCGAGATGACGGACTGGACTGGCCCACCTAGCTTCGTTTGCTTCGCCCGTAGGAATATTCTTCTGCAAATGGAGAAAGGGAATTAACCACCCGTGGAGTTGAGTGTAAATCCACCCAACCCACGATCACCTTTGATGTCCACTCTTATAGTCTCACCTGAAGGTTTGAAAAGATGAGCTCACCATCCTGCATTGAGCGCAGGGGCGCGTTGATAACCAGTTGCTTCACTGGCTCGAAGGAATTGGTGAGTTCCAGAACAATATTGACTCCGAAAAGTATGTAGTTTGTAAGAGTTCAAATGCCTGACTTTCACTCTTGTCCGATACCTTGCAGATTGCAGCTTGACCCTAGTGAAGAGTTCATCGTGGCAACCGGTAATATTCTGGTAAGGATTTGTATTTCCAACACAGTTCGATAAATAATGTCAATATGTAACCTGTTGCTTTCTCCCTTATTCAGGCACTGAGAGAAAGTATGAAGTCTCGGGGGAATAATACCTCTGGCGGTAAAATCAGGTAAGTCTAATGTGGTGAGGAGGGTTCCCCTTGATAGTCCCTTTGTTTCACCTTGCTGTCCTTTTGTTTCCCCTTAGGGGCCGGGGTTCGGCGAAGATGCAGTGGAAGCTGTGCCGACCCGTGAAGAGGAATAGTACCCCCGGTGGTAAAATCAGTTAAGTCTATTGGGGGGGGGGGTTACTAATATTCCTCTGTGTATTCCCTTGGCTCACCTTGCTGTTCTTGTCTACTCCTTAGGTGCCGGAATGCGGCGGGAACATGCAGGAGGATGCGGTGGAATGTGAAGATGCTGCGAAGGACGGTGAGTTCAGCGCGGCACTGCAGCAGGCGAGGCGACGCGCATAAAATAACTTCTTTCATCCAGCTCGAAGACGCGATGGATCGGGAATTCAGGTAAGGAACAAAGGTATTGCTCTTGTTCTAACCTTTTCTCCTTCTTTCTCCCTTTTTCTAGGAGCTCCAAACTCGAGGCGGGCGTGGCAGAAGACTGGATGCAGACTTGCAGGCACGGTGAGCGTTACGCTGCTGGATGCAGAACAACACGAAGCGTGTGCTGCTCTTCGGGCGTGGTTTAAATAGCCTCCAAAGTAGTCCCAGGTAAGTATTCCTCCCCAGCCCTGCCCAAGTAAAAGAATAGTCCCTAGGTAAAATAGTCCCTTCCAAGCCTCATTTGGCTTGCAGCTCTTGCAGCATGGTCTGCATCAGGTAAGCTTGCAGCATGGCCTGCATCAGGTAAGTTCTACTCTATGAGTCTGGCGCCATAGGACCGCACCCAAACAGCCCCTAGCAGGGGTTTTTGGGCTTGCCCAAAATAACTTGATGCCTGCTTCCGGGGTTGCTGGACCTGGTCTGGGTCCCTGGGGGTAGGCATCATGACACCAGCTCAAGGGAAGAAGTTTCCTGGAGGATCTTCTCTGTCGTCAGATTCTGAAGATTCAGACCTCCAGCAGGGCTTCACCGGGCGGTTCAGTCGTTGAAGGGGTTCTCTTCCATCAGCTCCTCGTTGGTTCTTTCGTTCCAGGGCGACTTCCTTTCCAGTCCCAGAGACCTGCTTTTTATGCAGTTTTCCCCCATTCATGCAGCTTGGCTGTCAATCACACAGCAGGGTGACTGTCCTGGCAAGGACAGTCACCCGGCCAATCAAACAGGAGTGCGACTTGTGTTACCAAGGGAACCCATGGCAAGGGTCCTAAAACCCCTCCCTCACATCCTGCCTACCCAGACTTCAGGCGCCTTAAGGAGGGCTTCTGTGCAGAAGCCCACGAAAAGACGGCAAACAAAGGGACCAAACCTGGTTTGGCGCACAGAGTAAAACACGAGAAAGACATTTACAAAAAAAAATGGCGAATAAACCCAGTCGGAACCGTAATAAAATATATATGGTCAAGCGGGTTTATGTTTGAGGCTAATATAATAGCCTAAAACAATACCATGGTTATTTAAGATAACCGCGGTATAAAAAATAGGGTAGATACCACTGCCACCAGCCAAGTCTTGATGTAAAGGGAGCGAAACAATGCTCCAAGAGACACAGACAAAAGGGGAAAAGAATGAACCCTTTCCAATACTCCATGTAAGATGGGGTGTACTGGGTCTGTGGTTTAAAGTGACTATTATAAATTTAATGGCAACATTATCCTTTCTGGGGGACAGTAGTCAGTCCCAGAAAATGGAGTCAGGGGGAAGACTCAAAGACAACCCTGTGTCACTGCACTGAAGGTGCTGTGTAACACACATGGACAAATGATGCCATGGAGTAGGTGAGGCTCCACTGACCAAGATCACACAAAAAGTAGAAATACACACAGCAAAACACATGTAAGAGGGGGAAAAAGGCTCACACTCTTACCAGGTGAAAAAAAAGAAACCCTAGAAATCCAGCAAAGCTGGTGAGGGACTCATTAGTTAAGGGAAATCAGCCATTTATGAGAATTCACCCTAACACTTCCCAAACAAATACGTGTCCTCCACTGGTTTGTTTATAAGGGATGGCTGTGTCTCAGGCTTAAAGCCTGAATTCTTGAGCCAGGCATGCCTTTTGAGAAGGGTTCCCTGTGCCAGGGCCCGGCCCGCTGTTTCAGCTGCGTCCAAGATGTTCTTTGGGATACTTTGATTGACCTGTCCCCCTTCCGATAGAACCGCCAGCAGGTGTGATCGTACCGGTTCTGGGACTTCTTGTAGCGTTGTTGGCAATCCTGGTGGAATATGCGACCGACTTAGTGATGCGCTTTATAACTATATATAATTTTTTACAATCCTTGTCTGGTGGTGCCTCTGCCATGGACAATGGCACTCCGGCCCTCTTTCTGGTAGTAGTGACTACAAGGGAGTCTGGATTGCCATGGCCCCGGATGTACAGCGGGTCTGAAGGGGAGGGGCAAAAAAGCTTTTCCACTCGAGAGTTGACCGCCCTTGTAAAGGATGGGGACAATGAGGGTACGAGGAGCTTCTTGATAGAGTTAAGCAATAGTATCACCTGACTTGTGGGGGCGGAGGGGGTTTCTTTTAAGATATCTTCCAAAGTCTGTGTCCTGTACTGCCTGTTAGGGAGAATTCTCATAAATGGTTAATTTCCCTTATCTACTGAGTCCCTCAGCAGCTTTGCTGGATTTCTAGGATTTATTTTTTTCACCTGGTAAGAGTGTGAGCCTTTTTTGTGTTTTGCTATGTGTGTTTCTACTTTTTGCTTGATCTTTGGCACTGGAGCCTGTTAGGGAGAATTCTCATTTCATGGCTATTTCCCCTACCTAGTGAGCCCCTCGGCAGCTTTGCTGGATCTCTGGAGTTGTTTCTTTTCCACTTGGTAAGAGTGTGAGCTTTTCACCACTACTACTTGTATTTTGCTATGTGTTTTTGCCTGCCTTTGGGATTGTGGGCTCTGGAGCACAGCACTTCAGTAGCCCCCTTCTTCGTGTGTGTCACACCGCACCATCTTTGCAGTGGCACAGGGTTGTCGTTTAGACTTCCCACCGACTCCATTTTTGAGGTGACTACTGTCCCCCAGAAAAGGGGAAAGTTAGCATTAACTTTACTTAGTCAAAACTAACCACAGATCCAGTACACCCCATCTTACATGGAGTACTGGAAGGGTTAACTCTTAACTCTTTTCATCTGTACCTCGTAGAGCATTGTTTCGCTCTTAACATTTAGACATTGCTGGTGGCAGTGGTATGTACCCTAAATTTCTACCGCGGTTATCTTATATAACCGTGGTAACATTGATGGCTATTGCGTTAGCCTTAACCTTAAACCCGCTTGACCAAATCCTTTTTCGCTTGGCTCTGGTGCGGTTTATTCGCCATTTTTTTTTGTTAAACTCCTTCTTGTGTTTTACTTTGCGCGGCAAACTAGGTTTGCCTTCTTTTTTTTATTTTTTATTTCTTTGTTATTTTTAGGAGAAAAAAAACAGATATAACATACAAACAAACAACATAACTGGCATGTTGGCATTTCTACGGGTTTCTTCTATGGGTTCATATTCTCGGCGCTTTCTGGCGACCTTGCCATCTTCTTCTCCGGCTGCTTATGTGGGCAGGTTCGACCCTTCCGTTTATACCGTCTTCTGGTTGGTTACCCGTGCTCCACTAACTTGTACCCATCATTGTCCTCGCGCCTCCTCGGGCCTTCTTCTTCCTCCCCCTCTTGGCCAAATAAGTCCTGTACCAGGGAGTTCCATGCAGCTATTTTCTGTGCCGTTTCTCCATCCCCCCCTTTGCACTGCTCTTATCCACACCGCAGTTTCCGCCAATGCCCACTTGCGGAGGTCCAACCACCATGACTCTACGGTCGGGCCTTCCCTTGATTTCCAGGACATCGCTATCCTTCTTTTGGCTAATATACATATCAAGTCTTTCATCTTTGCTAGATGCGTCCCATGTCTGCCTCCTCTCGGGAAGAGGCCCAGCAAGTACCTCTGTGGGTGCTCCGCCTGTATCTTGAGTCCACTGTCTATTATTTTGGCTCTGATACCCTCCCAGAAGGTTTGTATAGTTGGGCAGGTCCAAAACATGTGGAGCATGTCTGCTTCATTGGCTGAGCATCGGGGGCACTTTTTAAGGTCTCCCTCATACATGTTGTTCATCCTATTGGGTGTGAGGTACGCCCTGTGTGTCACATACAGCTGTGCCTGTCTGAACCTTGCATTCCTAGACACTTTCTTTGGATATTTTAACACCCTGCCCCATTCTTGGTCGCTAAAGGGCCTGTGGAGGTCCTCTTCCCAGCTCTGTCTAATGTTTAGCTCTTTCGTGTTACTGGCTCTTAACATCCGTTCGTATAACCTGGAGGTTGTGTGCGTTCCCTCAGGTATATCATACCATGTGTCTAGCTCCCCTCTGGCGTCCTCTTGGTCCTCCCATTCCGGCCATCTTTTCTTGATTGTGAGGATCATTCTATTATGGAGGATGAATTGGCCTTCGTGTATATCATGTTCCTCCACCATCTCTTGAAAGTCTGCCCACCTCTCTTCTCTCCGCAGATCCCCAATTTGCACTACGCCCTTTATTTCCCACTGGGTTCGGTATATTGCTAGAGTATTTGTGTCCGTACCCACAAGGCCCGCAAGTGGGATTTGTGCTGATTGGGGGTCCTGTGTCCCTTGTAACTTCCACGCTCTGTTCCATAACCCCACTGCTAGGCTAAGTAGGCGTGGTAGGGTCCTAAGTAGGGGGTTGTCCAGCCATAGTATTTCTCTCAAGTAGTATGTTTTTAATGTTGGTTGAAAGATGACTGTCAATTTTCTCTTCCTCTCCCAGCCACTTGACTGCGAATTGCAGCTGCCCTGCTAAATAGTACTTTTCAAAGTCCAACAGCCTAATGCCCCCTTCTTCATAGTCTCTCTGTAGGGTTTTCAGCGCGTTCGTGCTTCTCCCTCCTGCCCACAGGAAGTTCCCTGCTATCATGTTTAATTTGGTGAAGGCAGCCTTTGGAATCCTATGTGGGATATTTGCGAGGTAATATAGCAGGCGTGGGAGTACCACCATTTTCAAGAGCGCCGCCCTACCCATCATTCCCAGTGGCAGTGTTCCACAAAATTTCATAGACCTTTGTGTTTGTTCCAGGGGTGCCTGCGTGTTATGTTGATGGGAATCTGCAGTGTCGTGATGTATCTGTATTCCCAGATATCGGAAGGAGTGTGTTAGGCCCAAGTCCGGGAGCTCTGTCAGGGGAACCTGCTTCAGGCCAGCCAGGTGAAAGATCAAGGATTTTTCTTTGTTGATGGCTATACCGGAGAGTCTAGTGTATGCCCCAATTGCTTCTAGGAGGCAGGGCAGACTGGTACGTGGATTTCCCACGAAAAGCAGCATGTCGTCTGCATGTAACGAGATTTGATGCAGCACTCCGTCCAAGTCTATCCCTGCGTCTCCATATTCCGCCCTGAGAAAAACCGCTAGCTGTTCAAGGGCCAAAATATACAACATTGGTGACAGTGGACACCCCCGTTTGGTTCCCCTATGTATTCTCCTTTCTTCCGAGATATATCACCCGGTCTTTACCCTTGCTCTGGGGTCCTTGTACAGTTTGTTTGTTTATTTGTATTGCGCACCAGACCCGAGGGTATGAGGGCGCATGAGCAGCAAGGTTATTCAAAGCTTGGTTAGAGGTTGCTTATAGTTTACATTACATAATTACGGTGTGGCAATGAGGAACATGTGTGCAGTTTGGCAGGAGATAATGCAATACATATAATTAAAGAATTACAAAAATTTACAAGTTTAAAATTACAAATTTACAGATTTACTTAAGGCATGCAATGCGGAGAGCAACCGAGTGCTGTTAGAGGTATTAATGGTTTGTGTTCTTTAACCAATGGATGTAGTTGCGCCTAAAAAGTGAGTAAGATTGGGGAGTTCTGAGTGATGGTGGTAAGGAGTTCCAGTGTTGAGGTGCTTTCACCTGGAAGCTGTTGCCACCAATTTTGGTGCGTTTAAACCTGGAGGATCTGGTGGGTCTGATGGGGGTGTGTTTGCATAATCTGTCTGCCAGATAGCGTGGGGCAGAGTTATTCAGGCATTTGTGGGTGAGTGATGCTACTTTAAGCAGGATTTTGTCTGTTGTGCTGAGCCAGTTATGGGATTTCCTGATATTGGAAATGTGTTCCCTCCTGGGAATGTTGAGCGCTGCTCTAAGAGCGTTGTTTTGTAGCGTCTGAATTTTGTTGGTGATTTGCTTGGTGGCTCCTATATAAAGGGCGTTGCAATAGTCCAGTTTGGATAATACCAAAGCTCTGGCTAGTGTAGTACAACTCTGGGTGGAGAGGAAGGGTTTGGCTGCTCTTATAAGCTTACATGTGTAGGCCGTGAAGGATGCCATCGAGCTAACCTGTTTGTGGAAGGTTAGGGAGGAGTCGAGGTATATTCCTAGAGTTTTTACTTCTTTTGAAACCTTGATTGGGTTCCCGTCTATGATGAAGTTGGCGTAATTGTGGTCGAGTTTGGTTAGGTTGGAGGTGGAGCCAAGGATGAGGAGTTCAGTTTTGTCATCATTCAGGCATAGACTGTGCAAAGCCATCCATGCCTGGATGACGACATACACCTTGTTCACCAAGGCCAAATCCTGGTTGTAATCTCCCGTCAACGGGATGAGGATCTGTGTATCATCGGCATAGTTAGTGTAGGTGATACCCAGGCCATCTAGATCATCGAACAGGGGCTTCGTGAACACGTTGTACAGAGTGGGGGAGACGCACGAGCCCTGTGGGACTCCACACGTGATGGGGATGGGCTCGGCGGCGGCAGAGGAGGAGGAGGAGAAGACACGCATGGATCTGTTGTTGAGGAATGACTCAATCCAACTGATGGCTTCTTGTGAAAAGTGGGCAGCTGAGTTTAAATGATTACATAGGATTTTATGGTCGACTAGGTGAAATGCCACGGAGAGGTCTAACAAGAGTAGTAATGCAGTTTTTCCGTTATCTCTAAGGACGTCTATTTGGGCTTTCAGATCTATCAGGGCAGTTTCAGTTCCATGTTGGGGTCTGAAGCCGGATTGTCTTATTCCTAGAAGGTGGTTTGTTTCAAGATATTTTTGGATTTGTTGGTATGCTGTCTTGTCTAGTATCTTGAGCAGGAATGGGACGGTGGTGATCGGTCTGTAGTTGGTCGGGATGGACGGGTCGAGGGAAGGTTTTTTGAGGAGAGGGAGGACCCAGGATTCTTTAAGGTTAATGGGGACTGTTCCTGAGGAGAAAGAGGCATTAATGAGTCTGGTGATGAATGGCGAGAGGTCTCTTGCCGCATCTTTAATGATTTGTGGGGGGCAGAGGTCACCTTTGCAATTAGAGGGTTTAAGGCCAAGAATGATTTTTTCTACTTTGAGAGTAGAGACTTTGGAAAAGCTGAAGCGAGCAGTGATGGGTGTGTGGTGAGAGGGTAGAGGGCTCCAATAGGTGTTGATGGGGTTGGTGAGTTTGGTGAGGGAGTCTTTCTTATTTTGAATTTTTGTTTGAAGGCCAGTGACTTTGTTAATTAGTGCATTTTGGACACTGGTGCACCATAGTTTGTTTTTTATGCAGGTATCTGGGATTGTTACAGGGGTTTCCAATTCTTTCAGGATAGTAAATAATTCTCTGGTGCTGGACTTGGATTGTGAGATTCTCTGGTTATAGGATTCTTGTTTGGCCGCTATGATTTCTTTTTTATAGTTGGCCGTTATTTTGTTAAGCAGTAGTTTGTTATGGGCTGTCGGAGATTGTCTCCAGACTTGTTCCAGTTTGCGCTTTTCCAATCTAAGGGTTTTAGGATGGCTGGAGAACCATTGGTTGAGGTGCTTTTTTGGTTTGGATTTTCTGAGTTTCAGTGGTGCAATGGCGTCTAAAGTTATGCGCATGGGGTTGTTGTAGCCTTCTACGAGGTCATAGGGATTAGCGTCTTGGAGTTGGCTAATCGTCAGAAGAATGAGCGGGATCAGTTTTTCCACTGTAATATTTCTTTGGCTTCTCGTGGGGATGGCTGCGGCTAGTGCCATGTTGGTTGTGGGGCTTGAGGCCTCAAGTGAGAAGGAGAGGAGATGGAGGTCAGTCTAGGATTGGGGAGTGTTGTTCGTGATCGATACGGCTCAGTTGTAGTCTGCTATCCAATCAAGGGTTCTCCCTTTGTTATGGGTAGGGCTGGTTACTTTTTGTGTGAAGCCTAGTTCAGACAAGGTGTTATTGATGAGTGGCTTGATTGTCTTTGGGGTCTTTGAAGCCCAAGTTGAAGTCTCCTAAGAGGAGGCATTGTGAGGAGTTTTTTAGGTTGTCGGTAAGGATGGCATTGAGGTCTTCCTCGAACGATCCCAAGGGTCCAGGCGGTCTGTATAGTAAGTAAATGGATATAGTTTGGGAGTTGGCAGTGGGTAACTTGACTTTAAGTGATTCGCATGAAGGGAAGTGTGTAGCGGAGTTGAGTCTAATGTTAAGGTGGGTCTTGGCAATGATGGCCAAGCCTCCGCCTTTAGCTTCGGTTCTGTCCGCTCGGATGATGGTGTAATCAGTGGGGATGGCTAACGAGAGGGCTGGACCTGCGGCTGCATGAAGCCAGGACTCTGTTATGGCTAAGAAGTCTAGATCTTCAGCTAGGATGAGATCGGCAATGTCCGTGACATGGGCAATCATGGAGCGTGCGTTGATGAGGGCAGCCTTTATAGGTAGGGTATTAGTTTTGGCAGCAGGGGTGGGGGTGCTTGCTGTGGTGAGCGCTCTGTTAGTTGTAATAGAGTTGACTGGTTTGAGGTCAGGTTTTTTAGGCGTAGGGTTAGCGCAGGTGCTAATGGATGTTCGGTTTGTGAGTTTGGATTGTGTGGAGTCCCTGGCTCTAGGCTCATGTATTTTGGGAAGTCTGGATCGCAATCTGGTCACCCTGTCCGTGAGGCATGGGGGAGAGAGTAGGGTAAGCATGATTGTGGTGCTAGGCTCTGTGGGGGTGGGTGATGTGGTGCCTGGGCTGGTCAAGTTAAAGGGTGAGCTGGGCAGGCATGTGGAATTGATGATGTGGAGAATGATTCTCAGTAGTATAGAGTAAAGGCCCGGGAGAAACATTGTGTGAGGTGGGTAGGATGCAATGTGTGTCCTGTCTAGGGTCAAAATCTAGCAATTAGAATCAAAATAGCAAGCGTTTGTAGATTAGCACAGCATTAGGTTTAGAATGGCACCAGCATACTAATTAACATCTTGGATCGGAGTAGCGCGTGGGTTCAGAAGTGGCACATAGATTCAGAGTAGCGCATGGATTGGGAGTAACGCCTGCGTTCAGCCTAACATCTAAATTCTGAATAACACTAGATTAGATGTGACATGAGTTTGCATTTTAAGCACAACATTGTGTTTAGCGGCTATGAGAATATGTTGCACGAGGACACATTGGGCTACAGGTCAACAGATCTAGAGGCAAGCGGATCAGCAGAGCCAGGCAGATGGGCACAATGCAGTTAAGAATGGCAACTAGAATTGCATTAGGGTAACAAAGCAGCAATGAGGCACCGTGCAGTTAGATTAACCACTACAATCAGAAAAAGCAATTGGTAGGTGGGTACGTAACAAAGCAACAATGAGGCACCGTGCAGTTATATTAACCACTACAATCAGAAAAAGCAATTGGTAGGTGGGTACGTAACAAAGCAGCAATGAGGCACCGTGCAGTTATATTAACCACTACAATCAGAAAAAGCAATTGGTAGATGGGTACGTAACAAAGCAGCAATGAGGCACCGTGCAGTTATATTAACCACTACAATCAGAAAAAGCAATTGGTAGGTGGGTACGTAACAAAGCAGCAATGAGGCACCGTGCAGTTATATTAACCACTACAATCAGAAAAAGCAATTGGTAGGTGGGTACGTAACAAAGCAGCAATGAGGCACCGTGCAGTTATATTAACCACTACAATCAGAGAAAGCAATTGGTAGGTGGGTACGTAACAAAGCAGCAATGAGGCACCGTGCAGTTATATTAACCACTACAATCAGAGAAAGCAATTGGTAGGTGGGTGCGTACACAGGCAATCAGTGAAACAAAGGCAATACTAAAGTAAGGCCAGCTAGGTGGGTACATGTGCAGGCAATCAGTGACTTAGAATCAATATTCAGATATGGCTAGTTTGGTAGGTACATATACAGACAGTCAGTACGGTACATATACAGGCCAATCAATGACTCAGTAGCAGTGCTCGAATACGGAACAATTGTCAATGTGACAAAAGTTTGGGTGGCTACCGTGAGTAAGGTGGGGTGGGCTAGTGTCGGTAGGTAGAACAGGTGGGGTGATAGCCAGGTGGTAGGTGGTACAGTAACCAAATACATCTGAGGAACCCTTCATCGATGCCGAAATGGGCGAGGACCCGCAGTAGCCACCCCCAGTTCACCGAGTCATATGCTTTGACGGCATCCAGGGACACTATCGCGCATTCCCCCTGTCTCTGGTTTGTCCTATATATCACATGATGTAATCTGCGGAGGTTCCATGACGTGTTCCGTCCTGGGATGTAGCCTGTTTGGTCGGAGTGTATTAAGGTGAGGATTGCTTGCTTCAGGCGGTTGGCTAGAACCGCCGTGAGTATTTTGGCGTGTTGGTTAATGAGGGAAATCAGACTGTATGCGGCGCATTTCGTGGGTGGTCTACCTGGTTTGAGGATCGGTACAATTATTGATTCTGATATGCTGGTCGGTAACTGTGTGGTTTCATATGCGTCTTGGTATGTCTCTAATAGTTTCGGGGTGATGGTACATTTGTATGTTTTATAGAACTCTCCCGGGAGTCTGTCTGGGCCCGGGAATTTGCCTGTGGGGAGCTCGGCGATTACGCTCTCCATCTCTTCCACCGTGAGTGGGGCATCAAGTATTTGGGCTTGCTCTTCTGCTAGCTTTGGCAGCCTTATCTCTGCTAACGCATCTGTAATGTCCTCTGGGTCAATTTCTGTTGCAGCGTCTGTAGGAAGTCTCGGCCTGGTTTGCTGTATTATTCCAATGTTTTTCCCCCCTTTTATTTTTTTTTTAGTTTTTGCCTGCGTATCTGTGCCTTCTCGGGTGTGTTGGGTGCCTCCCGCACCGCTGGTCCGCGAGCGCGTCTCCGGATCGGGACCTGCTCGTCTCGGCCCCCCTTCTCTCCGTCTCCTCCTCCGTGCTCTTATGGGGCTGCACCGCCTGCCAGTTCTTGGCCATCCTATGTCCTCGAAGGAGCGGAGGGGTGCTCCGGCTCCTCCCCACCAGTCTCCGCCTGTGGCGCAGATGCCCGGTCCCGTGTGCGGGCCTGCGGTGCTGCTGCTTTCACTGGAAGCGGGAAGGGAGCAGAGTGGGTTCTTGTCGCTGGTTGACCCTCTTCTGCGCGGGCCGGCGGTGCCTCGCCTCAGGTGTCCCTCTGCACGTCTAGGGTGACCGGGTTCTTCCCGTGCTGTGGCTTCTGCGGAGGTCCTCTCGGCCCCAGACTCACTTTCGCGCTGCCTCTCCTGCATCCGTTCGCCTGCCGCCAGCGTCCTCTTTTTCCCACTCTCTGGCTGAGACCACTGCCTCCGTTCAGATCGCAGCGCAGGAGAAGTCCCCTCGGCAGGCTGCCATCTTGTTTCTCGCAATCGGTGTCATGATGCCTACCCCCGGGCATCAGGACCAAGGCCCTCAGCTCCGGGAGCAGGCATCCAGAGATTTGTTTAAACCTCAGCAGCCCCGGCTAGGGGCTGTCTGGGTTCAGTCCTGGCTCATCATAGGGTTCAGTCCTGGCGCCATAGGCGCCAGGCTCATAGACTTTACTTACCTGATGCAGACCATGCTGCAAAAGAGTCCAAGCCTACATGAGGCCAGGATGAGACTATTTTGTTACAGGGACTGTTTTTTACTCGGGCGTGGCTCTAGGGAACTTCTTACCTGGAACTACTTTGGAGGCTATTTAAACCACACCCGAACAGCAGCACATGCTTCGCATTATTCTGCATCCAGCAGCGTGACGCTCACCGTGCCTGCAGTCAGCATCCAGTCTTCTGCCATGCCCGCGTGCCTGCAGCCAGCATCCAGTCTTCTGCCACGCCTGCCTCGAATCCGGAGCTCCTAGAATAAAGAAGAAGAAAAGGACAAGGTTAGAAAACAAACTTATTTCAAATTCCTCACCTAATTCCGGAACCATTTCATCTCCGGACCTGGAAAGTACATCAGTCCTGCATGCGTTGCTTCGCCAGCTCCAGCACGGCGCCATTGTCACCAGTTCTCACAGCATCTTTCGATCCGGCACTGTCTCCATCATTTCTTCGCCGTAATCCGGCACCTAGAGGACACAAGAAAAAACAAGGTGAGCCAAGGGAATCAACAAATACAACCTCTTACCACCATAGACTTACCCGATTTACCACCGGCGGTATTATTCCATAACTCTGCACATTTTCATATGCTGCATCTGTAAAGAGAGAGAAAAACAACACGTTAAACGCATGCAATAGTTGCCGGGCAGCGTTGGGTAACAGACTCTTACCTGAACGCCAGCAGCAGCTACGAGACCTTCTTCTCACGAACTCAGTTGCAACTTAAGGAAGGAAGGGGACAAGAGTGAACATCGGGCACATTGAACTCTTTGAACTTGATACTTACCAATCCCGCCAGGGACTTCAGAGTCAATACTTACCGGAATTCTCCCAACGCCTTCAAACTAGTGAAGTAACTGGTATCTACGCGCCCCTGCAAGACACGCAGGATGGAGAGCTCATATTTTACGAACATAAGGTGAGGTTACTAAGGGGATATCAGAGGTGATTAGTGGGGGAGAGCGAGAACAGTTGGGAGGCCATCACTAAAACCCACAAGTGGTTAATCCCTGTCTCCACTTGCAGGAAAATACTTCTTCGGGTCCAGCAGACAAGACTAGGCGGGCCAGTCCAGTCAGTCATCTCTGCACTACGCATCACGTTGAAGGAGACTGCAGCTGTCCGGGTCCGATCGACACCCCTGTGGGTTCCAGGTGAGCGTAACAATCGGCTACTTCTTTGGGCCATTTCTCCTCGATCCTCGGTCCGATTTTCTTCCAGAATTGGGCCGAGTGGTCTGCAGGTGTTCCGACGCCTTTCAGTCGAATTTGGGCTGATTTTAGTCAGTTTAGAAGGATCGTAGTCAGGATCTTAACGGAGCTCTTCAGTAACGCGTTCCACTGCATCGCTGCTTAGCCACGCCCCCAGGTTTGCCTTCTTTGTTCACTGTCTTTTGGCGGGCTTCTACCTAGAAGCCCTCCTCAAGGCACCTGGGCGTCTAGGTGGGCTGAATGTGAGGGAGGGGTGTAGGCACCCCCTGCACAAGGTATCCTAGGAAACCCAAGTCGCACTTTGTCATGATTGGCCAGGGTAGTTGTCCGGCCTAAGAGAAGATCCAGTCCGGAGTCTTCTTCCCTTGAGCCTGGTGGGGATAACCAGCTCGTCTTCCACAGCCAGAGGATTCTCTTCCTTGGTCGAATTCGCTGTACACAGCTGTAGTGGTCCGGATAGCCATTTGAAGAGCCTCTCCTGTGTTTATAAGGAGCACACCTTTTATTCGTTGTCGCTGCTGCCGGCTTCATCCCTGTGTGGTGCAGACCCCCTTCAGATGTCCTCCTTCACAACGAAGCTCCAGGAATCATGGGTCTGAGGGAAACCAACAGGAAAAACTGCCATGGCACCAGCTGCATCATTGGAATAAGGTACTGTGTTCTGCTTGAGGAAACTGGGTGAACCCCTTTTCTTCATTTCCAAGGCTTGCCCTTGTCTTCCCTCCTTCTTATAACTTTTGCTTCCGAACATTGACAATATCGAAGTACTCTTGGCTACGTTGAATCGTGAACTATCTGACTGTGTGATCTTCGGCAACAGGCCCCAGTGCCACTTGACCCTGGCTCCGGCCCTTTGACTTTTGAACTCTTGTCTATGAGTGTTTCTCGATTGTTTGCCTAACCAAAATATTGCCTGTGATTTTTGCCTCCAACTCCCTCTGAGTATCTCGGGTGCAAAGTGTGATTTAGCCCCGGTAGCATTTCATGTCACGGATACGCGTTTAATTAGTAGACCGAACTGTCAAAAAGTGATCGCAATCGTATTCGCGGTAACATGTTTTGTGCCTAACACCAGTTCATTCAAACACAGGGTACTTACCTTGAGACATACTGTACAAAGTGAATTGGTTAGTTGTAGTATATTTAACATGTGGTTTTTGTTTAAGTTTAATAGAAGTGTTGTGTTTATAACGAATGGTTTAAAAATAAATGTACTTATATTTTTCTACCTGAAACCTTGAGTCAGTGTTTGCTTGAGTCACAGTAATTGTGGTCCCTTTGTGTAATCTCTGCTACTGCTCATATACTCTTGAGATAAGCCTGGCTGCTCCGCCACTGCTACCACTCTGACATAGTAGTGCAGGCGTATACCAAAGGTAAAACTTGTATTGCCACCTATGGTCTTAATTGTGTGTAGTGGTCCCTAAGGACACTGCACGGAATTATGCCTAACAGAGCCTCACCTACTCCAGGGCACCACATTTTTCATGTGTGTTACACAACACCTTCAGTGCAGTGACACAGGGTTGTCTTTTAGACTTCCCACCAATTCCATTTTCTGGGGCTGACTACAGTCCCCCAGAAAAGGGTAAAGTTGCCTTTGACTTTAAACCACAGACCCAGTACACCCCATCTTCCATGGAGTATTGGAAAGGGTTAATGCTTATCCCTTTTTGTTTGTGCCCCTTGGGCATTGTTTCGCTCCCTTTACATCAAGACTTGGCTGGTGGCAGTGGTATCTACCCTAACTTTTCTACCGCGGTTATCTTAAATAACCATGGTATTGTTTTAGGCTATTATATTAGCCTCAAACATAAACCCACTTGACCGAATACATTTTATTGTGGCTTGGGCCGGGTCTATTCGCCATTTCTTTTTGTTAAATTCTTTCTTGTGTTTTACTCTGCGCGCCAAACCAGGTTTGGTCCCTTTGTTCATCGCTTTTTCACGGGCTTCCACACAGAAGCCCTCCTTTAGGAGCCTGAGAGTCTGGGTAGGCAAGATGTGAAGGAGGGGTTTTCGGACCCCTGCCATGGGTTACCTTGGTAACCCAAGTCGCACTCTTGTCTGATTGGCTAACGGGACTGGCCTTGCCAGGCCAGCCACCCTGCTGTGTGATTGACAGCCAGGCTGTATGAATGGGGGAAAACTGCACAGCAGGTTTCTGGGACTGGAAGAGCAGAGTCGCCACTGGAACGAAAGAACCAACGAGGAACTGGAAGAAGAGGCCCCCTACAACACCTGAACCACCCGGTGAAGCCCTGCAGCAGGTCCGAATCTCCAGAATCCGACGACAGAGAAGATCCTCCAGGAAACTTCTTCCCTTGAGCTGGTGGGACCAACCAGTTCACCCAAACTGCAAGCCAGGGCCCCTCTGGTCGAATTTGCTGTACAGTGCTACAGTGGGCCGGATAGCCAGGAAGGTCGGACCCTGCTTGGGTTTTAAGGAGCACACCTTTTACTCGTTGCTTTGCTCTGCTGCTGGTTTCTTCCCTGGGTAGTGCAGGACCCTCCAGTCTTCCTACTGCTGATCAGTCCGACAGTCGCTTCAGGAACCGTGAGCCTGCAGGAACTACCAGGAACTTCTGCCTCAGCTACAGCTCCCTCTCCGTTTTAAGGTACTATGCAAATCCGGTTGTGCGTTTCGTTCAGCCGCGATGAAAGTGTTTGAAATCTTTCTCCAATCCGAGGGCTTGTCCTTTTCTCCTCTTTGAACTAACTTTTCTACCAACCAACCTCGTCCGGAAACCATGCCACGAACTTTACCGCAAACTACCATGAACTGTATTATCTTGAGCAAAAGACTTTTGAACCATTGACTTTGGCCCTAAGCCTTTTCTATCTGATTTTATCATTGTAGTCTCTCTTGTTCGCTTGCCCTGAGTACTTACCTGTTGGTGTGGATCTATTTCTGTTAACCTTTGTCTTTCCCGCCCTTTTAAATTGCTGGAGTGCCATTTTGCTCCCACTTCATTTTATGAGCTTAACTTGTCTGGAATTTAAGGGTAGTTGTGTGGTGTATTAAGAGTGTGATTTTTAGACTGCTTATAATAGTGTAATGTTATACAACTAAAGAGTGAAATAAATGTATATTCTTTTACTTGAAAACCTTGAGTCAGTGTTTGCCTGAATAATAGTAATTGCTGTCCTTTGTGTAACTATTTGATACTGCTCACTTACTCTTGAGGTAAGTCTGGCTGCTCTGCTACTGCTACCCCTTTAACTGTGTAGTACAGGCTTGTACCAAAGGTGAAATTGTACTGTCACTTGTAGTCTTAATTGTGTGAGATGTTCCCAAAGGGTACTGCATATAATTCTGCCTAACACTGCCTCTTGTGTGACAATTTCAAAATGGTCTGCCGCCCTCTTCAGTATTGCGTTGAAGGTCGTTTGGTCGTCAATGGGTGAGGCTTGCCTCGGAGGACGCGAGAAGGGAGGGTCTAGTCAAAGGTCATCTGGAGTCGTAGGAGGGGAGGGGCATAGTGCTTCCCCTGCTAAATGTTCCTGACCAGAGTCTGGGCACTTGTCTGGTGTCTCCTCAAAATGATTTTCTTCCTGACCATAAGGGTCCTCAGAGTTCTTCAGGTTCTGAGAATTCTATAACCTCTTCCTAGGGGAATGTACTGGAAAGTGTTTTTACCTTTCAAAGAGTAGGGCAGGAATCCTCCTCACTTGGTCTTTTTCGGGTAATATATTTCTCTGAAAAGTCAACAAACTTTGAAAGCTTGTCCAAATAACCTTCAAACCTAACTCTGGTCCATAGACATGAACCGGATGGGTATTGGGGGGGGGGATGTGGGCTCTTCTGGAGGACAGGGGCCTTAGGCGGGGGAGGGGATGGGGGGGTCGGGAGTGTCGAGATCTGTCAGTCATAGCCTTAGAGAGGGGCAGTGACCCTTCTGAATACTCCTCTTGACGTTTAGATGAGTCTTTAGGCTTGTTTGCCGCTGAAACAATGGCCGCAATACTCTCGCGTAACTCCAGCAGATCGGGGAGAGTTTTAGACGTGCCGGTCGGCTTTGACCAGGTTTGCGGTGCTGCCGAAACCCTTGTCGCTGACGCGCTCTTATGAAGTGCCTCAGCGCTCGTGTTTGGGGATGACGCCCTTATGGGTTGAATGCCCAGACGCATGCCCTATCGATGGTTGCAGGGTGTCGGCTGATTATGAGGATCGGTGGGTGCCATTGAAACTTTCGACGGGCCCATTGGCGTCTGTAGCTTCCTCGACGAACCCGTCGAAGGAGCTTGTGGAGTTATGTGCTTTTCTTTTTGTGGTGCAGGTGTGTCGCCGGGATGTTGTCTCCCCATAGCAGCCCCGGTGGACTGCCTGTCGGGGCCAGGGACAGACACTTAGGAACCTGATAGTTCAGCAGGGTTTCGGAAGGGAGGGCGGGGTCGATTGCCTCCACTTCGGAGCCATGGCTGCAGCTTGAATCCTCATCACTCGAGGCGCCTGCGCTGATGGGGGAACCACTCTCAGCCTGTATGGTGTAGGCCGCCCACAGCTTCGTCCGCTGATCTTTTAGCGTCTTTGGACAGAAAAGTTGGCAAGACTTGCAGGATCGCTCGTCGTGATCACGAGGCAGACACATGTTACACTTTCGGTGAGTAGCCCTCCACAGGTATTTGCCATTGTAGGATGGGCAAAACTTAAAGGGAGTCCTCTCTATAGCTGAGGTAAAGGCCGACAGCAAGACCAGAAGGGAAAAGAGGGGGGGGGATAAATACATTCTACAAGGAATCAAACCCTGGGACCCCACTCTCCCTACTGTAGAGGCCTGGCCAGCAGGCCAAGGCAACACGATCGACAGCGTTGATCGGTGCACCAGTCGCTAAAATCCACAAGCGTCTTCGGCGTAGGATGCAGAAGTAGTCGTTGATGATGAAAGGTCGAAGACTAAACGACCAATGGACAAAGAAGTTATCATTTTGCAATGCACAAGCTCCGCATAGGGCGACCAGCAAGCTGGGCGGAAAAAAATGATCTGAAGGGACCTCGATGCGTGAGGGATTTTGGGTACACTACACGTCACATTAGGGATAGTGTTACAAGCGCACCCATGTCAACGTCCCCCTTTCGATCCTCGAAAGACAAGATGCAATACTCCGCAATTACTACTAGATGTCTCTGGGACCACTGCAAAAGATTTAAGACTACAGGTGTTTGGCAGTAAACCCACTTGGTAGCAGTCTGTACCACACAGATTCACTTGGTAGCTGTGGCTGAGCAGTCAGACTTCCCTCAAGAAGAGTTAGGCAGTATACAGAGTATTCACAATAGGTCAAAAAACACAGTAGAACAAGTAAACATTGACCAGGGCTTGGTGTAAAAGAGATCATTATTTATTTAAAAACCACATCTAGAAAAACACACAGGCACTCATAGTAAGCAATTAAAAAAAACGGTCACTAAAAGATATACACTACCCTTAGAAGAATATTGGACAAGTCTTAAGTAAAGCCCCACTTATTTTCAGACAGCGGTGAGCGCTTAACGTAGATGCACTCTAATAATTTGTTTTAAAAGGGAGAGAAAAGCAGAGTATAATGTGAAACAGATCCCAACACTTTCATAAGAACAAAACAAGAGAGGAAGGCAAGTAAAACCGTGAAGTTAGAGTTCAGTAGGCCGGATCCACTTTAAGAGGATCAGAACGAAATGTGTCCAAGGTCACACGGCTGAAGTGCACAGAGTCTTGCAAAGGTTCAAAAAGAGTTGGACCAAAAGAAAGGGACCAGTTAGAGGGTCAAGGCGGCCAGCCCAGTCCAGAAGGTTAAGGGGTTGTTATTACCTTGTAGCAATCTTTAGAAAGTGAGGCCTGGCAGACACGGTACCTTAAAGTGGTGAGAACGCTCCAGGGGAAGAGAGGATCTCGTCGGGGAGGAAGACAGGAGTCCGTTGCATTGCCAGGGAAGAAACCAGCTGCAGAGTTCTCAGGTAAAAGGAGCGGTCCTTTTATTCGCGGTCCAGTGGTAAGTGGCTATCCGGTTGCCGGGGTGCTTGGCACGGGCAATTCGACCACAAGACGTCCTGGGATGCGAAGAAGAGAAGGTAAACTGGTTGTGAAACCAGTCAGGGGAAGAAGCCTCTCCAGCCGGGAGATCTTCTCTGTCGTCGGGAAGTGGTGAGTCGGTTCCGCAGGGCTCCACCGGTGGTGTCGTCGTGGTAGGTCGGCTCAGCTTCTCCCTCGTCGGATTCTCAGGTCCTGTGGCGACTTCTGAAGTTCCAGTCTCCAAAGCCCTGCTTTTATGCAGCACACCCCCATTCATTCACTCAGCCTAGCTGTCAATCAAACATGCTAAGTGGTGAGCCGGCCGGCTCACCACTTGGGCCAATCTCACAAGAGTGCGACTTGAGTTACCAAGGTAACTCAGTCCAGGGTGCCTAAACCCCCTCCCACACCCCCTGTGGTACCCAGACAGAGTGGCACCACTTTTGGAGGCTTCTGTGGAGAAGCCCACCAAAAAGTGGAACAAAGGGCTCGACTTGGGTTGGGGTCACAGAAGAGAACACAAACGCCACTTTAGAATCGAGTCCTGGCAAAAAATACCAACCGGTGAATTAGTATTAAATAAATAAACCAGTGGTATGATCGAGGCTATGAGAATTAAATAATTAAAGTTGGTAGCCTCGAACAATGGGAAAATCCCATAGGGATATATTCGCGGTCGAATATAAAGTAGTATCCACTGCCACCAGCCAAAACTCGATCAGGGGGGATGGAGACGTGCCCCCTCGAATAACAGACCCCGGGGCAATCGAATTGCCCCGACCAGTACGTCCACAATATGATGGTTTGTACCGGTTTCTGTTAATAATTTGGGACCAGTAAAGCCAATGGTGACTTTACATGCCCTGGGAGACAGTAGTCAGTCCCAGGGTATGGAGTCTATGATGGGGTGTCACTATGACACCCCTGTGTTACTGCACGGAGGGTGCTGTGTAACACACATAGTAAAAACACATGAGACCCTATGGAGTGAAGGACCCCATAGCCCATAAAACACATTAACAGTCAAAGGAGTACCATAAGTCATGTCCAAGAGTGGGAGAAAAAGAGTCTCACTCTTGGCAGGAGAAAAAACAAACTCCAGAAAGCCAGCAAAGCTGCTGGGGGACTCACTAGGTTAGGATATTCAGCCTAAAGAGAGAATTCTCCCTAACAGGACTATATGCACAGCATGTGATTCTAAGCAGATCCACAAGCATCAGAATCTTCATTACTTACTGAACGCCGACCTTATGTACATCCCTCCCCCTTTAGTAACAATGAAAAAACCAGTAGGGAGACTTATGAACATACCCCCCCTTTTATAACACTGAGATGAGGAAGAATGATGGAGAGATAAAGATCATTAGAAGCGGCAAGCCAACACTGCCTTCTAGTCGTTGGAAGATAATAGGTGCTGGGACATTCAAATATGGAACACCTGAACAGAATGGGAGGATCAGCCCTCCAGACAATGGTTGCGACAAGGGAGAAAAAGGAGCAGCAAAACGGAGCGAAAAAGTCAGGCAGAAGAGTTTTCGCTCCAATCCCGTACAGCGGGAGCTGCCGAGCAAATGAGGTGGTCAGACGGGAACCGAGAAGGTCAGACGAGATGTGCTCCCAGGCAATAGACAACGGAGGAAATGGCGAGAGACGCCGAAGCTATACCGGTAGGAGATGACAGAGAAGACTTAAGCTCAGAGGAGGAGATTGGGATACCGGGACGCTTCAGCGCGGGTGCCACTAGTAAAGAGCAAAAACGTACACATGGGAGCAGGAACATTTAACAGTTGGAGAAGGATTGATGGCCTGACATATGAAAGATATAATTACGTGGACACAGAAACGAGTGAATGCTAATGAAGAGTGTGAACCTGGGATTTCCGCTCCAGTATGGGGAGGACTCAAAAAGCCCTGGCAGGAGAGGGAACCTGGGACTTGCATGCAAGTGAAAAGACAAAAAGTCCTGGCAGTAAACCAGGCATACAGCGAGTTTGGGACCCGCACCCAAGTAGTGAAATAAACCGCTGGCTGGAGAGTAAACCAGGGATTTGAGAAACTGGGCAGAGCCACCCCCTCCCAAAAGTGCTGAGAAAAACAGAGCAAGAATCCTCCCCTTTCTAAAAAAGGCATCAGGGGTCCAGAGAAAGAACTGTAAAGTGTTGTGTAAACTGAGAATACCCAAGGGAAGAGCCACCCATTTTGGGATTTTGGAATATATGAGAAGTGACACTTTGAATAAGGTTTAAGTTACCAAAATCTGAAACATCTTTCGATTGGCATGCAGGGGTACCTGGCAATTGAGACTGTCTCTCCTTGCCAAATTTAAGGTTAGAGGAGGGCATAGTCTCAGACAGGCTTTGGGACAGAATGATCTCAGGCCACGACGCAGCACTAACCATAGCTTTGGTTCAGATTCTGGAAAGAAGCAACCTTTTGAGCTGACATCGCCCTCATAACAAATCAACTGCGGCAGTTGGCCACATACATCCATCTAAACCCTTCCTCCTCCTTTCTCCCTGGCGTCCCCTAGCAAGACTTTGCAATCCTGCAGGAGATCTGTATGGCAGGATGATTGATTGGCATACTATCTGCACTACTCTCAAACTCGTAACCTCATTTTTGTCAAGACAAGATGGGGAAATAGGAAAAAAGAGTGAAACATTTTACTTGGATTGTAACATTATTGTTCTTAATTGTCACAATAGTAATATGTTTTTATACTGATTGCCTTTTACTCTTGCATCAATTGTCCTTGTTTTTTTTCCTTTTTTTTATTTCTTTTTCGCTTTTTTTATTCACTTTGCTTGGTTTTACTACAAGATGAACTAAAAATATTAGCTATTTTGTCTAAGGTTTTTCACAACCAAACACAAATAAAAAAAGTATATTTGGTTTAAGTTACTTACCTGTAACTACTGTTCTCCAGCATGGATTCACATGCTCATGAATATTCCCAGTCAGGCTGGCAATCCTCAGTAAATGAAAAAACAGTTTCACTTTCACTTTAAAACTATTTCTCCTCTTAACCAATCACTGTCCTCTGGGTCATACTGCCCGCATTCAATGACAGTCCTCTCCCAAAGCCCCACCCCTGGGGGGCATCTTCAGATATGTTAAGCATGTAAAGTGGTAGCATGAAACAAGAAGAGCCACAGAGGGGAAGGAGGAAGGGTTTGCATGTTAATCCATGCCAGACCCATGTTGGAGAAGAATAGTTACAGGTAAGTAACTTCAGCCTTCTCAAACATGGGGTCTGGCATTGATTCACATGCTCATGAATAATGATTACACAGCATTACATATATTACAACTGCAGGAGGTGGCAAGGCTCAACAGCAGATGTCAAGCAGGAGCACACCAGAGAGGAACGCTGTTGTAGCTGCGATGGCTCTGGTGGAGCAAGCTCGCGGACATCCTGGCAGCAGCCTGCTAGCCAGTCAATGAGAGTGCATGATGCACCCGGAAAGCCACCTAGAGATGGAAGACTTCGACAAGGCCTTTCCCCAATTTACAGGTCCAAAGTTGACGAACAACTGAGAAGTCTTCCGAAAATCCTTTGTACGTGCCATGTAGAATTTCAAGGCACTATCAACGTCCAGCAAAAGCAAGGCCCTCTCCGCCGGCGAGGACAGATTCTTAAAGAAGACAGTCAACACCAAAGGTTCGTTGAGGTGGAATTCCGATGGTACCTTTGGCATAAAGGTGGCGTGTGTATGCAGTACCACCCTTGACGCGTGGTAAGACAGGTAAGGCTGCTTGCAAGACAGGGTCTAAATCTCCTGCCTGGCCGAGGTGATAGCCACGAGGAAAGCCGTCTTCCACGAGAGAAACTTGAGCGGAGCATGATGCATCGGTTCGAAGGGCACTCCTATGAGCTTAGTCAGCACAACATTGAGCTCCCAAGCTGGGGCAGGAGCCTTCACCAACAGGAAAGCCCTGAAGAGCACCTTAAGGAACTCTTTGACGAGCCTGTGAGACCATAGCGAAGGTCTGCCCGGAGACCTGGTGTACCTGGATTTGGCGGCGAGATGCACCTTGTTAGAGGCATGAGCCAGTCCTGCTTTGGCCAAGGAAGCAAGTATACCAGAAGTGGCAGAGCCGTGACCCGCCGAGGGGTAATCATCAGAGTCCGGCACCACACAGAGAAGCGTTTCCAATTATGTCTGTAGCACTTAAACTTTGACGAGGCTCTGGCTCTGGCCAGGATGTGCTTAAATTCTGCTGGTAAAGCATAACCTCCAAACTCTAGGGCTGCAGGAGCCAAGCCCTCAGGTTCAGAAACTCTGGGTCGTGATGCAGAATCGCCCCCCCCTTCTCTGGCGAGAAGGTCCGGGGACAGCAGAAGCCTGATGGACGGAGCCACTGACAGGCGTATTAAGTCTGGATACCAGATCTGTCTCGGCTAGGCCAGGGCAAAGAGTAACATCCTGCAGTGGCATTGTCCGCGTGTGTTGATCACACTTAGTCGGAGTGGAACCGGAGGGAAAGCATACAGGAACTGTCCCTAGCACAGGAATGAACGCGTCCCCCAAGCTCCTCGGTTGAGGGAACCAGCTGGCAAACCTCTGGCACTTGGTGTTCGCCGCCGTCACAAAGAGATCGATCTTAAGTCAACCCCATTCGTTGAGCAGCAGATCCACTTGGTCCTGGCGAAGCTCCCACTCGTGGCAAGAAAGCAGTTCCCTGCAGAGTGAGTCCGCGATAGTGTTCTTGACTCCCGCCAGGTGAAACGGAAAGAGGAAGATGCCTTGACAAATTGCAACAAGTCCTGGGCCTCTATGAAGAGTGCATGAGACCGTGTCCCCCTCGTTTCCGGATGTAGAACATGGTCGTGGTGTTGTCTGTGAAGATTCTCACGACCTTGTCTTTCAATGACGGCAGAAAAAACTTGAGGGCCCAGAATATGGTCCGAAGTTCGAGGACGTTTATGTGTAGGTCCGTCCTTTCCTCTGGTTGGCAGAGGCCTCTGGCATGCAACTGTCCGGGTTGGGCCCCCCAACCCCTTAGAGAAGCATCTGTGGTGACCGTCATATTGTAAGGAGGAACCTGAAACAGAACTCCCTGGACGAGATGCTGCCGAACACCCCACCACTGTATCGCCCCAACAGAACGTTTTGTTGAGAAAGATCTGGTCGGTAAAGTTCCGATACTTGCATCCATTTCACACCCAGGAACTCCTGCAGAGTTCTCATGCGCAGTCTGCAGAGGCGAACAAGGTTTATGCAGGAGGACAACATGCCCAGAAGCGACTTGATGGATCGCACCATCGCTGCCTGGCCCAACGACAATCGCAGCACTTTGTCTTGTATGGTTTTCACCCTCTCCTCCGAGGGAGATGCCAAGCACGTCACTGTGTTCAGTCGTGCACCTAGGAATAGAGGGTCCTGAGATGGCGTCAAGAAAGACTTTGGATAGTTTATGGAGCACCCCGGCTCCATCAGCAGACCTAGTCCTCACTGTGTGCTCGTTTAACAGGGACCGCGAGCGGGCACACACCAGCCAGTCGTCCAGGTGGGGGTATACATGGATGCCCTGCAATCAAAGATGTTCCGCCACCGGGACCAGACACTTCGTAAACACCCTCGGGCCGACTTCAGACCGAAAAGCGGAGCATGAACTGGCAGTGCTGACCCTGAACTACGAATCACAGGAACCTGCAGTGCTTTCTGTGAATAGGGATGTGGAAGTAGGCGACCTCCAGGTCCATCGTCGTCAGAAAATCTTCCTGCTCCAGCTGGCCGAGCACGTGCTGGATCGTGACCATCCAAAAATGTTGAGACTTTAAGTACTTGTTGAGACGACGTAGATCCAGAATTGGCCTCCGACCCCCTGTCTTCTTTCGAACTAGAAAGTATCTGGGATATACTCTGGAGCCCCGGAATGGCTAGGGGCACCAGAGTATTGAAAGGGCTCTACTGCCCTTTCAATAACATGGGCCGCACCTCCTGCAGAAGCTGCACTCCGTGTAGTTCTTGCCACTGATTCGGAGGGATACGAGGACACTTCGTGGTGAAACTCCAAGGTGTGCCCCTGTCCGAAAGTGTCCAGCATCCATCTGTCCAAGTGATCGTTTCCCACGTGCTGACAAACTTTGCCAGCCGGCCTACCACTGCTGTGCGTAAGTGGGGTCCCAGGACCAAAGCCGGTTTAGGCCTGCTTGGGGGGGGGGGAGGTGCTCTGCCTTGCGGACGGTGCTGCCGCTGATCTCGGCTGCCTTGAGAGCGCCCCCTGAACGCTTCTTGAGTGGAAGAGCGCGAGAGTTGCCTATCGCCCAATTTCCATTACTCCCTTTCTGGGCAAACTCCTGGAAAAGTTGGCCATCTCTCAGCCTAACCTTAATTCCAATTCTGTTGGCTGTCTCCATGACCACCAGTCTGGCTTCAGAGCTGCCAGAAGCACGGAAACTGCTCTCCTGAACAGCTGTGAAGATCCGCTCTCCAACCTTGACTCTAACACTCCCTCTGGCCTCATCCTCCTTGATCTCTTCTGCATTCGACGCGGTCAACCATACCATCCTGCTCAATCCTCTTCGTGAAAACCTGGGTATCACTGATCAGGCTCTGGCCTGGCTGACCTCTTCCCTGTCAGATCGACCCTCCCAGGTCCAACTTGGGTCCTTCCTTTCATCTATGTTCCTCTCTAGCTGTGGTGTTCCCCAGGGGTCCAACCTCTTGCCCTGGCTTTTCAACCAATACCTGATAACTCTCGCCCACTACATTGCCACTTTCTGCTCAAATTTCCAGTGCTACGCTGACGACACTCAACTCATTTTCAGGCTGCACTCTGCCACCTCCTCTCCCTCTCTCATCTCTGATGGCCTAACTGCCATTCAAGATTGGTGTGCCGCCAATGATCTTTGTCTGAATGCCAGCAAGACGGAGGTCCTCTTCATCTGCACACCTTCACCATCCTTTCCCCTCACTCTCTGGCCGGCCTCCCTTGGCCCTCCTCGTAGGCTAAGAACCTCAGGGTCATCTTTGACTCCACCCTTTCCTTCTTCGCCCACATCTCTGAGGTCTCTAAAAAATCTAATTTCCTACTGTACCTCCTCAGAGGTACTCTGCCTTTCGTCTCCTTCCCCCCAGAAGCTCATGGTATCCCAAGCTCTGGTTCTCTCTAGGTTGGACTTTTTTAACAGCCTCTTTCTAAATCTACCTAACTCTACTCTCCGCCCTATGCAACTAATCCAGAACAGGACTGCGAGACTTGTCCTTGGCCTCAAGCCCTTGGATCGTATCTCTCCAGCTCTGTAATCTCTCCATTGGTTCCCAGTGGATGCAAGGATTAAATTCAAAACCCCCTGCATTGTCCACAAGGCTTTCTGGGGTTGGGTCCAAAATAGCTTCAGCTATCCCTCTGTAAATACCTCCCCTCTCAAGCTCTTCGCTCCTCTACCTCCAACTCCCTCGGGGCCAGTCGTTTTTCAAAGAAACGAGCTGGGGGTAGATCTCTGTCTTTGGCTGGGGCCTGCTTCTGGAACAGCCTCCCTGCCACTCTAAAACTTGAGGAGAACCATCTCCAGTTCCGGAAGCACCTCAAGACCTTCCTCTTTTATTCTGCCTTCGCTCCCCCTCTCCCCTGCTGATCTGTTCTCTCTTGGCACTGTGCACCTGGCCACCCTCTGTCCTCCGGGCACAGGTACCTGCTCACCCTGCCAAACTTCCGCACTGCCTCCGGGCCACCCCCTGCACTGGGGTCTGTATCTGTACCCATGCAACCCCCTCCCCTTTTCTTCCTGCACTTATAAGACCTACCCTGTCTGCTGTCTTAAACCTAGAACTTGCAAATTGCTGGCTACACTACCACTGTTTGTTGCCTTTATTATTTAATTATTGTTATTTATGTTTCTCCTCTGCTTCGCACTTTCCACTTCTCCCCCCTTCCATGCACTTTTCCCCTCCCACTCTCCCATGCACTTGTGCGTTCTCAATGTCACTGGGCCTAGTAAGATTGCTGTTTTTGTTCTCCCCTGTTCCCCTCCTTTGCCTTGCTCTGAAACACGTGTACGAGCGCGATAGAAATAAAATATATCATATATTAAGGGGTACTATAACCCTTTGACGATCTTCCTGGATTTTCTCTGGAGGTGGAAAAAGATGAGGACCGCCGCTGCTGCAAGGTTCCCAGATAACGTGCCGTCTCTGTGTCAGTCTCTATCGCCTGCAAAGACTCGTCAGCTGCCTTTCCGAAGAGGATTTCCATGTTGAACGGCATTATCCAGCCCCTTTGTCTGAAGGTCCTGGTGGAAGTTAGTAGCCTTCAACCAAGCTTGATAGCATAGAGACACCCTGTTCGAAATCTTGCGAAAACGTGTGTCTGAGATGTCCACCACCACTGTGATGGCATGATCAGAGGCCACTTCAACCTCCTGAAAGAACTCTAGTGCCTCTTATCTTCAGGTAGGAAATCCAGGTTAGGGCCCAACTTGTGCCAGAGTTCCCGGTCATTACGGGACAAAACGGCAAGGGTGTTCGCTGCCTTGATGGTAGAGACGGCCATGCAAGTGATCCTATTGCCAATTGCATCCAGCTTCTTCCCCCTCCTGGTCCAGAGGAACCATGGCTGCCGAAGACGGGTTCGCCAAGCATTTCCCAGCTGCGGCCGAGACCACCGAATCCGGCGACGGTTGAGATCTTAGGCATCTGGGTGTTGAGTGGGGTACCCTGTACATCTTTTCCAATCTGTCCCGTTTCGTCTGGGCTGTACTTGGATTGTTACTCTTCCCAGATGCCATCCAGGAAGGGATTGGACATGATGATCTTCCTCCTTGACTCACGTCGTCGGTACAGGAAGCCCTCCTCCTTCGTCTCCTCTGGGACTAAAACAGTTCAGAAGCCCACGAGATGACCGGTTGAAAGGATTCAACTTTGTCCAAAGGGTAGGCCCTATGGGGCTCGTCCACGTGCAGTCTCTCCCTGTCATAGTCATCCGGGTCGATACCAGTAGCCGTGGTAGCTCTGTCTGTACCCGTGTCCGTGTGTGGATCTGGAGATCCGGAAGGAGTCTTGTCGTGATGAGGTGGCGGTGGTGGTGGCGGAGGGGTCGGATGATGCAGAGGATCCGCTTCCCCCTTGGTCTTTCTCTTCTGCAGGGAACAGTTTACCCTCAGAGGTTCTGGAGGTGCCGGCCCCGACGGCAGCATCCTTAGTTGGATTTCGGTGACCAGTGTGTGCAGGGTGGATAAGATGTCCAGAGACACGGCCCTAGGTCTAGGGGTAAACCGAGCCAACAGAGTCGGATCCGGGCTAATGCGTCTCTTCTTCCGCACCGGGGACTGAGGTCCTCCCTCAGGTCCTCCCCCTCTGTGGAACGAGCAGCATCCCTCAGGAGGATCGTTGTCCTCGTCGTTACTAGAGTAGATCTGCTGCGGCCTATCCTCAGTAGCCTGCCAGACCGCATACCTGGGAGGCTCCACAGGTGGGACCGCTCCCCTCTCTCTCTACGGAGGCAGCTGGGCTGCCGCCTGGTCTCTCCCTGGCTCTAGTTCCTTCGCTGCTGCTTCCGCAGATGAACCTTGGGGGCAAGGACACCGGCTGGGCGGCCGCCACTTCATTCCAGGACCCGCTCTTTCAGAGCTGCGGTGGACAGCGTAGACTTAGGCGATGAAGTGCTTGTGGCTGCCTTCGACTCTGTTGACTTGGCCTTGGTTGAAGCCTTATCTGGCTTGGACACGTCCTCCCTGGACTTTTCCCTCGTTGGACTATCCACGCACACAGAGTTTGGATGGGGTTAGAGACTTTCTCTTCAAAGAGGTTCTTGTCAACGGCAGGTTCAGTGTGGAGGATGAGGGTGATGGCGAACGCTTTTTGCCCGACTCAGAAACAGCATCAGCGGTGGAGCTAGCGGAGCAAATCTTGGCCTTCTCTTGGATTCCCGCACGCAAGGCGCCCTCAAAGGATCTCAACCACCTCCCGGACCGGCCGGTCCTGGATGAGGCTTGACCCTGCCCCGAGGCTGCGTCAGAGGCCTTGGTCGACTTGAGCCACGCTGACAGTCTGCTGCATCTGTCTTTCTTGGTTTTCTTTGAGAAACCAAGGCACACCTTGCATCCCTCCTCATCATGGTCCGGATGCAGGCAGTACAAGCATTTATAGTGTCGTTGTTCTACGGAGACATCTCTTAAACCACACTTCGCGCAGAGCCTGAAGAGGCTGCAGCCTGCCTTCTTCTCCTCAGCCATGCTAAAAGTGCACAAAGTAGGCCCCAAGGCCGTCTCTTCTCGAAACTTCGAGGATCCTACGGTGGATGAAGCTCTTCACCAGTAGCGTAGCTCTGCTGCCGGTCTCTATCCTTTGTCGAAGAAGCACAAATTTGTCAAAATCTAACTATTTTGCAAAAATAATTACAATAATACACAAAATTAGCTCTGAGAGCAACTGGAGGACTCCCAAAACTAAAGCATGCAGTACAAATCTGAAGATGGCCACCAGGGATGGGGCTTAGGGAGAGGACAGTCATTGGATGGGGGCAGTATGACCCAGAGGACAGTGATTGGTTTAGAGGAGACATACAGTTTTAAAGTTAAACAGTTTTTTTCTTTAACCGATGATTCCCAGTCCGACGACTGGGTATATTCATGAGCAGGTGAATCCATGCAAGACCCCATGCTGGAGAACCAGAAAGACTCTAGGGGAAGGGGAGGCTCTTCTCTAGTGGAACCTCTCAGTTTTATTTTCTGCAATTTAGATACTTTATATTTGGAACTTTGGAAGGAAGCTACATGCCAAGGGACATTACCAATGAGACGTTATATTAAGTTTAGTGCGCGAGGGTCAGTTTAGGATTTTGGACACGGGACAGAGGACTCTTTTTGCTTTAGATTTCCTGGCACAGACGTTCCTTAGTTTAGATGAGGCAGGGAAATCCCTCTTAGAGTTAGGGATAGGTAGGCTTTCCCTGACCCCTATTTTCATTTTGATAATAAAAGTCTTTATAAAATGCCACTGTGTCCGAGTCTCACTCCTTGATCCATCACAGAGTCCAAAGTCCTACAGGTACCGGTAAAGTTACCCCTGAAGACAGAAGGTAATACAGGGAACGGTAATACTGGAAAGTTAAAAGGGACTTCATATAAGTTAAACGAAACTCGTCCCAGTACAAATTGGAAAGGAAATGGAAATTAGCAGACGAATCCAAACTATATTAATGCGATAGAGAGAAACACACAAACGACACAGTGGGAGAGAGAGTTGAAATCCTATTGCCTTGGGAAAAGGGAAAGGTCAACATATATCCCTTAGATAAGAAAGAACAGAAACTAAAGAGACATTTGCGGAGTCAAGACCCGTGAGGTCGGGAAGATAAATATCATACATGAAGAGGTGAACTATACCCAGATGTTGGGCAACCAGAATTCCCATGAGAAGAACCATACACAAGGGGGTCTGGAATCCTACAAGAGAGAGAGAAGTAACTTGAGCAGAAAAAAGGTAATCTCTAAGAAAGAAAATAAGGAACCTGCCAATCGCCTATAAGAACTGCAGAACTCAGTCCAAAGGAAAAGCAGAGACTATTTACATATGGTCTTTTCAGTAGAACAATATAATCAAAAAAACCTCTGAAGGAACACGGCACCTAGGAGAAGTGAGTCATTCTCCTGGCCTTAGTTATATTAGTGGTAGGTTCAGATAGTCTGTGAATTGTCCACTGTCCAAATCTAACCTGACTAGCACATTAGTTAGTAAAATAGGTAGGGACACCCAATTGACATAGGGCCTATTTTACTTTAAATTAACTAGAATGGTAAAAATGTCATCACAGCGTCTGAGTCCTCCTTCTGATCCTCCACACTACACATGCAAATTCTCGATCGCATCTTTCCCCACCTAACCTTCGCACACAGTCTCCGCGATAGTTGCTATTGTCCTTTCATGCTTAGACTATGCTAGCACCCTATAAATAGGGATCTCCCCGCATCACAAGGTTTAAGTTACGCTCATGAATATTTCCCGTCGTCAGGCTGGGAATCCTCTGTAAAAGAAAAAACAGTTTCACTTTCACTTAAAAACTGTATTTCTCCTTTAAACCAATCACTGTCCTCTGGGTCATACTGCCCCCATCCAATGACAATCCTCTCCCTAAGCCCCTCTTCTGGCAGCCATCTTCAGATTTGCTAAGCATGTAAAGTGGCAGTATGACCAAGAGCCGCCGCAGAGGGGTCGGAGGGAGGGTTTGCATGTGAATCCATGCCAGACCCATGCTGGAGAACAATAGTTACAGGTAAGTAACTTAAACCTTCTCCAGCATGGGGTCTGGCATGGATTCACATGCTCATGAATAATGAATACATAGCAGTACAACATTACACAACCACGGGGAGTGGCAAGGCTCAACAGAAGCAATTAACTCTTACCTCTGGAACATACTCACCTCAAGTGAACAGGTTGCGTGTGTTAGGCAGAATTATATGCAGTAACCTTTGGGAACACCACACACTGTCAGTCCAGAAAAAGTAGACACCCCTCAATGATAGAGGCAATGTATTCTGTTGGCCGAAGACCAACTGCCTCATGTGTTTAGTATTAGAAATACATAGCCATAAGCTTGACTAAAGTGCGGCTATTTTGATGTGACTGAAATCGCCATTTTGTTTTCTAACCTTTGCCTCTTGCCTTCTGTTAAAACTGCTTTGCTGAAAACTTCTTCTGCTCCACTAGTACATTATTGTTCATGCATAAGAGCAAGGCCGCGAGAGACTTGTTGATACATAACGCAGCAACCCAGACAGAAATGCCCAGTCTCCTCCCTCACAAATCCTTGAAAGTAAGCAAGAAGGCATTTAATTATTACACAGGTGCCACTAGTCTCGCTAATACAGTAGAAATGTTAGAAACAAACATTTAATAGCTTGAATTATGCTCTCCTTTACGGCCCCGCTTCACCGAGCCCTGGAGAGCGAGTTGACCCCCCCAGTACACGAATAGAAACTAGGAGGTAGCGAGGCCTGGAATGTGTCTCTCCCCTGCACGCAGCTTGTTTGCAGAGAACAGAAGCAGTGTATTCTTAAAACAAAGAATTGTTTCTGCAGGCTCATGAAATTGCAAACTGTTGCTAAAATAAATGTCTGAAGGTGTCATACTCGTCACAATTGTCAATCATCGAACCCAATTCAAAGGAAATACATTATGGGCGGTATTGAATGTGTCACCACTGACTGTAAGATGCTTGCGTTGTATATATGTAACTGTTGTACGATTCTCACGCTCTTGCGTCCCCCGGGGTCTGGAAACACACGTGGCGGGGCGTGTGACCCAGTTGGCCAACTAAGACTATTTGCTTTGCAATAAACCCTAGCTTTTGGGAATATAACCTCGTGTCTGTCGTATCAGTTCGTGTGTGGTGATTGTGCCCTGTTTCCATACGCGAGGGTTCCCATGGGGCCCCTTCAACACAATTAAGACTACAAGTGACAGTACAATTTCACCTTTGGTAAAAGCCTGTACTACACAGTTAAAGTGGTAGCAGTAGCAGAGCAGCATCTCAAGAGTAAGTGAACAGTATCAAATAGTTACACAAAGGACAGCAATTACTGTGATTCAGGCAAACACGGACTCAAGGTTTTTAAGTAAATGAATATATATTTATTTCACTCTTCAGTTGTATAACAGTTCACTCTTCTAAGCAGTTTAAAAATCACACTCTTAATACACCACACAACTACCCTTAAATCCCAGACAAGTTAAGCTCACAAAATGAAGTGGGAGGAAAATGGCACTCCAGCAATTTAAAAGGAAGGGAAAGACAGAAGTTAACAGAAATTGAATCACACCAACAAGTACGTACTCGGGGCAAGCGAACAAGAGAGACTACAAGGTTAAAATCAGATAGAAAAGACTTGGGGCCAAAGTCAATGGTTCAAAAGTCTTTTGCTCAAGATAATACAGTTCAGTGTAGTTTGCGGTAAGGTTTGTGGCCTGGTTTCCAGACGAGGTTGGTTGGTAGAAAAGTTAGTTCAAATAGAAGAGGGACAAGCCCTCGGATTGGAGAAAGAATTCAAACACTTTCACCGCGGCCGAACGAAACGCACAACCGGATTTACACAGTACCTTAAAACGGAGAGGGAGCTGTAGCTGAGGCAGAAGTTCCTGGTAGTTGCTGCAGGCTCACAGTTCCTGAAGCGACTGTCGGACTGATCAGCAGTAGGAAGACTGGAGGGTCCTGCACTACCCAGGAAAGAAACCAGCAGCAGAGCAAAGCAACGAATAAAAGGTGCGCTCCTTAAAACCCAAGCAGGGTCGGACCTTCCTGGCTATCCGGCCCATTGCAGTTCTGTACAGGGAATTCGACCAGAGGAGGGGTCCTGGCTTGCAGTTTGGGTGAACTGGTTGGTCCCACCAGCTCAAGGGAAGAAGTTTACTGGAGGATCTTCTCTGTCGTCGGATTCTGGAGATTTGGACCTGTAGCAGGGCTTCACCGGGTGGTTCAGTCATTGTAGGGGTCCTCTTCTTCCAGTTCCTTATTGGTTCTTTCGTTCCAGTCGCGACTCTGCTCTTCCAGTCACAGAGACATGCTTTTATGCAGTTTTCCCCCATTCATACAGCCTGGCTGTCAATCACACAGCAGGGTGTCTGTCCTGGCAAGGACAGTCACCCAGCCAATCAAACAGGAGTGCGACTTGCCAAGGGAACCCATGGCAGGGGTCCTAAAACCCCTCCCTCACATCCTGCCTACCCAGACTTTCAGGCGCCTTAAGGGGGGCTTCTGTGCAGAATCCCGAGAAAAGACGCCGAACAAAGGGACCAAACCTGGTTTGGCGTGCAGATTAAAACACGAGAAAGACATTTACAAAAAGAAATGGCGAATAAATCCAGCCGGAGCCGTAATAAAATATATATGGTCAAGCGGGTTTATGTTTGAGGCTAATATAATAGCCTAAAACATGACCACGTTTATATAAAATAATCGCGTTAGAAAAGTTAGGGTAGATACCACTGCCACCAGCCAAGTCTTAATGTAAAGGGTAGAAACAATGCTCCAAGAGGCACAGACAAAAAGGGATAAGAATTAACCCGTTCCAGTACTCCATGGAAGATGGGGTGTACTGGGTCTGTGGTTTAAAGTGACTAAGGTAAAGTAAATGGCAACTTTACCCTTTTCTGGGGGACTGTAGTCAGCCCCAGAAAATGGAGTCGGTGGGAAGTCTAAAGACAACCCTTTGTCACTGCACTGAAGGTGCCGTGTAACACATGAAAAATGTGGTGCCCTGGAGTAGGTGAGGCTTCAGTGCCCAAGATCACACAAAAAGTAGAAATACTTAAGAGTGGGAACACATGTAAGAGTGGGAAAAAAGGCTCACACTCTTACCAGGTGAAAAAAAAAAATTCTAGAAATCCAGCAAAGCTGCTGAGGGACTCAGTAGGTAAGGGAAGGAACAAGTTACTTACCTGTAACTATGGGTCTGGTATGGATTCACATGCTCGTGAGTATTCCCCGTCGTCAGGCTGGGAATCCTCAGTAAAGAAAAAATCAGTATCAGTTTAGTTTCTGATCTGTCTTTCTTATTAACCAATCACTGGTTTCTGGGTCATACTGCCCCCAGCCAATGACTGCCCTCTCCCTAGGACCCTCCCCTGGTGCCATCCTCAGATTTGGTAGCACGTAAAGTGGCAGTATGACCAAGTGAAGAGCCGCAGAGGGGAAGGAGGGAGGGTTCGCATGTGAATACATGCCAGACCTATGCTGGAGAACAACAGTTACAGTTAAATAACTTGTTCCTTCTCCAGCATGGGGTCTGGCATGGATTCACATTCTCATGAATATAAGAATACATAGCAGTACACACATGCACAACCACGGGAGGTGGCAAGGCTCAACATTAAGCATTACATAAACTCAACATTAAGCAACTCTTACCTCCTCACCAGGCCCATCATCAGGCAAACAGGTTGCGCAGCACTGCTTGGCCGACCCTGGACTCCTCCCCGGAATCCCGGTCGACGCAGTAGAATCTCGTGAAGGTGTGCGTCGACCTCCACGTAGCAGCCCTGCAGATGTCCAGCAGGGGCACACCAGACAAGAACGCCGTGGTAGTAACGATCGCTCTGGTCGAATGGGCTCCCGGACGGCCGGGCAACGGTCGGTTTGCCAACCGGTGACAGTACATGATGCAGCCGGAGAGCCATCTGGAAATGGAAGCCTTTGAGAGGGCCTTCCCTTGGTTCACAGGTCCAAAGTTTACAAAAAGCTGTGACGTCTTCCGAAAACTCTTCGTGCGGTCCACGTAGAACTTCAGCGCTCTAGCTACATCCAACGAGTGCAAAGTCCTCTTGGCCGGCGACGGGAAGAAAACTGGCAACACCAAGGGCTCGTTGAGATGTAAGTCTGATGGCACCTTGGGCATGAAGGAGGGGTGCGTCCTCAGCACCACCCTCGTCTCGTGGAAAGTCAAGTATGGAGGCTTGCAGAATAGGGCCTGGATCTCTCCCACCCGTCGTGCGGAGGTGATGGCCATGAGGAACGCTGTTTTCCACGACAGGAACTTCAACGCTGCCGAATGCAGAGGCTCGAATGGTGGCCCCCATTAGCCTGGTCAGCACCACGTTGAGTTCCAACGCCAGGGCTGGAGCCTTCACCGGCGGGAACGATCGGAACAGTCCTTTCATAACTTCCTTCACCAGGCGATGAGACCACAGGGATGACCATCCTGTAGTTCTGATGTATAGGGAAATCGCCGCCAGATGTATCTTGATGGAAGCGTGAGCCAGTCCAGCCTTGGTCAGCGACAGTAGGTACGGTAGCACTTGAGGGGCCGTAATCCCTAGAGGGTTAATCTTCTGTGCACCGCACCAGACAGAGAACCTCTTTCACTTGTGTCCGTAGCATTTGAGAGTTGAGGATGCCGTGGCCTTTGCAAGAACCTCTTTGCAGTCCGCCGGGATATCGTACCCTCCAAACTCTAGTGCTGCAGGAGCCAGGCCTGCAAGTTCAGCGACTCCGGGTCGTGGTGAAGGATGGCACCTCCTTCTCTGGAGAGAAGATCTGCATCCGTCGACAGTTTGACTGGTGGGGACGCTGACAAGTCCAGAAGGTCCGGGAACCAGATCGGTCTCAGCCATGCCGGTGCAATGAGGATCATCCTGCACCGGGACCTCTTGAGTTGGTTGATGAGTCGGAGCAGCAACGGAGGGAACGCATAAAGGAACAGGCCGTCCCAGGCGAACGAGAAAGCATCGCCCATGCTCCTCGGCTGGAGAAACCTGCTGGCGAACCTCTGGCACTTGGAGCTCGTCGCCGTCACGAACAGATTGATCTGGGGTTTACCCCATCGTTGGAAGAGTCGATCCACTTGATCCTGATGTAGTTCCCACTCGTGGCACGAGCGCAGCTTCCTGCTGAGTGAGTCGGCGATGGTGTTCTTTATCCCTGCTAGATGAAAGGGTACCAGAAACATCCCCTGGGCAACGGCCCAATGCCACAGATCCTGGGCTTCCTTGGATAGGGCTGGGGATCTGGTTCCTCCTTGCTTCTGGATGTAGAACACCGTGGTGGTGTTGTTTGTGAAGATCCTCACCACCTTGCCCTTGAGGGACGGGAGAAATGACCCGAGGGTCCAGAACACTGCTCGGAGCTCCAGGATGTTGATGTGGAGGGGCCTCTCCTACGGGAGCCAAAGGCCTCTTGCGTGAAGATCTCTGGTGTGTGCTCCCCACCCCTCCAGGGAGGCATCCATCGTCACCGGCACCTGGTGTGCTGGGGTCTGAAAGTCTGTGCCCGCCGCGAGATGTGTGCGGGTGCCCCACCACCGAATTGCTTGGCGGAAAACCTCGTTGAGCGGGATCTTGTCCTCGAAACTGCCCGCCGCTTGCATCCAACGGGCGTCGAGGAACTCCTGTAGAGGACGCATCCGAAGCCTGCGTAGGTGCACCAGGTAGATGCATGAGGACATCATCCCGAGACAGGACTTGATGGACCTCACCTGGACCGGTCTGTGGCCAGCAAATGCTGCACCTTGCCCAGGATGGCCTTCGTCCTTTCCTCCGACAGTGAGGCCAATCGCGCTACTCTATCGAGCCTGGCTCCCAGAAACAGTGCGACCTGCAACGGCACCAGGTGGGATTTGGGGAAGTTGGAGAATCCCAGGTCCGTGAGCAGCCAGATGGTCTTCGCTGTGTGCTCGACGGTGAGTCGCCTTGTTCTTGCTCGGATGAGCCAATCGTCCAGGTAGGGGTAGACGTGGATCCCCTGCAGACGCAGCCGCGCTGCCACTGATGCCAGGCACTTGGTGAAAACCCTGGGCGCCGACTTCAATCCGAATGGGAGGTCCTTGAATTGGTAGTGCCGCCCTTGGACTACGAACCTGAAAAACCTTTGGTGTCCTTTTAGAATCGGGATGTGAAAGTACGCATCCTCCAAATCCAACGACGATAGGAATTCGCCTTCCTCCAGCTGGCCCAGCACGTGCTGGAGGGTGACCATCCAGAACTTCTGTGCCTTGATGTATTTGTTTAGTGGACGCAGGTCCAGGATGGGACTCCATCCTCCTGTCTTCTTCCTGACGAGGAAGTACCTTGAGTACACTCCGGAGCCCCGGAGCCTCTTTGGGACGAGCTCGATGGCTACTTTCCCGAGCATCGCCCTTACTTCCAACAGCAGTTGAGGGACGTGATTTTCCTTCCTGGCCACGGGAGGATTGCTGGGACACTTTTTTTGAAATTCGAGAGTGGGCCAGGGCATCCAGCACCCAACAGTCGGTGGAGATGGACTCCCACACGCTGACTAACTTCGCCAGCCGGCCTCCCACCGGGGTGCTCAGGTGGGGGCCCGATGCAACAGCCGGTTCAGTCTTGCTTGGCAGCGGCCTTGCCACCTTGGCCTCCCTGGCGACGACCGCGAGATCCACCTGACTTGCCATGTCCTTTGTAGGCCTCTTGCGACGAGGAGCGGGCTGCCTGATGGTACGGCGAGGAGCCGCCGCCGAATCCTTAGGAGGCACCTTGCTTGCCTCCGGAGTTCCGAAAGGGCGGCCGTCGTTGCTGTAGAACTCCCAAGGCCTGAGCTGTCTCTGTCGGTCTTGATGGCCTGAAGTGACTCATCCACTGTCTTTCCAAACAGATTGTTCCCGTCGAAGGGCATTGTCCAAAACTTTGGCTTGCACGTCTTGGCGGAAATCTGTCACCTTGAGCCACCGCCGAAGGCAAATACTGTTGCCCAACTGGCGGAACCCGGTGTCGGCAATGTCCGTGGCTACCGTTATGGCGTGGTCAGGCGCCACCTCCCCTTCCTGTAGGATCTCCATGGCCTCTGACCTCTTGTCTGGTAGGAAGTCCAACAAGGGGGCAATCTTGTACCACAACTCCCTGTCGTAACAGGCCACAAATGCTAGGGCGTTGGCCGCATTAATGGTCGTCCTATGGCATCCAGTTTCTTTCCCTCGCCGTCCGGTGGGGAAGTTGAAGCCGATGCCCCCGCCACTTTTCTTGGCCGCCGCCGAAATGACCGAATCCGAGGTCGGCTGTGCCCTAAGGCACAAAGGGGTGATCAGGGACCCGGTACTACTTCTCGTACCGGTCCCTCTTGGCAGGCGGCGTGGACGAGTTCTTCAGAAGAGCAAGTCCCTCGTCCCAGATGTCATCCAGCAACAGCACCACGAGGACAGTCTTCCTCTTGGCCTTGCGCCGTTGGTAGAGAAGGCCTTCCTTCTTCTGTTCTTCGGGGCAGAGCTGGAAAAGCTTGGATGCCCTGGCAATCATGGCGTGGAAGGAGACAATTTCGTCAGACGGGGAGGCCCAAGGGGGTGGTGATGGAAGGTTTGTCCCGTCGTCACCACCGTCGTCGTCATCTGTCCCCGTCGTGGCCGTATCTGTTCCCGTGTCATCCCCAGGGGAAGGAGATAAAGGCTGAGAGGGCCATGAGGGCTGGAAGGGCGGGGGTGGATGAACTCTCCTCCTCTTGTTTGGAGGGCTTCCCGACGGGCCCAGTTCTGCTGGGTCGTCCGTTGGGGGTAGAGGCAATCTCGTCCTTATTTCCGTGCATAAGGTTTGGATTGCCATCAAAATGGCCACCGAGTAGTCCTGTGGCTCGGGTTGCGACGTGCACGATGGTTGCTCCTCCTCCACGGGAGCCTCGTCGGCGCCACCGTAGCTCTCTTCGTCCTCCTCGTCGGGATTCCTCCCGTGGGACCGGACCTCCGCAAACTTCTTTTTGAGGCCCTCCACGACTTCAACCAGCTCCTCCTCGGAGGCTGTATCCGTTTCCGTAACGGCCACCGCCCCCCCCCTTTTTCCACCGGGGTCTTCGCGGGGGTCTTCTCGATGGGCTCAAAAGAGGATTCCCTCCGCGGTGGCAGGGAAACTCTGGGACCCAAGGTCGCCTCCACTGGGGTAGCCTCCACAGGCTTCACCAGGGCCGCCGCGACTACCTCGATAGAGGCCTTAGCCGGGTGAATCAAGGCCTTCACCACCTTGCTTGAGGCTTTCACCTTGGAGGGAGGGTCACAGCCTCGCTCCACCTCGGCTGGATCCTTCGACATCGACCGGGGCCTCTCCAGAAGCTTAGCCGGGTTCTCAGATTTTCTCTTCCCCGAGCCAGAGCGTTGGCTCGTAGTTGATGGCGCTGGCGAAGGTGCGCCCTGCCTGGCAGCTGAGGAGCCCGACCGTTCGGCGCTCCCGTTGCCCGCGAACTCGCAGTGCTTTGCCTTTTGTTGGGCCCCCGTCGCCGGAGCGCCCTCACATGACTTAGAAGACCGCTGGGACTTCTTTTTCTTCTCACCTGCTGGGCTCTTTCCTTCCAGCCAGTTGGCGACAAGGATCCGACGATCCCTCATAGTCCGATCCGTCATGTTCATGCAAAATGCACAGTACTTCTCCATGTCTGTTTTGTCTCTGTGAAGGCAGTAGAGGCATCTCAAATGCTCGTCCTCCTTGAACACATTCTGTAATCCGCATGCAGGGCAGTTCCTAAACAGCTTGGATCCGGGTGTCGAGCTTCCCTTTTCCTGGGCCATGTCCAAGAGGTAGGCCTCAAACTTCTGGAATCCTCCAAGGAGTGTAACCCGACGAAAACTTTGCCCTTGAGGGGCGTAGAAAATTCTGAAACGGGTCCCTGTTGATCGGAAGTAGAAACTGTGGATCTTGAGGCTCGATTGACCGAAAAAATGAGATAAATCTCTTTGAAAAAATGCAAAACGCAGTAAAAGCTCAAGAGCTATAGCACGAGGACTCCCAACACTTGAACGTGCGGTAAAAATCTGAGGATGGCTGCCAGGGCAGGGGCTTAGGGAGAGGGCAATCATTGGCGTGGGGCAGTATGACCCAGAGACCAGTGATTGGTTACTACTAAAAAAGACAGATCAGAAACAAAACTGTTACTTATTTTTCCTTTACCGAGGATTCCCAGCCTGAGGGGGAATATTCATGAGCATGTGAATCCATGCCAGACCCCATGCTGGAGAAATTAACCATTTATGAGAATTCTCCCTAACAGCGTAGAACTGCTTGGCCGACTATGGACACCTCCCTTGAATCCTTGTCGACACAGTAGAACTTCGTGAAGGTGTGCAACGACCTCCATGTAGCAGCCCTGCAGATGTCCAGCAGGGACACACCAGACAGGAATGCCGCCGTCGCAGTGATCGCTCTGGTGGAGTGGGTTCTCAGACGGCCGAGCCATGGTCGGTTCGCCATCCGATGACAGTGCGTGATGCAGCCGGAGAGGCACATTGAAATGGAAGCCTTTGACAAGGCCTTCCCATGGTTCACAGGACCAAAGTTCACGAACAGTCATGAAGTCTTTCTAAAAAACGTGCGTCACGTAGAACTTCAGGGCACGAGCAACGTCCAGCAAGTGCAAGGCCCTTTCAGGCAGTGACGAAGGCTTCGGGAAAAAAACAGGTAGCACCAAAGGCTTGTTGAGGTGGAATTCGGACAACCTACGTCATGAAAGAGGGGTGCGTCCGCAGCACCACCCTCAATTCGTGGACAGTCAGGTATGGTTGTTTGCAGGATAAGGCCTGGATCTCCCCCACCTTCCTGGCGCAGGTGGTGGCCACAAGGAAAGCTGTTTCACGAGAGTAACGAGAGGGGCCTGATGCATAGGCTCCAAGGGAGCCCCCCCCATGAGCCTCATCAGAACCACGTTTAGTTCCCATGCCAAGGCAGGAGCCTTCACCGACAGGACGGAGACCTGGTGTAGCGTGAGATAGCCGCCAAATGTACCTTGATAGAGGCGTGCGCCAGTCCGGCCTTGGTCAAGCATAGCAAGTATGGAAAAATATGTGGGGCTGTGACTCTCAGAGGGGTAATCTTCCGATACCAGCAGCACATAGCGAAACGCTTCCACTTGTGCCCATAGCACTTCAAAGTTGACGACTCTCTGGCCTTCCGGAGGACCTCCCTGCAGTCCACAGGCAACTCAATCTCCAAACTCTAGGGCTGCGGGAACCAAGCCCCCAGGTTCAGCGATCCTGGATCATGATGAAGGATTGTGCCTCCTTCTCTGGTGAGAAGATCTGGAACCACTGGCCGCTTGACCGGAGGCGACGATGACAGGCTGAGAAGGTCCAGATACCAAATTTGCCTCTGCCACCCTGGGGCAATGAGTATCATCCTGCCTTGGCCCTGTCTGAGTGTGTTGATGACTCGTAGCAGGAGAGGCAATGGAGGAACCTTATACAGAAACCTCCCTTCTCACGGGAAGGAGAACGTGTCCCCCCAGGCTCCTCAGTTGGTGGAATCTGCTGGCAAACCTCTGGCCTTTGGAGTTTGCAGCCACCGCAAACGGATCGATCTGGGGTTGCCCCACTTGGTCGAAGATGCTGTCCACCTGGTCCTGCCCCAAGTTCCCACTCGTGGCAGGAGCGCAATTCCCTGCTGAGGGAATCTGCAATGGAGTTCTTGACTCAGGCTAGGTGAAGAGGAACAAGGAACATCTCTTGTCCGACGGTCCAGCGCCACAAGTCCTGCGCTTCCTTGGAGAGCGCTGGGGATCATGTGCCCCCCCCCCGTTTCCTGATTTAGAACACAGTGGTGGTGTTGTCCGTGAAGATCCTCACCACCTTGCCCTTCAGAGATGGAAGGAACGACTTGAGGGCCCAGAACACTGCCTGTAGCTCTAGGATGTTGATATGGCGATACTTCTCCTCCGGCAGCCACAGGCCTCGGGCGTGCAGACGTCTGATGCGGGCTTTCCAGCCTTCCAGGGAAGCGTCCGTGGTGATCATCTACTAGTATGGAGGGGTTTGAAACCCTGAACCCCGGGCGATGTTGGAGCGGATGCCCCACCACCCTATCGCCCGACGGACCTCGTCGAGCGGGATCTTGTCCACAAAGCTTCCAGACTCCTGTATCCATCGAGTTTCCAGGAACTCATGAAGAGGTCGCATTTGTAAACTGCAGAGCTGTATGAGGTAGATGCAGGACGACATGCTGAGTAACGACTTGATGGTCCGCACTGTGGCTGTCCTCATTGACAACAGCCGCTGCACCATCCCTTGAACGGCTGCTACCGTCTCCGCGGAGGGCGACGCCAGGTAGGACACTGCATTAAGTCTGGCTTCTAGGAACGTTCTGCGATGGTGTTACGCAGGACTTTGGATAGTTGGAGAATCCCAGGTCCGTCAGTAGCTGGACTGTCGCCTCCGTGTGTCCGACAGCCAACTCCCGTGAGCGGGCCCAGATGAGTCAGCCGTCGAGGTACAGGTATATGTGTATGCCCCATAGACAGATGGGCCGCCACCAGTGCCAGGCATTTTGTGAACACTCTGGGGGCTGACTTGAATCCGAAAGGCAGAGCCTTGAACTGGTAGTGCTGACCCTGCACTAACAAACGCAGAAACGTTTGATGGTTCTTGTGAATGGGGATGTGGAAGCAGGCGTCCTCCAGGTCCCGCGACGTCAAGAAATCCCCTTCCTTCAGTTGGCAGAGCACGTGCTGCAACGTGACCATCCTGACCTTTTGGGACTTCTAAGAATTTGTTGAGACATCGGAAGTCTAGGATAGGCCTCCAGCCCCTGTCTTCTTTCTGACCAGAAAGTATCTGGAATAGACTACAGAGCCCCAGAGCCACTGGGGAACTAGCTCCAGCGCCCCTTTTCAGAGCAAGGCCTGCACCTCTTCCAGGAACTGAGCGATGTGCTGTTCCTAACGGGTAATCTGAGGGCTCCGCCAACACCTGCATTGAAACTCCAGGGTGTGCCCCTGGGCGAGAGCGTGCATCACCCATCTGTCGGTGGTGATCTTCCACTCGCTGACGAACTTAGTCAGCTGGCTGCCCACAGAGGGCTGCGGCGATGCTGCCCTCTGCTACCACAGGCCTCGGAACGGCTTCTGTAGGCTTCCTGCATCGTGGATCTGGAGGGGTGGCGGTATGAAGAGGAGAAACCTTTGGAAGACCTGCTCGACTTCCCCCCGGAGTAGCGAAAAGAAGAGCACTGCTGCTGGAGAGTGCCCAGGGAATGGGCCGTCTCTGTATCCTTTGTGATGGCCTGGAGGGACTCATCAACGACTTTCACGAACAAGTTCTCTCCGTCGAAGAGCATGTCCAGCACCTTCGCCTGGACCTACTGCTGGAAATTTGTGGCCTTGTTAGGGAGAATTCTCATAAATGGCTAATTTCCCTTAAGTAATGAGTCCCTCAGCAGCTTTGCTGGATTTCTAGGGTTTCTTTTTTTTCACCTGGTAAGAGTGTGAGCCTTTTTGTTTTGCTGTGTGTATTTCTACTTTGTGTGTGATCTTGGGCAATGGAGCCTTACCTTCTCCATAGCATAATTGTTCCAAGTGTGTTACACAGCACCTTCAGTGCAGTGACACAGGGTTGTCTTTGAGACACCCCCTGACTCCATTTTCTGGGGCCGACTACTGTCCCCCAGAAAAGATAAAGTTGCCATTAACTTTATGATAGTCACTTTAAACCACAGACCCAGAACACCCCATCTTACATGGAGTATTGGAAAGGGTTAATTCTTATCCCTTTTGGTCTGCGTCTCTTGGAGCATTGTTTCACTCCCTTTACATTATGACTTGCCTGGTGGCAGTGGCATCTACCCTATTTTTTATACCGCGGTTATCTTCAATAACCATGGTATTATTTTAGGCTTTTATATTAGCCTCAAACATAAACCCACTGGACCATATATATTTTATTACGGTTCCGGCTGGGTTTATTAGCCATTTCTTTTTGTAAATGTCTTTCTCGTGTTTTACTCTGCGCGCCAAACCAGGTTTGGTCCCTTTGTTTGCCGTCTTTTCGCGGGCTTCTGCACAGAAGCCCTCCTTAAGGCGCCTGAAATTCTGGGTAGGCAGGGGAGGGGTTTTAGGACCCCTGCCATGGGTTCCCTTGGTAACCCAAGTTGCACTCCTGTTTGATTCGTTGGGTGACTGTCCTTGCCAGGAAAGCCACCCTGCTGTGTGATTGACAGCCAGGCTGTATGAATGGGGGGAAAACTGCATAAAAAGCAGGTATCTGGGACTGGAAAGGCAGAGTCGTCACTGGAACGAAAGAACCAACGAGGAGCTGATGGAAAAGGACCCCTACAACGACAACCGCCCGGTGAAGCCCTGCTGCAGGTCCGAATCTTCAGAATCCGACGACAGAGAAGATCCTCCAGGAAACTTCTTCCTTTGAGCTGGTGGGACCAACCAGTTCGCCCAAACTGCAAGCCAGGACCCTTCCTCTGGTCCTATTAGCTGTACAGAGCTACAGTGGGCCGGATAGCCAGGAAGGTCGGACCCTGCTTGGGTTTTAAGGAGCGCACCTTTTATTTGTTGCTTTGCTCTGCTGCTGGTTTCTTCCCTTGGTAGTGCAGTAGCCTCCAGTCTTCCTACTTCTTGTAAGTCAAACAGTCGCTTCAGGAACCGTGAGCCGGCAGGAACTACCAGGAACGTCCACACCAGCTACAGCTCCCTCTACGTTTTAAGGTACTGTGCAAATCCGGTTGCTCGTTTCGTTCAAATCAGAGGGCTTGTCCTTCTCTTCTCTTTGAACTAACTTTTCTACCAACCAACCTTTCCGGAATCCGTGGCACAAACTTTACCGCAAACTACCCTGAACTGTGTGATCTTGAGCAAAAGACTTTTGACCCATTGACTTTGGCCCTAAGCCTTTTCTACCTGATTCTATCATTGTAGTCTCTCTTGTTTAATTGCCCCGAGTACTTACCCGTTGGTGTGATTCAATTTCTGTTAACTTTGTCTTTCCCTCCCTTTTAAATTGCTGGAGTGCATTTTGCTCCCACTTCATTTTTGTGAGCTTAACTTGTCTGGAACTTATTGAGAGTTGTGTGGTGTATTAAGAGTCTGATTTTTAAACTGCTTATAATAGTGAAATGTTATACAACTGAAGAGTAAAATAAATGTATATTCTTTTACTTGAAAACCTTGAGTCAGTGTTTGCCTAAATCATAGTAATTGCTGTCCTTTGTGTAACTATTTGATACTGCTCACTTACTCTTGAGATAAGTCTGGCTGCTCAGCCATAGCTACCACTTTAACTGTGTAGTACAGGTTTGTACCAAAGGTGAAATTGTACTGTCACTTGTAGTCTTAATTGTGTGTGGTATTCCCAAAGGGTACTGCATATAATTCTGCCAAACAGGCCTTCATCCAATCTTGTCGACAAAGGCAGACACCGTTCCCCATCTGCCAGAACCCTGCGCCGACGACGCCCAAAGCCACTAAAAGCGTGATCAGCCGCTACTTCCCCTTCCTGGAAAAGAGCGATTGCCTCCATCCTATCTTCTGGTAGGAACTGCAGAATAGGTCCAAAATTATACCACAGCTCCCTGTCGTACCTGGCTAGGATCGTCAGTGCATTGGCCGCCTTGATAGTGGACGCCGCGGTGTAAATCACATTCCTTCCCATGGCTGTCAGGAGGGACCGAAGATGAGGACGGGTTAGCCGACCGTTTCCTCGCAGCCGCCGAAACAACCGAATCCAGCGATGGTTGCGTCCTCAGGCACTTGGGTGCAGAGTCTGGCACCCAATACTTCTTCTCAAGCATATCCCATTTGGCTGGAGCCGTGCAAGGGTTCTTCATGAGGGCCAGGCCCTCCTCCCACATGTCGTCTAGAAGGGGCACCACCATGATTGTCTTCCTCTTGGCCTCGCGCCTCTTGTACAAGAAACCAACGTTCCCGGTTTCTTTGGGTACAAGCTGAAATAGCTTGGAGGCTCTGGCGATCATGGAGTGGACCGACCCCATCTAGGTGGATCATCCAAATGCAGAGACACGTCATCCGTAGTCCTGGCCGTATCCGTTCCCGTACCTGTTTCTGGGTCTGCTGGGGCAGAAGGGGCCAGACGCGGACGTGGAGGTTGAAATGGGGGCGTTGGATGGCGCTTCCTCTTCTTCGATGGAGGTTCAACAGGGGTCTGGGCGACCATTGGAACCAGACCCAGTGGCATCCTCTTCTAGATCTCTGACACAAAGGTGTGATGGGTCGACAGAATGTCCAGAGACACATCCCTCGGCTGAGCTGGTGGGATCGGAAAACTAGACCCGCACCATCGTTGTCCTCTTCTACGTCCTTGTGGACCGTGTGCAAGGACTCCTGGTCCTCTTCATCCGTGGACGAGACCTCCAAGGCTTTGGCCACGGCCTGGGAGGGCTGTTTCAGCAGACTTTGCCAAAGTCACTGCGGTGGTGTTACACCTTGGGGTCAAGGATCCCTTCTGTGCTGCGGGGGGTTACCTTCACAGGGTCAGCTCCCTTAGCAGTCGTGATAGCAACTACCACCAACTCTATCGTCGACAACGTCTTAGCCTGTGCTGATTGTGCCTGCTTGGGCTGTACAGCCTTCTTATCCTGGGTCCGTGGCTTCTCAGACTTTTCCCGCAGTTTAGCCGGGTTAGATGATTTCCCTTGAGTAAGAGCTCCATTGCCGGCTGGCAATGGAGGATGATGTCGAACACGCCCTGTCTACCTTGGGACCCGATTCTGCTGCAACCCCAGTGGACTCGGACTTGCGGTTCTTGGCCTTGTCTTGGGCCTCCATGGATGAGAAGCCCTGAAAGGACTTAGAAGACCGCTCCTCAGACTGGCCGGTCCTGGGTGAGGCATGACCCTGCTCGGGGCACAGGGCAGAGACTTAGCATTAAGCCACGTCTGCAGTCTACTGTGCCTGTCCCTAGTCTTCTTGGTGAACCCGAGGTATATCTGGCACTCCACCTCCTCATGGTCTGGGGCCAGGCAGTAGAGGCATTGCAGGTGCTTGTCTTCTACAAACACATTCCGAAGACCGCACTTGGTGCAGGGTTTGAAGAGGGACCTTTCCTTCTCCTCCTCCGTCATGGTCGGAGGGCACGAAATAGGCACAATGGCCTTCTGGAATCTGACTATTTCACCCTTGTGGGGTGCTGAAATTCACTGACAACGAATCCACGCTGTCGACAGATGGCAAAAAGAGCACACAGGCTCTTTCGGAACAAAAATAGAACCTTTTTCCATCAGAAACACAAACAAAGTAGAAGTAGCTCGCAGAGCAAACGCTGGGACTCCCAACATTGAAGCGTGCAGTAAAAATCTGAAGATGGCTGCCAGAGGAGGGGCTTAGGGAAAGGACTATCATTGGATGGGGGCAGTATGACCCCAGAGGACAGGGATTGGTTTATAGGAGAAATAGAATTTTTAAGTGAAAGTGAAACAGTTTTTTCTTTTACGGAGGATTCCCACCCTGACTGGGAATATTCATGAGCATGGGAATCCATGCCAGACGCCATGCTGGAGAACAAAGAAAACTCCAACGGATACAAAACACCACTCCAAGACTCCTTCTTGCGCAAGGCCCAAGAGAACACATGACACCCGCCCTCCATGTCCTTCACTGGCTGCTGATTGGGCGACTTTCCACCTTCAAGGCAATGCGCATCACCCATGAGCTCTCCACGACACAGGACCAGAATACCTGCAACATTAACGTACATGCTACAGGCCTATAATAAACCTCAGATCAGGTGCAGCAATACTTGTCATTCCAGTGAAATAAATCAACCAGAAAAGGGGGCTTCGCTTTCTCATTCCAGGCACTTACCATCAGGAACTCAATACCATTTACCATCCGCTGCTTAGAGGATCACTTCCCCTTTATGAAGGCTCTCAAAACCTGGCTTTTGCCTTCAGCATCCTCACAGACTTAGTCCACCTCCTGGGTGAGCTATCACCCACCTGTGAGAAACTCGAGGGTGTCTCCCAGGCTAAACTCCAGGGATCGGTCATCCAGGTGGCCAGGACACGGCCATCGCTATTGGATCCAGTTCCTGCGGGTGGACCAGTGGAGGGAGGATCACCTGGATGGGGGGGTTCTCGGGGAGTGAGACACCGACGGGTGAGACGCATTAACCCCCTTCTTTCAACACCTTTTCCCCTTCCAGCCGTGTAGGACATTCAAAAACACTGCCCCCTGCCCTTTTCTGACACAAACACTTTCGTACAACATGCAAGAGAACGGACTAACACCAGAGCCATTTATCTGACATGTCCCAATACAAGGGTCAGGGAAAGTCAGGCACTTGACCAGAATCACACACTCAACAGTCCTTTCCCTTCCCCACATGGACAAAAGGGGGTGAAGCCATCACCCAAAGTCGAGAAGCCATATTGAAACCGGTGGAGGGAGGCTGAGATTGGAGAAGGGTATATGCCCAGAAGAGGGGGATAAAGGGGTGGAGAACTATCACCCAAATACAGAGAAGAAACCTTTTTGAAAACTTTTGCAATTTTGGCCTTTTTTTAAATCCCTACCCCCTTTGACTGATTTTTAAAGTTACTTTCTAGCTCCTCTACCTGTTTTTCTAATCTCGTTTGTTGGAGTTGACCGCTCCGTCGCAGTGCCGCCGCAGCGCTAATCAGGATCCCTCGGACCACTGGCTTCATGGCGTCCCAGACCGTAGGTAATAGGCATTCCCATTTTCCGTTCTCCCTAAAGTAGTGCGTAAGTGCATCGGCTACCTCCTGTTTAATCAGAGGATCTGATAATATGTAGTCCAGAAGCTTCCATGGCCTTTGGGTGGGACAGGGGGTGAGACCGTGGATGCGCAAGGCTGCTGACACAGGAGCATGATCCAAGAGTACCCTTGGGAGAATTTGCACCTACTTGAGACAGGGGGAAAAGGAGACTGGTCACGAACAGAAGGTCAATCTTAGAGAAGCCTTTGTGCACATGTGAATAAAAGGTATAATCTCAGGAACTTTTATTGTCCAGCCTCCAGATGTCAACCGTACCCGACTCCCTCAGGAACTCTGCCATCCCAAGGGCCCAGACAAAGTCCGCTCTTGTTGGGGGGAGGGATTTATCTATTTGCGGGTCTGGGACCGAGTTGATATCGCCCCCCAATCATGTGGTGTGGCTCCATGAACGCCAGGATAGGTGGGCTCATGCTATGGACGAAACAATCCTGCGCAGTGTTTGGACAGTAAAGGGAGAACAGGGTTAGTGGCTGCTCCCGAAGATACCCCTTCATAAACAGGAATCTGCCCAAAGGGTCCCGCTTCACAGGGATTTGCGTCAGGGGGGCATTCTCACTCAGCAAGAGAGCCACTCATCTTTTTACCCCCCGCAGAAGCAAAAAAAACGTTTTTTAAATCTGGCGAAATTGACTTGTTTCTCGTCTACCTCCAGGAGGTGGGTCTCCTGGGGGAACATCACATCAGTGGACAACTGTGCCAATCTCCGCTCCACCGACTTCCTCTTACCTGGGAAATTGAGACCCTGCACTGTCCATATTAGGAACTGAAGTTCCCTGCTCCCATCAGCTGTCATAAGTCAACATGTGTTTCCACCCCCCATGAGAGCCCCTGCCCACAGTGTGCCTCGTGAATCCCCTTGAACCGGGGCAGCCACCTGCCCATGCACTGCCCAGTGAAGTTGATGTTTTGTAAGTTTCTTCGCCATAGCACTCAAAACTCCTTTTCGCCCTCCCCAATCCCGGATCCCCCCACTATACAACTTGTGTGGTGAGTCCAACCCTCCACCAATGGGGTGTCTGGCTGTGACTCACCACCGACCCTGTTGGAGGCCAACGGGCCCCCGACTTTACTTTTGGCCGTGATTGAAATGTGGTGTGTTGGTGGTTCATCTGCGGCAGGCCCACCCGTCCTATATGTAACCTCAAACGAGAACTTGTGAAAGGTGTAACTTGGCACTTAACATGCTAGGCATGAGTGCTCTCCCCCTGTCGATTCAGTGGTGGCACTTGAAGCGCAGGATGCAGCACCGCAGGAGAGCTCGGCACAGGGCGCCCGGGCCACTCTGGGCTGCAGGACTACCAACGGTCTGGGGCAGCAGTTCAGTCCTTATCCGGTTTCCTGGCCGTCCCGGGAGGGCCACAGATCCTGCACCTCCGCTCCACTCGTGCCCAACCCATTGAGGGGGAGCCCCCGGTGGGCGCCAGCTGCATTGCTCCATTTTCGGCTTCTTCGCCCACCTCCACAGGGCCTAGGAGTTTTTACACCTCCATTAGATTATGAATTTGCCATTGCTTGCCCTCCCACGTAAAGTTCAGTGATGTGGGGAATCCCCAGAAGTATGGGATCTTCCATTCCCTCAGCCAGTCGGTCACGCGCCTTAAGGCTTTCCTTTTCAGCTGTTAGGCAGAATCCTGTGCAGTGCCCTTAGGGACCACTACACACAATTAAGACTACAGGTGGTGATACAAGTTTTACCTTTGGTACAAGCCTGTACTACTATGTCATAGTGGTAGCAGTGACGGAGCAGCCAGGCTTATCTCAAGAGTGTATGAGCAGTAGCAGAGATTACACAAAGGGACCACAATTACTGTGACTCAAGCAAACACTGACTCAAGTTTTCAGGTAGAAAAATATAAGTACATTTATTTTTAAACCATTCGTTATAAACACAACACTTCTTGTAGTATATTTAATGTGTGGTTTTTATTGAAGTTTACAACTAACCAATTCACTTTTTACATTAAGTCTCAGGGTAAGTACCCTGTGTTTGAATGAAACGGTGTTAGGCACAAAACACGCTACATCAATACGAATGCGATCACTTTTTGACAGTTCGGTCTACTAAACAAACGCGTATCCGTGACATGAAATGCTACCGGGGCAAAAACACACTTAGCACCTGAGATACCCAGAGGGAGTTGGAGGCAAAAATCACAGGCAATATTTTGGTTAGGCAGGCAGAATCAAGAAACGCTCAGAGACAGGAGTTCAAAAGTCAAAGGGCCGGAGCCAGGGTGGAAGACACCGGGGCCAGTTGCCGAAGATCACACGGTCTAACAGCTCACGATTCAACAGAGCCAAAAGTACTTCGATATTGTCAATGTTCGGAAGCAAAAATTATAAGAAAGAGGGAAGACAAGGTCAAGCCTTGGAAATGAAGAAAAAGGGATTCACCCAGTTTCCTCAACAGAACACAGTACCTTGTACCAATGGTGCGGCTGGTGTCCTGGCAGTTGTTCTTGTTGGTTTCCCGCAGACCCACAATTCCTGGAGCTTCGTCGAGAAGGACGACGTCTGAAGGGGATCTGCACCACACAGGGATGAGGCCGGCAGCAGCGACATGGAATAAAAGGTGCGCTCCTTAAAAACATGAGAGGCTCTTCAGGTGGCTATCTGGACCACTACAGCAATGTGCAGCAATTTCGACCACGGAAGAGGATCCTCTGGCTGTAGAAGATGAGCTAGTTATCCCCACCAGGACTGGATCTTCTCCGAGTCGTTGAAGGGCAGATGGCTCAAGACTGCAGCAGGGCTTCACCGGGACGGGGGAGTTGCAGCAGCCATCGATCTCTCTGCTTCTCTTCGGTTCCTTGTAGTTCCAGTGGCGACTCTCTGACTTCTAGCCCAAGAGACCTGCCTTTTATGCGAAAAACCCCCATTCACACAGCCTGGCTGTCAATCACCCAGCAGGGGGGTTGTCCAGCCCGGACAACTACCCTGGCCAATCATGGCAAAGTGCAACTTGGGTTTCCTAGGATACCCTGTGCAGGGGGTGACTACACCCCTCCCTCACATTCAGCCCAACTAGACACCCAGGCGCCTTGAGGAGGGCTTCTGGGCAGAAGCCCGCCAAAAGACAGTGAAGAAAGAAGGCAAACCTAGTTTGCCGCGCAAAGTAAAACACAAGAAGGACTTTAACAAAAAGACATGGCGAATAAACCCAACCAGAGCCAAAAAAAAGACGATTTGGTCAAGCGGGTTTATGTTCGAGACAAATATAATAGCCAAGAACAGTACCACGTTTATCTAATATAATCGCGGTAGAAAAGTTAGGGTAGATACCACTGCCACCAGCCAAGTCTAAATGTTAAAAGAGCAAAACAATGCTCTAGGAGGTACAGATACAAAGGGATACGAGTTAACCCTTTCCAGTACTCCATGGAAGATAGGGTGTACTGGATCTGTGGTAGATTGACTAAGTAAAGTTAATGGTAACTTTACCCTTTTCTGAGGGACAGTAGTTGTTAGGCAGAAACCTGTGCAGTTCCCTCTGGGACCACTGCAAAAGATTTAGGACTACAGGTGTTTGGCAGTAAACCCACTTGGTAGCAGTCTGTACCACACATATTCACTTGGTAACTGTGGCTGAGTAGTCAGACTTCCCTCAAGAAGAGTTAGGCAGTATACAGAGTATTCACAATAGGTCAAGAGAACACAGTAGAACAAGTAAACACTGACCAGGGCTTGGTGTAAAAAAGATGTAATTATTTATTTAAAACCACATCTAGAAAAACACAAAGGCACTAATAGTAAGCAATTCAAAAACACGGTCACTAAAAGATATACACTCCCTTAAAAGAATATTAGACAAGTCTTAAGTAAAGCCCCACTTATTTTCAGACAGCGGTGAGCACTTAACGTAGATGGCAATCTAATAGTTTGTTTTAAATAGGGAGAGAAGAGCAGAGAACAAGTTGAAACAGATCCCAACACTTTTATCAGAACATAACAAGAGGGAAAGGCAAAGTAGAACCGTGAAGTTAGAGTTCAAGAGGCCGGATCTACTTTCATAGGATCCAAACGAAATGTGTCCAAGGTCACACGGTTGCAGTGCACAAGAGTCTTGTAAAGGTTCAAAAAGGAGTTGGACCAAAGAAAGGGACCAGTTAGAGGGTCAAGGCGGCCAGCCCAGTCCAGAAGGCTAAGGGGTTATTACCTTGTAGCAATCTTTAGAAAGGGAGGCCTGGCGGACACGGTACCTTAAAGTGGTGAGAACGCTCCAGGGGGGCAGTTGTTCCTGGCAGCGGGTACAAGTCGGTGCTTCGTCCGGGGGAAGAGGGGATCTCGTCGTGGAGGAAGACAGGAGTCCGTTGCACTGCCAGGGAAGAAACCAGCCGCTGAGTTTCTCAGGTTCAAGGAGCGGTCCGGTGATTCGCGGTTCAGTGGTGAGTGGCTATCCGGCCGCCGGGGTGCTTGGCACGGGCAGTTCGACCACAAACCGGGCTGGAGTGCGAAGAAAGTAAGGTAAACTGGTTGTGCTCACCAGTCAGGGGAAGAAGTCTCTCCAGCCGGGAGATCTTCTCTGTCGTCGGGAAGTGGTGAGTCGGTTCTGCAGGGCTCCACCGGTGGTGTCGTCGTGGTAGGTCGGCTCAGCTTCTCCCTCGTCGGATTCTCAGGTCCTGTGGCGACCTCTGAAGTTCCAGTCCCCAAAGCCCTGCTTTTATGCAGAAAACCCCCATTCACTCAGCCTAGCTGTCAATCAAACATGCTAAGTGGTGAGCCGGCCGGCTCACCACTTGGGCCAATCACACAAGAGTGCGACTTGAGTTACCAAGGTAACTCAGTCCAGGGTGCCTAAACCCCCTCCCACACCCCCTGTGGTACCCAGACAGAGTGGCACCACTTTTGGAGGCTTCTGTGGAGAAGCCCGCCAAAAAGTGGAACAAAGGGCTCAACTTGGGTTGGAGTCACAAAAGAGAACACAAACGCCATTTTAGAATCGAGTCTTGGCAAAAAATACCAACCGGCGAATTAATATTAAATAAACCGGCGGTATGTTCGAGGCTATGAGAATTAAATAATTAAAGTTGGTAGCCTCGAACAATGGGAAAATCCCATAGGAAAATATTTGCGGTCGAATATAAAAAGTAGTTTCCACTGCCACCAACCAAAACTCGATCAGGGGGAACGGAGACATGCCCCCTCGACTAATAGACCCCAGGGCAATCGAATTGCCCCGACCAGTACGTCCACAATATGATGGTTTCTACTGGTTTCTGTTAATAATTTGGGATTAGTAAAGCCAATGGTGACTTTACATGCTCTGGGAGACAGTAGTCAGTCCCAGGGTATGGAGTCTATGGTGGGGTGTCACTATGACACCCCTGTGTTACTGCACGGAGGGTGCTGTGTAACACACATAGGAAAAACACATGAGACCCTATGGAGTAAAGGACCCCATAGCCCATAAAACACATTGCCAGTCAAAGGAATACCATTATCATGTCCAAGAGTGGGAGGAAAAAAAAGAGTCTCACTCTTGGCAGGAGGAAAAAAACTCCAAAAATACAGCAAAGCTGCTGGGGGACTCACTAGGTTAGGAAAAACAGCCTAAAGAGAGAATTCTCCCTAACAGTCGCCTTAGAAATGGAGTCGAGGGAAGTCACAAAGACAACCTGGTGCCACGGCACTGAAGGTGCTGTGTGACGCACACAAAGAAGGGGGCTACTGAAGTGGTGTACTTCAGAGTCCACAATCTCAAAAACAGATGGAAACACATAGCAAAACACAGGTAAGAGTGGGGGGAAAGCTCTCACTCTTACCAGGTGGACAAAAATGAACTCCAGACGTCCAGCAAAGCTGCTGGGGGACTCACTAGGTGAGGGAAATTAGCCATAAATGAGAATTCTCCCTAACATCAGCACAGTACTGTTCGCTAGATCTTGATGGCAGGGCGGTTGCATCCCTGAACTGAATATGCTTAGAGTTCCTTGCCTCCTGTATGATTTCCTCCTTCACCTTGTAGAAGTGCACCCTTGCTAGCACATCTGGGGTGGGTGGTGTTGAGAAGGCTTGTTTGGACCTGGTGCGGTGCTCCAACGGAGCGGTGTTTGGAAGCATTAGTAAGAAGCGAAACAGGTCTTTGGTGAAATCCGCTAGTTCTGCATCTCAGACCGAGGTGGGGTTACCCCACAGGCGGATGTTATTCTGTCTCAAGTGGTTTTCAGCGTCTTCTTGCTTCATTTCAAGTGCCTCACACCGTGCTTAGAAAGCCGTTAGTCTGTGCGCTCGCTCACCAACCTTGAAAGCCTGTTCGCAGAAGTTGTCCTCCAGTTCCGCTGTTCTGCTTTCTACTTCCTCAAAGCGTCTATTCAGTGTGGCCATTTTCTTCATCACTTACTCTGTACCTTTCTGGTACTCCCTGGTCATTGCTGTCAGCAGCTCCTGGAGGTCTGTTTTTGTTACTGCTTGTGAGGAGTTGCAGGCGCTAGTGGACGCAACCCCTTCGGCTTGCTGTGTCTCCATTTGCATGACTTTTTTTTGCTTTGTCGGGTGTGGAGATGTCAGTCTCCTTTGTGCTTTTTGAGTTCTTTGCCATGGTTTCTCCCAGGGCACCCACGGAGCAGTGACGCCGAGTTGCCCCCCCCCGGGGTCCCCCTGGTTCTGATAAGGGGGTGCAGAGGCTGCTGGAGGCTCAAGTAGTCTAGATGGGCCTGCAAGTAGGAGCCGCTAATGTGCACTACCTTCTTGGCCTGCTCACTTGACCTTCGGTGGAGTGAGTGAGGCTATTTCTGTGGCTCTAAACAGTGCTCCCACTTTATGCACATGTGGGTCCGTCGTAGCCACCTCCAGAGATATTAGGGCATACCTGGGGATTCAGGAGCATTGAAAACCTGCTTATCGTCCCTGACCTTGGTGGAGTCAGCATCTCCTATAGCCTGGCTGAGGCTGTTGCACCAGTATGGCTATGGGTCATACTATGGGAGTCCAATGGATAAGGAGTTTAAATGCAGCAGCTATTGTTGTGCTACAGTCTATGTGGCTTTCCTGCAACTTGGTGTAGTGAGTGTGGGTAATAATATCAGAGCCCAGTAAGCTCAGGGTCCCGAGCAGTGTGGCCACTGTGTATTAACCGCAGCTTCCTTTATTCCCTCGATAGGATTACCTGCTGTGTGGGACCATAGACTTTGCCCCAAGAGCTGACCTCCCCTCCAGCAACTCGGCTCCAATGGGCTCATGTTTTCACTCTGCGGAGATGACTGGGGCGGAGGCCGTTGCTGATGTGAAGCGCTCCATCCCCTGTCCGGTGGCTCTCCCCGCCCCATGCCAGGAGGGTTGTACTTGGGTAGGTGCGGTATGGGCGGCCATCGCCGCGCGGTCTTTTTCCCCGTCCCTGGGTGGCAGGTCCTTTATAGTTGCTGGTGGCCCCTCGCCTCTCCCGGGCTCCCGCCCGGTGCACGGATCGCAGGGAGCTCACTTATGTTTCCTTCTCCAGTGGGGGCGGCCGAGCTTCTCCATGCGCACACTCTTGCCACGCACTACTCTGCGGCATCCCTCCACACACGCCTCATGTGGCCAGCCCCAGGGCTTCTTCTGCCATCTGGGACTATGCTGGGCCCCAAGCTGACTTCCTGGTACCCACTGGCAGCACTTTCCACCTCAGCGCTTCTCTGCAGGGACGCGTAGCGCCGCTTCCTCAGTGATTCAACCAGGTTTTCCAGCAAGCGGCCCCTGCAGTGCGCAGCCCCCTCAGCCCAGGCCACTGGGGACCTCTCCTCTCTCAGCTCCCTCACCTCTTATCTTGGAGTCATGCGGCAGATGCAACGCTGGGTCCGCCGGACCTCAGATGCGCCGCAGCTGCCCTCATGCTGTTTGTTGAGGCTGCCGTGGACACGGGCTCTGCGCGCCTGCCATTTTGAATTCGGGTTCGGCCCGCCGGGGCCGATTTACTGCTGCTCAGATTACCTGAACGGGGCTGATTTAGCGCCTCAACTTTCGCCCTAGTGGTCCCGGTGTCTTCCCATCACTGGCAAACCGCCAAGAGTATTGCTGCCTTTCGAACTGCCGGTTTACATACGGTTGGTGGCTTTTCAGTGCCAGGAGCTTGTAAGAAGCCATGCTGGTTGCAACGGCTCCAAACCACGCCCCCCCGGTTCCCACTTTTGCACTGCATTCCCATTCTGGCATGTAACAATCCTTTGGCCACAAAACAGTTTACGTCCAATGGTGGACAGTTTTTAGCCTCATCCGCAGTAATTATCCGATTGGGAAAAGTTGAAATCGGTTGATATTTCCAGCTTCTTAACTTCCTTTATTTCCTCTGTTTGAGCACCAGTGGAAATCTTTCCAACCATTTGAATAATCATTGGGGGGGGGGGTGTATAGAAACCACAGCCTCCACTGACCATACAGGGAGGAGAGGAAGTTTGTTGGGCCTTTTCTTTCACTATAGTCTTTTTATGCTGTAGTGCCATATTACAAGATTTTACCACTTCATTATCTGGGAAATTAAGAGCCTGTACAAAGCTTGTTTTAACAGAGTTCTGTTTTTCTCTTTTTTATTTTGATATTTGGGTTCAGTGTTTTCCATAGTATGCGCCATGGCCTCTTTTGCTGGATTTCCTTTCCTTTTACGCCTCGTTCTCCCATTACACAGAGTCTGGGGTGGCGGGAGTTCCACCTTGGTGCTCATAGTTGCTTGAACCGTAAAATCAATAATTTGCTTTACTTGTTCAGCCCTATCCATGGTTATTTATTTTTTAATTTGTAAAGCGCGCTGCAGCCCAGAGGCATCGAGGGGCTGTTGCAAGCAAATGACTTAGTTACAATTTCATGGAGGATCGCTCAAGGGTTACAGGGAGCGGACATGACAGTGATAATGCAAACAGTTACAAATGGACAAAACAGCAGATATTATATCCAGAGGTGTTGCAGTACACAATGCCAATTTGAGATGGCCAGGTAGCTGGCCACAGCAGGGGCGGTTTAAACAAAGAGCCAGGTTTTGATGGCCTTCCTGAACGCTGTGTGTGTTTCGATGCACCTAATGTTAGTGGGCAGGGAGTTCCATTGAGGGGCGGCGATGAAGGGGAAAACTTCAGCCACCTGCACGAGACCGGAGTATTTTGGGAACCGTGACCATATCAGAATAGGCATTTCTAGTAGGCCTGTCAGAGGTGGGTTTGGAGAATCTCTGGGCGAGATACAGTGGTGCTTTGTCGTTCAGGCATTTGTGCGAGATGGTGAGAATTTTGAATGTGATGCGTTCCTTGATGGGAAGCCAGTGGACTTGTTGCCTAGTGGTAGAGATGTATTAGATATGCCAGTGGCCGCACAGAGCGCTTTATTTTGTATGATCTGAAGTTTGATGTTTTTGTCAGAGGTGCCAGCCAGGAGGGCATTGCAGTAATCTAGCCTTGATCCAATTATAGCCCTAGCTAGTGAGTCAGTTGTCTTTGGACAAGAAGGGTCTAGCTGCATTGATCAATTTGGCATGGTATGAGGCTGTTGATGCAATTGCATTAACTTGTCTGTTCATGGTGAGATTCGTGTCTAGGTAAACCCCTAGTGTTTTACCGCCTGCAGCACCGGGATAGGCGTGCTGTCAATGGAAAAGGAGTTGTATTTTTCGTCTAGTTTCTTTAGGGTTGCTGGGGCCCCAATGAGAAGGAGTTCTGTTTTTTTCTGCCAATAATGTTTGAATTTTGGAATAGATGGAGTTTAGTTGCTCCAAGTCGGTGTCGTAGTTGCAGGTGAGGGGGATGAGCACTTGCGTGTCATCCGCATAGTTGGTATATGATACACCCAGCTCATCCAGATATTTGAATAATGGCTTAATGAAGAGGTTGTAGAGGGTGGGCGAGATGCAGGAGCCTTGCAGAACACCGCATTTGATAATGTCAAGGTCGGTGCATGCTTGGTCAGAAAAGACTCATGGCTCTGCCCTGGAGAAATGAGGCAATCCATTCCGTGGCCGTGAAGGAGAAGTTGGCTGATGATGATAGGAGGCGGCAAACGGCGCTATGATGGACCAGATTCTAAAGCTGCCAATAGGTTGAGAAGAGGAGGGCCGGTTTGCCAGCGTCTCTGAGGTCATCAATTTGATTTTTTAGATCTCCGTCCCATGTCTTGGACGGAAGCCAGATTGGCGTAGACCAAGGAGATTATTGGTCTCCAGGACGTTTTGGACCTGTAAGAAGCCAGCCTTGTCCAGAACGTTCAGAAGGAAAGGGGCGGTGGTGATTGGCCTGTAGTTCCCAGGGGCAGAAGGGTCAAGTGACTGTTTCTTGAGGAGAGGTCGTACCCAGGCTTCCTTAAGACATGCTGTGACAAAACCCTGTAGAAAAGGAGGCGTTGATGTAGGCGGTCAGGAATGGGGCCAATGCGGGAGCACAGTTTTTGATCATCTGTGCCAGACAACATCTCCTTTACATTTGGTTGGCTTAATAGTTTTGAGTGGGGCAATTACTTCCTGTTCGTTCATTTTATTAAGGAAAAAGGAAGGGAGTAGTTTAGTTTAGTTTATTCATTTGTATTGCGCACCAAACCCGAGGGTATGAGGGCGCAGGAGCAAACAAGGTTATTCACAGCTTAGTTACACGTTACAATGCATTACAGTAATTACAATAGTTACAATCGGATCAAGGAAAGTTACAGCAGGCACGATAAAGACAAAGGAATGCAGATTTACAAGTATACATATTTACAGGTAGGTAAGAGGGATGGGTAGGATGGGATTAGCGGTCATTGTTCTTTATCCAGTGTATGTAGTTGCATCTAAAGTGTGAGAAGGTTTGGGGTGTCCTTAGAAGGGGTGGTAGGGAGTTCCAATGCTGGGCAGCTTTCACTTGGAAGCTGTTACCCCCCCCATTTTGGCGCATTTGAACTTGGGAACAGTGAGTAGGTTGGCATTGGAGGTTCTGGTAGGTCTGTTGGACGAGTGTTTACTTATTCTGTCGACTAAGTAGCCAGGGGCAGCGTTGTTGAGGCACTTGTGTGTTAGTGAGGCTACTTTGAGCAGGATTTTGTCTGTAGTGTTGAGCCAGTTATGGGCTCTCCTAATGTTGGAGATGTGTTCTTTCTTGGGGATGCTAAGCGCTGCTCTGAGAGCGTTGTTTTGTAGCGTCTGTATTTTGTTGGTAACCTGTTTGCTAGCTCCTACGTAGATGGCTTTACAGTAGTCCAGTTTTGATAATATAAGGGCTCTGGCTAATGTAATGCAACTTTGGGTGGATAAGAAAGGTTTGGCTGCTCTTATAAGCTTACATGTGTAGGCCGTGGAGGATGCCATGGAGCTAACCTGTTTGTGGAAGGAGAGGGAGGAGTCAATGTATATTCTTAAGGTTTTCACTTCCTTAGCTACTTTAATCAGGTTCCCGTCTATTATGAAACTGTTGTAGTTGTGATCCAGTTTGGTTAGATTTGCAGTGGATCCAAGTATGATTAGTTCAGTCTTGTCATCATTCAGGCATAGACTGTGAGATGCCATCCATGCCTGGATGATGAGGTACACCTGGTTCACAAAGGCCAAATCAAGGTTGTAGTCTCCCGTCAACAGGATGAGGATCTGGGTATCATCGGCATAATTAGTGTAGGCGATACCCAGACTATCTAGATCATCAAACAGGGGCTTTGTGAACACGTTGTACAGTGTGGGTGAGACGCATGAGCCCTGAGGAACTCCGCATGTAATGGGGATGGGGTCGGCGGCAGCTGTAGTGGAGAAGACACGCATGGATCTGTTGCTGAAGAATGACTCAATCCAGCCGATGGCCTCTTGGGAGAAGTGGGCAGCAGAGTCCAGGTGATTGCATAAGATTTTGTGATCAACTAGATCAAATGCTGTGGAGAGGTCTAGGAGGAGCAACAAGACAGTTTTCCCACTGTCTCTCAGAGTGTCAATTTGTGCCTATAAGTCGATAAGGGCTGTTTCTGTCCCGTGTTGGGGTCTGAAACCCGATTGCCGAATACCGAGGAGATGGTTAGTTTCAAGTAATTTTTGGATTTGTTGGTATGCGGTCTTGTCTAAAATCTTGAGCAGGAAAGGGACAGTGGTAATGGGTCTGTAGTTGGTGGGAACGGAGGAGGCAAGAGATGGCTTTTTGAGATGTGGGAGGACCCAGGACTCTTTGAGGTTGCTGGGGACGGTGCCTGAGGAGAAGGAAGCATTGATAAGTCTTGTGATGAAGGGTGAGAGGTCTCTTGCCGCATCTTTAATGATTTGTGGGGGGCAAAGGTCTCCATGACAGTTGGATGGTTTTAGGCTGAGAATGATTTTTTCCGCTTCTAGAGTGGAGACTTTGGAGAAGCTAAAGCGAGAGGGGTTGGGCAGCGGGAGTTGAGGCGTGAGGTGCGGGGTCGTTAGTGGAGTTGGTTGGTTTAGCTATGGACTCTTTCTTGTTTTTAATTTTAGTTTGAAGGCTTGTGACTTTATTGTTAAGGTCATTTTGGACACTAGTGCACCATTGTTTGTCCTTCACGCAGGTGTCAGGAGTTAGCACTGGTGTTTCCAGTTCTTTAATTATCGTAAATAGCTCTTTGGTGCTGGAGTTAGATTGTGCAATTCTCTGGTTGTAGGACTCGTGTTTGGCAGCTATGATTTCTTTTTTGTAGTTGGACCTTATTTTATTGAGCAGTGTTTTGTTGTGGTCTGTGGGAGATTGTCTCTAGGCTTGTTCTTTTTTGCGTTTTTCTAGTCTAAGTGTTTTGAGGTGATTAGAGAACCAATGGTTGAGATGCTTTTTTGGTTTACATTTTCTTAGTTTTAATGGTGCAATGGAGTCTAAAGCTTTGCGCATGGTTTTGTTATAGCCTTCAACGAGGTTGTGTGGGTTGGAGGTGGCCGGGAGTTGGTTAAGTGTGGGGAGGATAAGAGGGATCAGTTTTTCCACTGTGATCTTTTTCTTACTTCTCGTGGGGATGGCAGAGGCTATCCCGTTGTTGGTGATGGGGCTCAAGGCTTCGAGGGTGAAGGAGAGGAGATGGTGGTCGGACCAAGGTTGGGGGGAGTTATCAGGGATGGAGGCCACACAGTTAAAGTCTGCTACCCAGTCGAGGGTTCTCCCTTTGTTATGGGTGGGGCCAAATACTTTTTGGGTAAAGCCTAATTCAGAGAGAGTATTGTTGATGAAGGTAGCGTGGTGATCTTTGGGGTCTTTAAAGCTTAGGTTGAAATCCCCAAGAAGAAGGCTCTGGGAGGAGTTTTTTAGATTGTTGGTGAGGATGGTGCTAAGGTCTTCTTCGAAGGATCCTAAAAGTCCAGGCGGTCTGTAGAGTAAGTGGATGGATATCGTTTGGGAGTTAGTGGTAGGCAGCTTGGCTGTGAGTGAGTCGCATGATGGGAGGTGGGTCGAGGAGTCAAGTCTGATGTTGAGGTGTGTTTTGGCGATTATGGCAAGACCACCGCCTCTAGATTCTGTTCTATCCACTCGGAGGATGGTGTAGTCGTCTGGGATGGCTAAGGAGAGGGCTGGTCCAGCGGCTGCATGGAGCCAGGACTCGGTTATGGCTAGGAAATCTAGATCTGCTGCTAGAATGAGGTCCGCTATATCTGTCGCATGGGCTATTATAGAGCGTGCGTTAATGAGGGCGCCTTGTATAGGTGCGGCAGTGGTCTTAGTGGGGGTGGGGATGATGGCTGGTTGTAGGTTTTGTGTTTGGGCGTAATATTTGGTGGGGTGTACTTGGGTCTTTCCAATGTAAGGTTGGCGCAGGTGCTAATGGTAGTGGAGCAGTTAGTGCGTTTGGGCTGGATCGAGTCCCTGGCTCGCGGCTCACACAGTTTAGGTAGTCTGGTATTTCTTTTGGAAAAGCTGCATTGTAGGGAGGATTGGGGCAGCATAGTTGTGGCGTGGGGCTCTGTGGGTGGTGGGATGGTGCCAATGGAGGCCAGGCTCGCGGTGGAGCTAGGCAGGCATGAAAAGTTAATGAGGTGGAGAATAATTCTCAGCATTATTGAATAGATGCCTGGTAGGAACATTATGTAGGTGGTGTGTGGCAAGATTGGTGTTGGCAATCGGCAGGTGCGGACTATGTGGCTAGGGTGTACCCAATGCCTGGGTACAAGATGCAAAGTAAGCTGACGCAATGACTAGGTTCAAGATGCAAAGTAAACTGACACAGAGGCTAGGTTTAAGATGCAGGTGAGCTGACACAGTGTCTAGGTTCAAGAAGCAGGGTGCAGGTGAGCTGACACAATGGCTAGGTTCAGGATGCAAAGTATGCTGACATAATGGCTAGGTTTGAGTTGCAAAGTTAGCTGACACAATGGCTAGGTTTAAGATGCGAAGTGAGCTGACACAATGGCTAGGTTTAAGATGCGAAGTAAGCTGACACAATGGCTAGGTTCAAGATGCAAAGTAGGCTGACACAATGGCTAGGTTCAAGATGCAAAGTAGGCTTACACAATGGCTAGGTTCAGGATACAGGTGAGCTGACATAGTGCCTACAATTCTATTTCAAACTGTGCTAGCACAATGGCTAGATGCGGGATACAGGCAAGCTAGTACAGTGTTTAGGATCATTTTCAATGGTGTACACCTTACAGGTGGGAGGGATTTTTGGTAAAGGGTTGATGGGTGCTAGACAGCTGGCGAGTCACATGCAGGTGATCAGTGCTAGGGTACAGGGTACAGTCACTTCAACTAACGTTCGGCGTTTTAGTGGCAGGTAAGTGAGGAAGTCGAGTGACAATAGGTATACTCTAGAAACACATAATGCTAGCAGGCTAAGTCAAGTAACAAATGAGCACAGTGGGAAGATATGTGTGGCAGAATACACACAACGAAAGTAATGGGTAGGTACTATGGTGGAAGTCATCGATAAGTTTGGTCAGGGCCTGTTGATGGGCAATAATCTTGCTTTGAAGTAGGGTGGGTTTGTCCACCATGGCAGACTGGATACTATTGCACCATTCTGCATTTTTTGGAGTAGAAGGTGGGGCGGGAGCTGGTGATTCCAATTCTCTGAAGATGGAGAACATTTCTTTGGACACTGATTTAGCGTTAGTTATCCTTGTGTTGAAGGAGTTGCTTTTAGCTGTGATGATGGCTTTTTGTATTCTTTGGATATGGATTTAAAAGATGCTTCCGTGGCATGACAGGGGTTGGCTAACCATGCCGAATGAGGTTATTTTTCTGGAACGCAATTCTAGGAGATCAGAGGAGAACCAGGTGTTAGTGTGTTTATTTTGGTTGGCTTTCCTAAGAGTCAGAGGAGCAATGGCCTCGACTGCGCTGACGATGGTGTAGGTCGCAGCCAGGATATCTGGGTCCTCTGAAGAGGGAGCCTGGAGGGCAGGTGTTTGGAGGTAGGGCAGGAACCTTTCCTTGGTTAGCTGTTTAGAGCTCCTGCAAAGGGCTGGCTGGAGTGGTTGGATTGGCCGAAGTGGTTCTTTGTTGATGCCTAGCTTGATGGATGGTGGTCTGACCATGGGATGGGAGAGATGGCAGAGATGTGGGGGAGCAGTTGTGATGGGCGACCCATTCTAGGGTGCGACCTTTGCATTGCGTAGGGAGTGTCACTGCTTGTTGGAATCCTAGGGAGGATAGGGACTTGTTGAGGTGGGTGGCTTGGGAATCTGATGGATCGAGCAGGCCCAGATTGAGGTTCCCCCTACAGGAGGGCTATGGAGGTTGCTGGAAATGGCGTGTAGGAGGCCGTCTTGAAAGTCTGTGGATGTTCCTGGAGGTTGATATACCAAGTCGATGGTGACCGTGCAGCTGGGGGAAGGTTGAATTTTTAGCGGTAGGTAGTCGCTGTTGGACCCCAGGTCAACACCCTGCACTTTTCTGATAGGGATGGTCTCTCTCGCTACGAGAGCTTCCCCTCCTCCTTTCTGGAGGGGGCGGTCCTGCCTGAAAACGGTGTAGCCTTGAGGTTGGGCAAGTGAGAGGGCTGGCCCAGACGCTTCATGAAGCCAGGTTTCACTGATGAACAAAAGGTCGAGGTCCTGGTTAGTGATGAGGTCGTGAATGTCAAGGGCATGGGCTGAGATTGAATGGGTGTTGATAAGTGCGCAGGAAAGTGGTGGGGGGAGGGTCTGGGAGTTCCCAGGTTTGGAGGTAGCAGTCAGCCCCTTTTTAGGTTTAGATGACGGGGCCATCGGGCCAGGTCCAGTACTGGTGGCAGAGGGCTTAACAGTAACAGGGGCAGTGGGGCAGGACATCCGTGTAAGGGGCGTAGGCGGCTTTACTGGCCCAGTAGGCACATTGGTAGAAGAGCCGTGCACCCAGCCGCAGGTTCCTTACTCCGGTCGTTGGGGTATAGGCAGCAAGGGGCGTGTTTGTTGTGCGAGCTCTGAGCCGCTTAGCCCTTGTGGAGGGGAATGTTTGCAGGCCATGGGCCTGCCTGCGACATCTTGATGGGCATTGTGCAGAGTAGGAGAGAGAGAGGGGACGCTTATCTTCCTCCATTGTTTCAGCTGCGCTCATAATAGCCAATCTCTCCGAGCAGCGGAGAGAGAGCTGCAGAGAGCTCTGTTGGCCTTTGAGAGCTGCAGAGAGCTCCGTTGGCCTTTTCCCTCGGCCTTCGCAACTCGACTTCGCCTGCCGGCCTCCTCCCTCTCCCTTTAAGGCCGGAGGGGAGGGGCAGACAGGCAGCGAAGGCCAATCCGGACCCGGGCCAATAGCAGTGATTCCTCCGGGCACTTTGGAGCTGACGACGGAAAACGTCCGCAAAATGGAGGAGGCAGCAGGGTAACCCCTGCGGGGTCATGCCGCCGGGAGCCGGGGCCCTCACCCGGAAGGGTAAAGGACAAGGGGGCGAAACGGCGCCAAAGCTGAATGGGCCAGAAAGCCCGCGAAGGATGAACAAAAGGAAGGGGGCGGGGCTTGCAGGATATAAGCAGGCGGGACCAGGGACCAGGCATCTCGCTCCTGCACTGGGACCCGGTCGCCGCCACCTGACAAGGACAAGGAATTGATCTCGGCTGATCTGAAGCAGTGGCGTGAGAAGGCGGGCCCAGCCCAGGACCAGGTATCGAGGTGTCGAAGGCGGAGCAGAGCTGCTGGTGAGCCCGCCTAGCGGCTGCCGGAGGCAAGGAGCAAGGAAAGTCGGCTGGGTCACACGGGGCTGCAACCCGGTCGGAGGAACAGGTCGAGGGGACACCAGCCGGAGGCGCATCCGCGAGCGCAAGCCCGCCCCCGGTTCCTCGCCCCCCCCCTCCCCCTTCACGGCCAGAAACATCCCGGGCGGAGGGGCCAACGCAGGGGCACGCAGACGCCCACGCCCTCCCTCCAAGAGGACGGAAGCATTCGGCAGGCCGCAAGGAGGCAGCCGCAGGGGAGGAGCGGCTACACATGAGCACTGAACACGGGCAGCAGCAACGAGCGGCCCAGGAGAAGCAAGAAGCAGGTGGTTGACCCATTGCGAGGCCGCCAAATGGATCTGGCGTCATTCATGGAATTGGCCAGGGTGGCAGCAGCAACCCATGGCCCGGACTGGATGTCCAGGATGGTGGCCCAACCTAGCCAGGAAGGGCGCAGCCAGGGGGTGGAAAGCTCCCCTCTGATGTTTCAGGACAGTGGCAGCGAGGCCACCGTGATCGAGGCCGAGATCCACAGCCTGGGGGAGGAAGAAGAAGAAGAGGAGACCCAGGGGAGCAAAAGGAAAAGGACAATGACGGCCAGGGCTAAAGCGAGCAAGGAGCAGGCCAGCAGCACCAAGAGACCACGGCAGAAGGGGAGGGCGCAGGAGGATGCGGCCTTAACGGCTCCTACACCTGCTGAGGCTCCAGGGAATCGAGTGAGCCCACCCAACGCTCCTGCGACCAGAACGGTGGATGTCGCGGGTGGAGGAACAACATCCCTGGAGACAGTGAAAGGTATGGTGTTAGAATGCATGCAAGCATGGGGGAAAATGGGGCAAATGCCGAATGTTGTGCCCAGTACTGGTATGGTGGTAGGGGGACCGTCTCAAGGAAGTATAGCCACGCATCTGGGGGCATCACAAGGGCTGGGAGGGCCCTGGTGCAGCGGTAGCACTCAAGGCTGGGCACAGGCGGGGGGAATAAGTCAATTGCCTCAGAAGAGGGGGATACCGCCCGGGGGTTTCTTATCTGTCGGGCTGCCTAGTGTGGGCCCACCTATGGGAGGCGGGCAGCAAGCACAGTTGGCAGGGCTCCCGTGGGGTCAAGAATGGACAAACCAGGGGCCAGGGGCGTCGGTAAGCATGGAAGGAGCCCAGCAGTTGGCTTCAGGGTCGCCGGCAGGGGCACAGGGGATGCAGAAGGAGGCAGGGCCTGGTGCAGTCTTGATAGGGGGGCTGAGCGCGGCGCAGCCCGTAGCAGCAAGCCTGATCAGCAGTGAAACAGGGGGTTTGTGGGGGCAGGCAACCCAGTATGGGAGGCCAATGCCAGGGTTCGCACCTATGCGGGCTACGGTGAATTCTCTGGTGTGGCACATTCCATGGGGGATCAAGGAGAGGTTGTGAAGGAAGGAATTCATTGACATCTTTGATTTTTTGGGGATCGTCCCCACGGGGGGAGGACTAAAGGAACTGTCTGTCATAAATTAATAAATGAGACAAGTTATATGCATATCCAATCAATCAATTGGCAGGTTATCCCAAGGACTCACCGTTACCTCTTCCTCCGACAGACCCCCTTTCGGTAGTGGAAAGCTCTTCTTGTTCCAAATGGAGAGAAGATAATGAAAGCCTCCCAAGTACCTCTTCCCCCTCCCGGATAAACCAGGTAGAAGAAGAAGTCCCAGGGAAACCCTCTGGGGAAGAAAACCCTGTTCCGAAGGTAGCGGTGTGTTGTCCTCCGTTGCAGTCGGGGATTTCGGCGAAGTCAGGAGGGCGTTCGTCTTTGAGAAGAAGAAAGAGACTGGTAAGTATCAGAGTGTAACAGAGGGATAGAATGTAATGTAAGAGGAATCTGGATTACCCTTAAACCGGAACAATAGGGGGAAGATGATGGTAGTCAGAATCTTCCGAAAACCTCTGAGAAGCAATCGAGGCGGAGCTAAGATCTGTTTTGATGGTGCAGAGTCTTGCCAGTGTGTTTGAAATGCCGGTGCGTGATGTGCCTGTTACTAAGCGAAGAAGAGGATAATAGTGAGTTGTGAATGTTAGAATAAGCGGGATTGGAGGTAATTGGTTATACGGGATTGGGATGAGGCTTACCACGGTCCGGAATGGGACCGGATGGCAAACTTGGTTGATGAAGAGGAGGAGACCGCGAACTCGGAAAACAAAGAGGTAGTTGGAGAGACGCTAGAATTGGAAAACAGGAAGTTTAGAAGTTGAAGACAGTATTTCGCAAGTCAAATTTTAAGACCTAGGAACGAACTTACGTAGCGTTGTTAATGAGGAGTAGCAACGCAACGCCGTGTTGATCTCCGGGACTGATATACCCACCCTCGGGTAGGGAGGCAGTACTTCCGGGAAATCAAGGTGTGCTGAGGCTAGACTCGCAACTCCAGTTACGGCGGCCATCTTGGTAGTAGAAATGGCTGACACCCGCCGTCCTATGGTCCATCGATGCCACAAAGCCCAGCGTCTCCGAAGGGGCGTGACAGTATGCCCCCTCAAATGCCCCGGGCCTCCCGGTTTGGACGGATGGGACAAAAAAAACCGGCGGACCAAAGTAGGAGCATGAACCGCCGATGCCGGTTCCCAAGAGCGATCCGCCGGAGAATAACCCTTCCAGTCAATCAAGAACTGTAGATGACCCCGGAAAATGCGTGAATCGCAAATTCCCGCCACTTCATACTCGGGACCTGTCGGGGTGATGACAGGAGAGGGTAATCCTTTCCGTGCACGGGAGAAACGATCCGCCACGTCTTTCTTCAACTGCGATACATGAAACACAGGATGAATCCTGGACCAGGATGAAGGGAGATTGAGCTTGAAAGCTGATGACCCTATACGCTTCAAAACGCAGAAAGGGCCGAAATATTTCGGGGACAATTTGGATGGTACTAGATGACGAGGCAGAAATCGAGATGCCAACCAAACCAAGTCTCCTGGTACCAACCGCGGAGCCGGAGTACGATGTCTGTCAGCAGAGCGTTTGACCCGGATCTGGGCCTCCCGAAGAGAGGTCTTGGCTGTTCGATGTCCCATCTGGATGGCATCAACGAGAAGATCCACATCGGGAAATTTTGAAGTGGAGACCGGTCCGCTGGGAAAACACTGAGGATGGTATCCGTAGGAGCAAAAAAAAGGGCTGAATCCCAAGGCTGAATGTCGAGAGTTATTATACGCGAATTCAGCCAAAGGCAACAAGGAACACCAGTTATCTTGTGAGGAGGAGATGTAACAACGCAAATATCCCTCAAGGGTCTGATTTAGGCGTTCCGTCTGACCATTTGTCTGCGGATGGAAACCTGAACTCAATGCCCGGGAGATATGCAAACTCTTGCAGACTTGCTGCCAATAGCGAGAGGTATATTGTGAACCTCGATCAGAAACAATGGTCTCAGGTAATCCATGAAGGGAAAAAATCCGTGAAAGAAAAACTCTTGCCATCTGAGCTGAGGTGGGAATCCGCGGAAGTGGAACGAAATGTGCCAATTTTGTGAAATAATCGATTGTGACCATGATTACTGTACAACCGTCTGATGGTGGCAAATCAACTATGAAATCAGTGGAAATCATTTGCCAAGGACGGTCCGGGATCGGCATTACTGAGAGGAGTCCTGAAGGGGCGTTTCGAGGGCATTTTGACTGCAAACAGATAGCACAAGCGGACACATAGTCTATGATGTCTTGAGTCATTTCCGGCCACCAGAAGTTACGTTGGATCAACTCTTTAGTATTAGCCACACCTCGGTGACCCGCTAGGTATGAGTCGTGACAGAGATTTAGAACTGTCTTTTGTAGCTCACTCGAAGGGAGGAAGAGCTTCTTGTCCTTATAAGCACATCCTTGGACCAAGTTGAGTTTCCAGGTCGCCAGTAACTGTGGATTCAACTGAATAAATTGCAAAGTGGAGTTAGCCACGTTCTGTAAAAACGTGGTAACTACTTGCACGAATGTGGCTCTGGGAAACAGAGGTTCCGATCGAAAAGGCGTAGAAGAGGTATAATCCTTTCTGGACAATGCATCAGCCTTGAGATTGACTCTCCCGGGAATGAAGGTGAAAACAATCTCATACGGTGAAAAGAAGTGTGCCCAACGTGCCTGCCTGCTATTTCGGGTCTGAGCATACTGTAGGACGCGTAAATTACTGTGATCAGTCCTGACCTCAACTGGGTGTCTTGCCCCCAGGAGAAGATGTCTCCACTCTTCGAATGCCTTTTTTATAGCTAATAGTTCTTTTTCCAGCACTGAATAATTGATTTCAGAGGGAGACAGTGTTTTAGAAAGATAAGCTATAGGACATTCTATTCCTTGTTCGTTTTCTTGAAGCAAAACGGCCCCAAGGGCCTGATGAGACGCATCCGATTCCACAATGAACTTCTTGGTTTGATCTGGAGTAATCAGTATGGGTCCTGTGAGAAAATGTTTCTTCAGGTTCTCAAAGGCAATATGTGCCTCCCCGGACCAAAGGAATTTTACATTCTTTTTAAGAAGTGCCGTCAGCGGAAGTATCTCTTGCGAATAGTGTGGGATGAAACGTCTGTAGAAATTGGAAAACCCCAGAAATCTCTGCAGATCCTTAATGCAGAATGGTATAGGCCAATCTGTAATAGCTGATACTTTTTTAGGGTCCATGGATACCCCATTTGCAGAGATTATGTACCCTAGGTAGGCAACCTGGTTTCTGTGAAACTCACATTTCTCTAGTTTGCAATAAAGGTGGTTGTTGAATAGTCTCCGTAGTACTTCTTTCACGTGCTGACAGTGTTCTGATGGTGATGAAGAAAAGACCAGAATATCATCTAAATAGACAATAACTGTGTGAAGAAGAATGTCTGAAAAGAGGTGGTCCATAAAGCGTTGGAAGACTGCGGGGGCGTTGGATAGGCCGAAAGGCATTACTTTATATTCATAGTGTCCCAATGGAGTACGGAAAGCTGTCTTCCATTCATCGCCAGCTCGTATACGAATGAGATGATAAGCCCCGCGGAGGTCCAGTTTTGTAAAGATGGTAGCTCCTTTAACGGCTTCTAGTATATCTGGGATGAGAGGCATAGGATAGCGATCCGGGATGGTGATCTTATTTAAGCCTCGGTAATCTATACACGGTCTGAGTTCGTAGAGTCTTTCTTTGGGATGAAGAACAAAGAAGCCCCCGCTGGTGAGGTGGATTCTTGAATAAGTCCATTGCAAAGATTCTTTTGAAGATATTCTTTAAGAACTTCACGTTCCCGTCCAGATAGGACATACATGCGACCGAAAGGAATCGGTGCATCTGGAACTAGTTCCAGGGCGCAGTCATCTCTCCGATGTGGGGGTAGTTCAGCATATTGAGATTCGGAGAACACTGTCTGATACTGTTTGTATTCAATGGGTAATTCCTGGATATGGTTCAATACAGAGATGGAACCTGGATTTTCCAACATGGAGATAGTGGGACGAAACCCAACCGCACCGTCCGAAAGACAGTGCGTCAAACAATGTTCAGATCCCAGAAAAACCGTGCCCGCCTTCCAATTGATGTATGGGTTATGAGCACGAAGCCAGGGTAGTCCTAGAATAACTGGATAGTGGGCTGTACGGATTACATCAAAGATAATGGATTCTTGATGGGAGGAGATATTCATCCGCAAAGGTATAGTTTGTTCCTTTATGGGACCTGATGTTAACGGACTACCATCCACGGACTCAACTGGGACTGCCAAGGTCTTGACTGAACATGGTATATTATGAGCGGTCTTCCAGAGGGTATCAACAAAGTTCCCTGCGGCCCCACAATCTATTAAGGCCGTGACCGGAATGGGGTCTGTATCTCCCCATTTGATCTGGACATGTAAGGCCAACATAGTAAGATCGGGGATCTCCGTAACTTGGGAAGGTATCAGATAAGATGAGGAACCGTTTACTGACTCCCTAGCCGCGGTTCCCCTGGCGGTTGGGAGATGGCGTTTCCCTGACTTTTGGCTGGGATGAGAGGACAATCTCGAATTGCGTGTTCTTTGGAACCACAATACATACACAGGCCCTTGACTCGACGTCTATGACGCTCCTCTGGAGTAAGGCGACCTCTGGTAGTCCCTATCTGTATAGGTTCATCTGTTTGTGATCTTCCTACACTAGGAGGGTATGTCATAGGTGGTCTCATGGAGCGGCCACGACGACGTTCCTTCACTCTTTCTTGCAGTCGGTAATCCATCTGCATAACCATGGTGATCATCTCTGCCAAATTCGGAGGTCTGGGTACTCGGGAGATCTCATCCTTTAGCTCTTCGTTTAATCCTCTGCGGAATATTGTGATTAGAGCATCGTCCGCCCATGACGTACCAGCTGCTAACTGCTTAAAATTGGTGATATAAGACAATAGATCTTGAGATCCTTGTTTGTAATCTAATAACTGCTCTTGGGCTGAAATCGTGATCTCCTGACGGCTGAACATGGCTCGAAGACTATTCAAAAAGGCAGGATAAGAATCTAATAAGACATTATTGGTAGTAACAAGAGGCGTGGCCCATGCTAACGCGGACCCCGTCAAGTTTGCAATCATGTGTCCTACCTTATCACGGTCGCTTTGAAAAAAAGCTGTCTTGAAAGAGAACTGAACGGTACAAGCCTCGATAAAAGTCTTGAGTTTATGAGGATTACCATCGTATAAACCACCTGGGATAGGGCCAGGAGGCACTTCGGACCAGCTAGGGACTCTGCCTGCCTGTTGTCGGAGGTAAGCATTCTCTTGTTTTAAAGAATGCACTTCATCTGTCAGAGCCTGTACTGCAGTGACTAATTGCTGTTGTTGTGAGGCGTCCATGTTTCTTAGTAACCCTGAATCCCTGAGACAACCCGCTCAGATATACTTTATATTTTTTAGGCGTTGCTAACTGTCATAAATTAATAAATGAGACAAGTTATATGCATATCCAATCAATCAATTGGCAGGTTATCCCAAGGACTCACCGTTACCTCTTCCTCCGACAGACCCCCTTTCGGTAGTGGAAAGCTCTTCTTGTTCCAAATGGAGAGAAGATAATGAAAGCCTCCCAAGTACCTCTTCCCCCTCCCGGATAAACCAGGTAGAAGAAGAAGTCCCAGGGAAACCCTCTGGGGAAGAAAACCCTGTTCCGAATGTAGCGGTGTGTTGTCCTCCGTTGCAGTCGGGGATTTCGGCGAAGTCAGGAGGGCGTTCGTCTTTGAGAAGAAGAAAGAGACTGGTAAGTATCAGAGTGTAACAGAGGGATAGAATGTAATGTAAGAGGAATCTGGATTACCCTTAAACCGGAACAATAGGGGGAAGATGATGGTAGTCAGAATCTTCCGAAAACCTCTGAGAAGCAATCGAGGCGGAGCTAAGATCTGTTTTGATGGTGCAGAGTCTTGCCAGTGTGTTTGAAATGCCGGTGCGTGATGTGCCTGTTACTAAGCGAAGAAGAGGATAATAGTGAGTTGTGAATGTTAGAATAAGCGGGATTGGAGGTAATTGGTTATACGGGATTGGGATGAGGCTTACCACGGTCCGGAATGGGACCGGATGGCAAACTTGGTTGATGAAGAGGAGGAGACCGCGAACTCGGAAAACAAAGAGGTAGTTGGAGAGACGCTAGAATTGGAAAACAGGAAGTTTAGAAGTTGAAGACAGTATTTCGCAAGTCAAATTTTAAGACCTAGGAACGAACTTACGTAGCGTTGTTAATGAGGAGTAGCAACGCAACGCCGTGTTGATCTCCGGGACTGATATACCCACCCTCGGGTAGGGAGGCAGTACTTCCGGGAAATCAAGGTGTGCTGAGGCTAGACTCGCAACTCCAGTTACGGCGGCCATCTTGGTAGTAGAAATGGCTGACACCCGCCGTCCTATGGTCCATCGATGCCACAAAGCCCAGCGTCTCCGAAGGGGCGTGACACTGTCTGAAAAGGAAAAAGAGAAAAGGGACAGGGAGGCCACCAAGGTGGAGCGTTCCATTAACAACTGGCTAAAAGCTTATAGGATGTATATGTCAGTAATGTTGGAGAGGTACCCGCAGGATGCACTGGCGATGATAGCGTACGAACAATATGTGCATGATTTGTATCAGAAGTATGGAGGCGAGGGATGGCTGGAGTATGACCGAGGCTTTAGATTAAAAATGCAGATATGGCCAGCAATGTCATGGGACGAGATGGATGTCGGGGGGTACATGGACAAAGTGGTGCCCTGCAGGGAATCACAGGACGAGTCACCAGGAGAGAAGTCTCGGGGGGGGGAGAGGCAGAGGCGGGTTCCCCCAACGGGGGAGAGGGTCCTTTCGCGGGCCCTCCTCCTGGGTGTACCGGGCAGCAGCCCACCAGGGGGAGCCAGAAGTCTGCTGGCGGTTTGCAGAAGGGTATTGCTCATACGGGAAGACATGCAGGTACAAGCACCAGAGGGGCGGTGGTACGGGCACCCGCAGGGCCACTCCGGGAGAGGCTAAACCCGGGGATGGAGGGAAACAAAAGAATAAAGGGAATGTTGAGTGATGCGCCGACAAAACAAGGCAATGCTGTGGTAACAATGAATGACAAATGTATGATTAAAAGGGCATTGCCCACACCAGTTAGCCTTCTTGCCATGACTCCCTTCCTAAATGAGTACCATAACAAAGCCGACGCAAAATTGCTATGGCAAGGGTTCAGGTGGGGCTTTAGGATCCCGGGGGCAGGTTCTCAAGGGGGAAGGGAGGCGGCCAACCTACGATCGGCTCTGGAGAATCCCGAGGTGGTGGAAAGGAAGGAGGTGGGGCTGGGGAGAGTGGCCGGCCCATTTTCTAGGCCCCCCATGAGCAATCTGGTAGTATCGCCACTAGGACTGGTGCCGAAGAAGGAGGAGGGTCAATTCCGCCTGATACACCACCTATCCTTCCCCGAGGGTCAGTCAGTGAACAGCGGCATCCCAGAGGAACAGTGCAGGGTGCAGTACGCCTCCCTGGAGGATGCGATACTAATGGTAAAAGCGGCAGGGGAAGGGGCATTGTTGGGGAAAGCTGACATAGAATCTGCCTTCCGTCTATTACCAATCCACGAGGATAGTCACCACTTGCTGGGTTTTAAGGTGGGGGACAAGTACTACTATGACAAATGCCTCCCCATGGGGTGCGCCATTTCCTGCTCATATTTTGAGGCATTCAGCTCCTTTCTGGAGTTTACGGTAAGGCAGGAGATAAAAAATGGGGGAATATTGCACTACTTGGATGATTTTCTCTTCGTGGGGAGGGAGGGGACGGATGAGTGCAGATCCATGATGGAGATATTTCAAAATAAAATGGAACGACTAGGGGTTCCCCTTGCACCAGGAAAGACCGTGGGGCCAGCAACGACATTGACATTTCTGGGGATCGAGATCGATTCAGTTAAAGGGGAGTGTAGGCTCCCTCAGGACAAGGTAGAAAAACTGAGGGGCTTGATTCGGGAGCTGATGGGTAAAAACAAAGCGACCTTGAGGGAATTGCAAGTGCTGGCTGGAAACCTCAATTTTGCAGGCAAAGTGATACCAGCAGGGAGGGCATTTGCCAGAAGTATAGAACTAAAAACGGTGGGCTTACAGCATGCCGCACAGCACGTCAGATTGGGTGCAGAGGTAAAAGAGGATCTCAGAATGTGGGATGGCTTCCTGTCAGGTTCCAGCGGGGTGGCAATCTGGAGGGCGGACTGGGCAAGCAGTCAGAGGCTCAAACTGTTCACGGATTCATCCGGGTCCCTGGGTTTCGGGGCTATCCTGGGGGACAGATGGTGCGGCATGGCGTGGCCAGAGGAATGGCACAAGGAGGGGGTCACAAAAGATATCACGCTACTAGAGCTATTCCCCATAGTGGTTGCATTCAAGCTGTGGGGCGGGCAGCTGCAAAATTCCAAGGTCTCGCTATGGTCGGACAACTTGGCTGTGGTACAGATCATTAACACAGGATCGTCCAGTAACCCGAGGGTGCTGAGGCTCCTCAGAGAACTCACCAGGAGTTTGTTAGAGTTGAACATTGAGGTTAGAGCACGGCACATTCCAGGGGTGAAAAACACGGCCGCTGATTCTCTGTCTCGTTTACAGTGGGACCGGTTCCGGGAGAGCTGCCCCGAAGCAAGGGAGGAGATGACCCCATTCGAGGTACAATGGTGGGGGATGATTGGGGCGATCTGACCGCATTAGTTGAAACTGCCCTGGCACCCGGTACAACCAAGAGGTACAGGGCTTGTTGGATTCGGTTTGCACAGTTCCAAGAGGAGGTACTAGCAGGGGACCCCGGGGAGAACCCGGTGAGAGCATTCATAGGCTGGTGCTGGAAGACAGGGAAGACTCGGGCTTGGGTAAGCTATCACCTAGCGGCCATAGCACATCATGCAAAAGTACACGGGGAGAAGGACCCCACTAAGGAGCATTATGTCATACTGGCCATGAAAGGCTGGGCGAGGCAAAGCACAGCAAAACCGGATGAGAGACGGCCAATCGATATTGGGAAATTGCACGGATTAATTAAATGCCTGGGGGAAGTATGTCGGGATGAATCGGAGCGTGTGCTCTTCTCGGCGGCTTTTACTGTGGCATTTTTTGGGGCGCTCAGAATCAGCAAATTGGTGCCGGAAAACAAGAACGGCAAAGGGAGTGGGTTCTTGCGCGTCAGGGACATCCAAGTGGGGAGCGCTCAGGTCGTCATTTATGTGAGGCGGTCAAAGACGGATCAGAAAGGAAAGGGTACGGCGCTGACCGTACATGCCATTCAGGCGAGCAGGGTTTGCCCGGTGGCGGCAGCGGCAAACTTTATGCGACAGAGGCGGCCATCAGGGGCTGAGGCGCCATGGCTCACTCACAAGGATGGGTCCGCGCTAAGCCGATTTCAGTTCAAAAAAGTAATGTCCCTTGGGCTGGAGAGAATGGGTATGGCAGGGGGCCAGTTTGGGACACATTCCTTTCGGATTGGGGCCGCCACCTCAGCATCAGTCGGGGGGCTAGGGGCCGAAGAGATTAAGAGATTGGGGAGATGGTCGTCAGGATGTTATAAACGTTATGTCAGGCCGGAAAAAGTGTAAAGATAACCATGCCGTTCCCTCCATGTCATTTACCAGCAGTGCACCAAAGGAAACTACGCACAGTATGGGTGGTGGGGCACTCATTCATCTCAAGGGCAAAGGCAAGCTGGAACCAGCAGCAAGAGATCTTGACGGCAGGAGAATTCAAGATCGAATGGCACGGGGTGCCAGGGATGAAATGGGCCCAGCTGAAAGGGCAATTGCATACGCTGCTAAACAAACGGCGGAAGCCGGATGTGTTGGTAATACACTTGGGAGGGAACGACCTGACCAGCTTAGGGAGGGGGACCTTGCTGAGAGACATCACAAGCTCTTTACAGGAAATATCAGCACAGATGGGGGAGACGGAGATCTTCTGGTCCGAGGTGATTCCGCGGTTGCAATGGAGGGGGGCAGCAAACCATTCGGCGGTAGAGAAATCAAGGAGGAAGCTGAACGGGGCAGTGGCCAAATTCTGCAAGGGCAGAGGTTTCTATCAGATCAGGCATGGTCTGATTGACGGGAAGACCCCCCGAGTATTTCTTAGCCGATGGGGTGCACTTATCCCCTAAGGGAATGGAGCTCTTTTTCTGGAACATTTGCACCAAATTGCTGGAATTGTGAGAAGGAATGAGGAAGAAGGGAGCCAACGGAGGGCGGGAACCCACCGGTTGGCGTGGCGGTGTTTGGGCAACCAAGCACAAATGATAGACTCCGGACGAGCCAGAAGGAAACAGAATGGGTCTTCGCTCTTCTGGACCAGCGCCTCTTGGGCCTAAACGGCGGGGGCGCCTGGTAGGAACAAACAAGGCTCAGCTTCCCCCCCGAAACAAACGGCGCTCTCCCCACCCACGGACCCCTGCACGGGCAGGATAGGAACAGGTACAATGGGTCGGGGGAGTTGGGGGCCTACTATACCAAGTATAGGGGGAAGCAAAGGAAATCCGGCAAGCAAGCGCCACACGCGCAGAATGAGGTCACTATTGTGTACAAATACTTCTGTTGTCATGGAAATAAAACTGCGGCCAATTTTGCCAATTGAAATCTTGTGTCATGCCAATTCATGGGGGTTAAAAACATTGTGTGCATGCGCAAAGATAATTGGGAGTAAAGGCAAATGGACGGCTGCAGGGGTTATGGAGCTGACGACGGAAAACGTCCGCAAAATGGAGGAGGCAGCAGGGTAACCCCTGCGGGGTCATGCCGCCGGGAGCCGGGGCCCTCACCCGGAAGGGTAAAGGACAAGGGGGCGAAACGGCGCCAAAGCTGAATGGGCCAGAAAGCCCGCGAAGGATGAACAAAAGGAAGGGGGCGGGGCTTGCAGGATATAAGCAGGCGGGACCAGGGACCAGGCATCTCGCTCCTGCACTGGGACCCGGTCGCCGCCACCTGACAAGGACAAGGAATTTCGTTTCCACCCACCCACCCGCGAAATACAAGGAGGAAGACACCCGGGTTGTGCTGTCGCAGGGCACCCAGGTCAGAAGATGACAAGTTGGCGGTGTTTGGGCAACCAAGCACAAATGATAGACTCCGGACGAGCCAGAAGGAAACAGAATGGGTCTTCGCTCTTCTGGACCAGCGCCTCTTGGGCCTAAACGGCGGGGGCGCCTGGTAGGAACAAACAAGGCTCAGCTTCCCCCCCGAAACAAACGGCGCTCTCCCCACCCACGGACCCCTGCACGGGCAGGATAGGAACAGGTACAATGGGTCGGGGGAGTTGGGGGCCTACTATACCAAGTATAGGGGGAAGCAAAGGAAATCCGGCAAGCAAGCGCCACACGCGCAGAATGAGGTCACTATTGTGTACAAATACTTCTGTTGTCATGGAAATAAAACTGCGGCCAATTTTGCCAATTGAAATCTTGTGTCATGCCAATTCATGGGGGTTAAAAACATTGTGTGCATGCGCAAAGATAATTGGGAGTAAAGGCAAATGGACGGCTGCAGGGGTTACTGTGTTGTTGGGGGTAGTCAAGGTGACGGCGGCGGCCATTTTGTTTCCCGGATACTGCATGGAGCGCAGATTTCGGCGGCGATGTGCTGGGACACTCCAGTGTCTTCTGAGGGCAGGATCAGCTGATCAATACAGCTGGCAAGTCGAGCCTCGCAGTGGAGCTGCAGAGAGCTCCGTTAGCCTTTTCCCTCGGCCTTCGCAGCTCGGCTTCGCCTGCCGGCCTCCCATAAATCTTTGAAATTCAAAAGGTGTATCATCAAGGCTACCATTCCATTAACTGCCATGGGTCGTGATTAGTGGGAGAACCAGCCTCTCCGTCTGTTTCACATTACTAGAGTCTTCAATACACTACAATGAGCATTTTGATTTTTGGAATCCCAGCCCATTAAGATTCATGATTTGTAACTTGATCTCTCAATTCCTTCAGTGTGTTCAGAAGGTCAATATTAATTGCTGAATTTAAGCCGGCCAACGCTGATTCACATGTAGCTCTGTCATTTGACATTTCCAAAAGTAGCGCCGAGTGAACTTGGACTTCAGTCTAGTCTAAAGTTAAAAGACATTAAAGAGGGATGTCAGTACAAAATTGAGGGCAGACAAAGTGGCGTCCAAACCTGGGTCTGCAGACCCACCATTTTCCCTTTGAGTATCTCTGTTCTGAGCAGGGGACTGGGGGATCTGCCTCGTGGAAAACCGGGTGCTGAGTGGTACATCGACTGCCTGATCATTAGCCGGTAGATACGAGGGCTAAACAAAATCCAGGTCTGTGTTGTTCATTATCAGCATGCTTGCCTTGTTTGGACCTTCCATTGGAGCAATTGAAGTACATTTCCCGTATTCCTAAAATGAGTGCATATCCCCAGTACTCCATTGTTTTCTAGCAAAAAATGTGTTGATATTTATTTTTATATTTTTTGACATCACTGTAAATTCCAACCCACTCGCCAAGATATTTTGATCTTCATGTGATATATAAGGGAAATTCCTACGGTGTCATACTTTAAGTAACTGAATCCAAATTATGCAGGGCCTTTGAGTGACCAGACATTGGACTAATTAGAGGCAGATTATTTAAGGTTGGACTCATTGATGGTTGAATTTCCTCCATCACAGTAGCCGGTTTAGGGCACCGCCCATTATCCTACTCTGGAGCTCGTAAATCATCTAGCAAGACGCCACTGCAAAAATTGTGTTTTTGACATACTCCGCTTTTTTGGAATTTGGAATTTTCGGAAGGAAAACAGTAGAAAACACAGTCAAACAAATGCTCCCGCTGAGCTCCTTAGAATGGATATAGATCCGCTATGAAAGACATACTCAAGATTCACCTGAATATCCAAATAGCTGAACAGCCAAACTACAGGACACTTGCATACAGGCGCGTGTGCACAAGGCACGGGTCCTGCTATTTTAAGGTGGTTCAGGCAAAAAGGCTGGGTCCTGAGGTCTTTGAAGTAATAATAGCAAAGTTACCCAAGCGTAGAGCTTCCAGCCAAACAGCAGGACACATTTGCAGACACTTACACATAGGCGCGCATGACTTTTGGTCTTTTCTTTCGAGGGGGTCGGGCTGCCTTCTCGAAAATGTTCAACATTTCCTGTCTGAATACCTCCCATGCAGAAGGAGTCGACGATTTGGTCCGGAAAGAAATTGTTCTCTCAGGTGAAGAATCAGAAGAGGAGGTGAAAGGTGACCTATAATGCCTTTTCTTCATCTTCTTGGTAGAAGATGAAGAATGGTTTGGGCCACTCAACTCGTCGGACAAGCGTTTCATTGACAGAGTTGTCGAGGGGCATTTAGTTTGGGGCCTAACCGCCGCAAATTTCCCTTTTCACTCTTTCAACGCCTTACCGGTCATTGCTTGTGGATCCGCAGTTTGTCGTGTCATGCTGCACGGCAAGACACCACAGAAAAAACTCAGTGAGGGTCCGTGAGCGACATCTTTGTGTCACAATCATAGCATTTCTTTTTTTTTTTTTTTTAAACACAGTCTTCGGCGTTGACAGTGTCAATGACAAGGCCATTGTTTGAGTGTCGCAGTTTTCTTAAGACTGGAACCGATGCGCGCTGCAATTCTTTGAAGCGTTAGCTATCGCAGAAAAACGGAACTGAAGCTATGGGGCAACGTGCATGCTATATATACCGTGGATGACGTTGACATCGGGACGGAGGCGCTCGAGAGAGATCGAGTCGACCGCATCGATTCACAGTGCCCTCTGCCGACAAAAGTTTCCAAAGTAGCTGAAGCTCGAGACGAATCTATCAAAAGATGAGGAATACGTGAGGACAATCCATTCGAGGACACATCCAGGTGCAATTTTCTTCAACATTCAAACATTTAATTTATCTTCCAGATAAATTGCATCTTGCATCTCAAAGAAAATCATTCTTTAATGACATAGAAACACGTGTTAAAACAATCAATACAACATCCTTAAGTGTTCATCTAAATTTCATTCATATTACATTTTAATCTTCATTTAATATACCCGAAGGAAAGTGTGCTATAGACCAATTTTGTTACTTTGGAAACCAATATAGTGATGTGGCAGGGTTGTTATGCAATGCTATGTTATGCTAGGATTGAAATGCTATGTTATGCAGGATTGATATGCTATAACTATGCTATGGTATACTACATTAGGGTCCCCCTCTCATACATTCAGGCCTCAGATCTTCCCTCTGCATGCAGCAGCCGGACATGGCCAAACCCCTCCTGGGGCAGATGACACGTCAGGTCTTCTCTTCCGCTTATTCTCAATAAGTATAGCATTAGCCCTATATATATATATATATATATATATATATATATATATATATATATATATATATATATATATATGATAACAGTAGGGATTTTTGAATGTCGCTTATCCATAATACAACATGATGTCCCTGCAAGGCCGCGTCACAAGGTAACAAGTGAGATGTCAACAGTTCTTGCCAAATGTCTGGAATATCGCGTCAAGTAACACCCACCATTGTGAAAGTGCTATAATATATTAGTAATTGCTTATGATAAGCTATATAAAATGCGCTCTAGAGGTGGTCCCTAGAGAGCTGTGTGCTGACCCCCGGGACATATGTCTTTCTGCATTTTCCTGCTTCTCCACCGATAATGTCTTTGTATGCTGTGTATTTGCCATCTAATATAAGAAGCTTGGTTTACCATCAGTCTGTGTCTCATTCCCTTTTATCTGCAAGCTGAGGCCGGCCAAGGGGGCCCTTGGGAAGGGTCCCCATCTTGGCCACCACAATAGGGAGCCCTCAATCTTGGAACTGAGATCTCAGACTCCTTTCATTACAGAGGATGGGACAGCCGTATTTAGAGCAACATAGCTATAAATGGCAACACCCCTATGTAGGACACCTTCCTAAGGTCGATGAGCAATTAATAAACAGGTATGTGAAAAAAAGTTACCTTTACAGGCCTAATGTAAGGTGCCCACAGGACCTTTTGCTTTCCGTTAACAATTATACTGGTCGACAAGTAGTGTTCCAAGGAGAAAGAAATTATAGCACTCCATTTAATAAAGTAATCCAGACATTTCAAAAAAAATCCTTTACTCGTTTAGAAGATGCCATGGATTTCATTGACTTCGAGCTATGAAACATTTTCTTGAAAATGTTTGTGGTGCATTCTGCCAACATTTCACAAAACGAGTTGGGCACAGTTTTCTTTTCCCCATCTTTTAAACCAATCACTGTCATTTGAATACTGAAATAGAACTTCCAATTCCGTGAGCATTGAGAACAATGCACTGAGACACATCACACCTGTGGGAAAGAAGTACTAATCCACCATTTTCTAGGGGGCACGTCCTAGGAAGTGCCCTCTGTAAGGGTGTTCCAGGAGGAGACCGACACACAGGTGGCATGTTTGTCATACACTTTTATTGTATGAGAAAATAAAGAGAAAACCTACCTCTCCCTAACTCCAAGCGGGGTTTCCTACTAACATACTAAGAATTCACTCAGGATGTCTGTGTAAATCAAGAGTAAATCATGTGTCAAATCCCTGCTTCTATCCCTTACACTTGTAACTGAACTAAAGAAGAAGTGGATCTTCTTGGTCCATAAGAATGACTCCTTTCTTCTGAACTATGGATCACAGTTCCAATTGTAGGTGCGACTTTTACCTGAAGAAATCCTCAGGTCGCAATCCCTTTTCAAGATACACAACAAAGATCCAGGTTGAAATGTCAAGCAAGCAGCAAAGTTCTCAGTTTAACTAAAAAAGGGTAAAGTTCCAGTTTAAACATCAACATTCCTTATTGCCCATAGTTACTTTTCACTAGTGGGTTGCTGGAGAATTGATCCCTTCGCCAGGTATCTTGAAAACGTGATTTCCAAGACAATAACTCAGTATTTTCCTTTGCACACAGCCAGGCGGAATAACTACTGTTCTCCTGGCCTTCCTTAGCTCTGTTCTCAGACTATCTTGGATCTTACTTTTACGGTTTACGGCAGGGGGAATGACTCCCTTCTCCTGGTCCTTCTCAGGCTTCTTGTTACAGTTCACAACTGCCGGGGGAATGCCTCCCTTCCCCGGGCCCATCTCAGGCTTTGACAGACCAGGTTCACTCTCCTGCCATGAAGACTGACTGGCAAAAGTTGCCCTCGGTTTTGGCAGACATAATTCACTCACCTGCCACAAAGATGATTACTTGTATGAGGATTCTTGCTTTTTGGGTGTGGGTCCCATACCCATATTTCATTTTCTTACCCAGAGCTTCCTTCCTCACCCTAATTCGGTACTCGTGGTGTTTTCCACAGCTCCCTTGCCAACCTTCCCAGCAACCCAGATACCTTTAGGGTTCTTGCTGGCTTCCTCCAGTTCGGCCTGGGGCTCTCTGAGCTTCGATCTCCAGTCTTCCCCAGGCTTCTCTGGCTTTCCAGCAGCTGTGGTGTTCCAACAGTGTACCTCTTCCTTCTGTGTGCGCATTATGGCTTGCGCCCACCAACCAGGTTCTTCTTGTGCCTGGACCACCTCCTGGCCAGGCTTCCAACGTGTTCCTCTGCGTTGAAGTGAACAGGGATGTCTCGGTTCCTGCCACACTCGCTGACTTCTTCCCGGTGCTCCGCCAAACCGCTTCCTCACTCGCAGTTCTTCCAGAGAGCTTCTTATGAAGGTAAATCCTCCTTTGGTTTTTATGTTCTAATTATCAAAACAACCAGAACGCGTGTGTACGTTCTCTGGAGGACATTCCACTGCCCTGCATGTAATCCTGGTGCCAGTACATTCAAGGGAGATCTTTCTATAGTCACCCCTGCTCCTCCACGTCCCAGTATCTTCCAGGTTATTAATGTTACAGAAACAAATGGACGTGTGGGTTACAGAGGGTTGAGTGAAGGGATAGGAAGATGTGTAGAAGGTGAATGGAGGTGATGAAAGGTGGGCATACCGCGTGTCCCTTGGATGGTTGTCCTTGTCCCTACAGGGGAAGCCTTTCTCCTCATGAGAGCTTTCCACTGTGGTCCACTCCCAGTGGGACATTCGGGTAGCAGCCTCACCTCCCAGGCCTCATGGGAAGGGGATCCCCCTCTGGGAGAAATGACTACATCCCCTCCAACTTAAAAGCCAGGTTATAAGGCACCAAAAAGAAAGTGGCACAAAGTGTGCAGCAACACCATGCATGTTCTGACGCCAGGCATTCAGGACCTAGAATTAATTTCAAAAACATAAAAGGAATGCAAAAAGGAGTGGCATTGCCTACATATGAATCAGTGTGAAAGTGCAAAGAGTGAGGCTCCTGTTAGGGAGAGGAAAAACTAATTAGAAACATATTCAAAAAGGACAAGAGTAACAAAAATGCAGAGTGCATCCACCAATTGGTGAAAAGGAATGATGGTATGAAACCAATGTGTGCATGGGGTGAAGGTTTATCGTCTTCAGGGTTTGCAGTTCATGCACTCTGCAATCTAAGTGCTGGTCAAGGATGCCCTTGGTTGTTCCCTACCAGGGACCGATATTTCTTAGGTTTGGAGGGAAATAAAGAGGCAAGCTCAAGTGCAGTCGAAAAATATGGCTGCCTTCTAGTGATGCTCCGCTGTAAACTACTGCAATTCTGCTTTTATCTCCTTAATGTAAGCTGGGTGGAAGACTTTCCTGACCCACATCATCATTTAATGCAGCTTGGGCACTTTCATTGTCCATTCGGAGAACCAGACCAACATGCCTGGTGCTCTTCATAACCAAGTGACCCTTGTCTGGTCTTTCATCGTGTCAAAGGCAGAGGGGCAGGCTCTTGGGCTATCCTTGGACCCTACACATGCTCGATTCATGCCTAATCATCATCTGCAGCTCTCAGTTCTCCATTTGAACGAATTGAGGGTTGAACAAGCGGTGAAGTGGTGACATTTTGCTCTTCCCAAAACAGGCTGTCCTAATCTCGAGTAGCAAGGGTTGGTAATAAACTTCAAATACTTCTGAGCTGGAGCCTGGAGGCTTTCTCTGTTCCCCTCTCAAAGCTGTCAATACCACACAAGACATCATACACCATGTGACCATAAAGTACTTGGGCCTTTTATAATTTGAGTGGTGTAGACTTCCTGAGAGTTCTGGGTATTCTACATGGCCTGAAGTGAGAATCCATACAATTAAAGGAGGTGCATCTTTAATTACATCACTACTTATACACGGGTCAGGCAATTGATCAGAATTGCACACACCCAACGGCCCTTTCCCTTCCCCACAGGGAAAAAAGGTGGAGCCAGACAGCACAGTACGAGCACTGCAGACCGCACAATGAGCCAGCTAATGAGGCGCGGTGGGAAACAAGAGGGTAGCGAGGAGAGACGTGACCTTGCCCTTTTTGTCCCAGACCCGTGGTACCTTCGCAGAAGTAAGCCTAAGACCACAAACAATAGCTCATGTCAACTGAACACAGGGCAAACCTAAGCTGATAAGCAGGAACAAGGAAAGCTCCCACACCCGTGGTACCGGCCTTGACTCCAGGAAAGCCAATAGCCAAGCGGTTCATCACAGCCAGTGAGTCGAGGGAAGAATCGATAAGAACCGTGCTGTGTTAAATGAAAAGTGCAAAGTGGCAAGTTTGAGCCAAGTTTAATGAACAGTGAAAAGAATGGTTAAGGGGAGGCCAGCAGCAGCAGGAAAACGGGCACCACGTGGGTTCTAATTCAAGAGACACTGGTCGATCCCCATCTGAGTGAAACTACGGGTACCAGAAGGCTGTAGGAGAGTCGCTGAAAGAGGTCAAAGTGGTCATACAGGAGGTCTAGTAAAATTCCTGTACAATCGAAAGACTGATCTACAAAGTGAAAGAAAGGGACGCAAATCCCAAGAGGGGCACATTCCAAAGTCCCAAGAAACAGTGTGTTTGGAACTGTTTAGAAATACATTAAGATATGTGGAATACGAAACAAGAAGGGTTAGCACCCAGAAGAGGGGGACCCAGGGGTCAACCCATCACCCAGCGAACATTGGAAACAAACTTTGTTAAAAGAAACTTTCGTTTTAGTACTTGAACACGTCAGGCCCTTGAAGGCAAGAGAATTTTTTTAAAGTGAAATGAGACTTGGCCATCGACAGCCCTGATAGCTGAAAGCTCGAGAGTGTGTCCTGAGAGCTGCCATTGGAACTGTCTCGTGCTGGAGAACCCCGAGACTGTACTGTGTTCCACCCTCTCATATTAACACTTGTCCAAAACGTTGGGAAGGGAAACCCAGGCTACCGCATGCTGACATTATTTGACAACACTGCTTTCTTTCCTTGAGAAATATCCCACACCCCTTTTTGCATTAGTTGTGAGGTTTGGCAATAGGTTTCTTAGTGTAGGCCCTTTTTTTTGTTGACACTACGCCACTAAGACTGCCCTATTTTTCATCTGGTCCACGCTTGCTCCAATCTTAGATATAGGTTTAGATTAGGTGTTTTTCCAACCTGCACACAGCATTCTTTGTTCAATAAACACCCTTGAACTGGGATCATGTGGGTCTGTCTTACTTGTCACAGAACAGACCTAGAATGGACTGAGATTTGTCCTGCGCAACAAAGATGAGGCACCAAACCACCTAACCTACTAACCCCCAGATGGACCCCAGGGGAATGGTGGGACAACAAACAGTGAAAAAGGACTGCACATGAGCAGGAGAGAGACCGACATTCTCACTAAACCGAAATGGAAACAAAACTCACCAGCACATGGCTGCTACCCTGCAAATGGAGACTAAAAAGGAAGGTGGGCTAAATGCCTTTTTGAAACCTACTAGGGATAGCTTAGCCAGAGACTGTCCAATGGGAACATGCGACCAGGGGGTGTGGGGCAATGAGAGACAGGAGGAGTACTGGAAGGGAGAAGGATGGGCTATAAAAGCCCAGCCAGAACATAGGACATTGAAATGTGTTTGAGTGGGATCAGCTGGAGCAGTGGTGGATCAAAAGACCAGACAAAGGGCGGTCAGTGGAGTGGAGTGCTGAGGAGACACTGGGAATGTTCTACAAGACTGCAAGTAAGGTATTTTGTAGGAGTGTGGTACCAATTGAGTGTAGTGTGGTGATGGGGTGTAAAAGGTGAGTAGAAGAAAGGTGACATCTATGTATATATAGAGAGGGGGATATGTGTAGGGGATTAAAAGATGGTATGAGTGACAGATGGTGTGTGACGGGAATGTGAGGAGTGTAAAAGACGGGATTAGCAGTATTAGTGGGGATGGCAGAGAGAAGGAGGAAGGTACTGGAAAAGAAAGGCCAAGAACATGTCTGAGTTGAGGAGACAGGAGTACACAGCAGTTAATGAAGGAGAGGGGTAGGAAGTGTAAAGGTGGTAGATGAGAGGGGAGCAGATATGAGAGGGAGAAGCAGAGAAGAGGAACATGAAATGTGTACAGGTTGAAAGAAAGTGAGACTAGGAAATCAGAGAAGGAGTAGCGTGGGATCAAGATTGAGGGGAAAGACCAAGCGAGAGAGCGTTAGAAGGGGAGAGACAGGTGACATCGGGCAATCCAACATACCAGGAGTATCCCTTAGAAAATACTGCAGAGAACTAGCTAGAAAAGGCCATGGCCTTTAGGTTTCCCCATCAAGATTAAAGACTTGGGTAGTAGAGGTTACCGCGCTTTAGATTAAGTGGAGGAGGTTCTGGGGTTTAGGGATTTATTTCATTTGTAAAGCGCACATACAACCCAGAGGCATTGAGGCGCTGTTGCAGGTACAAGTCAAGGAGGCAAACCTAGTCATACAGTAAAGTAATTGCTGCATAGACAAAGATGAGCAATAGCAGTCCCATACAAATTGGTCATACTGTACATACTTTTTTTATTTTATTGTTGTTTGGCTATAGAAAAACACATTTGTCCAACCTTTCAACATTATATATCTGTGTTATTGCTTTAAAAGGAACTTTAACAAAGAACTTAAAATCACTAAAAAGAAATCAATAGTTATTCATTTCCAAAAAGAGAAAAAAAAAAAAATCAAGAGGGAAAAAAGAAGGAGAATTACTTGACCGAACATTCTACTAAGAAGCCTGAGTCCAACAGTCAGCAACTTTTACAAGAAAAAGCAGAATATATACCTACAATCTAGATGAAGTACTTTATAGTTTGATAGTTTTCAAAAAATGTGTTATTGCATATTGAATTGACTTTTTGCTCGTATGCAACACGATACATCATAATGGTTCATGCGTCACATTGGCGTGACCTTCAGAAAAAGGTTTAAACAAATTGCAAATTGCATCTTAAGGCAAGGAAGTGCGTACAATCAATCAATAAGTGACGTGAAGTCTCCGGCTGATGCTGACAAAACCGACATTTGTTTTCATCCTCTGATAGTATGTTACGTTTACATAAAAGATCTGCCGTGGGGCACAGTTGAAGCCTGAAGCGCAAAAGTGCCTGAAGATGCTGAGGGTTGGGGGATACTAACAAATACCGGGCAGTTTGACCATATTTTTTTAGTTCGAATCAATTCTCTTGGAATTTTTTTATCGGGCACATTGTGTGTTTGTCATGTTCCAATCATATTGCCACATCTTTTCTTTGGCTTTACAGGGATTGTTAATTAGCAGATGTGTAGATAAGACAGCATTGTTAAGCAGCTTTAACGCTCTGAGCCTCCATGTTCTCATAAAGTCATCATGGGTTTCTTCAGCAGCATAGCTTGCCATGAATAGCTAAGCCATTTTGCAGCTCTCCCATTATGAGTTTACGGTACAGGGAACTCCACAACCACTTGTATCTGCCATGCAGGGATATTAGGCCCAACTCATATCGGATTAACGACAGGGGCTCAGAGTTGGGTAGCTGTAGTATTTACCTCCAGTATGCTCCTTCCATTCTGGCCCAATAAGTATAAGGACGCCATCGTTTGGTTTCCGTGCCATATGACAATACAGGTGACATCTTCTGTTTGTAATATGCCATTAGAGGGCATATCGAAAATGTACAAAATTTCTTCCTGACGATTCTGGCTTGTGATATGGCATTGTGTAATTTGGCCTTCTTGACTTCTTCATGAGGAAGATCAGATGGACGATTAGTTATCAAAACTCCCAAGTAAGAGTATGTTGTAACAACGCTTAAGGCACTGTTCTGCAGTAACCACGAGAATGTTCTACATCTCTGCCTAGGATTTCCGAATTGTATGATTTGTGTTTTCGTGGCATTGATCGTTATGCAGCTGGATTGAGCATAGCCATCAAGTGCCTTCAACATGTTTTTAAGTCCCTGTGGTGTCTTAGACATGAGCACCCTGTCATCAGCATAGAGAAGCCAATTTATAGGGAAGCCCTTAAGGCGTGGAGCATCGGTATTCAAATCCTTGAAAACATGACCTATGTCCGAAATAAAGAAGTTAAAAACTGCGGATGCTAGGAGGCACCCCTGCTTTAGGCCCCGGTCTGTTTTGATGTCCTTAGATAACAGGCCATCTCTGCGAGGAGAACATGAATGGTTGTGTCAAAGTGGAGCTGAATTATCCATCGTAACACAAACCAGGGGCAGCCCTTGTCCAGAAGCGCCTTAAATAGTAGTTCACGAGGTACGCCATCAAATGCAGTTCGGAAATCAATAAAAGCCACAAAAATGGGCTGTTTCCGTTGTTTGTGGGCATCTATCAAGGAGTTCAAGGTGATCAAGTTTATTGAGGTACCAAGACCAGCTACGAACCCAGTTTTAAAATCGTCCCTGAGCTGGTTTTTGGTTAGCCATGTGTTAAACGCAGCTAATAACAAGCGCGCAAAGATTTTACCAGGGCAGTCCAAAAGTGCGATCGGTCGGTAAGACCTCGGATCGGTCCTCGGCCCTTTTTTATGAATAGAAACTATTATAGATTTCTTCCAAGAACTTTGCCGGCCTGCAATGTATGTTGAAAGATGTTATATAAAATGGCTGCCCATCTTGTTGGATTTTGTCTTATTGTCAAGTTACCATCTAGCCCAGCAGCACGAGACCTGCTTAGTTTGGAGATACAGTGCAGTATATTATCTATGTCGAATGAAAATTTGAGTTCATTTTTAAAAATATCCAGTTTACTTTAACTTCTGGAAAGGGGGACTGATAGAGGCCAGCATAGTATTCAGCCCATACTGATTCTGAAATTGGGTTGATTTGCAGGGCGCTTTGAGGCGCAAAGGCGGCCTCGTTAAGCAGGGACCATATGCCGCCAGTTGATTTACTCATGATCTGTGACAACATTCGTTCACCGTCTTTTTGATATTGCATGGCTCGTCGTGCCCGGCACCAATTCTTGTAAAGTTGTTTCAAGGTCTTTATCAGATCAATATTCTTTTTTGACAAATCAAGTGATAGGAACCGTATATCTCTACGTAATTGGACTTTCCTTATTTTGAGCTCTAAATCAAATGCATGTATGTGTCTCACTTCATGCTGGTGTCCACTGGGCCCTCTTGTGCTAAACATTTGCATGGAATGAGTATAACATCCTCCTCCTTTGTCATGCAATGGTCCTAGCTCAATTTCCAGGGCCTTACTGAACAGCATGAGCTTGTGGTCAGACCATTTGATGCGATTACCTGCTTGGTTAGACTCTATAGACCGCAAATCATACTGAACAATTAATTTCGTCGGGTGAGACCCTTGCAGCTACTTCCATGTTAAACATAATTGGTTGTGATCACTTAGGTCAGTCTCAGAAACTGTCAAGGAGATTGTAGCGTCCACTAGGGCAACTTTTGCATATATGTAATCCAAATGTGCTTGTTAAGCAGATTCCTGTGCAGTTCAGATGTGCTGAGGTACTTGGCTGATCCAAGTCTATCCACCAACTCATCTGTCCTTGGCAAAGGATGGGCATCAGTCTTGGTGACTGCATTAAGAGCTCTATAGTCCACACAGAATCTCAACTCTTTTGATCCTGCCTTTGGTACCAACACAACTGGGCTAGACCATGGACTAGTAGAGGGCTCTATTACCCCGAGGTCAAGCATCTTGCTGACCTCTCCTTTGATGTGGGTTCTTACATTCTCTGACATTCTGTACCCTCTGCTTTTACAGGCAGACAGTCACCAGTGAGTATGTCATGCTGGCCCCAAGGGGTCAAGCCTGGTGAAAGTGAGAACAGGGAGGCAAACTGATTTAACATAGGTTTGCACTCCTCTTGTTGCTCAGGTGTCAGATTTGAAGAGAGATTAACTCCTTCAATCTTTTCATCCAAAGGTAAGCCTCTGAGGAGTTCAGGGAGAGGTTCACTCTCTTCTTCCTCTTCTGCTGAAGCTAGAAGCAAAGCTCCTACTTCAGGCCTAGAGACATAAGCCTTCAGTCTGTTGGTGTGGAAGACTCTGGGAGCATCCTTGGGATTGCCCAAGTCCACCAGATAGTTCACCTCTCCAAGTTTTCCCACAACCTTGAAGGGCCCCATCCATTGGCCTGCAAGGCCCTCTGCCTTGTTGGTATCATAACAAGAACTAGCTGGTCTTGAGCGAACTCAACCATGTTAGCCTTTTGATCATGCCAATGCTTGATCAAAGCTTGACCAGCCTTCAGGTTATCACTAGCTTGGGCCATCTGTGACATTCTCCTCCAGAGTCCTATCACGTAGTCAGTAACTCGGACTGGCTTGGGGGAAGGAGCACTCTCCAAACCCTCCTTAATCAGGGCCAATGGACCTCTGACTGGATGGCCATAAAGAAGCTCAAAGGGACTATAACCTACTCCCTTCTGAGGGACTTTTCTATAAGCAAAGAGAAGGCATGGCAGTAGAAGATCCCACTTTCTCTTAAGGGGTTCCTCTAAAGCACCTATCATGCTTTTCATGGTTCTATTAAACCTTTCAACCAACCCATTTGTCTGAGGGTGGTAGGTGGTCGAGAACTTGTAGGTAACTCCACAGTTTTTCCACATGGCCTTCATGTAGTGGAACATAAAATGTGACCCCCTGTCAGAGAAAAACAAGTTACTCTCTTACCTGGTAACGTTCTTTCGATGGGATGGCCCGACGACGTATTCCATATCTATGACAGTAATCACCACAGCTGTGCTGCTTTGGAAAATCTTTCGGCGTCTGCGTCCTGCGTCGATGACGTCGATACGACGCCCTCAAGGACCTCCTCCGACGGCCGACGTCACTGGATGTTATAAGTAGGACACACGACGCCCGTAGCCTCAGTTGTAGTTTTTACCCCCCAGAACGTGTGGCACCAGTCTTCTGTCAGTCTGACCACAAAAAGCCTTGCGAAACGTAAGCTGCAATCGCATAAGAAATTCTGTAGCGGGGAAGGCAGGGAGGGAGCGATATGGAATATGTCGTCGGACCATCCCATCGAAAGAACGTTACCAGGTAAGAGAGTAACTTGTTCTTCGAGGGGATTGGGTCCTCCGACATTTTCCATATCTATGACAGACTCCCAAAGCAGTACAAATGCAAGGAGATGGGAAAAGAATTTAGAAAAAGAAATTTAGAATGCCCAATCAAATTGCGGAGCAAAGGACCGCCTTGCCAAAGGCCAGATCCTGCCCACGGATGGAATCGAGGGAGTAGTTACGTACAAAAGTATGGACCGAAGCCCAGGTGGCTGCATCACAGATGTTACGAATAGGAACACCCCAGTAGAGGCAGCCATACCCCTGGTAGAATGGGCACGCAAGCCTACCGGTGGGTCCTTACCAGCCAAGCGGTAACACTCAGAAATAGCCAGAATAATCCAGCGAGACAAAGTCTGCTTAGTCACAGCTTGTCCCAAACACTTTCCAGCGTAACCGATGAAGAGTTGGTCGTCTACTCTGACCCGGGACATGCGTGAAACATAAAAGCTTAAAGCTCTCCTAGGATCGAGCCTATGGAGCCTCTCCTCTTCCTTACTAGGATGTGGAGGAGGATGAAATGCCGGAAGAACACCCTTCTGGCCCAAATGAAATTCCGACACCACCTTTCGGAAGAAAGGAAGGACGAACTCTAAGGACAACCCTGTCCTTCTGAAATACAGTGAAGGGTGGCTTAACTGAAAGTGCCTGTAACTAAGTGACCGCAACCAAAAATACAGTTTTAAGAGTTAACAGCCTCAAAGAGCATGAATGCAAAGGCTCAAAGGGAGCTCAAACGGAGCACCCATCAGAAACTTGAGGACAAGGTTCAAATCCCAACCGGGCACCTGGAAAGGCGACGGAGGGAACACATTAGTGAGCCCTTTTAGAAACGGAGAAATCAAAGGAATATTAAAATAAGAACACTCAGCGCCGCCAGGTAACCTTTAACAGTACCCACTTCCAAGCCCCTGTGGGCTAAAGAAAGCAAAAAAGACAGAACCACAGGAATGTCACATGCAAAAGGATCCACATTCTTAACCCTGCACCAGTCGCAGAACTTTCGCCAACGGCAACGGTACAGGGACTTTGTTGCGGGCCTTCTGGCCGAAAGCAACACCTCCATCACGTCTTCAGGGAGGTCTCAATCCTTATACCTCAACCTTTCAGAAACCAAGCGTGAAGGTTGAGGGGTCTGACCTCTGGATGGAGAACCTGACGCCTCCCGTGAGAGCAGATCGTCTCGGTAGGGAAGACGACATGGAGGGCAGATGGACAAGTCGAGAAGGTCCGGGTACCACGTCCTCCGGGCCCCTCGCCGGAGCAATGAGGATCATCCGGGAACCGAACCTTCGTAACCTCTGCAGCACTGGCAGTATGACAGGGACTGGAGGAAACGCCTACAGCAGTGGGAAAGACCACTCCACCACGAACGCTCCTAAGGCTCCTTTTGGAGGAAATTGCCGCAAGCAGAACCTTTTGCACTTCCGGTTGACACTGGAGGCGAAGAGATCCACTTGAGGGGTCCCCCAAAGGGCAAATATCTCCAGGAGAATCTCCTGAGCCAACTCCCACTCGTGAGAGATCACGCTCTGCCTGCTCAGAGCGTCCACCGTCTCGTTTTAGTCTCCGGCCAGATGAACTGCCGAGATCAAAACTTCCTGCTGGATTGCCCAGAACCAGAGCTGCATTGCCTCCCTGCACAGAGGAAGTGACCCCGACCCCCCCTTTTTGTTGAGGTAGGGCATGGCCACTGTGTTGTCCGTCAGGTTCAGGACATTCTTTCCTCGCACAGTCGGCAGAAAAGCCTTCAGGGCAAGCCTGACGGCCCTCAGCTCCAAAAGATTGATATGGAGTCTGGACTCCGATGGAGACCAACGACCGCTGACTGTCAACTTGTTGGCATGAGCTCCCCATGAGGGATGCGTCCGCACGATCGTCGCCTCCGGCCAGGGCAGCCAAAAAGGAGCCCCCTTCATCAGATTGCCTTCAACGGCCTAACACAGAAGGTCCTGGGCGACCGAGGACGGCACCTGAACAGGGTCCTACATCCTGCCGGAGGATTGAGACCACTGGAGCTTGAGTGCCGATTGCAAAGATCTCATCCGCAACCTGGCCTCTGGCACCAGAAGAATGCAGGATGCCATGAGGCTCTGAGCAATCTCAAGAACTCGAACGCTGGGAGACTCTGGGCAAGCTGAAACTTGTGCACCATCTGCTGAATGTGATGAGCCCTCACCTGGGGAGGAAAACACTGCCCCAGGGAGGTGTCGAGCACTGCTCCGATGTACTGGAGCCTTTGAGTTGGTGTCAAATGGGACTTTTTAAAGTTGAGGGAGAAGCCCAGCTTGTGGAGGGAGTGGCAGGTGACTGACAGATGATCCAGGACTTGCTCGGGAGAGCGCGTCCTGATCAACCAATCGTCCAGGTAGGGGTAGACGTGAATCCCCCCTTTCCTGAGATGCGCTGCCACCACTACCATGAGCTTGGTGAAGACCCTCGGGCGGAGGTCAATCCGAATGACAGGATCCGAAACTGAAAGTGCGAGTCGCCAACCGCGAACCTCAGGTACTTCTTGTGCTTTGGATGGATCGGCACATGAAAATAAGCGTCCTTGAGGTCGAGAGACACCAACCAGTCCTGAAGTTGAAGGGCCTGGAGGACTTGAGAGAGAGTAACCATCTTGAACTTGTCCTTCATGAGGAGTTTGTTCAAACCGTGCAAGTCCATGATGGGTCTCAATCCCCCCCGTCTTTCTTGGAAATCAAAAAATAAGGGGAATACCATCCATTGTTCCTCTCCGCTACAGGCACCAGTTCTATGGCACGCCACTCTACAAGATGCTGCGCCAGCCTTCCCCCAACCGGTGAACCATGGGACATGGCCTCATGACTGAGCTGAAGCTGCTGCGGTGTTGCCTGAGGGCAAAGAGACAACTGCCCGAGCAGCCTTGGCACCTCGAGTACCTTGTTTTCCACCTCTGGCACTCCTACAGTGGCTACTTCAACTGGCAGCTCCCCTCGATTTACCAGAGGATGAGAAATAACGAAAGGAACCTCCCCTCCATTGCTGTCCCCTAGGACGAAAAGGTGAAGGTTGTCGAACTGCAACGCCCAACGACTTCGCTGCAGCTTCGGAGGTCTGCAACCTCTCAAGGCTCTCGTCAGCCTTGCTGCCAAAAAGATGTTCCCCATCAAAGGGCATGTTGAGGAGCCGGGCCTGCACATCAGGAGCAAAACCAGACTTCCGCAACCACACAAACCTGCATATTACGGTGCTCGCCGCCATGGACCGGCTGACGCAATCTGCCATGTAATCCTAGACATAAGGCGCCGGTACGAAGAGTCAGCATGAGTGCCAGGCTCAGGCCTACAAAACTCCACCTCCGGAGAGGTGTCCAGACCACTGGCGTCGTGCAGGGACTGACGCAGGTCCCCAATTTGGCTATGGCCCGATAGAATCTCATCTGGCACCGTATCAGGAACCATGCCATCACCAGAGCCCTCATTCACCTCTGAAATGTACTCAAGATGGCGCTAAGAGAGCACAGAATGGGGAACAAAGCCATGCTTGACCTTGGCCAGAGCCTTTCTAGGGGGTTCCCCGTGGCCCGGTGTACCCCCGTCGAAACAGCCTCGAATGGCGTCGAGTGAATCGTCGTGACTCCGAACGCGGCGCCGACAGCATTGACGGTGTCGACACAGGCCTCGAGGGCAGAGCCCCGAGCGCGTTTCTCGACAGCCTGGGCGCCGATGACTTCTTCGGAGGCGGAGCCTCAAAAGAGTCCATCGACAACCTCAGTGCCACAGGTGTCAACATCTTCCTCGAAGACACCACAGGTGCACACGGTCTCGAGCGCGTCGAGGACCGGGACCTGGAACAGGCATGACGAGAACGATTCCCCTTGTCCGAGCGGGACCTTTTCCCGCGAATCGTGCCGACCACCCGAGCCCGAAGGTGTACGAGCGGTGTCTCTTGACCAATCACGACCGACCCTACTCGGAGGTGCGGACGGATCAGTGCCCTGCGATTCGAGAATCGTTAGCATTTTCTTACCGAAGGAAGCCCATTCCTCCGGCGTTGCATGCTTGGTGGTATAAGCGACCCGCCGACGGATGAGGACTGGGAAGGCGACCGATGACGCCGCTTCGAGTGCCTTAAAGAGGCAGAGGAGTGGCGGGACCTACTCCGGGACCGAGACCCACTGGACTTCTGACGACGATGCGGAGAGTCGCCCTTCGAATCGTCCGTCGAAAGCCCCGCAGACCTCGACTTCCGTGGCTTGGACACCTTACCTACCGACAGTTTCTTCTTGCACTCCCGCAAGGCTTTGGACGTAAGCGACTGGCAGTCGACACAATCATCCGTGTCATGGGTCTCCCCGAGGCAGGTCCTCGAGGGCGGCGTATCGACGTCATCGACGCAGGACGCAGATGCCGAAAGATTTTCCGACGCAGCACAGCTGTGGTGATTACGGTCATAGATATGGCATCCGTCGGAGGACCCAATCCCCTCGAATACCTCCTTAGGAAACCCAACCCTGGTAAAAATACCAAGGAGGGCCTTAGCCACAGCTTGCGCCATAATAGTCCTCATAGGAATTGCCTCAGGGTACCTAGTAGCATGGTCTACTACAACAAGGATAAACCTGTTGCCTGAGGAGGTTGGAGGATCAAGGGGACCAACAATGTTGATTCCTACCCTCTCAAATGGGACTCCCACTACTGGGAGAGGCACTAAAGGGTCCACATTCTTGGAACCACTCTTACCAGAGGTTTGGCAGGTGTGGCAGCTCTTGCAGAACTTATCTACCTCAGCCCCCATTTTTGGCCAATAAAGGTAGAGAGAGCGCCTTTCCTTGGTCTTCTTGAAACTCAAGTGACCAACCAAAGGAATCTCATGGGCTAGTTGCAAGAACTGGAGTCTGTTTTCTTGAGGCACTACAAGTCGCTTGTAGTCTCCAGGTGCAGACTCAGTTGGTTCACTGTAGAAGAGAGCTGGAGGTGGAGTTACAAGTGTAACTTTGGACAACCTAGGGGAAGTCCTAGTTGGAAGCACTGGAGTGCTTGCTGCTGGTTTCCTTCTAGGAGTCTTGGGTTTCCCCTTTGCTTCTTGTTGCTCAGATATAGCAGTAAGTAGCTCCAGTGGAGTAGGAGTGATTTATTTTCCCATCATCTCCTTAGGAGAACCTCTCATGGTTTTCTCCCTTGCAGGTCTGGTTAGCTCCTGTAACCTTTTACTAGGAGGTCTGGGGGTATGTGACACTACTCCAAGAGTTTTCAGGTCATTTCCCAACAGAACCCTTCCTTGTACCTCACATTGTACACTGACAGGTATCTTCACAGTCATATCATTGCACTGGATGAGAACTGGTAACTGGGGAAGCATCTGAACAGACCCTCCAGCTAACTTGGTGAGGCGTTTGAGAGCCTTAGCAACATCCTCTGCCTTGAAAAAAGATTCATCCATCACAGTTATGCTGGCCCCACTGTCCCCAATGGCAGGAGTCTCCTGACCATTCACTTGGACACTGTCCTTATAATACTCTTTAGTATTATCTGGGATAGAATTATATATATCTAAATTCTGTTGTTCCCACAACCCCAGGGACACTAAAGAAACACTGGCTGAGACTCCTATGGGTTCATCAGCCAGTAGTAGAAAGTTTCCACTTGCCATTTGTACTTCCTCCTCTGGAGCGAAGGCTAAGGAGACGGTGTGGACCCCTGAAGGTTTACCCTTACATCTGGGATCCCCTTTCACATGGTCAGTAGAGCCACAAACATAGCATTTCCCAAATGCCTTCACGAATGGTGGCTTGTTCTGACCTCCTTCTGGTTTGGGACCAGAAGGTAAACTAGCCTGATTTGGTTTCCCATGTGGCTTACCCTTATGGTTCTGTTTGGGGCCCTCTATGGAATTGGAATTATTGGAATGCTCTTTGGAGTCCTTTTTTGGCTGTTTCCCCTCATCCTTTTTCTGAGTTGCCCCAGAATCCTTTTGAGTAGCCCTATTGGCAACCCACAAGTCAGCAGCCTTAGCTAGCTTCTCGGAATCTATTTCCTTTGAATCAGCCAAGTGCTGTCTGAGCTCAGGAGAGCAGGCATCATAAATTGACTCCAACATAACAAGATTTTTCATTCCCTCATAAGTGTTCACTCTGTAACCCTTAATCCATCCCTCTAAGTTCTTCAAACTTTCACTCACCCAGGTAGCCCAAGGGGTACCATCATGCTTTTTGAGGGTTCTAAACCTCTTAAGGTACTAGGAAGGGGTCTTCCCAAATCTAGCTATTAAAGCTAGCTTCACACATTCATAGTCCATCCTATCCACCTCCCCCAACTCCATTACCACATCAGATGCAACAGGGGGGAGCCTAGAGAACAACCAAGGAAGCAACTGATTCCCTGTGATGTCCTGGAGCCCATGATTATACTCAAACATAGCAGACCAATCCAACACATCCAACTTAGGTTCATACATACCCATACTCTCTCTAGGCATCCGGGGTCTTTTGGGACTGGAACTCGTAGAAGATCCGGGGAGAGAAGCATTTTCCACAGAAAATGTCTTCATCTCTAGCTCATGTTTGAGCTCCATTTCTCTGAGCCTTAGTTCCTGGTGCTTTTGTTCAGATTGGGCACTAATTCCTTTGAACTCTAATTCAAGCCTCATTTTTTCTAGTTCAATGAATGCAGGACTAAATGTGGGACCTGACAAAGGTCCAGTAGACACAGCTTGAGGTGCTAGAGCAGGCAGAGGGCCAGTGGGGACAGTTACATTGGCCTCACCTTCCTCTCTAACTCTACAACAATACTATCAAGACTTTGATTCATATTACCTTCATTACTGTTGTCTACATTTGCTGGGGAGGTAGGCTCATCTGACCCACTACCCAGACTTTGGTTTTCTAACAATCTTTCAATCAATTCTATTTTCTTGCCTTTTACAGGGAGATTCTTATGTCTACAAAGGGCTCTTAAACAATCAGCTGTATTTGCAGTAAGAGACTCCTGGCTGTAACTTTCCATAGTTGACTTGTTAGAAAATAAACTTTTCTAGTGCTAAGCTTTGTGGTTAGTTGCACCAAAGTATCAGAGGCACTCTATAATGTATACTCAATACAAATCCCACCGCTGTACACCAGTGTTAGGCAGAATCCTGTGCAGTTCCCTTGGGGAACACTGCAAGAAGATTAAGACTACAGGAGTAAGCAATAAACCCAATTGGTAGCAGTCTGCACCATCCAGATTTACCCGGTAGCTGTGGCTGAGCAGTCAGACTTCTCTCAAGATGAGTAGGACAGTATACAGAGCATACACAATAGGGCCAAAACACAGTGGAGCAAGCAGACACTGACCAGAGCCTGGTATCAAAAGTATATCATTATTTATTTAAAACACACTTTAGGAAATACACTAAGCACTCTAAATCAAAGCAAGTTCAAATACAGTCGGATAAAGAATACACACCTCCCTTAATTATTAAAGTCTAGGTCAAAACATCACTATTTGCAAAAACAGATGTGAGCGCGTAACTTAGATGGCACTCCAATAATTAAGTTAAAGGGAGAGAAAAAGGCAGTTCATGAAAATAAAACAGTTCCCAACACTTTTCTAAGACCACAGCAAGTTAGTGAAGGCAGAGTCTACTGTAGAGCCAAAGTTCATAGGCTAGGCCCACTTTAAATGGAGCAAGGCGAAATGTGTCCAAGATCACACAGTTTAAAAAGCACTCAAGTCTTTGCAGAAATGTTCAAAGGAGGTTGGTTTGATGCGAAAGATAAAGTTAGAAGGTCTGTGGCCCATCCCAGTTGGAAAGCCAAGGATTTAAGGGTCACCTTTAGCAATCCGCATAAAGGGAGGCCAGGCGGAACACAATACCTTAAAGAGTGAAGAAGCTCCAGCAGTGGCAATTGTTCCTGGCAGCGGGTGCAGTTCGTGGTTTCGACCAGGGGAAGAGAACATCTCGTCGAAGAGGAAACTTGGAGTCGTTGCACTGCCCAGGGAAGAGACCAGCCGCGGAGTTCGTTTGGTAAAAAAGGTGCGTTCCTTTTATTCGCGGTCACAGTGGTGAAGCTTGGCTATCCGGCCGCCGGGGTGCTTAGCACTGGCGATTCGACCAAGGCAAATGGCAAACTGGTTGTCCCCACCAGCTCAAAGGGAGAAGACTCTTACAGCAGAAGATCCTCTCTTGTCGTCGGGAAAGTGGTGAGGTTGTTGCAGCAGGCCTCCACCGGTGGTGTCGTTGTTGCAGATGGCTCAGCTTCTCGCCTCTCGTCCTGTGGCGACTTCTGGAGTTCCAGTCCCCAAAGCCCTGCTTTTATGCAGAAAAAAACCCATTCAACAGCCTAGCTGTCACTCATATGTGCGAAGTGGTGAGCCGGGCGGCTCACCACTGGGCCAATCAGAACAGAGTGCGACTTGGGTTGCTAAGGCAACGCAGTCCAGGGTGCCAATTCCTCCACCCACATATCCTGTGGAACCCAGACAGAGTGGCACCAGTTGGAGGGCTTCTGTGGAGAAGCCTGCCAAAAAGTGGAACAAAGGGCCCGACCTTGGTTTGAGTTACAGAGACGGACACAAACGCCATTTTGGAAAAGAGTTCTGGCGAAAAGACCCAACCGGTGATTTTATATTAAATAAATAAACCGGCGGGATCTTTAACATTGCACCAAAAAGTCGTGTGTTTAAAACCAATGGGAAAATCCCATAGGAAATATTCCGGTGGAATATTTCGCGTGGTAACCACTGCCACCAGCCAGAAACTCGACAAGGGGGGACTGGACAGTGCCTCCTTGGAAACAGACCCAGGAGCAATCGAATTAATCCCTTCCAGTACTTCCACAATATGATGGTTTGTACTGGTTCTGTTCACAATTTTCGACTAGTAAAGCCAATGGTGACTTTGCATGCCCTGGGAGACAGTAGTCAGTCCCAGGGTATGGAGTCTATGTTTGGGGGTCACTATGACACCCCTGTGTTACTGCACTGAGGGTGCTGTGTGACACATACACTAAAACAGATGACACTCTATGGAGTAAAAAAGACCCCATAGCCCATAAGCACACAATAAGTCAAAGACACACCTCAAATCATGCCTAAGAGTGGGAGGAAAAAAGTCTCACTCTTAGCAGGAGAAAAAAACAAACCCCAAAAATCCAGCAAAGCTGCTGGGGGACTCACTAGGTTTGGGAAATTAGCCTTCTAATAGAATTTTCCCTAACAGTGCTGTTGACAATTCTCTGTGCCATGTCGCCTTTGCCGGTATATCCCCATTTATAGTGCCATTTAGCATTACAAAGTTTCTGTCCTTCATCAGTTGTATCCTCTGCAACTCATGAGACAGATGATTTCTAGGCTTAGATGGAAGTAGGTGTAGATTTTAGTCACCTATACAAGGATTGTGTAATTTATGGTAGAATCCGTAATTAGGGAGTTAAGTACGTTGGACATATGCGCAAAGAATGACTCTGCTGAAAGTTGTTGTTTGCCCCAGTAGACGTTAAAATCGCAGTTGTAACATTCAGCTTTGATAGTTTAACTATCTGAATGTAGGGTGACGGAGACTTGCAGGGAATCATACACAGACTCAGGGATTTTTTTTTATAGCAATCAAGAGGCCTGCCACGGGACGACCAAACATATTTTTAATAGCAGGGATCATAGCAATGCAGTGCGAATCCCAGATGGGTTTGTCTACTAGCCAGGTCTCTTGTAGAAAAACAATGTCAAAGGCATTTAGTTCTTTATTTGGAGTATTTAGGAAATGCCTAACACCACGCGTGCTCCAGGAGATCAAAGTGATGTATGCGTCTGACCTGCATTGTTATGAGTTGTGTTGATGGAAATCAGAACCCACCGGTAATCCCATGTTATCAGGGTTGGATTGCCAGAGGCGCAAGGTGTTAGGATAATTTCTTGAAGTTAACATAGCTGCAGAACCCGACATCTCGGGAGCTGGGTCTTGAGTGATGACAAATCCCAGGTTGTAAAGCTCGGCTCTGGCTAGCCAGAGGGCATTCAGTGTGATTCCTGAACGCATGAATAATCTGACACTGGATAAGTCATTATGATTGATGAATTCGACAAGATCAATATCTGTGCTCGACAGATCCTGAAGAGAGGATATTTCAGCACAGATGTTCAGAATACTCGCATGATTTAAATCATACTTAGCAAATGGATAAGGGCGACAGGACAACACCAAACGGTGGCAATGGGAGTAAACTCCATGAACCGGGATCTGTCTATCGGGGCCCGTTGTTTCTGGGCCTGCATGAACAAGGGTTTGCCTGCTAAGTCCCTTAAATTCAGGGCCAGCAGATGTTATTGCTTGAGGTTCTGCTGCCATTCCATGTTTAGACAAAGGACCTTTTAGAAGATGGGATATGCCTGGCACTGCTGCAGGCAGTTGTTGTGGCGTCACCAGAGATCCCAAGGAGTCTTTAGATTGGTAGATGTACTGTGCTATTGCAGCTCTAATTTCTTCACGCAAGTCCTGGCGATCGGCGGTTTCCCCAGTCACATTCTCTTGTACTTTGCTATCCATAAAATGAACAGCCGTAATTTTTTCTTTAGTGACAGGGGGTACTGCCAAAGCCGCGAGGTGCCGTGACAATGCCTCCTTAACTCCATCTCAAACCTCTAAGGAGGGATGAGTTGTAGAATTAACTTGAGTCTGAATGGATTGAGACAGCGGGACGTTGACATTTGATTTTAAGCTATTCGTTGCTTTCACAGATTCCTGGAAAGTTGGAGCACGGGGTACAGAGGCTTGAGCAAAATGAAGAGCTATCGTCTTCGTAATTTCTTGCTGTATTTCTTCCAATGAGGGACTAATACGAGAATTGTCACATTGGTGGTCTTTTCGAGACAAGAAAGAAGTGTCTTGGACAGTGGGATCCGGTAATAAGGCCACCAACCTATTCAAGGGCTCATGCTCTTGGTGGCAAATCGCCTTTGCACTTTTGGATGACATTAGGCTGACTCACTTGTATTGCCGTAGAGCCCAGTGAGATGGACACATCAGGAACAATAGATTTGACACGGACCCTTTTCATTGGCAGAGGCTTTAGGGGTTTACGTTTGGTGGGCATCAAAGGTTTTTTCCTCTTTCCTTGAGGGTCCCTCACTGGCTGCCTCATCAAGGAAAAGGGATTGGTCAGCTTAAGAGTGAGATGTTAATCCAAGGGTGGAACTTTTTTAAGATGAGACTGATCCTTGATGATAAGTGAATCTGCATCATCCGTCACTCTCACATTTCCTAAACTGGGGGTCAGGGTCAAAATCTTAGTTCGTGGCATTTCGCCCATCTCTTGATCTTTTTCTAGGCAAATCACATCATGCGGTGTTGCATTGGTAGTTATTTGCTCAGAGTTTTGGGTTTTAGTTACGCCATCAGGGTCATTGGCTTTGGCCTCCAATAGTTCCCCTATTGTTGAAACTTGCAGCGATGCCCGTCCAGAGCACATAGCGTTCGAGCTAACGGTACAACAATCCGTCTGCGATGCCATGCTACATGCTTCAAGAGTGCTCAACCTCGGCAGATAAGAGGCCACACTAATCAATTGGGCTACATCAGGAGCTCTAGCCTCTTTTCCTAACAATCGATACAAGATTTGCGTCTGATCATTCATCTTGGTCTCAAGGACTTCATACAGTCTTGCTATCGTCATTAAAGCTGTATTCATGGCACTTAATGTATTATTAAGCGCTGGCGCTTCTGGAAAGGAGGGGCGGCCAGCACGCAGACCATTAATGAAGAAATTATGGTCAGCGGGATGGGTATCAAATCTAGTTCCCCTTGGAGTAGGCGCAATGAAAGATATCGAGTTATTAGATGAGCAACCCAGGGATTTGTCAAACATGGCTGGCGACTTAGATAATTCGTTAGGCGAAGTCTTCACTATTGCCGCCATGGTTTCCAAGTTAAGAGGAGTTGTGTGTGTGGGGGATGTTGCCTTTTGGGATCTGGCTGTGCGATCTTGTTCTAACTGGGTCAAGTCGCCTGTGTTAGGGCAAATGTACAAGACCTCACTGGCGTCTGTACAGGTGGTATTAGAGGCTTTCATGAAACTAATCATGTCCTCATCTATTTCACCAGCGACGATCATGGCCTCACGTGCTGCGTGAAGGTTTTGTTGGGCAAGAACAGTGCAGAAAGGCACTGGACGTACCAATAATTCAGTAGATGGCTCATGGGCCAATTGTTGAGTAGTGAACAACTCATCGCTGTTACAGGCGGAAAGAATGGTCAAATCAGAGGTTTCTTTGATCGGCTCTATGGCCGGTATATTTGAAGGTTCCAAAGGCACCTGCAATTGAGTACTGGTGGCAACTTGCGTCGAGCAATGTGAATCAGAGAGAACTGGTGAGATATGATATGGCATTTATAATGCGCCTATACACAAGTGTTTCAAGTCGGGACGAGGCAAGGGGGGGGGAATACAACAGGAGGAAAGACAACGATCCTACTAGGCCAAGTGTCATTCAGATCGCGCAAGTGCATGGGAAGGGGTGAAAGGAAAAGTGCGTGGGGGAAGGGAGCGGGGAAAGTGCAGTACATGGGAAAAGTGGAATAAATAAGAAAATAAATAAACGGCCAGTTAGTGGCAGTAAGTGCAGACAAAAATGCTGGTAGGGGGCATGTAGGGATACAGAACAACGGTCCCCAGGTGCAGGGGTTGCCAGAGAGGCAGTGCAAGTTGGAAATTGACGGGACCTGAGCCAGAGATCAGAAAGGTGGCCAGGTAACCCGAGCAGTTTCAGTCTGGAAATCAGCAGGGGAGAGGGGGAGAGAAAGGCGAGGCAAAGAGGAAGGTTTTGAGGTGCTTCCGGAACCGGATATGTTTCTCGAGTTTCAGGGAGGCAGGAAGGCTGTTCCAGAGAGAAGCCCCAGCCGAAGAGAGTAATCTGCCACCAACTCGTTGCTTGGAGAAGCGACTGACACTGAGGGAGTCGGAGGCGGATGAGCGAAGAGCTCGAGAAGGAAGATATTTAGGAAGAGAGAGTTGAAAGTATTGTGACCCTAGGCCCCAGAAGGCCTTGTGTACAATGCAGTGGAATTTGAACTTAATCCTTGCAGCTACTGGGAGCCAGTGCAAAGATTTCAGTCCTGGAGAGATACGATCCCTGGGCTTCAGGCCAAGGACAAGTCTTGCAGTCCTGTTCTGCATAAGTTGCAGAGGGCGGAGAGTAGAGGCAGGCAGATTTAGATAGAGGCTGTTACAATAGTCCAGCTTAGAGAGGACCAGGGCTCTGGAGACAGTGAGCTTCTGGGGAAGGAGAGGAAAGGTAGAATACCTCTAAGGAGGTGCAGCTGGTAGTGTGACTTCTTAGAGACGTCAGAGATGTGAGGGGAGAAGGAGAGAGCAGAGTCGAAGATGACCCAGAGGTTTTTAGCCTTGCAGGTGGGAGTAGGAAGATGGCCAAGAGAGGCCGGCCAGAGAGCTGCAGGGAAGGAGGGAGTGGGTGTGCCGATGAGTAGAATCTCAGTCTTACTGCGATTAAAGCAGAGGTTGTTGGCGGCACACCACTCCTAGATGGCAGAAAGACAGTCAGAGATGAGGGAAGGAGAGGAGGAAGCCGAGGGTAGCCTGAAAATGAGCTGGGTATCATCCGCATAGCACTGAAAGTTGGGACAGAGAGCAGCGATGCGGTGGGCAAGGAGTGCCAGGTAATGGTTGAAAAGCCAAGGAGAGAGGTTAGATCCCTGGGGGACACCACCGGTGGAGAAAAAGATGTCTGAGAGGAAGGACCCCAGTTGGACCTGGGAGGGTCGGTTAGAGAGGAAAGAAGTCAGCCAAGCCAGAGCCTGACCAGTGATACCCAGGTTATCACAGAGACGGTTAAGCAGGATGGCATGGTTGACAGTATCAAAGGCAGAAGAGAGGTCAAGCAAAATGAGCATGCACGGGGTATTAGAGTCAAGGTTGGTGAGCAGGTCTTCACAGATGTTCAGGAGAGCAGTTTCCGTGCTTCTGGTAGCTCTGAAGCCAGACTGATGGTCATGAAGACAACCAACAGATTCAGTGTGGAGATTAAGCTGGGAGATGGCCAGTTTCTCCAGGAGCTTGCCCAGGAAGGGAGTGATGGAGATTGGCCGATAGTTAGCCGGGCAGGAGGGGTCTTGCAGAGGTTTCCTTTAGAAGAGGGTGCAAAAGGGAGTGCTTCAGGGGGGGAAGGGAAGACTCCAGTGGCAAAGGAGTAGTTGCAGAAATCAGCCCGGCAGGAGCCAGGGAGTCAATGTGGTCCTTGATGGTTTTGGAGGAACATGGGTGAACCTGTTTCGACGAGACTTTCATAGATCGGACTTGTCTAGAAACCTTGTCTGCAGAGAAAAAGGGAAAGGAGGGCAGAGGGGTGGATGAGGAAGGGTCAGAGGAAGAGCAGGGAGTAGAGGGGGGGGTGAAAGGAGGAGAGTGAGGACAGAAGGTATCTGAAAGGAGTTGCAAAGGAACATTAACTGAGGCTGTGCAGGGTTTGCCTGATTCAGCTGACTGATTGCTACATTGCTTGAGGTCTTATCCACACTGTTCAGCAATAAGGTCAAAGATTTAGTTACTGATTGACAACTTGGGCCTGGAATGGTGGAGTTTTTAACTTTTGGATCACGTATTAACAAGTCAGCAGTACAGAATTGTCGTATGTCAGAGGCTAAGGAGATCGAACGTTCTTTCCTTTTTTGTAGACCTCCTGATTTAGCCTTGGGAAGCCGTGACATTAATGTTTTAATTTCTGGAGCCATGGGATGCCTGTCTTTAGAGTGTAAGAACCTGCTGCTATTTGTGCATTTTTAAATACTGATAAATGTGAGTGTTAAATAAATAAATGAATATATATACTGGTCAACGTAAAAATGTGCAGTAACTTTATAAAATGATACTGTAACAAATGTGCAACATTTAGTAATTTCAATCAATAATTAAAATAAAATTGCTGAATCAAAATCATACATATATATATATATATATATAACTCAAGACCTTTCAAGAATTTGATAGCAACCAAGAGTGAGATGAATCAATATGTGTTTAGGGGCACGGCTTTAGCTGAATAAAACAAAACCCACGGGCCCCAGGCTCTCCTTACTGTTCTTAAAGAAGCAGCAGCAACTTGGTGGAGGCTTTCCTCCTGGAAAAGCCTCGTCTCACGTTATACTGGAAATGCACGTAAGAAGTCCATAAAAAATCCGGCAGGAATGGGCAGAAGTCAGCAACAGTAAACAGTACTTCGTAGTACTTCCACGGTGCACCTACATACTGTATGGTGGTATAGCACGGTTGAATTGCTGACATGATGGGTAGGGTGGGCGGGTTAGGAGAAGAGCCGTGTTTTGAGGGCTTTGCGAAAGATGCAGTAGGATTTTTCAGCCCTCAGGGAGGGGGGAGGCCATTCCAGAGTTTGGCAGCACGGCAGGTGAGGCTGGAGCCTCCAGCTTAACATCTCCTCACTTTGGGCACAATAAGTCTGTCTGTGTATGGTGTCCTGGTGGGCCTTGATGAATGGACTTTGGTGATTCTTTGTGAGAGGTGAGGGGGCACTGTATTGGAGAGGCACTTGTGGGCAATGGAAAGTGTGTTAAAGTTGAATCGCTCCTGGATGGGCAGCCAATGAGCTTCTATTCTAGCTTTGGAGATGTGTGCTGGTTTTGGGATATCGAGGGCTGCTCGCAAGGCGTTCTTTTGTATAACTTGCATTTTTGGGATATTACCAACTGAGGTGCCTGTGAATAGGATGTTACAGTAGTTGATCTTGGAGCCAATGATGGCCTGGGCAATGGTAAGGCAGTTTTTGGCGAGGAAGAGTCTGGCTGCGTAGAGGACCTTAGTGGCGTAAGCTGCAGAGGAGGCAATGGTGCTTACTTGTCTGGACAAGGTGAGTGAGGAGTCAAAGTAGACTCCTAGTGTCTTTACTGTAGTTGAGACCGGAATCGCACAATGGTCGATCAGGAAGGACGTGTATTGAGTGTTAAGCGACTTGCCGGCATTGGGTATGTCGACAATTAAGATTTCTGTCTTGTCGCTGTTGAAGCAGAGATGATCAGCTGCCATCCATGCCTGAATTGTAGAGTAGCTGTTGTTGAGGGTGATGGCGTCCTCTGTGTAATTGCCCGACAGTGGGATCAGTATTTGCGTGTCTGTGTAGTTGGTGTAAGCTATGGAACACTTTGCCATTCACCATCAGAAATATACCATCATTTAACTCATTCAAACACAAAGCCAAGCTCTGGTTAGCTACCTCACATGAATAAATGTGCATAACTCGACCAAGTATGACCGCTGGGACTATCTATTGCCGTGCACGATACTGCCCCATCGTACTTGATGTTTTATAACGTTAACAGTAATTCCGCCATGATTGTAACCACTTGGCTGATTGATTATGTGCATTTTTGTAATTCGGGTAATTAATTTTGAAGACATGCGCCCGGTTGCCCTCGGGCCTGGCTGCGCTATACAAATAAAACAAATACAAATATGCTGAGGGAGTCTAGGATGTTAAAAGAGTGGTCTGGTAAAGATATTGTAAAGGGTGGAGACGCTGCAGGACCCTTGGGGTACACTGCAGGTGATGGGGGAGGGTGAGGCGTTGGCAGTGTCTGAGAAGACTCCCATGACTCTGCCTTCTACGAAGGATGATGTCTGGGCTAGTGTGGAGGGTGCCCACAGGAATGGTCGAGAGAGCCACAGGACCCCCCCCCCCCCTAGTTGGAACCAGGAAGGGCTTCCCAGATCAGATGGTCAAAACTTCACAAACATGTGTTACATCTACTATACTTGTCTGTGGATTTCTGAGGCCAGCTTTGATACTGCCTAAATCAACTCCAACTCGCCCTCTGGAGCCCTCCATGGAAGTCCTGTTATCGCAAGCCATTTTCAAATAGGGTCAACAGATCATTGGGTTTGTGCACTGCCCCAAGAACTAATTACCGAGCTCACAATCTGATCCTCAGGGCTGCTAGAAAGATGGATGAAACAAATTCCAGAATCCTCATTTTTCAGGAATACAGTGGCATTAGAAGAGAAGTCATTTAATGAAGTGCTTAAGAAGCTCAGAGACTTAAATATCTGTAAAACTATGATGTTCACAGCTAAACTTCAAATTCTTAATGGCAACAAATCTAACCTTTTTACTTTGCCGGAGGAAACCATGAACTTATCTCACTAAGTTCTTGTGTGTCATATTTTAGTCATTGAGCCCCCATTTGTTTTGTGGGTTGGGGGTTTAGGGGGTGTTGGGGGTGGGGAGGTCACGGGATAATATGCTTAGTGCTCGGACCACTTTCCATGTTCACATTTAGATCCTGGCTCCCCTTAAATTATTTTGTATACCTGAATGGGTTTTGGTACTGCCACCCAGCTACTATCTATTACATTGGTCTGGTGCCGACTCTTACCAGTCAACCCCATAGCGGACATCGCTGATTGTGAACCATGGTGACATGTTGAACCAGATATTACTGGGATATTGGGATATTCCAGTGTTGGCGGGTGTGAGGATGGAGTTCAATGGTTTTACGTCTTGACTGTGTGCAGAGCTTCTTACCCATTAACATGCAATTGTTTTCATACTGGTGTGATTTGCCTGATGTGCCAGAAATCACTCTGTCCTATTTTAAAGCTTTTCTACATGTGATGCTTACGGTTTGTATAAGCTGAACTGTATTTCATGGAAGGCCAGATGGTTGATGAACCGTATTAAAGGCTGTAAAATAACTACATACCTAAAACATCACTTGAATGAGGTTGGCTTTTTAGAACAGATGCATCTGTCCAAACAAGAGTGGGCTAAAATCTGCTAGTTTTGCAACTACTCTGCTTATTCCCCTAGTGCTTCAACTCGTATACGTCATAAAATACAATTTCAACATGGCCCTAACATTATTGACAGGGAAGGACAACATTTTGTACTACTACGCTATTAAATTTATATGCCCAGAATCTTTACTCTCCAGTGTGTTTTGACACAATATTCACAAAATGTCAGGATATTGCAGACCACGCTTGGATCGATCTCCATCGCATTCGAGATCACACGTTGCGGATTGGCCAGATGCAATACTGTTTGGATGACTTGACTTAAGTTGATGGATATTTGGCATAAGTGTTAGGAAATATTTTTCTTTTTTGCCGCTTTCCTCCCAAATAGTTCTTTTGCTTTGTTTTGACCCCGGTTGTATGTAAGTGGAGACTACTGCTTTACTTCACTCGCCTTTTTGCATATTTTTATGGAAAAACTGATATGTCCATAAGACTTACACTACTGAAGAGTGTCTTCCTTATTGAGTTTCTTGCATTGTTACAATTGCACATGTTACCCTAATGTGAAGTACAGTAAGGATACTTTATATCCTTATAGCATTTTCTGTAATTCTTTTTGGTTACTTTTGAAGGTATACGTTGAATACTGCGCAGCATATAACGTTGACGAACACACTAAATATTTTAGGCCGGATTTCAGCGCAAATATATTTGGGGGCAGGGGTTGGTTATGGTTATAATTATTGTGGGGTGGGGAATGGAGGTAGTAGGGGATTTACCCCGGCATATACTTGCGTTGAAATGACCTAAAGAAGAAGAAAACTGTTTTCATCCCGGATGTTATTTTATCATTGTAATCACATAGATCCCTTTTACAAAGTGCATAGGATGAGCTGGTAGCAGCGGATAGCTTTCTACAGTGTATTTAGATTTTTACTCTGACAGGGCCAGCTCTGTGGCCCTGTCAATAGGGGGGATCCCCCCCCCCATTCCCTTCGGTGCCGGAGTGCAGGCAGGCCACCTCCCCACCAATAGCAACAGCAGCTTTCAGGCCGAGAAAGAAACAGGACACTGCAGCAGCTCCAGCTACAGAAGATGGCTAAGACAACGTCGGGCGGCATCCGTGATTAGGGGTGCCGGCAAGCAGCACAACACCGGCAAAGGAACGCGGCACCAGCTGACAGTGTCAGTTGGAGCCTGCACGGGGAAACAGAACCACTGACCCACCAGGGATTATATTTTTATTAAAATAAAGGCCCCATTAGGCCTCAATCCCCTACGCCACCAGAGATAATATTATTTTAAGAGGCCTGCAGGCCTTAAGATGCACCAGTGGTCCGGAACCTCAGCAGGGTCTTGGAAAGGGGTGGGGCTTAACAGCCCTTTTCAGCCCTCCCATGGCCTATCACACCTCCTGGAGGCAGGTCAGGAATTGGACAGGGTAAGTAGCCAATCATGGGAGGGAGTGGGGTATTTAAGGAGGTGTGTGTGAGTGTGCAAGTGTGGGTTAGTTGGGTGAGAACAGGAGGAGGTGGAGGACGTCCGAGAGACCAGTCGAAGCAAGAGCATTTTGGAGTGCAGAGGTTATTGTTAAGGAGGGAGTCTGTAAAGTGTTTGGGTGACAAATAGAAGAGTGTGAACAGTAGAGGTAGAGTAGAAGTAGTAGAGGTAGTAGTGGTTGGGAATAGAGTTGAGAGTTGTCAACGCAGGACATTAGTGGTAGAGGGGGAGTAAGTAGTAGAGGGTGAGCAGGGCACCATATCCCAGACTAATTGGGAAGGTAGTAGAGAGAGGTAGTGGTAGTAGCAGAGTGGGAACAGTAATCGTATTAGTAGCAGGAAGATTAACAGTGAGTGGGAGAATAGGAGTAGATATCGCTATAGAGTAAGGTTTAAGCTACTTACCTGTAACTATTGTTCTCCAGCATGGGTCTGACATGGATTCACAAGCTCATGAATAAATACACAGCAGTACAACATTACACAACCCCGGAAGGTGGCAGGGCTCAACAGAAGCAATTAACACTTACCCCTGGAACAGACTCAGCTCAAGCAAACAGGTTGCGTAGCACTGCTTGGCCGACACTGGACTCCTCCCTGGAATCCCTGTCGACGCAGTAGAACTTTGTGAAGGTGTGCGTGGATCTCCATGTAGCAGCCCTGCAGATGTCTAGCAGGGGCACACCAGAAAGGAATGCAGTTGTTGCACCGATCGCTCTGGGACGAGCTGCCAGCGGTTGGTTCATACAATTGATAGCAGTGCCACCTTGAAATGGAAGCCTTGGACAAGCCCTTCCCATGGTTCACAGAACCAAAGTTCACTAACAATTGAGAAGTCTTCCGAAAACAATCTTCGTGCACATCACATAGAACTTCAAGACACGATCAATGTCCAGCGAATGCAATGTCCTTTCAGGCAGCGACTAAGGTTTTAGGAAGAAAACAGGCAACACCAAAGGCTCATTGAGGTGGAATTCCAACAGAACCTTCGGCATGAAAGAGTAGTGCGTACGCAGTAATCACCCTTGATTCGTGGAAAGTCAGGTACGGTTGCTTGCCGGATAGGGCCTGCATCTCACCTACACGTCTGGCAGAGGTGATGGCTATAAGGAAAGATGTCTTTTGCGAGAGAAACTTGAGTGGGGCCTGATACATAGCTCGAAGGGAGCCCCCATGAGCCTAGTCAGAACCAATTTGAGGTGCCACACCAGGGCAGAAGCTTTCACCGGCAGGAAGAATCGGAAAAGCATTTTGAGATACTCCTTGACGAGTCTGTGCAACCACAGAGAGGATCTCCCGTGGATCTGGTATAGCAGGCGATAGCCGCCAGATGTACCTTGATGGATGCGTGAGCTAGCACAGCCTTTGCCAAGGACAGCAAATACAGCAAGATCTGAGGAGTTGTGATCCTCAGAGGGGTAATCTCCTGTGACCAGCACCCCATTGCAAAATGTTTCCACTTCTGGCCGTAGCACTTCAAAGTCGACGCCCTGGCTTTGGCAAGGACCTCTCTGCAGTCTGCTGGCAACTCATAACCCCCAAAGGCTGCAGGAGCCAAGCTTTCAGGTTCAGCGATCCTGGGTCATGATGAAGGATTGCTCCTGCCTCTCTGGTGAGGAGATCCAGAACCACTGGCAACTTGACTGGAGGCGCCGCTGACAGGCTGAGAAGGTCCGGATACCAAATCTGCCTCCTCAGCCACGTCGGGCGATGAGTATCATCTTGCATCAGCAAATGTCTGAGTGTGTTGATGACTCGTAGCAGGAGAGGGAACAGAGGGAATACATACTGAAAAAGTCCTTCCCACAGGAAGGAGAACACGCACTCTCCTTCCCCCCAAGCTCATGGAACCTGCTAACAAATGTCTGGCATTTGGAGTTTGCTGCAGTCGCAAACTGATCAATATGTGGTCTGCCCCATTCAACGAACAGGTGGTCCACCTGATCCTGACGAAGCTCCCACTCGTGGTAGGATAGGAGCGCAGTACCCTGCTGAGGCAGTCTGCGATGGTGTTCTTGACTCCCGTCAGGTGAAGAGGGAGGGGGAACATCCCATGTTCGACGGCCCAGTGTCATAAGTCCTGGGCCTCTTGGAGAAAGCCGGAGATCGAGCACCCCCCGCTTCCTGATGTAGAACATGGTGGTGATGTTGTCCGTGAAGATCCTCACCACCCTGCCTTTCACAGGCTGTAAGAACGACTTCAGGACCCAGAACACTGCCTGTAGCTCCAGGATGTTGATATGCAGAACCTTTTCCTCGGGCAGCCATATGCCTCTGGTGTGCCCTCCCCAACCTTCCAGGGAGGCATCCGTGGTGACAGTCTCCTGGTAGGGGGGGTTCTGAAATCCTGTGCCTTGGGTGATGTGGGAGCGGACCCCCCCAACCCCACCACCACCCGATCGCCCTCCAGAACTCCTTGTTGAGAGGAATCTTGTCTGTGAAACTTCTGGACGCCTGTATCCAACGGGCATCTGGAAATTCTTGTAGGGGTCGCATCTGCAACCTGCAGAGACGGACGAGGTAGATGCAGGGCAAGATCATGCCCAGTAATGACGATGGCCCACACCGTGGCCGTCTTCGCCAATGACAGTCATTCCACCTTTCCTTGAACGGCTGGTAGCCGTTCCTCTGAGGGCAATGCCAGTCAAGACACTGTTGAGTCTGGCGCAGAGTAACAGCGCGTTCCGTGATGGCATTAAGCCATCAATAGTCAGTCGCCTTCGTGTGCTCGCCAGCCAGCTCCCGCGAGCAGGCACGTTTCAGCCAGTCATCCAGGTACGGGTATATGTGTATGCCCTGTAGACGTAGATGGGTCGCCACTGGTGCAAGGCCTTTTGTGAACACTCTTGGGGCCGACTTCAAGCCGAATGGTAGGGCCTTGAACCGGTAGTGCTGTCGCTGCACTACGAAGCATAGACATTTCCATTGTTTCATGTGAATGGGGACGTGGAAATAGGCGTCCTCCAGGTCCGACGAGGTCAAGAAATCCCCTTTCTCCAGTTGGCCGAGCATTTGATTCAATGTGACCATCCTGAATTATTGGGACGTCGTAGGTCCAGGATGGGCCTTCAGCCCCCTATCTTCTTTCTGACTAGAAAGTATCTGGAATAGACTCCGGAGCCCTGGAGCCATTGGGGAACTAGCTCTAGTGCTCCTTTTCATAGCATGGCTCGTACCTCTTCCAAAAGCGGAGGAATGTGCTGCTCATGACAGGGAACCAGCAGTATACGTGGACACCTCTGTTGGAACTCCAAGGTGTGACCCTGGGCGAGAGCGTCTAGCACCCATCTGTCGGTGGTAATCTTTCTCCACTTGCTGACGAACCTAGTTAGCCGGCCTCCCACTTGGGTGCACAAGTGGGGGCCGGATGTCTTGGCGGTTCATGCTTGCTTGGATGCCGGTGTCCAGCTCTGCGGGCGACGCAGGGTGCGTCCTCTGTAGGCTTCTTGCGTTGAGGATCGGGAAGGCTGTCTATAAGACGTGGCGAAACCTTTTCATGACCTGTTCGAATTTCCCCTGGAAGAGCGAAAAGAAGATGAGAGGTGCTGCTGGAGGATGGCAAGGGAATGGGACGTATCCGTCTTGATGGCCTGGGGGGACTCGTCAATGGCCTTCCCAAACAGATTCTCCCCATAGAAGGGCATGCCCAGAACCTTTACCTAGACCTCCTGATGGGAGTTAGTGGCCGTCATCCATCCCTGTCAATGAAGGAAGACACCATTCCCCATCTGACGGAACCCTGTGTCGGCAACGTCCACTGCCACCGTGATGGCATGGTCCGATGCCATTTCTGCTTTCTGGAAGAGGGCAAGGGAGTTGGGGAGGAACTCCAGATTCGCTCCTAGCTTGTACCACAATTCCCTGTCATACCTAGGATTGCCAGGGCGTTGGCCGCCTTGATTGTGGATGCTGTCATGTAATTCACTTTCTTCCCCATGGAGTTCCATCCTATTCCCCTCTCTGTGCGTAGGGACCGACGATGATTAAGACCGGTTAGCCAAGCATTTTCTCGCAGCAGCCGACACCAGAGAGTCCGGTGATGGCTGCGACCTCGGGTACTTGGGTGCGGAGTCCGGCAGCCTACACTTCTCCAGCCTGCCCCGTTTGGCTGGGACCGTGCAAGGGTTCTTCATGAGGGCCAGGCCCTCTTCCCAAATATCATCCAGAAAGGGTACCGCCATGATAGTCTTCTTTTTGGCCTCTCGCCTTTGATACAAGAAGCCCTCCTTCTTAGTTTCCCCGGGTACCAGCTGGAAGAGCTCAGATGCCCTGGCGATCATGGAGTGGAACGACCCTACCTCGTCCGGTGGGGAAACCCTATGAGGAGCATCCAAATGAGGCGATTCATTGTCTGCTGAGAGGAAGTCTTCGTCCTCATCCGTAGTCAAGGCCGTATCCATCCCCATATCCATATCAGAGTCTGCTGGGGGAGTTGGAACCCGACGTGGAGGAGGATAATATAGGGGCGTCATATGATGCTTCCTCTTTTTCATCGGCAGTTGATTGTGGACCTGGGGTGCAGCAGGTACCGGTGCCAGGGGCATCCTTATCTGTATCTCTGACACCAAAGTGTGGAGAGTCGACGGAATGTCTAAGGAAATGTCCCTCAGCTGGGAAGGCAGAGCAGGAAAAATCGGTCCTGCACCGTTGTCGGCCTTGTCCTCGTGGACCGTATGCATGGACTCTTGATCCTCGTTGTCCGAAACCTCCATAGTTTGAGCGGCGACCTAGGAGGGCTGTTTCGAGGCCTCCTCGCCCCTTCCCTTTTTTCCCTCCTGAGGAAGCCGAGCCGGTATCTTAACCCCTTCTGGGTTGCCTGCAACCTTCGCCAAGGCTTCTGCGGCGGTGTCGTGGGAGCAGGGACACTTTATGCGCTGCGGGAGCCACCCTTGTAGGATCAGCTCCCGCAGAAGCCATGGTAGTGGAAGCCGTCGACGAAGTCGCAGATGCATACTTCGACTGTGCCGGTTGAGCCTGCTTGGGCTGCACAGCCTTCTCCTCCACCCTTGGCTTATCGTATCCCTCCTGTAGCTTTGCTAGGGGGGGATGACTTCCTCTTCGAAGAGGAGCTTGATGGTAGGCTGGCTATGGAGGCAGAGGGTGATGTTGATTGTGCCCTATCCAACTTTGGATCCTCATCAGCAGCGAACCCAGTGGACTCAGACTTGCAGATCTTGGCCTCATCTTGAACCCCCAAGGAGGGGGTGCCCTCAAAGGACTTAGAAGACCACTCCTCGAACCCGCCGGTCCTGGACAAGGCATGACCATGCTCTGAGCACGGGTCAGAGGCCTTGTTCGAATTAAGCCATGTCGCCATCCTACTGTGCCGGTCTTTCATCGTCTGTTTAGAAAACCGTTGGCATATCTTGCACTCTACCTCCTTGTGGTCCGGGTGAGGCAGTAGAGGCATTGTAGCTGCTCGTCTTCCACAAACTTATTCCGTAGCCGCAATTTGGTGCAGGGCCTGAAGAAGTACCTTGTTGATTGGGTACGCTTAGCAGGCAGGAATCCGACCAGGATGATTTGTGGCTATCATTCACATATTATAATGAAAATTATATGGGAACAGCAAGAAGACTTGGAATTATTAGGTTTGTTTCCATGCATATTTACTTCAGATGAACAAGCAGAGATTTTTATTGCTACACCACCGATAAAAGAAGAAACTCCCCTTGGCCTAACGCCTGGGGGAGGACTGCCTCAACACAGAGGATTTATTCAAGCAGTTTATTAATTTTGCTGCTGTCTTTTCATGAATGACGGGTTCAGGACCTGCCAATCTGGTGCGGGTGCCAATGTTGAATGATAAACAGTAGGATGATGCGATTAGGCTGACCTTTATGTCATGGAATTCCTGTGGCATAGGTAATTTCCGGTCCTGGACCGCCCAGCTTGATACATTGGCCCGTCCAGGGATTTGTTTGATACAGGAAACCATGTTTCAGGGCGGTCTTCAGGTATTAGTCTATTATATTTATCATCAGCCAGCGACAAGGGGAATTCTCGGTCGCCCTTCTGGGCGACTTTCCATTCTGATTAATAAAAATCTAAGGATGGAGTCCTCGCTGGTGTGCGCTGAGGACACATTTTTAGTAGTGGAACTTCACCCTATAGGAAGCAACTGCTTGAGTCTATTACTCATTAACTTATATTGCAATCCGAGCAAGACCTCGTTTGATAACCTCTCACACCAACTTAGTATCATCTTTGGAAACGCATTGTCTGTTAATCCAAAATTAGGTGTGTTGATTGGAGGGGATTTTAACGCTACTTGCCTATGTCCATCGAGTGAGGTTAAAACTGGCAAACAGGGACTGGCTCATAATTCAATCTCGAATGGAAAAAGGTGGGTTGAATATTTTTTGACGTGGGGCATTCAATTTGCCCCCTTTGAAAGAGGCTCATACCAATACACTTGGACTAGAGGGCTCTGGACCTCCACGATAGATTATATCTTTGTATCCACCAAGTTGTTATGGTCGATTGATCCTGTATTGATTTGTAATTTACATTATGGTGATCACTTCGCCTTGAAATCAGTACTCCATCTAAATTTGGGTACTTTTGATTCCGTACCGGCATTGACAGCTATTGAATTCAATCGGTCGCGTTCATCATTTAAATGGAATTAAAAAATGTGCCAGAAAATGATACGTAAAATGCAAGATGACCCTTTATTTATTTTGGGTGTGAATCAAGGTGGAATGGAATGTGTGCTAGCGGAAATTCAAAATTCTTGGAGAATGTGTGTCCATGTGACACAAATTATGACAGCCGTTGCAGAGGGTACTTGTCATATACATCGACACCACTATAATATTAAGGTGGTGAACTTAAGAAAAGAGAAACTAAAACAGTTATGACAGCTTAGTTTAAGCAAATACGATTTAGACTCCTTTCAGGCTTCTAAATTGTTGATTATACGAACATATCAAAAAGAATTGAAAATATTAAAGTATGAGATTGCTATTGCTGATAATCAGAATATGTTATCTTTACAATTAAAAAATTATTCGAGACAGGTTTGGGGCACTCTTCGAACCCTTACTGGGATTTCTGAATTAGTCAAAGAACCTTCAATTTCTGCCTCAAAATGGGTTGATTATATAAAAGCTAAGTTTGTGATGCCACTGCTCTTTGTTAATAAACTGTCAAGAAACTTTTCTAGCCTAGTGGCTACAACTTGTTTATGGTCTAGCGATGATATCTGCGAGTCCATTATGAAATCAAAGAGCTCTAGAGCCTCTGGGCCTGACGGATTAAAACTAATCCGGAATTATGGGCCTCCATTTTCAAAACTAAATTTGACTCAATCCATTTGACAGGTATTATTCCCAGTTCATGGTGTTCTGCTATAATTATCCCTGTATATAAAAAGGGAGTCATGGACGATCCAGGCAATTTTAGGCCGTTAGCATTAATGGATGCCTCTGCAAAGATTTTTACCAGTCTACTGTTACTTTCAATTCAGTCATATATCTTAGCAGCCAATGTATTGCCTCGATTTCAAATAGGATTCCATAATTACATGGGATGCCCACTAAATGCTACTATAATTGCTCACCTGTATCAGCACACAAAGCATTCCAACACAGGGCCCATTTAAATGGCAGCCCTAAATTTAACAGCTGCTTTTGATTCAGTTATTAGAACCCTATTATGGGAAGAAATGTTGAAGTATCGTTTTCCTGTTGACTTGGTTGCCATTTTTGGATCGCTAGATCAGCAGACAACCTATAGAATACGGCTGACAAAGGCTGGGGCAATTACTGATCCCATACCCACTGAAATCGGGCTTAAACAGGGCTGCAATTTGGCTGCAGTCTTTTTTAACCTATATCTATTGGAACTTGATGAAGGGCGGGATGATACCATTATTTTTCCAGTCAAACTAGGTGGCCTACTGCTAAATTGGCTAAGCTTTGCTGATGAATTACTATTCTTTGACCGTACACCTTTTGGTTTGCAGACCAAGCTAAATTTATTTTACACTTATGCTCTAAAAAATAACTTGCAAGTAAATCCAACCAAGTCTTTGATTATTTCTTTTGTGGAAGGCAGGAGAAAGTGTGTAAAGTTTACTTGGTGTTTAAATCGCATTGCTATTACGCAGACTCTCTCCATGCGCTACTTAGGATATCATTTATCCACTATATATTCAATGGAGCATTGGAGGGAAATCTTAAATGACAAAGCCAAATCTCTTACCTCACAGATGCGGATTATTCATCAAAGACTTGGGACATTTTCCCTTATTCCGAACCTGCAATACTATCTACAAAAAATAGAACCCATTTTACTCTATTCCCTGGACATTTGTCTATGTGATATGGAGGACTGCTTAGATGTTTTGCAGGGGAAAAAGTGGAAAACAGTATTTGGGTTTGCTCTATCTACTCCTAACATGATTATTTGTCATGAGCTGGGATTATTACCTCTGTCAGTTAAATGGCATTGGCACCTTCTTTTGAATTATGGTAAAATGTTATCACCACCGCAAGCATCCGTGTATGAGGACCTGGCTACTATGATCATTGAAGGTCATCCTCCATCTTTTCTGAAATTTAGAAACAGAATGGACGCTATATTATCTGCAACTATGATTTCCAAGGAAGACTTGGTTCTTCCTTCATGTAAACTCAAATTCCAATGTTGTTATCGGTGTCTTCAGGTTGATAGAATTAATACAAGTAAATCATACTATCAATATGCTAGATTTATGCGCCAGTGGGGACAACGGGCAAAGTACCTGGAGATATTTCCTTGTAACAAGGCAAGGGAAATCCATTTGAGATTTCGCTTGAATCAATTACAAATGAATGAAAAACTAATGATTTGGTATTGTGCCAAAGACAATTTAAACAACGGACAATGTAGATTCTGTGAATGTGTGAACGTGCTTGAAACACTCAAACATTTAACTGTGTATTGTGCTTTCTTTGAACCTGCTAGGAGGCAAATATTAGGTGTTCACCTTTTTTCTGACTCCAGCTTGAGCAGAGAAAGTTTGTGGCAAAGATGTATGTGGGGCAAGAGCCAAACCCTGAGCCTAAGTCTGACGAAAATGTTAAGGTTTATAGAAGAAAAATTGTTGGACAAGAGACTAAATTGCCATGATCTAGATCATATTGAGGAAGGTGAATAATTTCAGGATAATATCTATTACATTTGAATTTGGATAGGCTTCTCTGCTAAGTATGATAGCATGGATAAGTTGAATGTAAGAACAATTTTTATGAAGAGCCCAATGTCGATGCTATAAGGAGCATCTGCCCAGTGATAACTGATATCATGATAATATATTCTCTCTTTGTTCCCAATGTTAATTCTGCGATTTTAATTTGGTTATTATATGTGTTAGTATTAATTTGATATTTAGAAATTGTTAAGAATGAACGATATTGCCAGGAAATCTGGTGATTTTACGAGGTATTGTTTTAATCTTGTATGTTTTTAGTTTTGTGATATGTTTTTTTACAAAATGTATGTATTCATGACATGATATTGTAAAGGTATTTTATTTTTCCATATACAATAAATAAATAAAAAGTACCTTCCCTCCTTGTCCTCCGACATGGTCGGAGGGCGAAATGTAGGCATAAAATGGCCTTATAGTTTCTTGGATGAATCATCCCTTGAGGGGTGCAGAACTTCACCGACAGCAGATCCCTGATGCCAGTAGATGAGGAAAAGCGCACACAGGCTCTTTGGAACAAAAATTGAACTTTTCTTGTCAAAAAACACGAAAAAACATACAAATAGCTTGCAGAGCAAACTCAAGGACTCCGCACACTGAAGTGTGCAGTAACATCTGAAGATGCCTGCCAGAGGCAGGGCTTAGGGAGAGGACTCATTGGAAGGGGGAAGCATGACTCAGAGGACAGTGTTTGGTTTAGAGGAGAAACAGTTTTAAAGTGAAAGTGAAACAGTTTTTTTCTTTTACCGCCTGACGGGGAATATTCATGAGCATGTGAATCCATGTCAGATCCCATGCTAGAGAAAACAGGTGTTGGTATCAGAGGAACAGTAAGAGGCAGAGAAACAGAGTGAGAGCAAGGAGGTAGAAGAAGTAAGAGAGGTAGAGGAGTAGTTAGAGATATAAGTGGCAGAAAGAACAGGAGTGGGAAAAGAAAGCAAGATCGAAGGATGGAGATGGAAAGACTGAGTGCGAGTTTGAAGGGAAAGTGACGTGGTAGGAGGAGAACAGTCAGAAGGTTCAGTATAGTAATGAGTCAGGAGTGAGAGGTTGAGAAAGGTGTGAGTGTGATGCTGGGTGAAAGAAGGCACCATTCCCTATTCCCGAAGAGACTAACGATAGGAAAGGGAAGGTTAGAGGTTCACTACGGAGACAGATAGCCAGCGTCTAATGTAAAACACCTATAGTCATAATTAGAGGAACAGATAGATGTTAACGATCAGTAGTGACAACGGGGCTGGGAGGTGGGACCCAGGCACGGGAAGTTAAGAGAAGAAAGGGCCAGCCCTAGTACCAAAGTTCCCGGCCCATTCAGCCCTGAGCAACCCGAAGAGGAAAAGAAATCAGCCATTCAGATGACTACATTTAATAAACACCCTTGAAACTTGACTTTAGGAGTCAGTGTGGTTCTTTGTGGCGGGTCGTCCCATCACAACTCTTACAAAGTTAATGCTACTGCTTTCGCAGGCAGTGAGTGAGTGAGCCCGGACATAGTGGCTGGAACTGTTTGGTCCCAATACACATCCTGGTGCATGAATGTCTGTTGCTGAGCAGATGTTGTGGCAACGGCCTATCTATGATTGGACATCTACTGCCAGTTTGAATGGTGCACATCCTTACCATTGGTGGACCTGGGCGAGATCCCAGTCCAGCTCTTGGAAAAATGGAGGACTCCTGAAGAATGACTGCAGATCACTGTTGAAGCCAAGGCCTCTACAAAGAAGAGCAGCCTGTTATTGACATAGTACAGCCCCTGCAGATGACCAGCAGCAACTCCAGGGAAGTCCCTGTGAAGCCCTGCTGCACCAGTCACGACCCCCCCGCTTGAGGAGCCACACCTTTTGAGCCTTCAGAAGTTTCCCTCGACCAACTGACAGACTGACCAGCTCTTTCCAAGACTACCCCCCTGCAGCAGTCACTGTTCCGAGTGCATCTTTGGAACTTGCCCCATCGTCAACTTGTACAACAAAACACCCGCTTCTGCATTTTCAGCCTTCTTGCAACAACAGAAGCCATGCAGGGCATGTCCTCTTGTTCATCCCTGAAAGATCGCCTTTGCCACCCGACAGTGGTGACTCCCGTTGCAATCTATCTTCATGGCAACCTAGAGGTGTCCTGTGGGCACCTGCTTCACAAAAGTCATCTTCTTTCCTTCATTTGGGTGTTCAGCTGGAAGGTGTCTGGAACCGATTCCCAAGCACTGACTGGCCGGAAATAAATCCTGCATCAAAAGTGACCTCTGCACCTGCGACTCCTTGGCCTTCCTCAACCGGACCAAGACAAAAGTCTTTGTTCTTACACAGTTTCCTCAAAGGCTTTCTTTCTTGTCCTATGGGTGACTGTACATATCAGTTTTACAGTAATTGTGTGCCAATTTAGGACTAGAGGTTAAATTGCTTAGTGCTTATTTTAAAGGATGAATGAATCCTTGGGTATGTTTGTACTTGGAAGACGTTGAGGTGAGCACAACCTATGTATAGCAAGAAAAAGATCAGAAGAGGCCTGTGCTAACTTGCGCTGTCAAAAAGCGAAACAGTGAATCACAAAAATTAGAAATTAGTCAAACGTCAAGTACAAGTGTCTATTTAATTTGTGCTCAGCCAACATGTGTGTCGACCCTCACGGGGTCTTTAACAAGGCTGAATGTAGGGTTGAACCACATACAACCCAGACTTTTAAAAAACGAACTGTCACAATAGAAGAAAACAATTATAACATTGTTCAATCGAACCGTGGGTTACAGCATAAACGTATGGATATTGTAGAGTAACCATCAATTGTATGCATTGTAAAAAACTAAGTGAGAAGTGCAGAAGGGTGTGTTGGAGACAGAAAAACACAAATTTCATTACTATTCTCAATGGAAAAATGTCATCAACCAAATTGAATGGTTGCAACAATAACGAAGAGTAAGTATCCAGTTGATATATTGAGGATAAAGATTGAGTGGACAGATGTCCAACGTTCAGAGTGTGGAGGAACGGTAGTATGGTGATATGATATATGATGTGGCATTTATAAACAGCCTGTACAAAAGTGTTTCTAGGCAAGACAAGTTGGGGGAAACAAGGGAGGACAAAATAACGATATTACTACGCCTTGTGTCATTCAGATCGCGCAAGTGCAGGGAAGAGGAGAAGTGCTGGGGAGGGGGGATGAAGGGGGAAATGTAGTAAACTCGCAAGTTCAGCCAGCGGGTGGCTCATAAGCGCAGAGAGAAGGGACTGTAGGGTTGCAGATACAGACCCTCAAGTGCTGGGGAGCGCTGAGGCAGTGCGAGGGCAATTGGACATGCAGGAGCCTGGGCCCGAGTTCAGAGGGTGACCAGTGCACATAGCAGTCAGGTGCATCAGCAGGGTAAAGGAAGAGAGAAAGCGGAAGCAAAAGGAAGTTCTTGAGTTGCTTTCCGGAATCTGAGGTGGTTCTGCTTAAGTTTCAGAGAGGCAGGGAGGCTGTTCCAGAGGGAGGCCCCACTGACGAGAAAGATCTGCCCCCAACTCCCTGCTTGGAGAACCGTCTCACCCTCAGAAAGTTGGAGGTGGATGAGCGGAAACCTCGAGAAGGAAGAGGTATTGGAAGAGAAAGTTGGAGGTAGACCAGTCGCAGGCGCCAGAAAGCCTTGGACAGTGAAGAGATTTCAGAGCTGGAGAGATATGATCCCTGGGCTTGTGGCCAAGGACAGGTCTTGCAGTCCTGTTCTGGATAAGTTGTAAAGGTCGAAGAGCAGAGGCAGGAAGATTTAGAAAGAGGCTGTAGCAATAGTCCAGCTTAGAGAGGACCAGAGCTCTGGAGAAAGGGGAAGTGAGAAAAGGAAGAAAACCTCTGAGGAGGTGCAGCTGATAGTTTGACTTCTTAAAGACATCCGAGATGCGAGGATAGAAGGAGAGGGTGGAGTCGAAGATGACACCAATGTTCTTAGCCCCACAGGAAGGAGCAGGAAGAGGGCCCAGAGTGGGTGGCCAGAGAAAGGAAAGGAAGGAGCGGGTGTCCCAATGAGGAGGATCTGAGTCTTACTAGCATGAAGACAAAGAACATTGGCGGAACACAACTCCTGAATTGCAGCCAGACAGTCTGGTATCAGAGAGGAAGCAGAGGTGGCTGAGGGGAGCCTGAAAGAGAGCAGTGTGTCATCTGCATAACATTGAAAATTTGTAGAAGTAGCGGTGGGGAAGAGGTGCCAGGTAATGTTTGAAGAGCCAGGGAGAGAGGTTAGACCACTGGGGAACACCACAAGTAGAGAGATAGAAATGAGGAAAGACCCCAGTTGGACCCGAGAGGGATGGTCGGTAAGAAAGGAGGTCAACCAGGCCATGGCCATGACCAGTAATACCAAGGTTGTCCCGGAGACGATTGAGCAGTATTGCATGGTTGTGAGCAGTATGGCATGGTTGACTGTGTCAAAAGCAGAGGATAGATCAAGGAGAATGAGGACCGAAGGGAGATTAGAGTTAAGATTGGAGAGTAAGTCTTCACAGGTGTTCAGGAGAGCAGTTTCCATGCTTCTGGCAGCTCTGAAGCCAGACTGGTGGTCATGGAAGCAACCAACAGATTTAGTATATAGATAAGCTGGGAGATGGGCAGCTTTTCCCAGAGTTTGCCCAGGAAGTGAGTGATGGAGATCAAGCGATAGTTAGCTGGAGAGGAAGGATCAGCCGAGGGCTTCTTCAGAAGGAACAAGTTACTTACCTGTAACTGTTGTTCTCCAGCATGGGTCTGGCATGGATTCACATGCTCATGAATATTCCCCGTCAGGCTGGGAATCCTCAGTAAAGAAAAAAATCAGTTTCAGTTTCGTTTCTGAACTGTCTTTCTACTAATAACCAATCCCTGGTCTCTGGGTCATACTGCCCCCAGCCAATGACTGCCCTCTACTTAAGCCCCTCCTCTGGCAGCCATCTTCAGATTTGGTAGCACGTAAAGTGGCAGTAGGACCAAGAGAAGAGCCACATAGGGGTTGGAGGGAGGGTTTGCATGTGAATCCATGCCAGACCCATGCTGGAGAACAACAGTTACAGGTAAGTAACTTGTTCCTTCTCCAGCAAGGGGTCTGGCATGGATTCACATGTTCATGAATACAAGAATACATAGCAGTACACACATGCACAACCACAGGAGGTGGCAAGGCTCAACATTAAGCATTTCAACAACTCAACATTAAGCATCTCTTACCTCCTCACCAGGCTCACCTTCAAGCTAACAGGTTGCGCAGCACTGCCTGGCCGACTCTGCACTCCTCCCTGGAATCCTGGTCGACGCAGTAGAATATCGTTAAGGTGTGTGTCGAGCTCCACGTAGCAGCCCTGCAGATATCCAGCAGGGGCACACTAGACAGGAATGCCGTGGTAGCAGCAGTCGCTCTGGTTGAATGGGCTCTCAGAGGCCAGGCAACGGTCGGTTTACCAACCGGTGACAGTGCATGGTGCAGCCGGAGAGCCATCTGGAAATGGAAGCCTTTGAGAGAGCCTTCCCTTGGTTCACAGGATCAAAGTTCACAAACAGTTGTGATGTCTTCCAAAAACTTTTTGTGCGGTCCACGTAGAACTTCAGCACTCTAGCCACATCCAGCGAGTGCGAAGTCCTCTCACCCGGCGACAAAGGGGACGGGAAGAAAACAGGTAACACCAAGGGCTCGTTGAAATGGAAGTCCGACGGCACCTTGGGCATGAAGGAGGGGTGCGTCCTAAGCACTACCCTCGTCTCGTGGAATGTCAGGTATGGAGGTTTAGAGGAGAGGGCCTGGATCTCTCCCATTCGCCGTGTGGAGGTGATGGCCACAAGAAACGCTGTCTCCCACGATAGGAACTTCAGCGGTGCCGAGTGCAAGGGCTCAAATGGAGGACCCATGAGCCTGGTCAGCACCACGTTGAGCTCCCACGCCGGGGCCGGAGCCCTCACAGGTGGGAACGAGCGGAACAGTCCTTTTATGAACTCCTTCACAAGGTGGTGAGACCACAGCGACGACCGCCCCGGAGTTCGAGTGTAGCGGGAGATAGCCACCAGGTGGATCTTGATGGAGGCATGTGCCAGCCCCGCCTTGGCCAGCGACAGCAAGTATGGCAGCACTTGAGGGGCCGTAATCCGTAGAGGGTTCATCTCCTGTGCATGGCACCAGACAGAACACCTCTTCCACTTATGTCCATAGCACTTGAGAGTCGAGGACGCCCTGGCCTTTGCAAGTACCTCCTTGCAGTCTGCTGGGATATCGTAGCCTCCGAACTCTAGTGCTGCAGGGGCCAGGCCTGCAGGTTCAGCGATCCCTGGTCTTGAAATAGGATGGCGCCTCCTTCCCTGTAGAGAAGATCCGCATCTGTCGATAGTTTGACTGGGGGGGGACGCTGACAAGTCCAGAAGGTCCGGGAACCATATCTGCCTCAGCCACGCCGGTGCGACAAGGATCATCCTGCACTGGGACCGTCTGAGTTGATTGATGAGTCGCAGAAGCAACGGCAATGGTGGGAACGTGTATAGGAACAGGCCGTCCCAGGGGAAGGAGAATGCATCGCCCATGCTCCCCGGCTGGGGAAACCTGCTGACGAACCTCCGGCACTTGGTGTTCACCGCCATTGAGAACAGGTCGATCTGGGGACTGCCCCATTGTCGGAATAGGAGATCCACTCGATCCTGCCGAAGCTCCCTGCTGAGTGAGTCGGTAACAGTGTTTTTCACTCCTGCCAGATGAAAAGGTACCAGGCACATCCCTCGGGTGACGGCACAGTGCCACACATCCTGCGCTTCCTTGGATGGGGCTGGGGATCTGGTGCCTCCCTGCTTCCGGATGTAGAACATCGCGGTGGTGTTGTCGGTGAAGATCCGTACCACTTTGCCCTTGAGGGACAGAAGGAAAGACCTGAGGGCCCAGAACACGGCCCGATCTCCAGGATGTTGATGTGCAGGGACCTCTCCTCCGGGAGCCAAATTCCTCTTGTGTGGAGATCTCCTGTCATGATCTCTGCTTCCAAAAGGTCAGGGTTTTCCCAACTCCCTTGGAAGCAGATCCATAACCCAGGTTCCGAGTGCCAACCAGTCCCAATTGGGACCTTTTGGACCCAGTCCTGGCGCCAGTGGCACCAGGCTCATAAATATGCCCAGTCCCAGCGCTGGAAGCGCCGGGCTCATAATGCTTGGGTGGACTTACATGCAGCAGACCATGCTGCTTACTTGCCTGCCAGTTGAGCCTCTGATTCTCTTCTGTTTGGAACTACTTTACCTGTTGGGTGGGGCAGGAGCCACTCCCTAGGTTCAGAACACTGGAACTCTTCTGGAAAGCAGGAACTCTTTTCTTACCTAGGCGTGGCTGTGGAAGGAGACACCTAAGCACTACAGGAGGCTATTTAAACCACACCCGATGGATGAATCTTGCTTTGCGTTATTCTGCATCCTCTGCAGCAGAACGCTCATCGTGTCTTCTGCATCTGATCCTGGGCCTAAGGAAAAAGGCTTACCATCCTGAATCCAGTCTTCAGCAACACCTATAAAGACAAGAAAGAACAGGTTAGCATTACGGTCTTCAGTGACAGCGCTTCACTTACCTGGTCCATCGGCTGTCACCAACGCCTCGCGCTGCATTCCGGCATCTGAAAGACAAAAGCTTACCAACTCTTCGCACGCTCCGGAGGCCTTCGGCGCTGCATCCCGCATCTGAAAGACAAAACAAGGTGCGTTTAAAGACATTGGGGAACTTTAATACTCACGTGCCATTACTCCTTCCCACATCTAACCCAGTGGGTATTCCGGCACCCTGCAGCCGCTCCAAACTTGTACCTGCAAAATAAAAAGACAGAGCGCATCGTGAAGCAGGCAACAAGCGCTTACTTACGTGCTTCCAGGCGCTTCTATTCATCACACGGGCTCCATCTTCAACTCACTTCAGCCCGTCATCCGCCATCGCCGGAACCCTGCAAAACAAGAGACATCATTACTAAAGACTTTAAAGACATTAGAATTACTCGAAACTTACCGTTCGTGCAGTAAACGACGGACAGCAGTCCTCTGAAGTCAAGAGGCCTGCTCCCCTTATCCAGTGAAGAAACTGGTTACAGCACCCTGCCCCGAGGCAGATGGAGAGCACGGCGTTCACTTACCTAAGGTGAGAGCGTTAACCTTTGGGGTTCTACAGGAGAAGAGAAAGGGAAGACGAGAGAGACATTCAATAACCCAGTTCATTAATCCCATATTTTCTATCTGCAGACATCTTACCCTTCGAGTCAGACATACAGTGCACAGAGGTCCAGCCCAAAGAGCCAGCCGTGTGTTACACATCACCTTTGAAGATACGGTACGCCCAGTCAAGACCGGCGCCTCTACGGGAATCAGGTGAGCGTTACATCTCCGGTGTGCGCTCCCCATGCCTCCAGGGATGCATCCGTCATCACTGTCTCCTGATGCGCTGGGGTCAGGAAGTCCATCCCCGCTGTGAGGTGCGCGCGGGCGCCCCACCACCGGATCGCTTGATGGAACGTCTCATTGAGGGCGATCTGGTCTTCGAAGCTGCCTGCCGCTTGCATCCAACATGCGTCGAGGAACTCCTGCAGTGGCCGCATCCGCAACCTGCATAGACGCACAAGGTCGATGCACAATGACATCATGCCGAGTAGGGACTTGATGGACCTCACCCTGGCCACTTCCATGGTTGTTAGGGAGAATTCTCATTCTATGGCTAATTTCCCTTACCTATAGAGTGCCCCAGCAGCTTTGCTGGATTTGAAGGGTTTGTTTTTTTCTCCTGCTAAGAGTGAGACTTTTTTCCCCACATTTTTGCGATGTGTGTTCTAGGCTATTTTTGTGTTTAATGCCTATGGGGTTTCTCTCACCTCCATAGGAACCATCTTTATTCGCATGTGTTACACAGCACCCTCCGTGCAGTGGAACAGGGGTGTCGTAGCGACCCCCAAACAGACTCCATACCCTGGGACTAACTACTGTCTCCCAGGGCATGTAAAGTCCCCATTGACTTTACTAGTCAATTTTTATGAACTAAACCAGTACAAACCGTCTTACTATGGAGGTACTGGGAAGGGTTAATAGTTTATCCCTTATGTTCATTTTCGAGAGGGTACCGTACAGTCCCTCTCTCAAAAGTTTCTGGCTGGTGGCAGTGGTTACTACCGTAAATATATGACTGCAAATATTTTCCTATGGGATTTTACCATTGTTCGAGGCTACCAAATTTTCTGACAGCCTCTAACATACCGCCAGTGTATTTTAATATTAACTTTACTCCGGTAGGTTTTTATTGCCAGAACTTTAATATAACTTCTTTCTCGTGTCTTTCTCTAAACTCCTAACCCAGGTCGGGGATCCTTTGTTTGTCCTTTTGGTGGGCTTCTGCCAAGAAGCCCTCCTTTCGGCGCCACTGAGTCTGGGGTGGGTCCGTTGTGTGGGAGGGGGAGTAGGACCCCTGGACAGGGTTGCCTCCGCAACTCATGTCGCACTCTATCCTGATAGGCTGGAGGGTCTCCCGCCCAGATGACCACTCCACTGTGTGAGTGACAGCTAGGCTGCATGAATGGGGCTTTTTTTACATAAAAGCAGGGTCCTGAGGACTGGAAGAGCAAGTTGTCGCCACTGGAACTAAGAAGCCGAAGAGGAGAGAAGCCAAAGACCCCTGCAATGACTGAACCACCGTTGAAGCCCTGCTGCAGCGTCTCACCACTTTTCTCCACACGACGAGAGAATATCTTCATCCTAAAGAGCCTTCTTCCCTTTAGCTGGTGGGGACAACCAGTTTGCCAGTCACCTTCCCGGACCTGCCTTGGTCGAATCGCCAGTACCCTGTACTCGGAAGCCAGATATCCAGGCACCAGTCCACCCGGACCACGATTTGAAGGAGCATACCTTTTATTCTTCGGGCAGCACCGCGGCTGGTTTCATCCCTGGGTAGTGCAGTAACTCAAACCTTCCTCCACGACAAGAGCCTCTCTTCCTCTGCTGGATCCCCCAAACTGCAGGAACTACCAGGAACAATCGCCACCGCAGGAGCCACTTCTTCATTTTAAAGGTACATTGTTCCGCCAGGCCGCGCTTTCTTCGCGGTAGAGCTCAAGATGTTTTAAATCCTTTACCTACCTGTTGGGTTGGCCGCCCCTCTCTCTTAACATTGTCTTTCACCTTCTGCATCCACCTTTTCAAAATCGTTAACCAAAGACTTTACTGCAGCTACAAGAACATTTTGCTCCTGGGCCCTTGCCCTGTACCACTGACTCTGGCACAGGCCTACTGACTCTGGGTAAATTTGTTAGAACTGCCATCTCTAGATTGCTTCTCAACTTGAACTGTGTTGGTGCACATATTTCTTATAACCACCCTTTCCTTTCCACTTTTAAACCTTGTGAACTGCCATTTTGCTCAATTTTCATTTAAGTATTTCCTATACTGATGCACTGTCTTGCTTAAACTGGTTCACAAACGTATGAAGAGTGTTGCTAGGGTGTGTAAGAAGATATTTCTGTATAACTTGTGCTTTCCCTCCCTTGTGAGAAATTGCTAGAGTACCATTTGTGTTTGGTTTGCACTGTGCCGTTTTGCTCAGTTTTCACTCTTGCGCAAATTTGTCTATAATTTAACTAGGGAGTTGTGTATACTTCCTTGACCTAATTTAACTTGCTTAATAACTGTAATAGATATGTTTAACTAGAAGTGAATACAATAAATATATATATTTTTTTTACTACAAAGCTTTGGTCAGTGTTTCCTTGTTCCATAGTAATGAAGGCCTATTGTGCAAACCCTGAATACTGCTCATCTCCCTCTTGAGATAAGTCTGACTGCTCAGCCACAGCTACCAACTAAATCTTTGTGGAACAGACGGATACCATAGGGGATTTATTGCTCTCACCTGTAGTCTTAATCTTCTGTAGTGCTCCCTAAGGGAACTGCTAAGAATTAACCCTTTCCAATACTCCATGTAAAATGGGGTGTACTGGGATCTGTGGTTAAATGACTATGTAAAGCTAATGGCATCTTTACCCCTTTCTGGGGGACAGTAGTCAGCCCCAGAAATGGAGTCGGTGGGAAGTCTAAAAGACAACCCTGTGTCACTGCACGGAACGTGCTGTGTAACACACAAAAGTGTGGGGTTACTGAAGTGCTATCCTTCAGAGCCCACAATCACAAAAACAGTTGAAATACACATGGTAAAACACAGGTAAGAGTGAGGGAAAAGTTCACACTCATACCAAGTGGAAAAAATAAACTCCAGAAATCCAACAAAGCTGCTGAGGGACTCACTAGGTAAGGGAAATTAGCCACAGAATGAGAATTCTCTGTAACATCGGTGTCCGCCTTGATGGCCTGCAATGACTTATCCACTGCCTTGCCGAACAGGCTGTTCCTGTCGAAGGGCATGTCCAGTACCCTGGTCTGTACGTCCTGATGGAAATCGGTCGCCTTGAGCCAAACGCTGTTGCCCATCTGGCGAAAGCCGGTGTTGGCGAGGTCCGTGGCCACAGTGATGGCGTGGTCCGAGGCCACCTCACCTTCATGTAGGATTTCAAGGGCTTCCGTCCTCTTGTCTGGGAGGAAGTCCAGGTGGGGAGCGATCTTGAACCACAGCTCACTGTCGTAGAGTGCCACGATCGTGAGGGCGTTAGCCACTTTGATAGTCGTCGCCGCCGACGAGATGACCTGTCGTCCCATGGCATCCAGCTTTTTCCCCTCGCCGTCCGGTGGGGAAGTGGGGAAGTGGAAGTTGATGCCGTCGCCCCAGCCGCTTTCTTTTTTGCCGCCGTGGAGACCACTGAATCCGGGGACGGCTGTGCTATGAGGCACATAGGGGCGGAGTCTGAGACCCGGTACTACTTCTCGTACCGGTCCCTCTTTGCAGGGGCCGTGGACGGGTTCTTCAGCAGTGACAGTCCTTCGTCCCAGATGTCGTCCAGTAACGGGACAGAGGACGGTCTTCCTTTTGGCGTCCCGTCGTTGGTAGAGGAAACCCCTCCTCCTCCTGCTCTTCGGGGCATAGCTGGAACAGCTCCGATGGCATGGCGATCATGGAGTGAAAGGAGCCAATTTCGTCGGGGGTGGGTGGGAAACCCGGGCACGGGGTGATGGGAGATCCATCGTCCGTCCCCGTCGTCGCCGTTTCTGTTCCCGTCTCATCCCTCGGGGGGAGGTGAAGGATGGAAGGGAGGGAGGGAGGGGGAGGATGGATTCGCCTCTGCTTGTTCAGTGGGCTCCCCAATGGTCCAGGCACCGCTGGGGGGTAAGGGCAACCTTGTCCTTATCTCCGTACACAGGGTCTGCAAAGACATCAGAATTGCTCCTGAATTGTCCTGAGGCGTAGGCATCGGTTGCGACGGCTGGGGCGCGGGGTCCTCTGTTTCCTTCACGGCACATGGCTCCTCGTCGGCTCCACCGTTGCTTTCCACGTCCGCCTCGTCGGGATCCCTCCGGTAGGACCTGACTTCCTCAAACTTCTTGTCCAGGATCTTTTTGACGCTAGCCAGCTCATCCTGGGAGGTGGTATCTGTGTCCGTTATGGCTACCGTGCCCCCCCCCTTTCTCATCCTGGGGTTTCACGGGGGTCTTCTCGATAGGCTGGAAAGACGATTCTCTCCAGGGGGCAGGGAGACTCTAGGCCCGGAAGTCGTCTCCACTGGGGTAGCCTCCACAGGCTTCGCCATGGCTGCAGCGACTCCTTCAATCAAGGCCTTCAACGGGTGAATCAGGGCCTTCACGACCGTGGGCGCGCCGGAGGCCTTCACCTTAGGGGGTCACCGCCTCGCTCCCCCTTGACTTTCTCTGTCAGGATCGACCGGGCTTCTCCCGAAGATTACCCGGGTTCTCAGACTTCCTGATGATGGTGTCAGCGACATCGCGCCCTGCCTGGCAGCCGAGGAGCCCGAACCAACAGCGCTTCCTGTGCCCACGGATTCTCGGTGCTTTGCCTTTTGTTGGGTCGCGGGAGCGCCCTCAAAGGTCTTAGAAGACCGCTCGGACTTCTTCTCACCTGCTGCTGGGCTCTTCCTCTCCAGCCAGTTGGTGAGCCGAATACGACGGTCCTTCATTGTCTGGACGGACATGTTCTTATAGAACGCACAGTCCTCCTCCACGTGCGACTTGTCAGCGTGAAGGCAGCGTGAAGGCAGTAGAGGCACCGGGTGTGCTCATCTTCCTTGAAGACATTCTGTGGTCCATATCCTGGGCAGTTCCTCAACTGTTTGGATCCAGTAGGTGTCGAATCTCTTTTGTGCTGGTCCATGTCCGAATCGGGGTAGGCCTCAAAGGTCTTCCGGAATCCTCCAAAAAGTGTAATTCGAGAAAAAATTTCCAAAACGGGTCCCCGTTGATCACAAGAAGAATCGGTGGAGCTTGAGGCTCGAATGGACCAAAAATATAAGAGTAAACTCGAAAAACGCAACACGCAGTAATAGCTCGAGAGCTAAAGCACGAGGACTCCCAACACTTGAACGTGCGGAAAAAACTTGAAGATTGCTGCCAGAGGAGGGGCTTAGGTAGAGAGCAGTCATTGGCTGTGGGCAGTATGACCCAGAGACCAGTGATTGGTTATTAGTAGAAAGATAGTTCAGAAACTAAACTGAAACTGATTTTTTCTTTACCGAGGATTCCCAGCCTGACAACAGGGAATATTCATGAGCATTTGAATCCATGCCAGACCCCTTGCTGGAGAAGGGGTTGCACAAGAGAGTGCTTAAGGTGGAGGGGAAGTTCCAGTGGCAAAGGAGTGATTGCAGAAATCGGCCAAGGTGAATACCAGTAGTGCATAGGGAAGAGATGGGGAACAATGGTATTCATGACGGACCAACAAATGTCAATAAGGAAATGGTGCCATTAGGAGAAATAACATATCTGTCAAAATAGAGAGATATAGAACTGCGTGTAGAGGTTGGGCAATATAGTCGTAAACCCCTCGATAGGATGACTAACGCAATGGGCAAGTCCGGCATCCGTGCAGGGGAGATAAGATAAGGACATTGCCAGAAGTCATGAGTATGTGTGTGGAGCAAGCCTTGCTGGCTCATAATTACCTGCAAGTGACTTGGATGAGCAACCCCTTGCTTTTTGGTAACATTTTCAGCGGCGTTCCGCAAGCAATGAAGAGTGCCATGTTTGGGGGATTGGTTGTAGTAACTAGGGACGCTACGTGCAATGTGTGACACGCCACCGGTGGAGATAGTGCTGGCACCACGTCAAGATCTTGAGATGTATTTAATTATGGATAGAATTCGAGCACTGCAGAGACAATGACCCTGGTGCCCAGAGAACCTCCTTAGGTTTTGCATGCTCTCCTAGAGAGTCTAGAGGACAATTCTCGGGTATGGTACACATGCAATGTTCTTACATACTCTTAAATTATTAAGAAAATTCAAGAAGACTAAAGAATAGCAACACATTTATTACAATGATTCTTCAGTTATTTATTTTTTTTAAACCATTTTTATTGATTTTATTGCAACAAAACAACATACAACAGAACTTGCAGTACATATCATAATATTTCAAAATGTACATTTATCTTTCAACTGTCTACTGCCTGCCCCTCTCCCTCAGACCCATCCGAGCTTACTCCACTTCCCGGTCTACAACTCTTTCTTCTAAAGGGGTACCTTTTTCTGTGTCCTCAGCGGAGTGCTGGTCGCTCGACCAGTCCTGGGTGGGCCCATACAGTGTAGCCACTAAGTGTTTCCAGGCAGTCAGGGTTTCTGCTTCTTCCTCCCCTCCTCTACTCCCCGTTTCATGCCATACTGCTGTTTCAGATTCAGTCCATTTCTGAAGGTCTCTCCACCAGACTTCTATCCTAGGTCTGTTGCATGCCTTCCATCCCATGGCAATCCTACGCTTGGCAAGTATGTATGCCAAGTCCTTTAATTTGCTCACATGTTTTAGTTGGCGTGGCCTAGGGAATCCTCCTACCAAACGTGCCCACTCAATGATTCTTCAGTTATTTAAAAATGCATAGCGTTGAAAACAGATTCAAATGAGATTTTTTCCTTGCATACATTGGAATAACTAAGGCAGTATCGGACTGTGCAGTTCTTCCGCCTACTTTAATCGACCACTAACTGACCACACTAATAAAGAGCCTGCCTTATCCCACTCCTTTTACCTATAACTGGTGATTTAAAGCACACTCCCTCACAGACTTAAGTGTTCAAAAACACATTAGAGAACATTTTTTGTACTTTTTCAATCTAATGAGGGGTCTCTGTCCAGCTTTGAGAGACTTTAGGAAACATTCAAAGTATAAAAACACACAGTATTTGCACTGGTAGATTAGAGACCAAACTAAAAAAGTCTCAAGAGAAACAGAGGAAACCAAGCGTGTAATTTAAGACCTACAATCAGGGAATGTGTTTGGCCCAGATGGCATTTAGGCTGTATTCTAGAAGAAACATGAACTGTTGGCTCTGAAACTTCAGACCATATACCTTGAAGCTGGAACTCATGTGGTTATGCTAATTTCATGGAATGGTACCTATCACTTCCCCTTGATAATCAACCCATGATCATATTACTACAGGAAACAATGAAAATGGATTCCTTTACAATACCGGGGTATTCCATGTACTGCTTGCCTGCAAAAAGATCTCAACAAGGTTGTCCGTCTGGTGGCCTTGCAATTGCAGTCAACAACTCTATTAACGCTCAGTGCAAGTTGATATGGGAATCGGCGAGCTTACTTGGTGTACTCCTAATTATCAATCTGTCAAGATACCCTCCTATTTTAATAGTGACATTATACTGGAACCCTGCAGGTGCTACGATTGACGCAATGCTGGATGAACTGGATGATTGCTTAGAAAATATCTCTAGCAAACATCAAGCCTTGGAAATCATCATAGGTGGGGATTTCAATTGTGATTGCAGAGATCCTAGTGAGTTTGGAACATTAAAATCTGCCTACTTATCACGTAGTAGGGGAGCGAAATCTAGAGAGCTATTAAGTGACTGGGACATGGATATGGTAGTGAACAATGATATGGAGTCACAAATTACATGGGCCCGGGGAATAAAAACTTCAATGATTGATTTCATATATGTTACTCGAACCCTATCCCTAACTTTCCCTACCACTCCAAATCAGTCAGATTTTATCTAGTGACCAGGCACGGATATCCTGTACTTTGAAATTGGAATGCGAACTGCTCACGATTCAGCCATCTCTGGCCTTAGTAGAGATTGATCGCCCTCAAGTTTCCATCAGGTGGAGTCAGGGCTTGTGTCATCTATTTGTCAGGCACGTTTCACAACAATCTGCTAGGGCGTGAAAACAGTAAATCAGAATTGCCATTACTCACTCAGTACTCTGAATTGATCAACAAAGCACTTACGCTTTTTAGGAAAAGGTACAACAAGAAGGACCACCTCCACCCCTTCGATTCAACTTGTAAGCTGCTGAAAAGGGGGAAAATAAGGCATTGAGACAACTTAAGAAAAGTGGTCTGGGAGCAGAGCATTGTCGGAATACGCGGATACAAATACTGCGAGTATACAAGCAGAATCTCACACACGCCCGCATTCTCAAATACAGCAGAGAGAACTGTGACTTAATCAGAGCAATATCGTCACATGACATACGAACAATTTGGCACACAATCAAAAGCGACAATAAAAGTGTTGTGATGGCTACGTCCAACTGTATATCTGAGCATGCATGGCATGACTATATAACAGCTAAATTTCAGCTCCCAACAAAATTTAAATCTGAACCCGATGTACTTCTGTGCTATAGTATGATTACCCGTCTGGAATGGTCAACTGAAGATATTAATTGGGCCATTTCAAAAATATCGTATTCCAAATCAGCAGGGCCAGATGGTCTTCCTCCATGCCTCTACAAAGCTGATCCTGAAATTTGGGCAGTAATTCTAAAAACCAAGTTTAAGGCCATCATCAACATTGGAACCATTCCTCCATCATGGGCAACTGCGAATATCGTGCCAATATTCAAAAAGGGCGACCCCACTTTACCACAGAATTATCGGCCTATCTCTTTAATTGACACGGATGATAAACTGTTTGCAATTCTGCTTCTATACGATCTTGAAAAATTTATTGGGAACAAAAATCTTTACTCGAAATACCAAACAGGTTTCAGGAAGGGTACGAGTACCACATTGAATGCCGTCATTATGTCTCACACGATAGCAGGTACAAGTGGAAAGAATTCCTACCCTGTGTATATAGCCATGATCGACATGACGCCGGCCTTTGACGATGTTGTTCTCAATCTCCTGTGGAATAAGATGAAGAACATGGGAATTCCTACTGTATTACTATACTGGTTTATCAAGTTGCATACGAACACATCCTATAAAATAATAATCTCAGTCGATGGCAGAACTACCAAGCCAATCAGAACTTCAATTGGTCTTAACTTGTACCTTTCTGACCTAGATATGGAATGGGATCATAAAAACCTGTTCTCTGTAAAAGTTGCCATGTTGCGCCTGAAATGGGTAGCGTTCGCAGATGACATTATCATTTTCAATCCTACTCCGGCTAGGCTGCAAACAAAGCTTCTACTCTTTGAAGAATTTGCAGTCGCACACAATTTGACACCAAACCCGGCAAAAACTGCTATTATAAAATTTGGCGCAAACCGAAATAGTAAGGGATATCAATGGCAGATTATGAAAACCCAAATCTCGAGTATTACAAGTGCAATCTATCTCGGATATAATCTTTCAGCCCAAAATTCAATCAAAGCATGGACAGAGCTAATTAAAAATAAGACTCGACCGCTTCTGTTCCAACTAAAAAGGATCTACGCGAAATATTGTAAATTCACATTGACACCCATGATCGATTTCATGACATTAAAAATTGAAAGTGTCATTTTATACACTCTCGACATATGCTTATGCGATTTAAGTTTAATACTAGATTCTGTACAGGGGTCACTAATAAAATCTGCAATGCATCTACCGATGTCCATACCGAACGCTGTAATACGTCACAAACTTGGGCTTGTGGCATTATCTGGACGCTGGAAATGGAGACAACTATCTAACTATGTGAAAATCCATTTCCCTCCCAAGAATTCGCTATATGAAGACATGAAAAGCATGTTGGATTTTTCCACAACCGCCTCTTTTACCCTATATCATCTTAAAATACAACATCTATTGAATATCCTGCGTATTACTGCTGAGGTTGTCTATCAAGATTTTCGAACAGGATTGGCGTCTCACCATAGATCGAATAACAACTTACAAAATGTATAAAGAATATGGTGCATTTGTCAAACAACGCATCCCAAGATTCGATCATGTTGTTTTCCATGTAATCATACCAGAAAAGCGTAGATATGGTACAGGCTGAACTTATATCATACGAGGGAAAGAACCACGAATTGGAACGAAAAAGAGAAAACCAATCAAAGTAAATGTCGTTTCCCTTCATGCGACGAGCCCATAGAAACCATGCAACATCTCATTCTTGATTGCCCTCATTTTAAGTCGATGAGAACAAACTGATTGATGAAATTTGTAAACATTGACTATGAGGACTGTCTCCAATTTCTATGGGCACAAATGATGCAAGGCATGCACAAACCCCTAATATTTGAATTAGTTAGCATGTGCAAATATATAGAAAAAGAGCTCCTCAGTTTTAACAATTAATGAATATTACCTGTTTAGCTATGACATTCCTTATTTTTAAACTGTAATGTTTTATGATATTAAAGGTCGCTTCTAGAGGTTAAGGATTGCAATGACCTAGGCCCCCTTAACTTCTTCGAGTTCTCATTGTTCAATCTGAACAAAGTTGGCTTTTTAATGTGCTGACATAGTCGGCTCTCAGAGAAACTGAATGACTTGTTTTTGATATTTGTGTTTAGTTTGCTTTTTTTTCTTTCCAGTTTTCTTCTCATTGCCTCTTTTTCTGTTCTAATGTTTTAATTCTTATATTGTAAGGGTGGAATGCTTGAAAATGTTAATGTGATTTTAAATATTAAATGAAAATGTAATTGTAAATGCAAATATGTTGTTGATTCCCTTTTGAATTTTTTTTTGTCTAAAGGTTCTACATTTTTGTAATTGACCATAAACAAATAAAATAAAAAAAAATAAAAAAAAATAAAAATAAAATAAAAAAAAATTAAAACAAAATAAACAGTATTTGCACTGGCAGATTAGAGACCAAACTGAAAAGTCTCAAGAGAAACAGATGAAACTAAGCGTGTAATTTAAGACCTACAATCAGGGAAAGTGTTTGGCCCAGATGGCATTTAGGCTGTATTCTAGAAGGAACATGATGAACTGTTGGCTCTGAAACTTCAGACCCTATACCTTGAAGCTGGTACCGCTGGGAGAAGCTTCATTGGAACGCTGAGGATACCTAAAGCACATTGCAAAATTATAGCGGAACGAGTGTATCTGGGTCCCTCCCATTTTCCCAGAAGGCATACATAAACAAGCAGGCGCGCACTTTTGCACGTGTGTGCTTTTGAAGTAGCTTGTTAAGTAGCTGTTCGCTGGTACCGCAGGGAGAAGCTGCGCTGGAACGCTGAGGATACCTAAAGCACATTGTGAAATTATCGTTGTACCGACGAATCCCTTTGGACCGACAGCTGCATAAAACGTGCAAAGTGATATACAGTGACTGGTATTACAAGGATCTATTTTAAAGTGGACTAATTATAATTATTTTCCATTTTTAGGAACAAGTGTATCTGGGCTCCTCCCCTTTTCCCAGAAGGCATACATAAACAAGCTGGCACACGCTTTTGAAGTAGCTTGCTAAGTAGCTATTCCCTATTCAGGGGCTCGGGGACCTCGGGTACGAGGTACTGCTTTTATTGTGGATATTGATAATTGTTCTTATTTTCTCCTTGACAATGAAAGTGGGACCTGGCATGCTAAAATGAGCCACATAAGGATACCTTTTAGTAACCCATAACTGTGGGCACTGAGTGTTGTAAACTGCGTAGGCAAAACAGAAAGGTGATGGCTGGAAGGTTTTGAATTAATCATAACCACGGGCAAAGCTCTGGGCAACCCTCCAGACCATCGTTTTTCAGCCTGCCAAGCCATTACAGAAGGGGAAAGACCATATGCAAATCAGGCTTCGTCCTACCCCAAAAGGGGCATTCAAGCCCGAACTGCTAGGTCATATCCCTTCTGCACGATACCACAAGCATCCCCAGACATGTTTCAGCCTTGTTGGGCGTCATCAGTGAGGAGTAGCTTGGGTCTCTAGGCCCGGCAGACTCGGGACCCACGTCTGTGCATGCCCGTCCCACTGGGGGTGACTTTAGCAAAACAAAGGTGATGGCTGGAAGGTTGCATAGGGGCATGCAGTCAAATGCGTGCACATGTATAATCAGGTGAACCCGCTGAATTTGTGTAAACGTGCTGGTGGTCACTTGTTAAAGTGGTATTGTAACATCCAGCAATACTGTCTGAAAGCTAAAATATTGCAAAACGTCACGGCATCAGTCTTTTTAAAACCTAAAAGTGAATTGGTACCCTGTCTCAAAGATATTAGGTACACAATTGAAGCGTGTGGAAGCTGGTGGGTGGGTAAATTGTCTAGTTTGGTAATCACCGGTTTTACTGTGTATCTAAATTTTTTTTTTTCGAGAGAGCGGGATACTTCAGCGGTGTTTGGATGGGACTCAAACTTCACTCACACAATTCGAAAAAGAAAAAGCAAAATAGTATTGTTCCACCTTTTTGTCCTATATCAGCTGCTAAAAACTCCCAGAAAGGGAAAAAAGGTGCAAGACTGGGAAACAAAAAGACCTGAACAAAGGACAGGTTGATTATGGAACAACCCAAATTATTCAGCTTTTTAACTAAAAAGGATACTGTTAAAGAACTTTTGAATGAGGAAATACCTTGCTACCAGAAAACAGCTCCATGATCGACAATAACTCACTATTAAATGTATGTCATGATTTTAGACGACATTCCATGGGACTACCGGTGTGTGTGGGTTCATCCAAGTGCAAAAAAGTAATGAGAACTTGGAGAATATGGATAATGCGATAGGTACTAACCTATCGGGAACACCAGATCTGGGAAAATGTGCCCAAGAAGACACTATAAATGATGATGGGCATTATACATGGAATGAACAGGAAAGTGAAATTGGCATCTCACTAAATATGGGAGTAAAACTAGACTCCATAACAACAACTGTGGATATTTTATTTGGGTATATGCAGTAAGCTCATGAATGCGCAGCAAGATATTAAGAACCTGGTGGCAACAGTAGCTGAGAATATAAAAATAATAGCTGAAAATATTACAATAAGAAGTGAAACAACCAAAGAACACACTATAGAAAAAGTAGGAATGATGGACGAGGTCATAGGTGATTTGAGTGAGTTATGCATGATTGTGGTTGAAGAATGTGGTATGGTGAACGTCTTGGATACAAAGACAACAGAGTTAAATGAGGAAGAACTAGTGGCGGAAGGCATTGAGAATATAGATACTAACTCAGAAGGTAAAAAAGCCAACTCGCAGGGACCAACACAATGTATACGCCGCAAAGGCAACAACAAAAAAGGGGCCAGAAGTAAGGGTAATATGGGTAAAGCAAGAAAGACCAATACAGTAAAAAAGAATAGTTTAGCCCTAGCTGAGACGTCCAAAAAGGATATTGAACGTGTTGAGGTAGGAAATGGAGTCACATTAAACCTGAATCTAAAGGAAATAGAGGAAGATAACAAAAGCCCTAGCAAACAAGACAAGGGAATAGAAACATGGCTAAAAGGGAAGTCCATGACAACCGGACCCAATTTAGCGTTATTACCAATAGAAAATGAGGAAAGTATTGCACAGGAGGAAAGTAGAGTAATGTGGGTGAGGTTTCTGAACATCCCTATAAATAAGGTAATTGAAACCCTTAATGCCAGAGAATAAGATGTATATATAGGAGAAATGGAGAGACTGGCAATGTGTAAAAATAGAGGAGATGGAAGTAAAAAGATGTTAGGCATGGAAAAAGATAAAGAGGATATTGTTTTCAACTTGGGCAAAGGTATTAAGATAATTGAGAGAACTATTCAGGAGGAAAGCCCCTTTTTTAAATCGGGCATGGCTTTTAGAACATCTGCATAGGATTCCTCAACTTCAATGCATTAAAACTACAGACACAGAGAGTGAAACTCTCATAATTTGGTAGATGGGAGAACTGGGCAATTGTCCAGTTTGGGACAGCAGTGATCATGGATTTGATAAGGGAACATTCAAAGGCACTATGGAACAAAGTTTCAAATCATAATATGTAATAACATCAGGAATAATGTCCCAAAAAGAAGTAATGTACCAAATCAAAAGGAAGATAAAAGACCTAGCTATGGAGGGGAGAAAGAGAACGGAGAGGTGGATCCCAGACTGTTGAGATAAGGTGGTAGGACAAGAGCCAATAATTATATCCTGGAACAGTAGTGGTTTTCAATCCTTTTTACATAAAGATGCAACTAATTCTGTGTAACATTGCGACGTGTTTGCCCTGCAGGAGACATGGGAAGTGGTACGATACTCCTTGATGATTATAACATCTTGATGAAACCCGCTATTTGTGATGATAAGGGACGGCCAGTAGGGGGATATCTGTATAGGGGATAAATGCCCCATAATCATCACAGAGTATGGGGAATTTGGTTGCTTCCCCTTTGTTATGTATGCCTTCATAGGGAAGTTGGGTAACAATGGGGATATACTACTTATCAATGTTTACTCTAACCCGGGGAAAGGGGGGGTTAATATAGAAGCTGTAGGAAAGGTTATAACTGTCACAATTGAAGGACGGATGATGGAATCACCCAAATCAGAAATCATGATAGTATGAGATTTTAATGCCTACTGTGATGTGTCTCGGGAAGAGATGGAAAAATGGAATGATCTGTGTGGTGCATTTGAGATAGCCTTTCGATCTGATATGGAACTAAACAAAACCATCATCTGCAAATTACTAATGAGATTGCCTGGGTACATTTGTTCCAGAATTGGGGATTGTACTATTTGGAACAAGGGGTTCGGGGGGTAAGACATACTTCCTATAAAATGGAAAGTAAGCTACCGCCTAGACTACATGCTTGTCAGTAAAGGGATTTGAAAACAAGTGGAATGTTTTGAACATATATTCACACACCTTAGTGACCTTAATGGCCTGGAGGTGGTAAGGGACCTTCTGGGCATGATCCAGAAAACCAATAGTAGAGTTAGTGTAACACAAAGAACGGGGGAAAAAGAACAAGATATATGATAGCCAGATTAACTATAAGAAAAAGGGAGTTAAGTGGGAAATAAATAACTTAAGGAAAGATAAGGAGCTGAAAGAGGGCGAGAAGTGGCTGAGAATAACTGCCATACGGACAAAGTATAAAAACTGGCTAAAAGCTCACAAACAGGATGTCAACCATCTCAACTGGAGAATGATCTACATTCTATATAAAACACATGATTCCAAAAATGTTTGGTATCTGTACAGACAGCATTTGATTGAAGACGAGAATAAAGATGTAAATGTCACACAGGAAGAATAGATAACATATCACACAGATTTTCTATGTGATCAATAAGACAAGCAGAATAACTAGAATGGGCTGGGATAGTGGTAAGACGAGATTTCCTTTTGACATCATAGACATTCTGAAAATAATAAATAAAATGAAAACATCCAGAGCCCCCAGGCCAGATGGGCTAGCAAATATAGTCATCAAACGGAACCCGATAAAATGGGCCTGTATACTTCAGCAATTATCTACCTCCATATGGCAAAAGGGAAATATACCAGATAGTTGCCATGGAGCCATATTTGTAGCCATTTTTAAAAAGGGGAAAAGAACTTCACCCAACAACTATCGTTAATTAGCCATGGCAGACACTAGCTGAAAAATGTTCTGCTCGCTACTATTGGAAATTATTAACAAATGGAGTAAGGAGAAAAATGTATCACTGTGACAGGGGCATAGTACCCTAGACAATATGGTAATGTTGAATCACATTATCGCTGACACGATGGATAAAAGGGGCACCAAACACTATGTTTTATCGATTATTCGAAAGCCTTCGATAGTGTCGACAGAGATAAACATTGGAGCAAATTAGCCAATTGGAAGGTCTGCCCGACCATATTGCACTTTTTGAGAGAAATGTATTGAGACCACAGTTGCTATTTGCTTAGATAAAGGAGCACATATTTCCCCTGCCATTAAAACAAATATGGACCTGAAACAGGGCTGTGTTACATCTCCAGTACTGTACAATCTTTATGTAGCCAACATGTGGGAAAGGTTTGTAAGAATAAATAATAAGGTTGGGGCGGTGGCCATTAGTTGGTTGATGTATGCGGACAACACAGTTATTGTAGATAAAACACTGATCGATTTACAGAGGATGTTTAACGCGGTACACCTATACGCCAAAGATAATCTATGTATCAATGTAAAAAAAACAAAGATTATGGTGTTTGGGGGAAATACAAGGAAGAGGGATAAGAATGTTTTAAGGTTGTGGATATCTACCCCTACTTGGGCATACCTATTATGAATAATCTGCCGCAAAATTTCTACCAAGAGATGATAGAATCCAAGGTGATTTAAAAATGGAATGTGATGAGAGCCTACATGGTCAAAAAGGGTGGCCATTCTGTGGAAGGCTTCTTGGAAATATATAAGAGATGCATTGTGCCGGGGGCATTATACGCATTGAAATCTGTGGGGGGGAACATACAGATGACTTGGGAAAAATTGAGGTGAAGCTGTGGAGACCAGTTATGGTGCTAGCTAGCTCAACACCTGTGGAAGCTATAAGATGTGAACTTGGGCTGACCTCATTAACAACACTGTGGAAGTTAAGATGCTGTAAGCTATATATTAAAATCATAGTATGGGAGAGCACTGAAGAGGGTTTGATGAGTGTGATTGGTAGAAGTTTGATAAAGAGGGAGAAGGTGAATAATTTCATGAAGAATTTGAAAAATACAGTTCTCTCCTTTTTAAATGCAGGAGAACGTAAATGCATGTACAAGTGTTTGAAAACAAAAGCAATACAATGGGATGCAAGTGAAAATTTGGCCACACTGTCAATAAGAAACAATATGTAAGATATGGCCTAGAGGGGATTCAACCCACTCACCCTCGTAGTTATCTATGGAAGATTAAGCATAATTAATTTTCTAGATTTATTACCCAATTGAGATTTTATATCCTTCCACGTAATGAGTACGTGGAAGCCTGGACCGGTGGACCTAGAGATGAGAGAGAGTGTAGGTACTGTTGCAGAGAGGTTGAGACAGTCATACACTTATTAAATGCCTGCCAAAATTTGCAGGAATGGTACTACAAGGGTTACAAGGACCTTGTAAGCGTCATAAGAATGATAACAGACCAGTTCTGGTCGACGATCTACATGGCCAAAACTATGGTGTATATAGGGGCAGCATATTATATATGGAAGAGAATTATAAGTAAATCTGCCAGCTGATGGGAAGAGTAATGAATTGATGGTATAACCCAAGAAATAAATGTAAATGAAATATAGGGGTAGATCTTGTAATTTTAAGGGGAAAAGGATTTTAATAAATGGTCCTTTTTAACTTTATTATTTTAGATTACTAATGTATTTGATATTGATGTGTTGGTTTTATTGAAGTTTTGTAAGAAATGATATGTAATGAAATATATGTAATTCTGTAATTCTCTTTGGTTAATGTATTTTATTAAGTGCAAAAGGTTTTAATTAACCAACTGCACAATAAACTTAATAAAAATAAAAAATAAATACCTTGAAGCTGAGAATCTCAATTATAGTTTAATCTGTAACAAATAAGGATAGAACCAATAATCATACCGATAAAATCCTTGTAAAGATCTTAGGACACAAATATCTCCCCTTACTACCGTTTGGATACTCCCAAACCAATCTGTTCATTTCTAGGAGATCTACCTCCTCAAATGTAAGAAAATGTTTTCTTGGCCTTAATGGAGCAAAATAATGAAGCAGTGGCTGCCCTTCTAGATGCAAAAAACGCTTTTGACTCTCTTGACTGGGAGTACTCAACCACATTGGAATGGCTTTGCTTTTTGGTCACTAATATCGCTGTTCAACAAGAAGCCTGTCGTCATCGGAACAGAGTGGTTTCTGATGTGTTTCACGAGGAAGGGATGTTCTCTTTCCCTAGCCATTAACAGTTGTGGTGGAAATGCAAATACCACACAGGGGGTTATTTTAAAATCTCTAGAGCTGATTATTTATTGCTTTATATTAAAAGCCCTAGTACTAATTTACTGCCATTAGTTGACCATGTCTGTTTGGTATGGTCTGGTTTGCAGGTTAACAGGGATAAATCACACTGATTCACACTAACTAAATCCACCCAGCAATGTTGGGATCAATTAGGATTCAAGTAGTGCCAAGTTGAGGTCAGTTTCCTGGGTGTACGAATAGCTAGGTTCACTATTATACTAAATGAACTAAACTTTGCTTTATTATCTGAAATTTCTAAGACAATCGCTCGCTGGTCCTCACTATCCGCATCAATTATAGCTAGCGTTTTACATCCCAAACGTCTATATTTGTAAATATACTTATCAGATTACCCTCTATGTTCGTTTCTTTACAGAAATCCTCACTCAGCACACTGGTTTGGGGGAGACAAACAGTGCAGACAAGGCTGAACTACACAAACGGTGTCTTATGAGAAGGGCGGTTTGGTCATCCCGAGCTTGAAACCTACAACCTAGTCGCTACAACAACACTTAATCACATATTACCCATTTGGTCTCACATTCAATTAATGCACCTGGAGGTAATACCCCTCCTTTCCTTCGTCGTTAGAATCCATCCAATCTTCCTCATCCAGGCACTGTGAGGAACTGAATCCCTTAATCTCGTTGCTGCCTCTCTCTGCGCCTGCTACAAGTTACATGCCAAATTACTCCAGCCTGCACCTTCTGTTACTAGCATTTTCCTTAACAGTGTTCGGGATCTTCCTACAAATTTGATAAAAGTTGTTAGGGAACTCAATCATATTGTCACCATCATGCTTGATGACATATCCAAAAATTGGTGTATTTCTCTTTCCAGTTCAAGAATTGAAAGGCACATAATTATGGTTACTGCACCATAAAATCAAAGTGATGATTTTGCATCACCTGGATGATGAATGCACCTTGTTCTAATTCATGCCAAAGGAATGCACCCTCCCTACGTAAAACAGCCATGTCTTGGAAAACAGATGGTTCCTCGATGTCCAAACATTATTGGGAAAAAGCTTCAGACATCACCACAGCAGATGAAGAGTAGAGGGAGCACTGTAACCAAACACATGTTTCTATGAACTCCAACTATAGAATGTGATGGGATGCATGTTCAAATCACCACCCCTCCCAAACAATTAAGACTGTGGAAAATATATTAAAATGTTGAGAATGCACAGAGGGTGGTGTAGGGGGAGGGCAGAACCTATGGGTGAACGTAGCTGCGGGAGACATGCATTCTGGGAGTTTATACAGGGGAAAACTAACCATTTGCCTTGCAATAGTGTCACACAGAATACATTGCATGTGCGCAAAGTAGTGCTGCTTTTAAGAGCAGGCCTGAATCCTTGCAGTCCGTGTTAGAGACACAGAATGAGGCCTCATCTCTTGCTTGATTATCACATTCCAATTCCCAGGCGTGGCAAGGAACAGACATGTACACCCACATATAAATGTATCAGGTCAGACCAGTAGGAATGTGAGAAGTTGAATGGAAGAAGGGCTGTGGCCCAATACGAAGGACATATTTGATTTTGAATATTTCTTACGCGCACCAGACAGACTTAACTGCAATCGGGCGCAGATGGTAACTTTACATCCGGAATAGAGTGTGAAAGTACTACATATGATCTGTTGCTAGTAAACTCATTTGAATAGCAAGGTTTTTAACATCTTTCTTAACAATTCCAATGTCTGGCATGCCTGGAATTCCACTGGTAGCTGGTTCCACAGTTTGAGACCAAACACAGAAAACCTACTGTTGCCCTTGAAAACCCTTTTGGCCCGAGGTATGCACATCAGCAATGTATCTCCTGAACTGAGATCTCTTGTAGGCCGATAGCGACACACCCTGACAGTCTTATTTCAGTGCAAGACCATTGACACATCTGTACATCAGACAGGCCACCTTGAATTTGATTCAGTCTTCCACCATTAACCAATGTAAAGATCTACGTAGGGCCAAGACATGGTCTCTTTTCCCCAAGAGGACTGATCAACCTGATTGCCACGTTCTAGGCCCTCTGTAGTCTAACACTCTGGGGTTTGCTGGGATCCCTGCCATTAGACTGTTACAATAGTCAAGATATGAGTTGGTCATGGTGCCTATCACCACTGCATGGTCTTACATCGGAACAAACGGGAGCACATTGCATGGCATGCACAGTGAATAGTACACTGCCTTCACCTTGGCGCCTACCTCGGCTTCACTGGCCAGGTTTTCCTGCCAGATACAAGGTTTTTGCCTTTCCTTGAAAACTGAAGTTCCTCATCTGACATTAAGGGAGATGGCCTTTGTCTTTTCACCATCATTTAACCTTCTGTCCCAAACAGTATAACTTCAGTTTTCACTGCATTCAGCTGTAACTGGTTACATGCTATCCATCTCTTAATTTCTCCCATGCATTGACTGATTTTTTCAAATGCATCAGCAACATTCTCTGTCTCGCTGTAGATTTGGGTATCGTTGGCATATAAGTGGAACCTTAAACCATGCCTCCTCAATATATTGAGTACCAGGTGAATATGAAGGTTAAAGATCAATGGCGAGAGCGCTGAGCCCTGTGGGACTCAGCACTTTAACCACATTAACTCGGAGAGAAAACCCCCCCTCTCAGGTCACCTGTTGGGTCCTATCCTTCAGGAAGGAACTGAACCATTCCACCACTGGATTCGATGCCTTCCCAGTTTTATTTATATGTTGGAGCATGATCTGATGGTCCACCGTATCGAAGGCCGCGGATAGGTCCAGCATCAACAATACTGTTGATTCCCCTCTATCCACAGCCTCCAACAGATCATTGTGGACAGCTAATAATGCGGTCTCCGTCCCATGATTGTGTCAAAACCCAGTCTGGAGTTTATCCAGCAATCCCTTACTATCCACAAAGGCCTGGAATTGGACACATACCGCTTTTTCCAGAATCTTGGTGGGCCAGCACAGGGTGGCCACCGGGCAGTAATTGTTTTAAACTGTTGGGTCTAGACTGGGCTTCTTTAACAAAGGTACTGTTTAACAAAACATACTCATGGAAGGCAGGGAAGAGGTCTTGAGCTGCCAAAACGGGAACTGAGATTTAGTATATCGGCGCACCCCAGAATAATGGTAATTCCATTTGAACTACCAGATGTACAGGAATAATGCCCTTAAATCCTTCACAAAGTGGATGTATTACTGGTACATCAAGCATACCTCTTGGGAGAGGTAACCGACACTGGGGGCTGCAGAGAACAAGGTCTGTGATTTGTACCAGAGAGAGCAAAGGGTGATGCCAATACCTATAAGATTGCAGCGGGGAGCCATGATGGCAGCATCTGCGTGTCTGGGATGAGAAAAAGTTTTGTTTGCAAGGACCAGGCTGACCTCGGAGCTATCTTCAGAGTTCATGTTGAGGACAGGTGCACATCACATGGTTAGAAGTAAAGACAGGGTGGTGGAATTTATAGTTTAACCAATTACTTTGCAGCGTTTCGAGGTGAACAGGCCGTCACCCACGGGTGGAGAAGATGACATGACCAATTGGAGAAGGGCCTATATGTGACTATTAGCATTTATATATGCTGTAGCTAATATGAGTGATGGATGAACACTGTATATTTCATGCGTCATGAACGAAGATGTGTACATATACAAGAAGAACCACACTTTGATTACGAGAGAGGGCTCTGCCGCAGTGGACTTTTAATACCCCGTCACTCCTTTCTTTTTGTATACAAAATAAAGCTCTTGGTTCTTCTCGAAAAAGGGTGCACCTAGCCTTTTTCTCTAGCAGGTTGTTTTTTTCTATGTCTGGTTGTTGTGGAGTTACCCTACATTATTGGTGACCCAAAGGTGATCCAAGACTCCCCAGCGAAGAAAGAGGATTCCTGGCCGCAAATCCACAGGGGCTGCGCCCACCTGCAGCAACCAGCCCCCTTAGTGCACACCTTCGACAGGTTTACAGGAGCCGTATTATCAGAATCCTTGTCTGTTCTTTGAAGTGAGGCACTGACCCCAGATTGTGCAGGCCATTAATGGGACCCAGTGATGGAGGACTTCATGCAAACGTCTCGGGAGGATAGCTCAGCAGCAACGTGCTCGCCTTGGAAGCAAGACGACACGAAGCAACACAGGTCGATCCCCGGGTCCGCACTTAGAAACCTCTGGGTATTAAGCGAATTATAAATAACCTATTATATCATATCAAACACGTAGATGTAGTGCACCTTCTTTGGAGAAAAACAAGTAGGATATGGGAAGGGAGTGTGAATGTTCGACTGTGTGTGACGAAGGGTGTGCATGTGTGTGTGGAATGGGAGGATTGTATTGATAAGTTGGAAACCCACGTGTTGTTGTACATACGTTACATTTAAAAAATATATATATATGTATCGGATTGTGGTGTAACAAGACCAATGGTATTAGGGGAGAAGTTAGTGCTGTGTAATGAAGGAAGAAGGATGCGGATAGAGACACTGTATATTTTTTGGGTCTGGTCTCTCCGACCAGTGTAAAGGGGGTGTTGGAACGAAAAGTGATTGTTTTTTGTGAGTTTTGCTGCGATTAGTAGAAGCGAGGGAGGGCCTATTGTGTTGTGTCACAGAAGGTTTGAGAGGAGTGAGTGGATGTGCGTAAGTGGGTAGTATAAAAGGGTGCAAGTATTGAGGAGAAAGGGTGAGCGTTGGGCTTGTGGTAAAGGCGGAAAAGGGGCATTGGGGAGAGATAGAGCTTGTTGGGTTGGGGCTAGGGTGTTGATAATATTGTAAAATGGTGATGTAGGGGCAGCTATGATTGAGCCGGCAACCCCGTTGGAATATATGTGCAAAGCCCTTCCTTTGTATAGAGAAAAGATTCTCAAAATATCATAAGGAATGGCTAGCTGAAACAAAAAGGAGTGGCCAAGTATAAATGGAAAAATTTGAAAAATAGAAAGGACTATCAAAAATGGTGGATGATTTGGAAGATGGTTCTACAGAATCCCCTGAGACGATGGGCGGGAGTGGTCAACCCTTGTGTCCAATAACTACTGCTGCTATTGTTCCGAGTGCCCCTGCAGCCCCCCGAGGCAGTTCAGTGTCACCCAATTAGAATGTTATACTACGCGTGCTGCTCAGGATATACGAACCCCACGTATGTTCCATTGTCTACCACAGCTCCCCCGACACCAACACTGGCCCAATAGCATAATCTCCCTAATCCCACAACGTCTGAGTGGAAAAGAACCAGAAGGAACTAATACTAAACCACTAAACCATAGAAGTAGCTGGTGGATGCACTAAGGACGTGCAAAGGCGGGCTGGCACGATTAAAATTAGATCGGAGGGATGGGTAGCAAGTACCTTTGGGAACAGATGAATGATGAGCAGGAGATATTTTGTTTCGGATAGACAGCACAGCCCTTAAGGATGTGCATATAGAGAAGGAGAAAAAGGAGAGTAGGAGGCAAGATGAGGTTATGGACTATGGTACGGTAACAAACATTACCGTACGTGAGGGGAAGAAGAAGAGTGGGACACTTTAGATGGGTTGGAAGAAGAAGAGGAGCAGCCACCTGTTATCTCCCCACAAGTAGATAGTTTGTGGGGGCCTAGGTTGCGAAACCAGTACGGGCTTATGGCAGCAGCTAAGAGATCGGTGACAGGAAAAAAGAAAGTGGTGAAGATGGTAGGAGCACAGTTCCCATTATTACACAAGGGACCAGGGAGAGCGCAGAATATACCATGTGCCCACATGGAAAAAAAGCTCATAAAGGCACTCCCGTCTCTTACCACTGGATCAGGGAAGTGGATATATGCTTTTGAGAAACAGCTTGTACAGCTTTGGCCGTGGGGGATCTGAAAAGCTTGTTAACTTCAATTTTGGGAGATCAGGATGGCGACATATGGGAATAAGCTGGGTACCTGGGTGTGAAGTTGGGTGACGATAGTCAGGACGGGGCACATATTAATTACATTAGGCCCCAAGTGTGGGTAGTGTTATGGCGCACATATCCAGATATGCCTCATCTCCAATCGATCATGCAGAGGACGAGGCGAGATGAGGATCCTGCTCAGCATATATTGCACATACAATAAATGTGGAGGGCAGGTACTTCCGAAGGAGGTACAGAAAGCTCTTGATAAAATAGTGGGGATTGAGGCAAAGAGCTGGGCGGAAATTCAGTCTATTATTATTAATCATTATAAGGGTTGAAAGAAAAGGAGAAGGAAGCAGCGCAATGAGCACAAGCGGAGGAAGTAAAACTGGTTCAAAAGAAGTTAGCAAAGGTTGCGTTGGTAGGGGCCATAGCGACTCTGCAGACAGAAGGATCGGTAGAGCTCATAGCGGTTCAGGCTGATGTGCAACCGGCACCTGTGTGGGGAAGTGAGAAGGACTAAGGGGAGTTTTCAGGGGGGGGGGGGGTTTCAGCAAGGAAGAGGCAGATTTTCAGGGGGATGGTAAGGAGGTTTTGGAGGAATGGGACCTGGGGAGGAGGAGTGGGTCAGTGTCGGACATGTGGGTAAATGGGTCATTTTTCAAGACAGTGCAGAAGTAGACAATCATTTGCATACCCCCAGCAAAAGATGTATTCTTATCCCCAGGGAGGTTGTGCACCATACCCCCAAATGTATGGGCATTTACCCCCGGCAGTTTCTTATGGTGCACCAGTGCCCGTTGCCCTGCCTGTTTCCCCCCCACTATCATTCCGCAGTTGCCACCGTATGCAGTGCATCAAGGACAACAGCAGAGCCCTCAGATACTGAACAGTAGTGCTGTGCCGAATGGTACAGTGACGCATTACCAGGGGGCCACCGTGGTTGGAGGAAATCCATCTGTCTTTCCAGGGACAAACGCATATATAGATTAGGACAGCCCACATGGAGCCTTAGCATGCCCAGTCCTATTAGTCACTTCCGACCCAGTAGAGGAACCCTTGGTGGGTGTGGAGATAGGCAATAAACCTTTTATCTTTATGGTGGACATTGGTACGACCAAATCGTGCATTAGTGAGGGAGTATTCCCTTTGTCAGATGAGGTCAGATACACAGGGCTTCTCTGGGGAAATTCAATCCGTTCCCTTTTACAATACATTTACCCATTAAGATAGGGGACAGAGCGGTGTGGGTCCCCTTTTTGTATTCTACTGCAACCCTGGTCAATTTGTTGGGAAGGGACATTCTGAGTAAGCTCAACATGACCATCTCGTTCACTGAACTGGGTGTGGGGTGTTTGATGCCCGGTATTTGTTGTGAGAAACCTGAGGGCATTCTCACTCCCAAGCCCCTTGGATCCTGTGCCCAGGTGGCCAGGGAGAGGCCACCACTCTTGGATCAAAACCCTGGGGGCAGAGTAGCGAGGCAGGATCACCTGGGTGGAGGGTCCTTGGGGACAGAGTGGGGAGACCTTGGCGGAGACATGGTATCCTCCTTTCCCTACTGACGACCAACCGCTCCCTGACATTTATAGGTTATTTTAAGTCAGCTCCCCTTGTTTCCCCACATGTAAACCCTGACAGTACTGAGACGAAGAAGAGGCAACCAAGAGCAATGAAGACTACACACTTTTACCACTCTGATACTGGGACGAGGAAGATGCCCATTATGAGCAGTGAAGGTTAGGCATGCCCCTTTAATTGTGGTCAGGCAGGGCTGATTGGGCATCAAAACCTGCAGCCTGTCAATGGGCTGCAGGTGTACAAAAGGAGATCAACCCACCAGCAAAGAGAGCAACAGGAGCAGCAGCAGGAAGGCCGGTGTAAGCAGCAGGGAACTTTGTTTGCAAAACATGCTGAGACGCTGAGGTCTGCAGAGATAGGCAATCAATGTAAGCGTGGTGCAGGAGCTGGGGCTCCTTGGAACAAACCAAACGTTGAGAAGGAAGCCGTGTGTAGAGCCTATCCCTTTTCCTTTCAGTCAAAGTGCTTGTTCCCCTGGGTCAGGAGTTCGCCACAGGAGTGTCTGAGGGGCAGGAGTTGGAACCCTGACATCAAACGCAGAAGACGTATGGTCCATGCTGCTGGGAAAGCTGTAAACACGGCCAGTGAGTTTCTAACAAGTAATAAACCTGGTGTGCGAACATTTCAACTCTTTCATTCTAAAGGAACACTTTGTATCAGAGCGGTCGCGTGTTGAAGGAAACACATTTTTCGAAAGTCTTTGAGGGCTGGGTTCTACAATTAAAGCATACTGAAGCATCATTTAACAATGGGTTGAATTGTAAGTGTGTTATGAATGCAACCCACCTTTATTGCATACCGAACTGAATGAAAACTCTACCAATAAGCAGAACTGTTATATCTTGAGTTCAGACATGAATGAAACTTTAAAACCACTATAGGTTGAACTCAAAAGTGAAAACCAACTGTGTGGTGAATCCTAAAATTAATGAAGCTTTCAAATTATTATTATTATTAGATTTTCATAGAAATGGTAAATCTTCTTGACTTGGGTCAACCCCAGAACATTTTGCTTTACTAGTGGGATATTTTTCCTTAATACCTCTGTGAGTGGGAACCTTTTTCCACGCTCACCGAATCTTTTACTCTATTTATGGGTGTCATTTATTAGACTCTCCATAGTGTATTTATAAAGTTATCCTCTTTAAAAACTTTTTGGAAATAAGTGCCCGTTGTTGCTGGGTTTCCCTAGAGGCTCCCCTTTTAAACTTTCTCGGGCTAATCTTGAGAGAACTACAGTTCCCAAGGGTAGAAAGGATCTTTGAATCCCCTTTCCATTTTGTTAGGTGAAACCTGCACACCCCATCTTATGTGGAGTGCCGAGGAGATACAATGAATCCCCTTTCACACAAACTGTAACAATTCTGTTACAGGGACAAGCTTACCTTCAATGGTTGGTGGCAGTGATAACTTGTACTGATTTGGTGCACCTTTACCGCAATCTGTGTTTACAGCTGCAGTAAAGGTACCTAAGGGTGCTCATTTTACCAAAATGGCCTCTGACTTTTTTCGCCATTTTAGTGTTTGTCCTTTCTTGTTCCTTCGCCTGACATCCAGGGCGGGAAATTCCTTTGTGCGATTATCATCTTCGGCGGGAGTACCCTGGACTCCCCGCCCAGGCTCCAGTCTGTCGGTGGAGGCAGGAAGCGAGGGAGGACTCCAAAACTCTGCAGTCCTTTGTCTTCTTCCTTGCCTGAATGCGGACAAATCCCAGTGGGGGGCTGGCTGTCCTGATTGGACAACCAGACTGCACCTTGTTGTAAAATTCAGGGAGAGACTTCAGAAGTTGTGCTGTAGTTCCTGTTAAATACTGTGAACATGGAAACTGAAGACAAGTCGACAACTGGAACCAAAACCAAAGAGAATGAAGGAAAAGCGGCTGAAATGATTTCCAGCGACCAAGAGCCTGCTGGGTAACCAGAGCCTGCTGTAGCACTTCCTTCCAATCGACCTGGGGACTCCGAAAATGACTACCCTCACCCAGAGCCTGGTGAGACCCAGTAGACTCAAGAAGACCTGCATTTTGAGCCATCCTACGCGTTGCCAGAGCCACAAATCGAGTTTGAAAAGTCTCAACAGAGTGCTGGCTATTTGTAACGACGAGCATTCAACCACGATTTTCTGTCTTCTTCTGTGCTCTTTGAAAAGGCGCCAAATCCGCAGAACGCATTCAGCCGCAAGGAAAACCTTGCCTAGAGCCTTCTCCATTGATGCCTGCGGAAAAGTTGCTTCTGAGGTCTTGTTTTCAGTCACCACGACAAGGAATCCACTGACCGGGTATTTGGCTGCAGATCCTGAAGTCCTCCTGCTGCAAAATATTCTTCAATGCTGAGGTACTGTGCTGGCTTGGGTATGTACTTACCTTAAGTCTCTTAGGATTTCTGGGTAGCTGTGGGGTTGTTTCTGTGATGTGGAGGCCTTTCATCCAGTGAACCCACTCCCAATGCTTGAATCCTGCTAGGGTGTTTTCTGCAAATCCAGTGGACCCGCTTCGAACTCTATAAGTAAAGTACTCACCTGTTTGCCCAGTCTTCCTAAGGAACTCTGACTTTTGCTACTTAAGAACCAAGTTGACACTGTTTGTTGGTCACTAGATCCTAGCGACCCTCCTTCTGCCAGTGAGAACACTCATGCTCCAAGAATAAGGGAAACGGATTGGGCCTAGACCCTAGATCTAGGGTCTAGAAAAGAAAGTGTTTAAAAGTGACTTACTTGTAAAGAGTTGGTTGGTAACTGTAACTCTAAGAGTAAACAGTTACAAAAGTTCTTACTTACCTTGGATCTGTGGTGCACTATTCTCAAAAGTATGGTTAACATCTTTAGAACTCATTTTCAAGGTATTGAGCTATTACACCTTCTATTCAATGAGAACATATATCATCTATATCATCACCTTACAACTATAAATAAAGATGCATAAAAATAAACCAACATTCCAACTACATCCCAGCCCTAACCTAGAATACAGTGACAAAATAATTACATACAGAACAGACCGACAAACCATGAGACAAACGCACACCCCTATGACTAACTGACCCCCCACCTTCATCACAAATAATTCACAACCTGCACCCCATCCAACATTACACAAAGTTCATGGAAAGGCCCCCACAGTTCCATATAACTTTCCTTTCTATGTTGTCTATGAAGAGTGGTTTTCTCAAAGTTTGAGATAACTTGCATATCCAATAACCAGCCTTCCACCCACGTTTTTTTCTGGTTTTCCAAACCTTCACTATTCGTTTAGTTGCCACTAAAAGAGCCTTGTTAATCCAGCATAAAGACTCTCCATTAATGTAACATCAATTTTTTGTTGACTGCAGAATCACTGCTGACGAATTCAGTGGGAATGAGATGTTCCAGATTGTATCAATCCTGTGCAGCACATCCTTCCAATAATCCACAACCCGGACACAGTCCCAAGCATGTGAAACAATTAACCTCTCTCCCTGACATCCCCAACATTGATCTCCATCAATCCCAATATGTTCATTCGCACTGGAGTCTAGTAAAAACAGCCTACTATTCTTTGATGGATACAGTGCAAATCTAGATCGATCTTAGCCTTAACAGGGACTTTACAAAGACCCTCCCACTCTTTCACAGATGCTCCTACCAAACTCCTCAAACCAAGTCTGCCTTTGCTTCTCCCAAGAGTCCAGTAAACGATCTTCCATTGACATGAGTTTAAGAAAACTTGATACCTTTTGCGGCATTGCATCTAGTAGATTACACATCTCTGGCTTCTGCAGCATTGGCGAGTTTAACATCTGCTGCCTTTCAGATATCACATTCCTCGTAACCCTATATCTACCAATCTCCCTCTTGTTCAGTCCATACTTCTCCCTCAGAATTGTAAAGGACACCATTCCCTCATCACGCCAAATGTCCCCAATTGTAAAAAATGCCTTTGTTAACCCAACTACGCCTATTCAACATTTTATTATCAATCTGCAAACTCGGATCAAACCAAATCGACGCCTCTTTATACATAAACAGACTCTGCCCGCTACCCAGTATCCATGATGTTAATGCGTCCTTTGTAGCCACAATTGGCTGCAAGTTCGCTACCTGTCTTGGCATTTTAACAAATGAATATAGACTACCTGATATGGCTGCAACTTCTCCTTTTCTATTTGTGCCCACAAGGGTTCTAAACTCCCTTCCTCTCTGAAGTAACTGATTTTTTTAACAAAAAACCCCTGGAATAGTTCTCAAGTATAGGATATCCAAATCCCCCCTCCTGAACACTGCGGACCATAATATAGCGTGGTATCTTTGGCCTCTTCCCTGTACCCCACATGAATTCCTGAAATATTTAATCTATACGTGTAAGGGCCTTTTTGGGAAACCGCAGAGGGAGCGACTGTATAATGTACAACACTTTCGGCAGTAGCATCATTTTGATTGCATTCACCTTCGCCAAAACACTCAGCGTAATACGTCTCCATCTTTGAATGTCCCTCTGAAGCACTTCTATTAATTTGCACACATTGTAGTCTACAATTTTCCTCACATCAGGGCTAAAATAAATCCCTAAGTATTTCACACTCACGTTTTCCCACTTACAACTCCAATTCAATAATTGATTGCATGCCGGGGTCTCGCTGACTGGAAATGCTATCGTTCATCCCACCGCCCCAATTAATTTCATGACCCGACAGCAACCCCACCTCTTCAAACATACTCTTCGGGATAGGACCTCCTTCTACCGGAATACGCATAATAATTGTGACATCGTCAGCATAAGCAAGAACCTTAATGTCTCTACCTCTCACACTCCAGCCTCTAATGCTCTGCTGCTGCCTGATATAAGCTAACAGGGGTTCTAACGCTAGGTTGAAAAGGAAATGAGACAAATGGCATCATTGCCTCGTATCTCTGAACAGTTGAAAAGGCACTGACAATTCTTTATTCACCCAGATTCTATCAGTTCTTTCCGATTGTAGGGCACCAACTGCATTAATAAAGGTCCAAACACCATTTCCAGCAGTGTGTAGTTCAGAAATGTCCAGTTCATTTGATCAAAAGCTTTTTCAGCACCTAAAAAAAGTAACAAAATATCCCCAACCTCCGAGTCTGGCAGGCCCATAATGTCTAACAGAGTTCTAATGTTGTCATATCCATGTCGTGACCTCATGAACCCAACCTGCGCCTGATCAATTCCCCCATATATTTATCCAACCGATTAGTCAAGATCTTAGTGAAAATCTTCACATCAACATTAAGAAGTGATATTGGGCGGCAATTACAACATTTAGATGCGTCCCTCCCTAACTTACGAATTATAGTAATAATAGCCTCCTTCATCGATGAACATAAAGTCCATTCAACTAGAAAATGATTGTAAAGATCATATAGCTCTGGTGCCAATAGCTTGTCAAATGATCTATAAAATTCTACTGCAATCTGTTCTTTCCTGGTGACTTTCCAGTATTCAGTTCGCTTATTGCCAATAATATCTCCGGATCGGGGCATCCAACAAGTTCCTACCTTCTTCTGATAAACAAGGGATGTCAATTTTCTGAAAGAAATTAGATAGTTCATGCACCTGTGGGGTTAGCTCTTCAGTTTATAGAGAAGCATAGAACGAGCTAAAACACTCACATATTTCCTTCCTTTTAACTACAATACCTCCAAAGACAGTCAATTTTGGACCTTTCAGAGAAACCCTTTAATTTACTTGCTAGCAGATTGCCTCCTCGATCCCCCTTCCTCCCAATATCTGTTTCATAAAAAAGATACCCTTTTCAACCTGTGCGTCTATCTCACTCTTCAAGGCCTCCTTTATTTCAGCCCTCTTAATCTGATCTTCCCTAGCATTTGACAAAGCATAGCTCCTTTTTTAGATCCCCCAATCCCAATTCAAGTTCTTTCAATTTTGCCCCTCCCATTCTTCTTGCCCTAGCGGTCCAATTAATTAATTCCCCACGAATAGAAGCTTTAAAGGAATCCCATACCACCAAGCTATCTGCCGACACTTTGTTCTCGTTAAAAAAGTTAGTTATGAGGTTGTTGAGTGCCTCTGAAGCCTTCTCCACCTTTAGAATAAATGGTTTAAGTCGCCATCTGAAAACACTAGGCCTACAAGGACCAAGGCTTGATCTAATCGTTACCACTGAGTGATCTGAGAGTGCTTTCTCCCATATTTGCCTCTACTATTTCTTCTTTTAGTCTATCAGATACCACAAAATAGTCTATTCTTGAATATGAGTCATGCACTAACGAGTAACATGGTTAACATCTTTTATTTCCTTAGAAACTAATTCTAATAGATAGATATGAAGGTCAATTACTTAACAGTGATTAGGTGGTGCCTCTTTCCAAAGGTAATGTGTTGGTTTCACCAGATTATTCATGTTAGGATATTTGCATGAGTGTCCCCCAACTGGGTCTTGCTTCCCCTGACTGCCACTAGCCTGTCCAGAATAAGTCTCTATTAGGTTGTTGCCTACCTAGAATAACTGAGTCATTCAGTAAAGTGTAACATAGGCTTTTTCTTTCCCTGTGCTTTTTAGACGGGCACAAGAAAAGTCTTGGGTTCTAACTGTCCCTCATAAGCCATACATAAGTTACTTGTATAGCTGGGAAAGATCTAACCTGGACTCCATTGTGAGATTTAAAAAGTATATGGGTTTAACTTCCCTTATGTTACCTGTGTGCTATCAGAAAATAAATTACAAGAGTTACTGTTCATCTCAATTTGTGTTTCACTGATCTGAAAAGCACCTGTAATTGAATATTACATCCTTAGGTTTTACTCACCTAGCATAACTGTGTGTTATCACAAAAGTAGTTGTAGGTTTTTACTGTACCTGGAATACGTGTTCCACTATTCACAAAAAGTATATTGTCCAGTTAACTGATTATGTGATTTGTACTGAGAGTCACTGTACAACTGGAGGGTCTACCCCTTGCATTACTGAATGTAACTGTGAAAGTAACCATTGGTTTTTACTCCCCAAGAATAGGTGTGACCTATATTGAATGTGTATGAAAAGGATTTGACTTCCCTAGAACTAGTGTTCCAAATAAGGTGTATACTTTGGTCTTTGTACCTTCAAGTATAGTGTTGTGTTTTTATAATTGTGATTACAAATAAGGTGAGATAGTACTTATTTATTGCTAGATTTAACTGGGCCTACTTATATTTAAATAAATCCTTTATTTTTACATACAAAGTGTTTCTTTGGACCATTTGTATTACGATTTCATTTGTACTGATTCTACAGCCCTCTCTCCCTCCAAAGATAAGCCTGGCTGCTCTGTCCACACTCTCCCGTCCCCTGCACTCCCTAATTGTATTGTATAGACAATCAATTCTTAGCTGATTAAATTACGAGTAAAGTAAATCGAATTCAAATCATTTCATTCCTAACACTGTTGCTCATAAAATAGATCAAGTATTTAATTTCATCAAATGTTGGTCGATCTATTGTATTCAGTTAATATTTAGTTTTTGTAGCGATTTATGGAAAATAATTTTTTAGTAGACTGTTTTAAAACGTCAGTTGTACTTACATGTCACTATTCTTACAAGAGCCCAAAAAAAACTAAGAAAATTAGAAATCATGTGCTATGTCTAGTAGAAATGTTACTTGTTTTTATTCTTTTACTTGATGTATTTTGATGAATTGTGGAGAATTTTGATACATTTTGTAATTGTTGGTTGATTTTGTAAAATTGTAAAGGTTTAAACAAACCAAAACAATAAAGATAATAATAATAATATTTAGTTTTTCATTTGTGATCAATTAAAAAACAAAATAATCTTTTAAAATATCAAAACATAACTTTTGATCCTAATTGAGTAAACAATTGAGTAAACAATTTAAACCATTGAATATGCTCCGATCTTGTATCCAGACAAGTTATGCCAATCAATATCCTGTAATATACTCAATCCTCGTTTTCTTTCTCTATGCGTTTCGGGCTATTTTCCTCCCCTTCTTCAGGAGTGGTCTACTCACTTCGTTATTTCACTATTCCAATCTACAGTAAATAATTAATCATAACCTCAGTTACTCTGTACTTGATAATCATCATTTGCTTTACAATACTTATTATTCTCTGCCATGATTCAGAATCTCATAATCACCTGCATTCCTTCCGCTCACAGGATTCCTTTTCAAAAATGTCCTCCAAACAATTGTCCATTCAGTGAATGGAAAAATGCTTCCTACAAAATCAAAACAATGTAGTTGTAAAAACCACTCTCCCACCTTATATACAAATCGATTTCATGATTAACTAAAACCGGATGTCTAAAATAAATGAGTTGGTCTAATAATTACCTGTTAGGTATATGGGGAAACCAGAACCCCCCCCCAATTTCAGAAAAGAAATATAATTTCTTGTTTAAGCTTCTTTATTTATAGCTTGCAGTAGCCATCCTGGGTTCGTTCTATTGTCTATTCCAGAGACTTGGATATGGTTATGATTTTCCAGAGTATCCTGTGGTTTAAATAAAAAGGACTGTGTATCAAACAGCGTTGCCATTTCCCACTACTTTAGATATTGTCTACATGAAATCATTGTCCATGGGTTTCACTTAGTTCTTACCTTATTAGGTATTTAAATGTAGAACATCTGGGATAACGTTCTCTAGATTATTGGTAATGGCAGTCCCATACGGATAGATCCTGTAGAGTAATATACAAGGTTGTATTTTACCACCCAATGTCCAATTGTGTATTAAAAGTAATTTAGTCAGGAGCTAGTCCTATCATGGAGTATATCACTCTATAATATTTATGTAGATCTCATTCTTAACTAAATTAATGTTCTTTAGGTTCCTTTAGTGGTTCTGTCTCCATTCACGCCGCAAAAAAAAACGCGGAATGGCAAGATGGGCGCCATATGTTTGTTTACATTATGACATCATCACGTTATTACGTGATGTCATTCAAGTATTGTGGTCGCGTTATGGCAAACCACGCGTCATGTTAGTAATGTACTTATTTAATTTAACAGTCATCCTATTAATGAAGGTGCTTATGACATATCGATCATGTTCCCAAACTAATGTCATACTCGAATGTCATTTTTACAGTGTGCGGTACCTTATTTACACTCATCCTTGGATTTCAAAACAATTATATATTCTTTGGATAATAAAGACTTGTTAGCACAATCATGGCTTTGTGTGGATACATTGACATGAAACAGTAAAACAGTACATTATGTGTGGTTTACATTCATCCAGGTACTTCAGTACAACACCAGTGGTTTTTGTATGTGTTAACATTTTAACAGTTTTATGAAATCAAACATTTAAATTGTGAACCGCATTCCTATCAGGATTGTTTCCAAATGCTCTAGATGTTTCTTACATATCCATCCTGCTCACACTCGATTCACGTGCTGGTCATCAGTCATAGATTCTTTACTGTGATGACCTTATGTTACAAGCCAATTTCTTATTATTCTCTTAAGTGGTATCCGGTTTTATACCATGATATTTAGATGTATAATTAAATGTTCACAGTGTAACCTTTGATCTCTACGTTGTTCATAATTTTTCGATGAAAGAGCTTTAGGGTATAATGAACTTGAGAGGATTAACTTTAGAGAAAAATAATTTTAGAGGGAAGCTTTAAAGAAAAACTCCCAGATTGTAGTTCTCATTCATACCCCTGGGTGATAGACTATTGAGCTTTTCTATCCAATACATTTCTCTTTGATTCAAAATTTGTGTGGTTTCCTCCACTAGGAGATTTCTTTACCACTTCCAAGATTATGACTTTCAGTTGGGATATATTGTGTTTGTTCTCGTTAAAATGTTGTGCCACAGGTGATCTTGTATTGCTGGTCCTGATATTGCTCTTATGTTCATTCCAGCATTCTTTGGCTTTCCTAAATGTCTGTCCCACATAAAAAATTCCACATGGGCAGCTGAGTCATTAGATAACCGATTTTTAACCACAAGTAGCATAATCCTTCAATTTGATTTTTGTTCCATTGTATGAGTGTCTTACATAGTTGCCTTTGATTATATTATTACAATGGCTGCAATTAAAGCAAGCAAAAGTTCCTGACTTCTTCTGTCTCAATGTTTGTTGTTTGTCTTTTGGAGGCCTTTCCGCCTTAACAAGTTGGTCTTTAAAATTACGGGTCCTCTTGTAGGCTGTAATTGGTGGTTTGGGGAATAATTTGTTCAGTTGTGCACCCATTTCAATAATCCTCCAATGTTTCTTTATCATCCTGGTGATGTGATGGCTCTGTCCAGAGTATCTAAAAGCATATATGAAGGTTGTTTCTCCCCATTTAATTTTGGAGGTCAGCAATTCACTCCTGTCCAGTCTGTTTTTTCTCTTGCTTTCTCGAGGATATCTATTGGGTACCCTCTCCTTATGTATTTCTCAACCATATTTATATTCTCCTCTTCTAATGTTTCTGGTGATGATGATTCTTTTTAGCTGAAGGAACTGATTGTATGGTAAGTTATTCCGTAAATGTTCTGGACGGTGGCTCAAATAATGTAATGAGTTGTTGACATCAGTTTTTTTATGGTATATTGTTGTTGTAATCCCTCTTGGTCCAATCTCTAACTCCACAGCCAAGAAATGAAGTTTGGGTGAACCAACTTCCATTGTGAATTTTATTCTCTCATGTAGAGAATTCAGAAATTCTAAAAATAGATCCAACTCTGTTCTGGTACCTCCACAATTGTGAAAACATCTATAAATCTTTTGCAGATTAGATTGTTTTTCCATCTCAGTTAATTTAGTATTTGTGTGCTTTCTAGGTGATGCATAAATAGGTTGGTATAGGCTGGGGCCACTGATGAGCCCATAGAAGTTCCCGAGACTTGCAAGTAAAATTGGTTCTTGCATCTGAAGTAGTTATTCACCAAAATGATTTTGCTTAGTTCTAGTATGAACACTTTATTGGCCTTGCAGTCGTTGTTTAAGAGTGTCCACTCTAGTGCTTCCAACCCATCTTCATGGGGAATTGAGTTATACAGACTCTATATATCAAAAGATACAAGCAAATCATTTTCTGTGATTTCTGGTAAATTGGTAAGATTATTTAAAAAGTCTGTGGTATCTTTAAGATATGTGGTGGTAGTCTGTACTAAAGGTTGTAATGCTTTGTCTACGTAAATTGCTAGCGGATTGAAGATGCGGTCAGTTCCCACTACAATTGGCCATAAGAGGTGGTGTTTGTGCATTTTTGTAGATTTTCAGTAATCCATAGAACACTGCTGTAATGGGGTGTTCCTTGATTAAGTATTTGTGTGTCTTGTCCGAAATCCATCCTGATTCCGATGCTTTGTCCAGAGTCTTCTTAGTAATGCTGTGATTTGTGCTGTGGGATCCTGATCGATCTTAATGTAAGTTCCTTCATCATCCAATAGTTCTTTAATCGTTTTGTCATAGAATACCATGTCCATGATGACAATCGCTCCCCTATCTGCTGGTTTCAGAGTTAAGTTGTGATTGTCTGCTATTTCCTTAATTAGCTGACTCTGGTGTCTTCTGAGGTTATAATTTTAGATTTTTGAAAAATGTACTTTAATTCCTTCTGCATTTGTTCTTTAAACATTTTAATGCATATGTTGTTCAGTTTAGGGTCAAAAAGGCTTTTAGGTTTTATTTCTAAATATTCGTGTTCTTCTGATGGTATATCCCAGGTGTCACTTGTGTGTCAAAAAATACTTTAAGCCTCATCTTTCTTGTTAACCTGTGAAGGTTTACTTTCTCTTCAAGAAGATTAGAATTTTGGGTCGGTATAAAGGAGAGTCCCAAGTTCAGTGTATCTAGTTGATCCTTAGATAAATGTTTGGAGGAGATATTCACCACTAATTGTTGGGTTTGTTTTTGGACCTTAGGTTTCTTTTTGCTTCGTCTCGCTGTCTTTTTTCAAAAAAAGATGTCGGTTGTGCGTTTGATGTTGTTGCATCCTGTGACGTATGTAAATTCAGTATTTGTGCTAGAGTATTTTCTGTATTCGTTCCGTCTTCCCCACTCGTTGGTGCCTCACTGCTTGGGTCACTAGAGTCCTGTTCTAGTCCTTTTGGATTATGTGGTGGTCGTCTACTTAGTGGTGGCCTTGTCTGTGCGTAATGGTCTTGCCAAGTGTAGACTATATCCTGTATATAATCCAGTGTCCCTCCTAAACATTCGTACCTTTCGCTGCTTAATTTCATTTTTATAATTGTCCATGGATTCATTTACTTCCACCAACATTTTATTCAGGTGTTCTTTATTCTTAAATGTTGCTAGTTCTTCTGTTAGGTCTTCAATTTCCTTATCCAGACTATTCACCGATTTTGCCAATTCTTCAATAGTGAGAAGAATTAAATCAAGAGAACATTTATTAAGGATGTGTTCCCATCTTTTTACGAATTCTGTATTGTCTTTACACAAAGTCGGTTTTAAATAGACTCTAAGGCCTCTCGGTATACATTGAGCTCTATAATATTGGGCCAATGTCGTGGCATGAAGCCTTTGAGATATTTCACTTCCGATAACTCATTCTAGTTGTGTTATTAATTTCTCAGGATTAGTAGCTATTGGTATATTGCTTTCTATGTCTTTTAAAAGACCTAGTATGCGGTTTGCTTCCTTTTCATCAAACGCTAGAGTGGTAGCATATTTTTCTGTCAGTGTGTTGAATTTTGATAATTACATATCTAGGTGTCACTGTCTTTTTTTAGGATCAATAGGAAGACTTGAATTTAATAAGTACATTATTAACATGACGCGCAGTTCGTCATAACGCGACAATAAGAATACAGGAATTACATCATCACGTAATAACGTGACAACATCATAATGTAAACAAACTTATGGTGGCCATCTTGCTATTCCGCGTTTTTGTTTGCGGCACGGCGTGAATGGAGACAGAACCACACAAGGAACCTAAAGAACATTAATTTAGGTAAGAATGAGATCTACATAAATATTATAGAGTGATATACTCAATCATGGGACTAAGATCCTGACTAAGAATTACTTTTAATACCAAAATTGGACATTGGCTGTAAAATACAACCTTGTAGATTACTCTACAGGATCTATCCATATGGGACTGCCATTACCAAGAATCTAGAGAACGTTATTCCAGATGTTTCACATTTAAATACTTAAGGTAAGAACTAAGTGAAAGCCATGGACAATGATTTCATGCAGACAATATCGCAAGTAGTGGGAAATGGAAACTCTGTATGATACCCAGTCCTTTTTATTGAAACCACAGGATAGTCTGGAGAAACATAACCATATCCAAGTCTCTGGAATAGACAATAGGACCAACCCAGGATGGGTACTGCGAGCTATAAACAAAGAAGCTTAAACAAGAAATGATATTTATTTTCTCAAATTGGGGGGGAATCCCCATATACCTAACAGGGAATTATTAGACCAACTCATTTACTTTAGACATCCAGTTTTAGTTCATCATGAAATCGGTTTGTATATAAGGTGGAAGAGTGGTTTTTACAACTACATTGTTTTGATGTTGTAGGTAGCATTTTTAAGTCCACTGAATGGACAATTGGTTAGAAGACATTTTTGAAAAGGAATCCCGTGAGAGGAGGGAATGCAGGTGATTATGAGATTCTGAATCATGGCAGAGAATAAGTATTGTAAAGCAAATGAAGATTATCAAGTACAGAGTAACAGGTTATAATTATTTACTGTAGATTCGAGTACTGAAATTACGAAGTGAGGAGACAACTCCTGAAGAAGGGGAGGAAAATAGCCCGAACCGCGTAGAGAAAGAAAACAAGGATTGAGTATATTACAGGATATTGATTGGCATAACTTGTCTGGATACAAGATCGGAGCATATTCAATGGTTTAAATTGTTTACTCAATTGTTTACTCAATTAGGATCAAAAGCTATGTTTTGATATGTTAAAAAATTATTTTGTTTTTAAATTGATCACAAATTAAAAACTAAATATTAACTGAATGCAACAGGTCGACCAACATTTGATGAAATTAAATACTTGTTCTATTTTATGAACAACAGTGGTACGAATTAAATTATTTGAATTCAATTTACTTTACTCGTAATTTAAACAACTACAAATTGATTGTCTATACAATACAAATAGGGAGTGCAGGGGACGGGAGTGTTCCACAACCTTTACTACTCATATGTACAACCCAGTGCCAGGGTTGGTTTTCTCCCCAACACCCCTTTACTTTAATTAATCATTTGATGTTTGAATTAAACACAGGAGTGCACCAAGTCAAATATATCGTATGCTCCGTCTACGCTACCATGAACTCAGGTGGTACAGCCTTATAATAAGAGTGGAGTCTTGTACTGTCTCAGTTGAATGGTTTTAAAAAGCCCTTAGTTGGACTTCAGAAAAACTGTCCTAATGTGGGGTCCAATGAGTTTTGCAAGTACCATGTTTAGGTACCACCCTGGAGGCGGTTTTGAAATGGGAGGTAATGTCTTTTTACTCCTTCCTTGAATGCCTTAAAGACCAGTACCTTCCACCAGGACACCTTGCTTTGAGCATCGGTGTATGCGGATAGAGCTGCCAGGAGAACCCTGATGGAGTTAAATACTAGCCCGGAGTCTAGTAAGTGGAGCATGTAGTGGAGAACGTGTGATGGAGTACATTCCATCGGGTTAATACTCTTTGACTAGCACCATATTGCAAATCTTTTCCATTTGTTAAAATAACTGTCTCGTGTTTGATTTGTGTGCCTCCTTGAGGATGTCCATACATCCTTGAGGTAGTTTTAAATGGCCAAATTCTATGGCTTCAGGTGCCAAGCTGCCAAGTTCATAGACTGAGGTTGGTAGTGGAACGTTGTGCCTCTGTGCTATGTTAGCATGCTGTTGTGGCACAGGAGTTTGATTGGATCTCACATCGCCAGTTTGCGCATATGTGGAAACCAAGGTTGTCTCACCCACATAGGAGCAGCTAGGATTAGTGTCACTTGTTCCTGGTGCATTTTGTTCACCAACCTGCTCAGTAGCGTAGGCATATTTCCCTGACCAGTTCATTCACAGGGCGTTCCCCCTTGGAACCGTGTTGGGGAAACCTGGATGGGAAGTCTGGGCATTGAGTGTTTTGGCTTGTGGCAAACTAAAGGGCGGTAACCCCATAGGGAGAAGATATCATGTAGGATATTTTTGTCGAGTTGCCACTTGTGCTCTTCGGGTAGAGGATCTCTGCTTAATGAGTGTGCTAGAGAATTGAGTTCGTCTGGAGCATATTGCGACGTCAGGAACATGCCCGCTTGAGTGCCCACTTACACATTTTTTGTGCTAGCCTGGACAGACTTGGGATAGTGTGTGCCCCCCTGCTCGTTTATGTAAAACACGGCAGTTGTGTTGTCTGTGAGGACTGTACTGTCTGACCTGACAGGTGAACTTGGAAAGCGTGCATGGCTTTGAGCACTGCAGGTAGTTCCAAAAGGTTTATGTGATTTGTGTCCACAGGCCATGCGCTGTGTGGTGAAGGTAATAGGCTCCCCACCCGGTGAGTGACTCGTCTGTTGTGATAAGTGCTTGCACTGTCGGGTTGTGAAAAGGTTTTACCTTGAACAGGTTTTCCTTTGTCCACCAGCGTAACGCTTGACTACGGTTAGCGAAACCACCACTAGATCGTCCCACTGATCGCTTGCCTGAGACCACTGTATTCACTAACCCCTCTTTAATTGGACGCACGTGCAACCGTGCGTGTGGGACCAGGTGAATGCATAATGCCATCATCCAGAGCAAGCGCACTGCTTTGCATACAGTTATTTGGCGACCGGATAGATACTGAGGTTATTTGCAGCAGTATGTTTTGCACTATTTCATTTGACGGAAAGACTAGACCCTCTTCTGTTTTTATGACAGCCCCTAAGAACCGTTTGGTTTTGCTTAGAACGAGACTTAATTTGTTCTCATTGATTGAGAATCCCAATTGGAACAGAAGATTGATTGTTCTTTGGGTGTTTTGACTGCAAATTTGGGGGGGATTCCCCTGTTATCAGCCAGTCGTCCAGATAAGGGTACACTGGGATTGATTCCCTGCATAGATGTGCTGCCACTAGCGCTAGTACCTTGGTGAATACCCTTGGAGCGGTAGGCTATGCCGAAGGGTAGCACCGTGAATTGGTAGTGCTGGTTCACTATTTTGAAACGCAAGAACCTTCTGTGCGCTAGGAACATTGAAATATGAAAGTATGCATCTTTCATATCCAATGTTTGTCATGCAGAATTTTAGTGGCTCGACATTGGTGTTTGCAGGGCACAGGTATAGGACAAGGTGCATTAAGTATTTTTTCAGCACAAGGGAGTATATTGAATAAATACCCTTGTTTACTTGGTTTGCCGGGACGATTTCTATGGTGTCCTTTTGAAGCAGCACCTTCACATCTTCCAACAGGATACGTTGTTCTTCCTATGAAGACTGTCTGTCTTGGCGGGTGGTTGGCTGGCGTTTGGATCAGTTCTATGCAATATCCCCCTGCAACTGTGGAAAGTACCCACTTGTCCGAAGTCACCTTCTACTGGAGTAGCATGGGAGGAAACCTGTCGCGGGTGGTCATTGCTTAGGGGACGTTGAGCCCAGTCTTGACGAGGAGGATCTGCCCCTACTTCTTTCTAGACCTTTTTTGGCCTCTTTAAAAACCCTGCTGTGAGGACTGCCCTTGTGAAGAACCTTGGCCACCTTAATTGTAATAAGAGGCCCGTTGGGCGTTTTGACCTCTGAAACAGCAGAGTTAGACCCCCCCCTCTTTGCCCAAAGGGTTTGTTGGTGAGCTGACCTAGGGCTTTGAGTGTGTCATATTCCTCCTTTGGGCTTTTGAGAGCATCCTCCAATGCTTTGCCAAACAAGGTGTTGGGTTCAATGGACATATTTAGGAGGGTTTCTTGGGTTTCTGGACGCTGTGTCCAGGTTGTTTAAGGATGCAGTTGGCTACCTGTTTCCCCTCAGCGATGGTCAATGAGAGCTGTGTTTTCAAGGGCTCTGGGACCGAGTATCTGTTGAGCAATTTCATCCCACTTGTGGCAATTATAACTGGCTAATCGTGTTTTTAGCTATCCTTGACTGGTAGGCTGCCGAGGAAGCTAGCTTCCTGCCCAAGGTGTAGATTTTCTTACTCTCCTTGTTAAGAGGGGCTTCGGAAAAGGCCAGAGGGGTTCCCGCCCTCTTTCTTGTAGTAGTAACTACTAAGGAATCTGGCTTTAGCTACCCCTAATGTATAAGGGTTCTGAGGGGGCTGGTCTGACTTACTTCTCGATGCCCGGGTTGACTGCCCGTGTCAAATTGAGTATAAGCTGCATGCATCTCTGTACAGATTGTAACAGGAGGATAAATTGAGTTGCTGATTTTTTTATCCACAAGGATGTCCTCAACGAAGTCCTTGTCAACTTGGGCTTCTTGTGTGATTTTGAAGTGCTCTGCAGCCTTTACGAGCAGATTATACTGCAACTGGTTGTCTACCAGGGAGTCAGCCACTGGTGGGTCGGTGTGATCTGGGGACTGGATGACGTATAGCCTCCGCTCCAAGGGTATTCATCATTGTAAAATGTGTCCAAGTCCACTGTGTCTCATTCGTCCTCTGGGTCTGTGTATGTGCCAGGGTCTTGATAATAGGTGTCTTGCCCTAGGTCCTGATGTGGCAAGGTGGTAGACTGTGTGGTGTCTAGGCAGGCTTTCTTGGCAGCAGGCTGAGTGCTGCTGCCCCGCTTTGGGTGACTGCTTCCCGCTCCATGGGGTACCCTGAAGATTATGTAGGACCTCAGGGTGGTCATCAAAGAAACTTATAAAACAGGACATTCTTCTCATAACTTTATCGAAATTGTTCTGTGCTCCATTGTGAGGAGCTTGGTAATACAGAGGGGCAGGAGTAGGAAGGGCAGGAGCGGGCTCTGTGACAGGGGGTTTGTTATGGTGCATAGCCAATGAATGGGTGCCCTCTGGGGCAGTGTAATCCCTGCTTTTAGTAACTTGAACTTCTTCAGCCAGGGGCGTCGAAGACTTATGGTTTTTCAACGTTCTTTGATGCCCGGTCGTCGGCGCCCAAGGACTTTGCGGTTTTAGACGCTGTGTCGGAAACAGACTTTACCATCTGTTAGAGGGCCTGGCGTGTGGTGATCGTGACCGCGATGGCCTAGAGGACCTGAAAGTTCGGACCTCCACCTCGACAATTCAGATTGCGGAAAATATATGAAAATGGGGAGAATGTGCAGACGTTGGCGTAAGGGGGGGAGGAGGGAACCTATGGGTGGAAGCGGCTGGCAGGTTACACTTGTATTCTTGGAGTTTATTCAGGGGAAAACTAACCATTACCCTTGCGATAGTGTCACGTAGAAAACTTTGCATGTGCGCAACACTCTCGCTTGATTATCACATTCCAATTCCTAGAAGCGGCAAGGTACACGCACACACACCCACATTTAAATATATCAAGTCAGATCCTTGAACAATTAGGTAGGAATGCAAAAAGCTGAATGGGAGAAGGGCTGCGGCCCAGTACGAAGGCCATACTCATGGGAGCCGGGCAGAGGTCAAACTGCCACAACAGGAACTGAGATTTAGGATGGCAACACACCCCAGAATAAGGAATAAGTTACTTACCTGTAACTGTTGTTCCCCAGCATGGGTCTGGCATGGATTCACATGCTCATGAATATTCCCTGTCGTCATGCTGAGAATCCTCAGTAAAAGAAAAAACAGTTTCACTTTCACTTACAAACTGTCTTTCTCCTATAAACCAATCACTGAGTTCTGGGTCATACTGCCCCCAGCTGACGACTGCCCTCTCCCCCAAGTTCCTCCTCTCGCAGCCATCTTCAGATATGGTAGCACGTAAAGTGGCAGTATGACCAAGACGAGCCGCAGAGGGGCAGGAGGGAGGGCACTATGTGAATCCATGCCAGACCCATGCTGGAGAGCAACAGTTACAGGTAAGTTTGTTTGTTTGTTTATTGAATTTATAAAGCGCACCAGACCCGGGAGTAGCAGGGTGCAGCAAGGTTATGCAAGGCTTACAAGGTTACATAGTGTACAATATGCAATATACAAGTAGTCAAATTTCACAAAAGATATTACAATATACAGGAAGACAAATTTCGCAGAAGGACAGAGTTATTTACATCATAGTATGCAAGCGTATGCAAAAATTTACAAACTCAGAGGCAGGCAGTACTGGCGTGCAAAATAGTTTCAGCAGAAACTAGTTCTCAGTCAGATTGAGGTGGCTAATGAGGGTCTTTCTGAAGTGAGTAGGGTAGGTCAGCTCTCAACTCATGTGGCAGGGAGTTCCAGAGTTTAGCAGCCTTCAAAGGGAAACTATTGCCGCCGATCTTGGAGGATTTGAATCTAGGTACTAGCAGGCAGTTAGTATTCTGGTAGGTCTGCTAGATTTTTTCTAGCTATTCTGTCAATTAGGTACCTGGGTGCAGGGTTGTGCAGTGCTTTGTGTGTCAAGGAGGCAATTTTGAGTTGTATTTTGTTGCGTGAGGATAACCAATTGTATTGGCGTCTAATTGGGGTCATGTGCACTCTTCTGTTGATGCCTAGAGCAGCTCTGATGGCGTTGTTTTGTAGTATTTGGAGTTTTTGGATACAAGATTTATTTGCACTGCTGTAGAGGGCATTACAGTAGTCTAATCTTGAGAGAATTAATGCGTTGGCCAGTATGATGCAGCTGTCGGAGAGGAAGGGCCTACCTGCTCTAATAAGCTTGCACGTGTAGGCTGTGGTGGAAGCCAGTGATTTCAGTTGTTTATTGAAGGACATTGTGGCGTCCAGGTAGAAACCAAGTGTTTTTACCTCCTTAGAGACTGTGGTATTGTTACCATCAATAATAAAGGAAACATATTCAAGACCTAGTTTAGAAATATTGGAGGGGGAACCGAGGATTATCAGCTCTATCTTGTCATCATTCAGACATAGGCCATGAGTGGCCATCCATGCCTGAATGAGGAGATAGATTCTATTCACCAACGCCAAGTCCCTGCCATGATCCCCAGAAAGTGGGAGGAGAATCTGAGTGTCATCTGCGTAATTAGTGTAGGTGACACCCAGAAGGTCCAGATCATCTAACAATGGTTTGGTGAATATGTTGTACAGAGTGGGAAACACGCAGGAGCCCTGAGGGACCCCGCACAGGATTGGGGTGGGATCAGCAGCTGTTGAAGGTGAGAATACTCTGATGGTTCTGTCGCTCAGGAATGATTCTATCCACTTAACAGCGCCTATGGAGAAATGAGCTGCTGTATCAAGATGCCTACAGAGGACCTTATGGTTGACCAGATCGAATGGAGCTGAGAGATTAAGTAGCAGTAGTAATGCTGTCTTCCCTTTATCGCTCAGCTCATCGATTTGAATCTTCAGATCGATCAGTGCGGTTTCCGTCCCATGTAGTGGTCGGAATCCCGATTGTCTGACCCCTAGGAGTTTGAGCTGTTCCGAGGTATTTTTGGATCTGCAGGTATGCAACTTTATCCAGAATTTTGAGTAGAAATGGTACCGTTCTAATGGAGTGGTAGTTGGTGGTGATAAGTGGGTCTAAAGTTTGCTTCTTCAGAAGAGGGAGAACCCAAGATTGTTTGAGATTGACTGTAACGGTGCCAGAGGCAAAAGAGGCGTTGATCAGTTTGGAGATGAAGGGGGAGAGGTCTCTCGCAGCCTCTTTTATGATGTGTGCAGGGCAGACATCTCCTTTCCAATTGGACGGTTTAAAAGATGGGATGGTTTTTTCCACTTCAAGGATCGTTGTTTTGGTGAAGCAGAATGTATTCTTTGGATCAGAAATATTTATATTCGGTGAGGGAGAGTGGTTCAGGTAAGTTCAGGGGCTCTTTCTTATTTTGTAATTTAGTTTGAAGAGTATTTATTTTGTTAGTTAGGGCTTTTTTTTTATCTCCGAACACCAATTCTTGCTTTTGATGCAGATATCGGGTGTGGAGATAGGGGACTCTAGTTCTCTTAAGATTGTAAATAATTCTTTCATACTGGAATTGGAATTGGCAATACGTTCATTATAGGAATTTATTTTTGCCTGGCAGATTTCTTTTTTGTAGTGTGAAGCAATGGACGTTCGCTTCTTTTTGTTCTCATTGGAAGGGCAGAGCCGCCAGTCAGTTTCACATTTTCTTTTTAATAGTCGCAAGTCCTTTAATTGAGGAGTGAAGCACTTATTAAGGTGTGCTTTGGCTTTACTAGCTCTCAGTTTGAGAGGGGCGACTTTGTCCAGAGTCGAGAGCATGATCTTATAATATTCCTGCACCAAGGCACTTGGGTCAAGGTTAGCTGGCAGAGAGTTTAGGGTGGGTAGAATATTAGGGATCACACTGTCCACTGTAATATTCTTTTTCAATCTGGTTAGGCAGGGAGGCGCTACTTGGGAAGCTATGAGTATAGGTCTAGTAGTGGAGAGCGTCAAGGACGCAAGGGAGTGGTCAGTCCAGGATAGGGGAGAAATAGAGGTAATAGTAGCTGTACAGTTATAGTCGGCTACCCAGTCCAAAGTTCTACCCTTGATATGGGTGGGAGCGTTCACTTTTTGTGTTAATCCTAATGCATTGAGGGAGTTTGCTATTTGTAGGGCCTGTTTATCCGAGGGATTATTCAGGCCTAGGTTAAAGTCGCCGAGCAACAGTACTTGGGAGGTGGGTTTGAGATTACTGGCAAGTATGTTATGCAGGTCCTCCTCAAATGTGCCAATGGGCGCAGGGGGTCTGTAAATTACATGCATGGTGAGTGATTGGGAGTTCTTTAGTGGTAGTTTGATAGAGAGGGATTTGCATGATTGCAGGTCTTGGGGGGGCAACTATGCTCATAGATAGACTTTCTTGCTATGATAGCTATTCCACCGCCTCTGGATCCATCTCTGTCTTGTCTAGAGATAGTATATCCTTCTGGGACAGCTAGCATGAGTGCGGGTCCTGCCGCATTGTGCAGCCAAGATTCGGTTATTGCTAGGAAGTCTAGGCTGTCTTCTGTAATTAGGTTGGCTATGTCGATGGCATGAGCCACAAGAGCCCTTGCATTAAGGAGTGCTCCTTTAAGAAATTGATTGTCGGCTTTGATTGCGGTAAGGCAAGAGATAAAGCTGTTGGAAACGGATGCCTTGGAGATGTGTGGTAGTCTGGGTATCAAATGCACAGAGAGTGGGTGAGGTGGTGGGCCATTTGGCAGTGGTGGGTGTTGTGGTTTGGTAGCAGTTGGTCTTCTTATTGGAAGGTGGTAGAGATCTGGTCAGAGGCTTGTATATTTTGGAAGTGTGGCGCGTAATTTAAGATTTCTATTGGACGTAGAGCAAGGGACCATAGTGTAGTCTCCCGAAGACTGGTAGTTGGAGAGGGCAAGGCTGTTAGGCTTAGGCATCATGCTAGGACGGTTGAGTAGGTGGGGTCTATTCTATCTAGGGTGGTACTGTTAGGGTGGACTACTAAGCTGATGATCAGTTGAGGGGTGATAAGTAGCATGAGGATATACAGGATATTGTAGCCTGGCATATTTAGTAGTGAGACATAGGTCACAATAGGCAAAAGCAACTTATACAAGGTGAGCAGGATGCTCTAAAAACAATTCACAGTAGGCAAAAGCAACTTATGGCTAAATGTGCCTACCAGCAGAGTATGCAAGGTGAGCAGGATACTCTAAAAACAATTCACAATAGGCAGAATCAAATTAGCTTGGTACGCCTAAAGCACAATAGATGTGAAAGAGCAAAGTCCCATAAGGCAACACAGATTACAGTGTGTGGAGGCGAATTTTGTTACGGGATCTCTCACATATCACTTTGGTCGCAATCTGGTTAAAGTAGTATGATAGGCAAGACCCAATGGTCACAGACTGGTTACAATAGCAAAGGTAGGCTAGTCCTCCAGTATAACAGTGGGACTATCAGGCTGTAACATATGAGATATATAACATATATTGTGATACATAGTATAATATAGCATTATATATAATATGACATGTGCAGTGACAGGTATGAGGCAACATATTTTGCGCATTGAGACTGGTTTACAAATCCATGTAACAGTTGTGTTGCATTTGGTTAGTTAAATTTGAGACTATGAGGTGAACGTGTCTGATTTCGCTATTTCATACAGATAACCTAGGCATGGCTGGTTCTAAGTGGCCAGGCATAGATTAATGACACAATAGTACCGTGTATCTATGTGTCCGTAACAGTGGTGGTATAGCAACTAGGCTGAATCAGGGTGTACTTGCTACTGATATGCTGGGCAGTTATGCATATTAGGATAAAGATAGACTAAATGCTGATGCAGTCTGAGCAAGTGAGATAGGCTCTTGCAGCGTTAGCATCATAGTGTGATATACTGTTCCTGAAGTTCGTTTGAATTGATTATTTGCAGCCCGGCTGTTTCTGGTTGCAGACTAGACAAGTCATATATAGTTGAGTTACATAAACCGCATTTCCCGCGGATAGGATGCAACAGGACAGGGCTAATTTGTTTGACATAGGTATAGACATAGGTATAGAGCTTCGCTCAGCGAACGGAAAGCAGCTGATACACACAGCCGATCTGCTCGTGTAATCAGGCAGATCAGAGAATGCAGATTAGTAGGTCGGTGATTCGAGGATGTGAGGCATTTGGAAGCCAGTAAATGAAATAATAGATCAAGACCGAGTGATAAGGATTTTTAACTTCACTAACAGATGACTCGCCTCCATTCGCAGACAGGCGCAGACAGGCGGCACCCTTAATGAGTGCCCTTCATGTAGCGCCAGCTCACGCCTTCCGGTGACCCAGCGTCACGGAATTACAGCACAGAGCCAATGGGCTTGCAATCTGTTGCTAAGCAACATGTAAATGCGAGCGGGCCGCCATTCTGATATTCCTTTCCTCTCGTGTTTAAATGGCGGGCGGGCAGGGGCCAGCTGCAATAAATGCACAAATGGTGCGGATGGATCGAAAAGCGCAGACACTTGATTGTAAAGTGGTCAAAGGGATCGATTGGAGATTGATTGCAGATGCTTACCCACGGTTGGGTTCTCGGGCCGTGTAGTGTAGCTGCAGTTCATCTCCCGGCATAGGCATCGCCTTCCGCTCCATCAGGGCTCTTATGTCTGCTCCAGGGCTCCTGCTCGCCTGGACAAGTAACTTGTTCCTTCTCCAGCATGGGGTCTGTCAAGGTTTCACATGCTCATGAATACAGAATACATAGCAGTATTTACATACGCAACCACGGGAGGTGGCAAGGAACTGGCTCACCTCCATGTAGCAGCCCTGCAGATGTCCAGCAGGGGCACACCAGACAGGAATGCCGTTGTCACAGCGTTCGCTCTGGTGGAATGGGCTCTCGAACGGCCGGGTAGCGGTCAGTTTGCCAACCAGTGACAGTGTTGATACAGCCAGAGATCCACCTGGAAATGGAGGCCTTAGACAAAGCTTTCCCATGGTTCACAGGACTAAAGTTCACGAAAAGTTGAGACATCTTTCAGAAACTCTTTGTGCGTGCCACATAGAACTTCAGAGCACGCGCCACATCCAGCGAGTGCAAAGTCCTTTCAGCGGGTGACAAAGGCATCAGAAAAAAACAGGCAACACCAAAGATTCCTTGAGGTGGAATTCCGACAGGACCTTTAGCATGATGGAGTGGTGCGTCCGCAGCACCACCTTCGTCTCCTGGAAGGTCAGATAAGGCTGCTTGCAGGACTGGGCCTTGATCTCACCTACCCTCCTGGCACAGGTGATGGCCATGAGAAAAGCCATCTTCCACGAAAGGAACTTGAGAGGAGCTTGATGCATAGGCTCGGAGGGGGCCTCCAGGAGTCTCGTCAGTACCACGTTGAGTTCCCACGCCAGGCAGACACGGCAGGAACGATCGAAACAGTCCTTTGAGGAACTCCTTGACTAGACGGTGTGACAAAAGAGAAGACCGTCCCGGAGACCTTGTGTAGTGGGAGATAGCCGCCAGATGCATCTTGATGGAGGCATGCACCATCCCCGCCTTGGCCAACAACAAAATGTACGGAAGAACCCGAGAGGCCGTGACCCTCAGGGGGTTGATCATCTGCATCCGGCACCAAGTTGCGAAACGCTTCCACTTGTGCCCATAGCACTTAAAAGTCGACAACTCTCTGTCCCTGGCAAGGACCTCCCTGCATTCCACCGGTAGCTCGTACCCCCCGAACTGGAGCCAAGCCTTCAAGTTCATTGAGCCTGGGTTGTGGTGAAGGATTTCGCCTCCTATGGCAAGCAGATCCAAAACCACTGGCAGCTTGACTGGAGGTGACGTTGACAGGCTGAGAAGGTCTGGGTACCAAATCTGCCTTGTTCACGCCAGGGCGACGAACATCATCCTGCACTAGCACTGTTTGAGATGATTGATGACTCACAGCAGGAGAGGCAATGGCGGAAACGTACAGGAACAGGCATTCCCACAGGAAGGAAAACACGTCCCCCATGCTCCACAGCTGGTGAAACATGCTACGAATCTCTGGCATTTGGAGTTTGTCGCAAATAGATCAATCTGGAGCCTGCCCCACCTGAGGAAGAGGCTGTCCACTTGATCCTGCCGAAGCTCCCACTCGCAGCAAAAGCGCAGCTCCCAACTGGGGGAGCCTGCGATGGTGTTCTTAACTCCCGCTAGGTGAAAAGGAATGAGAAACATCCCCTGTGCGACGGCCCAGTGCCACAATTCCTGCACCTCTCTGGAAAGCGCTGCGGATCTGGTGCCCCCCTGCTTCCTGATTAGAACATCGTGGTGGTATTGTCCGCAAAGGCCCTCACCACCTTACCCTTGAGGGACGGAAGGAACGACTTGACAGCCCAGAACACTGCTCGCAGTTCCAGGACATTGATGTGAAGATCCCTCTCCTCCGGTAGCCACAGACCTCTGGTGTGGAGACGTCCGATGTGGGCACTTCAGCCCACAAGGGGAAGCGTCCGTGGTGACCGTCTCCTGGTATGGGGGACTCTGGAAATCCGTGCCACTGGCAATGTTGGAGCACACGCCCCACCACCTTATCGCTTACTCCTCGTCGAGCACAATCCTGTCTGCGAAGCTTCCGGACACCTGGACCCACCGAGCATCCAGGAATTCCTGAAGGTGCTGCATCCGCAACCTGCAGAGCCGGATCAGGTAAATACACAACATCATGCCGAGCAGCAACTTGATGGTCCGTATTGTGGCGATCTTCAGTGCCAACAGCTGCTGCACCTTGCCCAAAATGGCTGCTATTCTCTCTTCGGAGCGAGCCGCCAGGCAGGAGACCGTGTTGAGCCTGGACCCCCAGGAACAGCGTGTTCCGCAATGGAATCAAGCAGGACTTTGGATAGTTCACTGAGAATCCCAGATTGGTCAGCAGCCGGCCGGTCCTGTGCGTGTGTTCAATAGCGATTTTCCTCGACTTCGCCCGGATGAGCCATTCGTCAAAGGTATGGCTACACATGTATCCCATGCAGACGTAGATGGGCCGCCACTGGTGCCAGGCACTTCGTAAACACCCTGGGTGCAGACTTCAGTCCGAAGGGGTGGGCCTTGAATTGGAAGTGCTTTACCTGTACGACGAAGTGCAGGAACTTCCGATGCTTCGCGGGCATGGAGGTACTCGTCCTCTAGATCCAGTGACGTCAGGAAATCCCATTCCTTGAGTTGGCCAAGTACGTTTTGCAACGTGATCATCCTGAATTTTTGGGACTTGAACTTGTTTAGACGCTGCAGGTCGAGAATGGGCCTCCAGCCCTGGTCTTCATTTTTACTAAGTATCTGGAGTAGACTCCAGAGCCCCAGAGTCGCTTTGGAACAAGCTCTATCGCCCCTTTTCTTAGCATGGCCAGTACTTCCTGCAGGAGCTGACGGATTTGCTGTTCCTGCCAGTCCACTGGTGGTATCTGCAGAAACTTCTGCTGGAACTCCAGAGTGTGTCCGTCGGCGAGAGCATCCAGCACCATCTTTTCCCACTCGCTGACGAAGCCCACGACGCAGCCTCCCACCGGGGTGCATGGGTGGGGCCCCGACGTCCTGGTCCGTTCAATCCTGCTTCGGGCCGCGTGCTGCCTTGGGAGCGACGACGGCGGCCACCTTTGAACACCTTGGAATGAACCCTGTAGGCTTCCTGGGTCGTGGAACAGGAGGGTTGGCAGTACGAGGAAACTTCCTGCCGAAAATGGGTGGCTTTCAACCAGCCACAACGACGGAGGCAGACACCGTTCCCCCATCTGTCAGAACCTGTTTCTGCAAAGTCCAGGGCCACAGTGATGGTATGTTCCAATGCCACCTCGCCCCCCTGGAGACTTTCCAGTGCCTCGGCCCGTTTGTCGGGAAATTACAGCAGCGTGGCCATCGTCGCTGCCAAGTAGATCACCTTTCTACCCATGGCGTCCAACTATTTCCCCTCGCTGTCCAGGGGAACGGAGGCCGAAGATGATGGATTTGAGGACTTCTTCCTTGCAGCCACCAAGACTACAAGTCGGGGGATGGCTGGGAATGCAGGCACTTGGGTGCAGACTCCGGCACCCGGAATTTCTTTTCCAGCCTGTCTCTTTTCGCCGGGGCTGAGGCAGGATTCTTCATCAGCGCCAGGCCCTCATCCCACACGTCGTCCAGGAGAAGCACTGCTTGAATGGTCCTTCTCTTTGCCTCCCGGCGCTAGTCACTTCTGGCGTCAACTGGAAGAGCTCCGGCGTGCGGGCGACCATAGATTGGAACGATCCCACTTCATCCGATGGAGAAGCTCTCGGCGGCCCGGGAGATGCCGCTGTCCTCGTCCGTGTCCGTTGTCGCCTTGTCTGTCCCTGTATCCCAAGGGTGGGGGAGGGCATGTGAGGCAGCTGATGAGGATTGGGGTACCGTTTCCTCTTCGCTGGCAGGGGGGCCGGTACCACCGGATCCAGCACTGGGGGTGCCATCAGCATCCTCCTCTGGATCTCTGACACCAGCATGTGGCGAGTTGACAGGATGTCCAGGGACACGTCCCTGGGAGGTGGAGTAGGCTTGCTGGGCCCAGCAAATACGTCGTCGGCTCGCCGTCGTCCCCTTCAACGATTCCACCGTCGTCGTCCTCGGCATTTCTGCCGTCGTCGTTCCACATGTCCTCCAGGACCGTGTGAACGGACACCATGTCCTCTCCGTCGGAAGAAGAAATATCCATGCCCTGGAGCACGCCTCCACTGCTCCCCACCCCACTTTTGCATCATGAGCGATTGGAGCCGGGCTACCCCCACGGAAACAGACTTGCAGTGCTTGTCCTCGTCTTGGGCCCCCACGGAGGGAGCACCCTCAAAGGACTTAGAAGCCCGCTTACAAGCCTGCTCCTCGGACCAGACAGTCCTGGTTTAGGCATGCCTCTGCTTGCCACAAAGGATAGAGGCCTTGGCGTTAAGTTATGGCACCAATCTACTGTGCCGATCCTTGATGGTGCGTTTGGTGAATCCCAGGCAAATTTCGCAAATCCGCTTCCTTGTCATCCGGATGGAGACAGTAGAGGCAATGGAGTGTTTGCCCTCCACAAACAGATTCCTCAATCCGCAGCTGGAGCAGAGCTTGGAGAGAACTTCCGTCCTTCTCCTCCGACATGGTCCAGCGTGTGGTGTAGGCCCGATGAAAACTCAACAATTCTTGCTCTTGAGGGGTGATGAAAGATGCTGACAAATGGATCCCCGGTTGTCGGTCAAAGGAATGAAAGAGCACCCAGGCTTCATTTGACAAAAATGTGCATTTTTTATCAAAAAAGGACAGAAACGCAGATAAGCTCTCGGAGCAAAACACAAGGACTGCGAACACTTGAACGTGCAGTAAATATGTGAAAGGTGGCTGCCAGATGGGGCTTAGGGAGAGGGCAGTCATTGGCTGGGGGCAGTATGACCCAGAGCTCAGTGATTGGTTTATAGGAAAAAGACAGTTTGTAAGTGAAAGTGAAACTGTTTTTCCTTTTACCGAGAATTCCCGACCTGACGACGGGGAATATTCATGAGCATGTGAATCCATGCCAGACCCCAAGCTGGAGAATGGTCATTCCATTTGAACTACCAGATGTACAGTAATAATACCCTTAAATCCTTCATGAAGTGGATGGATTAACGAGACACCAGGCTTACCTCTTGGGAGAGGTAACTGATACTGGGGGCCGTAGAGAACAACAAGGTCCGTGATTTGTACCAGGGAGAGCAAAGAGCGATGCCAATAGGACTGCAGCGAGAGGCATGATAGGGGCGCCTGAATGTGTGGGATGAGGAAAAAGTTGTTTTGTTTGCAAGGACCAGACTGACCTCGAAGTTCTCTGCAGAGTTCATGTTGGCGACCATGTGCACATCACGTGGTTAGAAGTAAGTAAAGACAGGGTGGAGCCATTTATAGTTTAACCAATTACGTTGCAGCGCTTTGAGGTGAACAGGCTGTCACCAACGTGTGGAGAAGATGGAGAAGATGACAACCAATTGCAGAAAGGCCTATATGTGACTATTAGCATGTAAATAGGCGGTTGCCAATGACGGTGGGGGGAATGAACACTGTATATTGGATACGTTATGAATGATAATGTGTATGTTTATAAAATGAACTACACTTTGATGACGAGAGAGAGCTTTGTGGCAGTGGACTACTATACCCTGTCACCCTTTCCTTTTTGTATACAGAATTAAGCCTTTTTTCCCCAGCGGGTTGTTTTTTCTATGTCTGGTTGTTACCTTACAAATGCTACATTTTAAATTGATACATCAAATATACCACACTCCTGTTTAGATACAACCCTTCTGCTCCAGGGGTCTGTAATAGGTGCAAGAAACAAGGCTGACTTCTTGCATTACAATAGTTAATTCCCAAAAGACAATTCTTTTTGGCTGGATGCTGTCAATAAGCTATCCTCCATTATTGATTTCGAGATTTATCCTGACTTGCTGCTTTGTCTTTTTGGCCAGCCTCTTTCGAATGGGAAAACAATTGACAAATGGGATAATCTGGTGCTATGACTGGAAAACTCACTATTATACTGGATGCAGAACAGCACACATCTACTGAAACTGCCTGGTTTCATGAACTAATTTGTGCTAACAACTGTAACAAAACTTTATCAGGAGTTATCCCATCCACTAAGTTGCACCAAGGATATTTGGCTTATCTTCCGCCCATATCTATGCAAGTTGCCTTAATCCTTAATGGACTCTATTCACACCATTTATGCAGCACCTTATTTCATTACTTTAACAGTACTGGTTGCATTACTTCCGTTTCCAATGGCTCTCTGTACGCTGTGTAATAATGAAATAAGAAAATTCAATGAAAAGATTTTTTTAAAAGCAAAAAGAATGGAGGAAATCTTACAAACGGTAGCTTTGTCTGCATATTAAAATGAGAATAGATGCATACCCAAAGATATTGGATTGTGTGGTGTATCCAGCAGTCTCTCTTTGTAGACCTCTGCAAGATTTCTTAGTTCAATTAGAAGATACCCATACATTTCCTTGAAGAAAAACAAAACGGACATAGATGACATGAAATAGTTGGGTAAGAACTTGCTGTACTGGTAATAGGAATCAGCAAACAATTTCTCACAATACATTTCTTTTGTGATTTTGTAGTTATGAATGAACAAGTTACTTACCTGTAACTCTTGTTCTCCAGCATGGGTCTTACATGGATTCACATGCTCATGAATATTTCCTGTTGTCATGCTGCCCCTCGTAAGCTTCTTTGAGGGCCGAGACCAATCAACGGGATATGTAGGCCTTGGAGGCCCGATTTCCCTGTCTAGATCCACCGAAGGTAACGAAAAGTGCATCCGACTTACGGAAGCCCTTGGTCCTGTCGAAGTAGAATGTAAGGGCATGCCTGACATCGAGGCAGTGCAGAACTATCTGTGCCTCGTCTTTGGGCTCAGCAAAAAACATAGGCACCACTATCTCTTCGTTCAGATGGAACGCGGAAGGCACCTTATGTAGGAATGCTGGGTGCGTCCGCAAGACTACTTTATACCTGTGAAACATAATATAGGGCTCTGAGGCGACCAGCGCCTGGATTTCGCTTATCCTGCGAGCCGAAGTGAGGCCGACTAGCAATGCCGTCTTAATGGTAACTAGCCTGATGTCCGCGGGCGCCACTGGCTGAAATTGTTTGTGCACCAGGGCACACAACACTATATTGAGGTCCCACACAGGGTGTGGCCTCTTGATGGGTGGGTAGAGTCTGACGAGCCCCGTTCGATGCTTCTTGACAATCGTGTTGGATGAGGAGAATACCTCTTCCTCTGAGTTTCTGTAGGCCCCAATGGCTGCCAAGTAAATGCGGCAAGTGTCTACCTGCACGCCCGAGTGGGTGAGGTGCGCCGAGAAGGAAAGCATGTCGTCCAATGTACATGCAAGGGTGATGATATCCTTAGAGTCTGCCCAGTGGCAGAACCTGGTCCACTTGCTCTTATACTGGGCCCTGGTAGCTCTGCTCTAGATGATCTCTAGATTAGCCTGGGACAGGCTGAGGTGTCCTAGCATGACCTGCTCAGGAACCACACTGACGGCTAGTTTCTGTGGCGCGGGGTGAATGATACTGCCCCCTGCTGCACCAGAAGCTGCGCTGCGCCTGCTGGAAGGCGAATGGGAGGTCTCTCCGAGAGGCTAATCAGCTCCAAGAACCATGGCCTGGCTGTCTGTCCATGGAGCTATCAGAATGACGCTGAGGGGGGGGGGGCGCTGTTGTGCAGCTTTGAAAATGGCTGCTTAGCTTGCGAGCTCTGCATTGCACACCAAGAAGATACGCCGTAAAGGCGCACTAACTGCACTGTCCGATCCCATAATGCTCCATTTTACAGAAGCTGTGGAGCACACTTGGGGCGATTCTTGGCTGATTTACTGGCCTTGGTGCCGAGCTGTAGCTCCCTGCGCACCTCGGCCCGTGGGTCCCACGGAGCAGTCATGCTTCCTTGCCTGCCTCTCCTTGATGACGCCGCCCCCATGTGTATCCAGGAGCGAACTGCGACTTCCTTCTGACACTGCTGGGGAGATCACTACCGGCTGCTGGGTAGTTCTCGGCCTCCCCCCATGCAACATATCCAGCGAATGCCCACCAATTTGACCTGTTCATCAGCGGGGCTGTGAGCCCCCGGCACTGGCATATGGGGGGCCGGCGGACCCCCGCAGCGCACTCCTGCAGGCTCCTGACTTTGGACCACGCGGCCCGCTTTGAACTGGGGGCAGGCTGCGGCCCCCGGCCGGATACAGTCGATTGGGCTCGCTTGCCACCAACGACATCATCTGCGATGCGGCGGGGTCCGTGGTGGCTGCGCCGGGCCTGGGCGCTGCTCTACTTTCCTCAACACGCCTGAGGCCTGTGCCGTGGCCCTGGCTGTGCTGGCCCGCCTCTCCCCGAGCCCTCTGCTTGGTGAGTGGGCGCCCACCCTCTGATAACTCGGGTGAGCGGGAGACAGCTGTTTTTCTCTGCCACTTCCCCGCCTGAACTTGCCTGGCCGGTGCTGCCTCCGAGGACCTAGCCGCTTGCTCCCCCCACGCCTCCTCACATTTAAAATAAGTGCCGGGCTGCGCTGACGACCCTGCTGGGGTCCTTGCTTGCTTGTGACTACTGCAGGGACCATTGGGCCCTGCTCAGTGCATGGATGTTTGCCCATGCCACGGCACCGATTAGGGTATTTTAATTATAGGTGATGGGGCCTCCTGTGGCCTAGTGCTGTATTGACTGCTGCAATCTGGGGGAGTGGAGCCTCAGTTCTGACTCTGTACTCTACTAATCCTGTAGAGACTCCCTAGGCCACTGTAGCCTGGAAGGGCTGGCCTTCACTATGCACAAGCTGCGGTGGGCCTCCTGCTCCCCCATTGCTCACTGATCTATGGCCATCGTATATGAGACCTGGCACCTGCAGCCTCGCCCACGGAAGGACGCTTGAACTGACCCTCTACCCAGCCTCTGTGCATGGGGAGCCCCCCCATCATCGTCCGCTCACCTCCTACTGCTCTGGGCCGTTCTATTGAGCTGGGGCCACCCACTCTCTGCCTTCATTGTGCCTGCTGTCCTGCACGGGGAGATATAGCAGAATCCCTTTACTAAAGTATATATTACAACTTCACAGCGAACTTGAACTCAGTGCTGCTCTGTTTGAGTTTGGACTGCGACGGTGACTCCTGTGGATGTGCCTTTGGCTCTCTCTCCTCACTGTGCCCTGCCACGTTCTTGTGTTGAGCTCTAATCCTCTTCCCCCGCCCACCCTAACCATATCATCGAGGCCGGACGCTGTCAGAACTACCCCAGGGCACTACATACAAAATCCTTGGGCCTACGTCTGGCCACTAACTGGGTTGGCCGCCAACGGGTACTGCACGGCGGGGACGCTCACTCGTTCGGACGATGTCTAATAAATCTTGTGCAGGGAAGAACGTGGGCACTATGGACAAATTTACCAAAACAACGCCTAGGCCCGAGCAGGAGCAATCCACATCATCTCAAAGTGACGCAGCAATACCTGCTGCGTCACCAATGCCTGATTTAACCTGCATGATGGAGTCCATGGCTACAAAATGTGCGTCCTTTCATGAAAAGTTGGATGATATCAATGCCAATGTGGTGTCACTTAAAACACAGATTGATCATGCAGGCACCAGGATCACTGAAGCTGAGACCAGGATTGGTGCAAATGAGGATGGGATACTTGCACTTGAGATCCCCTCACCCACGATATGAAACTCGTCAAGTCAAAGTGCGAGGACCTTGAATCCCATACGCGAAGAAAATAACATTTGTATAAGTGGTGTGCCCGAGAATGCCCTAGCAGGTAAAATGGGGCTAGCTGTAGAGAACCTGCTGAAGAACCTGCTGGGTAATCCTGATCTTTCCCCTTTCTTCGCTGTAGAGGGCCCACCCCGCCCTTGCCCCGCGCCCCAAGCCGGGTGTCATTCCAAGGCCCATTATAGCAAAAATCCTGCGCTACCGAGACCGTGACCATCTGCTCCGCCTGGCGAGGGAGCGGAAGGAACTGCACTTGGGCTCTCAGATCATTAGAATATATCCAGACTCCTCCACTGGAGTGCAGCAGGAGAGGCGCCAATTCCTGGGAGTAAAGAAGATGCTTAGGGAACACAACATTCAGTTGCCATGCTGTTTCCGGCGCACCTTAAGTTCACTTTCAATGGGAATCTTTACTTCTTCACCGTCCCGGACAAAGCAGTGAAATTTATTGAGGCTCAGGTCCCCTTGAATAACTCTGCAGATGATGTTATGAATAATGACTGAATGTAGACCGTGATCTGCTTGCTGGTTATGCCTCTGTGTCCTGTTATTCTCCTTCTTATGTGCTGATAGTGTATTAAGAGATGGTGTCCGCTTAATATATATCAAAATGGGTGGTGTTTTACCACGGGTCGTAATGGTGTTGCAACGCGTCAGCAGCGCACCCCACTGCGGCTGCAATGGTCACCCTGGTGGTTCTAATGTATGCAGGCCCCTGCTGGGCATGTGTCACGAGTGGGCCAAGTTGGGGACGGCCCACTCGGCACTGCTGGTTGGGAGTGAGCAGTGAGGGTTGGGGTGGACTTTCTGGGGGGTTGTTATTACAAAAATGAGAAGAATTCCCTGTTAGACTATTCGAGCCATCACATAAAACATTTACGTGATAACCTTCCATTTGGCCAATTTTTACGCCTCAAAAGGAATAGCTCGGATAAAGAAACATACGAGACCGAGGCTGCTAGTCTCAGTAAAAAACTTAGACAAAGGGGCTACCCCAAAAAATTGGTGAAAAAATCAGCAAAAAGGGCTTTTAATAACAATCGTGAAGCATTACTTGAACCAAAACCTGCTAAACCCAAAGATGATCGTATTGTCTGTGTTAACACTTTTACAGATCAGAGTTTTGAAATCACCAACATCATCAAGAAAAATTGGAAAATCTTTGAAACCACTCCTCTAACTATGCCACTGCCTATCTTTGCGTATAAAAGAAGCACCACTATCGGCAACAGAGTTAGCAACAGCAAACTTAAAGGTCTTAACATCCCTGAACCTAGACTTACCACTTTATGGGGTTTTCATGATGCCATCGGGCATTACCCCTGCGGCTCATGCGGGGTCTGCAAATTGACTTCCAAAACGAAAATGATTGATGTTGGCCTTTCAAAGCTCCGGACCCAAAAGAACTTGACAAATTGTAACACTGAGTTTGTGGTGTATATGATCACTTGTAAATGTGGACTACACTATGTGGGCAAGACCACTCGTAAAGTAAAAACCAGAATCATGGAACATCGAAGCTGTCTGAAGAATAGAACTGAAAATGCTCCCATGGTGAAACACTTCAACTTGCTAAAGCACAATCATGAGGACTTTAAATGGACTGTACTAATAGCCCTTAAAGGTACTAACTTTTCAGCTCGTGAAAATAAACTGTTGAGGATGGAGCAAAAAATGATATATACGCTGCACAGTGATGTGATTGGTCTCAATGAATCTATTGATTGGCAGAATATTTAGCCATTTCTATGCTTTGGTCTTATTCTATCACAGTGACGTTTGCACATTTTCCATCTAGACTTATATATGTCGAGTACACCTCTGTGTAGATTTTCTGTCACTCCCCTCCACCTCTGTTCACGCTTGGGCCACTGTCTTGCAGGCACTTACTCTACTTCTCAAGATGGCCGCCGTCGTGTCCCTTGTCTTTCCAGGCTCAGGCCTCATTTCCACTAAACATAGAGGTAGGACTACCAGGTAACTATGACTACCTGCTAGCATCGGCGGTGGCGAGCCTCCTGAGCCACTCGGGGAGTTGTTCCCGCTGAGTACAGAGCACTTATCCTCTGGCGGTTATTATGTTCAGGGTAAGCGATATTAATTTTTATTTCCTAAGCGCTCATGAACAAGTTTAAATGAGATGGGTTACGAGCGAATATTTATGCTAGCTCCGCTCGTTTGTTTCTATTTTCTTTTAGTGTCGAACGAAGGATTCCCGCTGAACTGTTGCCTTTATGGGCTCTCCTAAGGTATACCAGTGTTGCTTTATACCTCACAGTAGCACATCCCTGGGTGTCATCTTCGGGTTCGGGACATATTTGACCTTCATATTCCTCTTCACTTTTCGGAGCGATGCATGGCCCTCTCAGTATTTTTGAGCACTGTTGTGCGTCTGTATTTGCACTTTAAGCATTTGCACTTTAAGCATAGCGTTTTTCTGACTTGCATAACTTTACCGGTTATGAAATGATTCTATCATTTTGCTCGGCGATCCCCTCACGTACCTTCGTATTTCTGATGTATCCTTGTGACGTCCGCCACACAGTACTTTACATCTGCATTTTTGGTCTCCCATTCTGTTGTGTGTTAAACACAATTTCTGCTTTTCTGTGAGCGACTCATTACGCTCATAAGGTATTTTTTTATCTCCTGTAGGATTGACCATATGGTCTTCTACCTCCTACTATTCTGAGTAGCGAGCACCCACAGGCGTCATTTGAGGTATTTGTTTCCTCTTTTTGTATGCCTCTGTTCATAGATTTTGAACTTTTCATAGTATCTTGCTACTCACAAGCTGACTATTTGTTTTTCTGTTTTATCCTCTCAGATGCTTTAGAGTGTTCACTGTTATGTGCTATATTTCAACTGTTACTGGGTTACGTTAATATTTTCCTCCTGATGAATGTTCCATACTTGTTTTAGGAACTGAAACATGTTGAGATACCTCTCTGTATTGTAACCAGAGATCTAAATTTATGACACATTGATTCCAACGGAAGTAGGGTACTATACAATCTGTTTAATAGGTACCCCCTAGTGCTCTTTCAACACACTGGTTTTGTAATTAGCCGAACTAGTTTGTCACGTAACTTCTGTTTTAGTTTGTTTTTTTATATTGAATATTGTATGTTTTGCACTTTGGACCACTTCATTGAATTGGTTGTTTTACTTCTATGACTTATTATTAAAATTTGATTTTAATTGTGACTGGTCCCCGATGTGATAAATTGTTTTTCTGTACCTCTGGCATCTACACTTTAGCTTTGTCTCTCTCTATATATATATAGGCTGTGGCTGAGCAGCCAGACTTCTCTCAAGAAGAGTTAGACAGTATATAGAGTATACAAGATAGGTACCAAAATACAGTAGTACAAGCAAACACTGACCAGAGCTTGGGTATAAAAGTATATAATTATTTATTTAAAAACACACGTTTGTAAAATACACTAACATTAATATGGCAAGCAAGTTCAAACACAGTCACTATTAATATTTATACATCCCTGATCACTTATTGAACAAGTCTTAATTAAAACACCACTTGTTTTCAGACAGAGGTGAGCGCTTAACCTAAGATGGCACTCCAATAAGTTCATTAAAAAGGGAGGGAACATACACAATACCAACACTTTAGGAGAACCAGAGCAAGTCAGAAAAGGCAGAGTCTACAGAGGAGCAAGTAAGTCATAGGCCAGGCCCACTCTTGGTGAGAGCAAGGCGGAATGTGTCCAAGATAACACAGTTGAATAGTACTTTTAAAGAGTCTTTGCACAGAGTTCAAAAATGGTTGGATCAAGTCAGGAAAAGTTAGTTAGTAGGTCCCAAGTCACCCCAGGATAGAAAGTCAAGGACCAGACGGGACACAGTACCTCAAATGGTGAGAAAGCTCCAGCGGGGGCAGTTGTTCCTGGCAGCGAGTGCGAGTCGGTGCTTCGTCCAGGGGAAGAGAAGATCTCGACGTGGAATGCCAGGGAAGAAACCAGCCGCAGAGTTTCCCGGTTAAAAGGTACTACCCTTTTATTCGCACGAGTGGTGAAGCGTGGCTATCCGGCCGCCGGGGTGCTTGGCACGGGCGATTCGACCACGAGACGATCCAGGAAGGCGAAAAGAGGACGAACGGGTTATCCCCACCAGTTCAGAGGAAGACGACTCTCCGGGATGAAGATCTTCTCTGTCGTTGGGAAGTGGTGAGACGGTTCATCAGGGCTCCACCGGTGGTGTCTTCGTTGCAGGTCGGCTCAGCTTCTCCCTCTTCGGATTCTTTGGTCCTGTGGCGACTTCTGAAGTTCCAGTCCCCAAAGCCCTGCTTTTATGCAGAAAACCCCCATTCATCAGTCCTAGCTGTCACTCAAACATGCTAAGTGGTGAGCCGGCAGGCTCACCACTGGGCCAGTCACACAAGAGTGCGACTTGAGTTGCTGAGGCAACTCAGTCCAGGGTGCCTAAACCCCCCCTCCCACACATCCTGTAGACCCAGACAGAGTGGCACCACTTTTGGAGGCTTCTGTGGAGAAGCCCGCCAAAAAGTGGAACAAAGGGCTCGACTTGGGTTGGAGTTACAGAGGCGAACACAAACGCCATTTTAAAATCGAGTCCTGGCAAAAAAACAACAACCGGGGAATAAATATTAAATAACCCGGCGGTATCTTTAACATTGCAACAAAAAGTGGTGCGTTTAAAATGAATGGGAAAATCCCATAGGAAATATTCCGGTGGAATATTTCGCGTGGTAACCACTGCCACCAGCCAGAAACTCAACGAGGGGGGACTGCACAGTGCCCCCTCGAAAGGGGCAATCTAATTACCCCTACCAGTACTTCCACACTATGATGGTTTGTACTGGTTATGTTCATAATTTAAGACTAGTAAAGTCAATGGTGACTTTACATGCCCTGGGAGACAGTAGTCAGTCCCAGGGTATGGAGTCTATGTTTGGGGGTCACTATGACACCCCTGTGTTACTGCACTGAGGGTGCTGTGTAACACACTTACTAAAAACCATATGAAACCCTATGGAGTAAAAGACCCCATAGCCCATAAAACACATTACAAAGTCAAAGGATATCTCAAATCATGTCTAAGAGTGGGAGAAAAAGAGTCTCACTCTTAGCAGGAGAAAAAATAAACCCCAAAAATCCAACAAAGCTGCTGGGGGACTCACTAGGTTTGGGAAATTAGCCTTAACAGAGAATTCTCCCTAACACTGTGCTCGGATCCACCTGCCTGCATGACTTGGCGCTTTAAGTCAGAAGCTCTAAGTGACATTGTGTTCAAAGCAGAGATCATGTCGGACATTGAGACCTTTTTTTAATATAACACAGCCCGGTACGGAAATAGGTGTGCGTTGGGAGGCCTTTAAGGTCTATATAAGGGTGATGTCCATTTCGAGGGAGTTGGGGATACTAAAGTAATTAGAAATGACCTTCGCCGTTCTGAGGCCAAGCTCAAAGACCTGGAACGGGAACGTGCAACGGCCGCTACCACCACCAAACTAGCACAGCTAAGGGAGGAGTTGGAGTCCTTCGAAGCACACACCCTACGTGAGATACCCCATTTCTCTCGTCCTTGTGCAGCAAGAAAATATGGGGAGGGTGAAAGGCCGGGAAGAATTTTGGCTAGACTGGTCTGAGTGGAGGAAGGCCATACCCAGATCGAATGTATCAAGGATGCACAGGGAATCCCCCAATGGTCTGACCAACAGATACTGGAGGTTTTCTCAAAATTTTACTCTGACTTGTACACACCACATCAAATACACACAAAACAAGATACATGCGAGCTACTTGACTAGATTCCCATGACGTGCATTTCACGATCAACCAGAGACCAACTTGATACCCCATTTCCACTGGATGAAATTGTTAGGGCCATTACTGATCTGCCTAGGGGCAAGGCTCCCGGGCCGAACGGACTCACCTCTGAATTTTATCAGGAGTATATAGCGCTGCTTGCTCCAAAACTATGAGGTTTGGTCAGCATCCCTCCGGGCGTCTACACTCCCCCCTTCCCTATGAAAAGCAACTATAACTGTCCTTCTTAAAGCTGGCAAACCTAGCGACGAGTGCGGATCCTATAGGCCCCTGTCACTAATGAATACAGACAAAGATATTTGCCAAGATTATAGCGGACAGATTCCTGCCAATCATGCGCACTTGGTACATGAAGATCAGGGCGGCTTTGTCCCTGGGAGGTCGATCGCGCTCAATATCAGACGGCTCTTTAATGTTATGTCCAGAATTGACCAGAGTGCTGAGGCGGTTGCTGTCACGCTAGATGCCCAAAAGGCCTTTGACATGGTTTCATGGCAGTATATGTGGGAAGTCCTGGGGAAAATGGGAGTGGGCCCGGATATGATTAGGTATATCAAACTGCTATACACAGGTCCCGTGGCTAGGGTTTTGGTAAACTCCATACTCTCGACTTCTTTTGCACTACTGAGAGGCACCCGTCAAGGTTGCCCGTTTTCCCCCATTCTTTTTGCGTTGATTATCGAGCCAATGGCTGACTATATACAATCCTGCCATGTCTGAAGGGGAATACGCCTAAAAGGGATCCCTGAAATCTCGGACGACGTATTGCTATACGTTAGGGACCCACCCACTAACCTGGACCCCATCAAATGGGATGTAACGCGAATAGGCACCTTCTCTGGCTTTACGATTAATTATTCCAAATCGTAAATATGCCCGCTAACTAGTGCAACTCAGCAACCCGAATGCGAATATCCGCTCCACTAGGCCCCGGGGGAAATCAAAAATCTGGGGGTCTAGGTGTCATTATCCAAAATGTCCTTGCTGACTGAAAATTAGACGGCAGCTGTGCAATATACTGAAACCAAAAGAATGAGATGGCACTCCCTCACTCTCTAGCCGGGAAACTATCACTAGTAAAAATGATTCTTGTTCCTAAGCTTCTGTCTTTGCAAATGTACCGGTGTAGCCAGGGAAACAGTATTTTGATAGATTATACAGATCGGCGCACAATTCCTATGGCATGCCGGCACAGTCGGCAAAAAGTGGAAACATATGACCCTGCCATATGAAAGAGGGGACTTTACCGCTCCTAACCTGACATTATATTGGATCGCAGCACAAGCTCAATATGCTACATACTGGTACACGCAGCCAACCGCCCTACCACATGTTAAATTGGAACGGAGTGCAGCGGCAGAAGTAAACATAATGTTGCTAATTCTTTATCGTACATACAAAGACTACTCTCCATCTGACCCCGTTGCATCCACATTATTGTCGTGGGAGCGCCTACTAGGCCCGGTGGCAGAGCTGCGCCCTTACTACAAACTGCTTCCCATATGGGGGTTCCCAGGACTTGCACCCAAGCATGACACTCTTCCCTCCACGCACTGGGAAGCGCTGGGATACCAGGCATGGACTGATTTATTCCCCGAGGGCAAGTTCATTACCCCGCAGACATGGCGACCAGGACACACTGGAACGGCACTGGAGATGTTGCATATTACAGACTCTGCGCTTCGGTGCAAGCCATGTGGTCGTCCTTCACGGACAAACCCCCTGAAATGCCTGAAATACACTACATAGCCAATTCGGGACAGGCCGGTGGGGTGGTATTCTCCTTATATAAAATACTATCAAAATCTCCTGATTCGCCCTCTAGGGTACGCAGTGAGTGGGCTGATAAGCTTGACCTTGAGATCTCGGATGAAGCTTGGAAGAAAATGTGTTCACACACACGCAGGGCCTCCCTCAATTTTAGGTACCGCTGCATGCAATATAAAATACTGAATATGTTGTACTATACCCCACATAAACTTACCAGGTTCTCTCTGAACCAGATATATACCTGCCCAAGGTGTCAGATGGAGGCAGCGGACCACATGCATGTGTTCTGGTCCTGCAGTGGCCTCTGTGGGTATTGGGATGAGATTTTCAGGGTCCTCTCGGAGATTGTGGGGGCTGCACGTGGTGCGGACCCTACCAGTGTGTTTGGAATAAGCGATGATAGTGCCAAGAAAATGTCTACGTTTCTGAATATAAGCTGTGTGGTGGCCAAGAAATGTATTCTTAAGTGTTGGAAATGCCCCTCCCCACTACTTTTAAGATGTGGGTGAACGCATTCACTTGGGCTCAGACATGTGAAGAGAAATATATCAACTCCCTACCATCGCAAAATCGCCCTGAAAATGTGTGCACTGCATTTTGTAGCTACCTCAATATACAATTCAATAGTGGATAGTCATTGCCTATACCTGCGGCCTCCACTGTCACCGTTTAAACCATGTGGCGTTCTGAAGACTTTATACCTCTGGAATCTATGTCAATGTATTGTTGTCAAAGCGTAGTGTAACTGGTGCTGCTCCAATTGTATAGTACAGCTTTATTGAATGTGCATGTCGTATGCTTCCGCTACTAAATAAAAGTAAAAAATAAAAAAAAGAATGACGCTGAGCTGGGCGAGACTCCTTGATCTTGCATATCACCCTGTGTATCAACGGCGTGAGCGGGAAGACGTATGCTGTCATGCCGTTCAACTGAAAGGCGTTGCCCGGGTAGCCGGGCCCTGCCAGGAGGTGAACTGTTGGCACTTCCTGCTGTGCCAGGAGGCAAAGAGGTCCACCCGGGGGTGTCCCCATCAGCTGAAGATCTCCAGCAGAACAAGGTTGTTTAGCTGCCACTCATAACTGTCCGCTCCCAGTGTGCTGAGCCTGTCTGCCTCCAGGTGACTTGTTCCACATCTTGATATTTTTGGGCTGGGAGGTGGGAGAGTAACTTTGGGAGGGGGGAGGGTGGGTCCATAGTTGGGATAGGTAGTTGGGGCATGGGAGGGGCGACGGGGGAGGGTATGATTTGGGAGTTGGGATGGTACGGTTTGGGAGGGGGAGTGTGAGGGTGGGTCCATAGTTGAGATCGGTAGTTGGTGCCTGGGAGGGTGCGTTTGGGAGGGTATTGTCTTTCACCCGTTATCTTTTTTCTTTATATTAATACACTGGGTAATCTGAATAATGAGTGGACAATCTTGTTATGTGTGTGTGTCAATTATTTAAAGCAAGTGTTACAAATTACGTGTGTACAAATGTGCTGCTTGTGCTTGTGAGGATTGTTCAGAAAAAACTGCTGCCCATGCATGTTGACCATCCATTGCATCCCTCCGTGCTCGCACTTCCATCCCATCATCATCGTCATCCCAATCCTCATCTGCTGGGTCCATGTCCAGGGGCAGTGCAATGTTCCGTCAAATACACATTGTGCAGCATGGCACATGCTAGGACAATTTTGCCAACCTTTATGGGGCTATATATTAAAGCACTGCCAGATCTGCTGAGGCAGCAGAACCTGGCCATGAGCAGTCCAAAAGTCTGTTTGATGATGCCGCGTGTACGGATTTGTGCCCAGTTGTAGGCCTCCTCATGTCTGTTCTGTGGTCATCCAACAGGTGTCACCAGCCATGGCGTTATGGGGTATCCCGCATCACCTGCATGGGAGTGACAGAGAGGGGATTGGTTGTTTATGGTGGTAATTTGGTCTCGGTGATGATAGCATGTACACATTCTCTGTATTTTTTTTTTTTATCACACAACATAGTAGATGCCACAGATGCCACAATGCATTTTGCAATATTTGACTGTCACAAACTTTCTATATTCCAAACTTTGCTTGCTCATTCCTGAGACTGTTTAGTCTGCTCAATGTCTGCAGTCATGACATGGTCTTTAATGCTACTACATGTCTTATTCCTTTCCATGTACACAATGGTGTTTTTCTGCCTACTAGGAGCCTCATGTCTTGTATGGTGCTGACAATCTGCGTCATGCACCCGCAGCAGGAAAAATTCGAATTGTGCACATGGGAGCAGCTGCTACTTTCTCAACGGTGGCAATACACCCATTTATATGATATATTGCATAGTGTGGCACTCCATGGTTATGGCCTATTTCCACTAGCCAGTACATGGATTCCTGTGACATGGCAAACTGTCATGGACCTAATGCAATGGTGATCTAGGTGCACTCTGGTGAGTGGCTATTTACCCCACTCCTACACCCCTCCAATACACAGGGCTCATGCATTGGTCATTCTACCCACCCAACAGCCAGGTGCTCTCTCCGATGTGACGTGCCATGTTCCCTGGAAACGTGGAGTTCCGAAGGACCATTGAGGCCTGTTTCGATCCCGGAAAACGTGCAAAGCAACGGGTGATGAGGTGTTTAGCATCACAGACCATCTGCACGTTCAGGGAGTGGAATTGTTTGCAATTTCTTTACACTGCCTCAATGGCATGTCTGGCAACCAACTCCACATGGGTGCAGTCTAGTGGAACAATGCAATTGGGCATGCTTGCAAGGGCATGGAAGGCCACTTTGGTGGCATTGACCTTGGTAGGGGTTCGGGGTAGGGTGACGTGGTCTGCTACATGGCGCAGTAGTGCATCCAGTACCTGGAACAATATCCTGGAAAAACAGGGTTGTAACAGCCCGTTCAGCTCACCGACGGTGTGCTGTATGTGCCGGTTGCAAGGAAGTGCAGTACCGACACTACCTTCAGCAAGGGTGGAATTGCAGTCCGTTTGTTTATCATGCTGCAGATGTCGTCATTGATGAGGGTGACTATTAATATAATAGTCTCCCTGTCAAGCTGGTATGAGGTGTGGATTTGGCTTGGCGTCAGGTTCTAGGGCGAGGCCCAGATGCAGGATAGTGGGGGCTGCCTGCTGGGTGCTACCTGCTGCACATTGATGTTAAGAAGAGCCAACTGGTTCCTCATTCGCCTGCGCCTACGCCGCCACTGCCTCAGTGCTGCTTCAGCCTCAATAGCTACTTGCAGGTTCCCCAGCCCAATTGCTGCTACACCGACTGCCAGCATGGTTGTGTTGGGAGGAGGGTAGGTAGTGGGTGTGGTCCTTTCGTACTTTCCCAGGGGTGAATAGTGTGCAGCTGGGCTAATTTGCTACACCTGGGGCCTGTTGATGCTCACCTGGTACTGTTAAACGCCTGGTATGCGGTGCCGGTATTACAAGGGCGGTGGCACCGCCATTTTTAGGTAAGTGTTTCCGTGTAGGTGGAACTCCGAATGTGCCCGTACTACCACCATGCCGGTAATTAAGGGACCCCCAGCGATGCTTTCCGCTGTTTGCAGTCACAGTGCTACCGGTTGCGGTAGCACTGTGGGGTCACTTTGCGGTGACAGTTTCTGCACTTGTGGGTCGAAATTTGCCGGTCCGGAAAACGGTGCTGTTACGGTGCTACCTGCACCATTGATTCCGGACCAGCAAGCTTGTAATGAGGCCCTCTGTGTAACATTTGCTTCCTCATATAAACCAGGCAGCACACCAGTGCCTAAATGAAAACGGGTAACCTAACCACACAGCAGTTTTCGTTGTATGTCTTAAAAGTACATTTGAAATACCGAGAAGGACATTTTGGAGTCTCACATTGCTTCGCATTCTTGCACTCCTGTTCTTTCATTCAAACTTGGGAAAATAAAGATTACTTCATCTTTTGCTTAATATTTCTATAAGTATTTAAAAATTGTCAGGTGCTTTATTATGTTGTGTATTTTTCGAGCTAGCTCTATAAAACAATCCACACGTTATCACATATAGCTGGGAATATGAGGTTAAGTGCCAAAGTTGCAGACTGTTTCAAAATCTTGCTCCTCTCCTCAACAAGCGTGATCCTAGAGAACAGGTGATCTCACTGTGCCTTATCTGTCAAAATCAGAAACCCCTAGAAGTCATTCAGTTTACACTGAATGATGCCCTTAATAAAAAAAAGTCTTGATTCAGTAGCAAAGGCTCCTGGCATTCCTTCGGTCGCTATTTGTTTGAATGTCACTTCAATAAAATAATATAGGTAATAAAATAGGGAGTCCTGTTTATCTTTTGCAAATCATAAAACATGCCTAATCCAGAGGAAAAGAATCAGCAATGTTAACCCCCTTTGAAATGCTATAACATATTTATTGCACTACACTCATGAGCTAATGTTAATAATTACAGGCCTGAACTGCGAAACAGTGAGGATTCTAGAGGATCACATCAGTCAGACTTAATTCTTTTGAGGACTGAGTTCGGTTGACTAGATGCCTTGCCAAAACAGTCTATAAGCAGGATTACTAAGAGTATAGAATGATTCCTGCTCGATTCCCAAAATGATGACATTCCTCTGCAGGGACAAAAGTCCACTCCACAGGTTTGTCTGACAAAGACATAGGTTTAGCATGTTCCACTAGCTAAATTCTGTTAAATAATTAAACTTAAGTGTCATTTATTTCAGAGAGCTTGAAAGGCTGAGGCATGTACAGAGGCTGAGCACCTTATTTGTCAGCCAAACAGCCCTGGAAAATGTTTTGACAAATGTGGTAGGATGGGCAGCCATGGCTTGTGCCACCACCGTGCACTGCTAGGACTGGCACCCATGACATCAAGGATGACATTGCGGGTGTCATTGATGACATCACACGTGCATTTACTTTTCATGAATAGTCTCTACCTCTACAAGGGATTCTTATTATAATGTTGACAAAAAAGTGTCAAGGATCATTGGAATAAATATCATGAGCCACGTAGTGCTTTAAGCAATGCATTGATATAAATAGCTTTGTATTATGAAGTCCCTTCCAGTACAGGAAGCTACTCATGTAGAAGCATAGGCCTTGTGAACAGCATGCATGATGGCGGTACAATACTCATTACCTTGTCATGTTGAATAGTGAAATGATAAATGCTTTCGGATTCGATTTTTGTGTACTGTGAAACATGTAATAAGTGCTACACTTAGATAGAACTGTGAGTGTTGGCATGTGCCGCGCTTGGATGGAATCGTGAACATTAACCTGCGTTGCATCTCGATAGGATTATGAATAAGTGCCACACTTAGATAGAATTGTGGATGTTAGCATGTGCCACACTTAGATGGAAATGTGACATTTTTTTTTATTACATTTTTATTAACATTTGGGTTATAACATCATGTAATAACAATTGTGACCTGTCGTTTAGTTACAATTATAACCCATCCCCCCTCCTCCATCACCCCCTCTCCTCTCAGCCATGGATCATTCATTTGTTGTAACATCAAGAGTCGGACGCATTGTGCATCATTTCACTTCGCTTTCAAAGTAGCTCTACTGTGTATGCTAGAACTATGGGCGCACCAACCTCCACTATTCATTGTTCATCGCAGGCAACGTATCCGTCAGTCACCGCGTCCCCCCCAGACATGTACACTGCCGGATCCCCTCCTCTAGATGTTCCCCAAGCACTTCAAGCAGATCGTCCATATTTTTCAAAGAAAGGGAGCCACAGTCCCTCAATGTTTGACCTTGATCCATCTATAAGATGAGTGAGAAACTCCATATCATAAATGGCACAAACTTTGGTGACCCACTCCTTTTCCTGTGGCATTCGTGGGGTTTTCCATCTTTGGGCCAGGCAACACCTAGCCGCCACCAACATGACCTGAAACATATGGTCATATGTCTCACCATGGTCCCCCTCCACATGAATCCCACAAAGAAGAAGGCATGGGGATAAGGTCCTCCCTATCCCATCCACCCCCTTTATCCAGGGCAGGACCCTCTTCCTAATACATCTGCACCACCGGACATTTCCACCACATGTGTACCTAGTCCCCCTTTTCAAAATGACACTTCCAACAATGTGGGTCATATCCCTCCCTCTTCCGGGCTATTCTCTGTGGGGGATAGTGCCATCTGTGCAGCAGTTTAAAAGCCTGGTGGCAATATTGGAGCGAGGCAGTTGAGTGATTGGCCCACCTGCACATGATGGTCGATGTCCTATCATCAATGTCCTCGCCTAGATCTTTCCCCCATTGCACCTACACGGTCGGAGGATCCCTCGGGCCGCCAGGAGAAGGAGTTTCTAGAGTCTGGATATCACACCCTTGGATCCTGTGTGTGAGATCAAGAATTTTTAAAAGTCTGTTAATTCCCTCTTCAGGTTATCTCCCCATCTGCCTTCGGCGAGGGCCCCCTTCAGTTGCAGATAATGAAAGGGCGAGAGGTTATCTAAGCCTAAGGCCTCCTCCAACTCCTTTAAGGAAGTTCCCCCCACCCACAACTGTCCAGCCCTACTGAGACCAGCCTCATACCACTGTTGGAACGCAAGTGGATCTGTTACCCCATCCCCAAGCGGGGGGGCCCCAAATACAGCTCAAAGGTGGGGGCCATGTTGCAAGCCATCTATAGTCACCTCCCTCCTTCCACATGGACCATAGAAAGCCCAACATAGGATGTCGCAGGACCCTCCCTGGGATGCACGTCTTGGGGACCCATAACCATTCATCCAACATGGCTGGGGATAAAACCTCATTACCCATTGCCACCCATTGCTTTCCCGTACCCGGAGTAAAGTGATCCACCAAAATTCTTAACTGGGAGGCCCTATAGTATATCCCTAGGGGTTACCAGACATTTGGTCGAAAAAAAATTGGTCGACCAGACAAATGGTCGAACCAATTTGGTCGAAAACCAAATGGTCGATTTTTTTTTTTTTTTATTTTCACCCCTTTTTTTATTTTTTTGGGGGGGGTCCCCCCAACCCCCTTTTTTTCTCTAAAAACCCCTTTTATTAAAAAACGAAAACCCGAAAAATAAATATAAAAATAAAAAAAATTCGACCATTTGGTTTTCGACCAAATTGCGTCGACCAAATGTCATTCGACCAGTTTTCAGTCGACCAAATGACTGGACACCATCCCTAGGTCTAGGAATCCCACACCCCCTTCTTCCTTTGGCCTCGTCAGTACCTCGTAGGTAATTCGGTGCTTTTTACCTGCCCATAGATAGTGAAGCAGGGCCAGTTTGACCTCCACCAGGAATGGCTTGGGTACCTGTGTTGGGAGCATTTGAAACAAAAAGAGGAACTTGGGGAGGATTACCATTTTCACTGAGTTGAGACGAGCCATCCATGAGAGTCCTGACCTCGCCCACCGCTCAATATCTCACTTCAGAGCCAACCATAGAAAGAGGAAGTTATTGGTGAAGAGGTCACCAGGGTTCTGTGTCACTTGTACCCATAGATCGCAAAACATGTCTCTCTAAATGGGAGCCCCTCCACATATTTCCCTTCAGCTTACGATAGGTTTCCTGCCATGAACGCCACTGATTTCCCCAGATTGACCTTATAGCCCGACAGGTTTCCATAATGTTCCAAACTACTCAGCACACGTGGTACCGATTGGGATGGGTTGGTCACATAAAGTAACATATCGTCTGCAAAGAGGCTGATCTTGCAATGCGTGTCCCACACCCTTACCCCACTGATCTTCCCGGATAGACACCACCCATGGTTCCATCACCAGTGCGTATATGAGCAGGGAGAGGGGGCATCCCGGTCTCATGCACCTTCCCAGCGAAAACGACCCTGATTCGTTACCATTCACCACTACCCTTGCTGAGGGGTCAAAGTATAGGGCCGACATCCAACCCAACCATCTCGAGCCCATCCCCAGAGACGCAAAAACTTCCCCCATGAAAGCCCAGCTCACCCTGTCAAAGGCCTTCTCGGCATCCAGAGATGGCAGAAGAGCACCCTCCTCTGGCACCGCCATGGAGTTCAGCACATGGATGGTTTTTCACATGCTGTCTGCCCCCAACCTATTCAACACGAATCCTGCTTGATCCGGATGGACCAGCCGGGGAAGATATCTCTCCAGCCGTGTTGCCAGGATCCTGGCAAAGATCTTTGCATCCACATTTAGGAGGGAGATGGGCCTATATGAGCCACATTCCGTCAGGTCCTTCCCTTGTTTGGGTACCACAGCAATCAGGGCCTGGAGGAATGTCGGTGGGATTGTATCCTGCCCCCCGATCTGGTTAAACAATTGGCCATCGGTTTCACCATGATGCATTAAGCCTTACCTGTCCTCAGCCTTTTGATCGCTCCCTCCACCTCTTCCTCTGATATCACCCCCTCTAGTGCCTCTCGTTCCAAGTCCAAGTTTGGGAAGGGGGTGCCGCTCCAGGTAATCATGAATCTCCTATCGGTTCGCCCTCCTATTTAGTGTAAAGTTCCTTGTAGAAGTCCGTAAAGCATTCTGCTACACTCATCCCCTCTTTACACAACCTCCCCTTTTTTATCCCAGATGCCTCCCAACCTCCTTTCCATCCTACTGCCTCTAGTTCTATGCGCAAACAGGGTCCCCCACCTTAAACCCCCCCTTTCATAGCACCTCATCTTTTTAATCACCACCCCAATAAGGACTGTGTGCAGAGCCGCCTCTTCTCCCGCATTTCCCCCAGGAGAGCCTTGCGGTTCTCATCCTTGCGGGTAAGCCGTGTTCTCATGGCCATCAACCCCTCACGGAGCCTGCTCTCGATTAATGCCCGTTCCCGCTTTCTTCGTGACACCCCTCCGTAATGAGGAGGCCCCGGAAGGTGGCCTCGCTACTTCCCATATTACCGTCATCTCAGTTTCCCCATTGTCGTTCATCTCAAAGTAGGCCTCCATTTCTTTCCTCAGGAATTCTTTAAATAATGGGTCCCTCATTAGGGTATCATTACAACACAACCTGTAATTGCTTGTGGCTCTTGGTATTAGCCAATCCACCATCAGTAGCTCATGGTCCGACCAGGTAATGGTCTTCACACTCTGCACCCCCCCCCCCCCCCACTCTCCTCCGATATCAATAAGAGGTTAATTCTTTTGTATGTCTGATGTGGGGGGAAAAGAAAGTACAGCCTCCCGGGCCCTGCCACAACTTGCGCCACACGTCAACCCAATAATATTTCTGAAAGAGTTCTTTCATGGCTAGGTTATCCTTCGTGGGGTCTTTCACCCCCATCCCCTTAGCAGACCACCAATCTAGTCGAGGGTCCGCTATAAGGTTAAAGTCCCCCACCCAGGACCATGGCTCCCTCTGCCCAGTCGTCCATTACCCTGAACACTGTGCGCAGAAACTTTATCTGACCCGCATTGGGAGCGTAGAGAGTGGGCAGGGTGATCCGCATACCCTCGGATGTTCCCTTAATACCCAGGAACCTTCCTCCGAAACCGCTCTTTGCCTCAACCTCTGTGTGGTGCAATGATTTACCCAAAAGTATGCACACGCCCCTTCCTTTTTGGAGGATTTAAGGGAATCCCAAAAGTTCCTCCCAATTTCCTTCCCCTTTATTGCTGATTCAGCCCCCGCCTATAATGCGTTTCTTGTAGGAAAAGGACCACCACATTTCTGCTTACGGAACATGTTGCTGGTAAGGGACCGTTTATTTTGTGAGTTTAGGCCCTTAACGTTCAGCGTATCCACCAGTCTTTCAACCATTGTCGTTGCTAACCCCGTCTTCCAAGATGTCCATGCGTCTCCCACGGCTCAAGGCCTTCGGTAACCTAAGGGTCCATGGCTTGACCCGTCTACCCCCTTCCTTTTGACCCCTGTCCTGCACCCCCCACCCCTTCACCCTCCTTTCCCCTCGCCCTCCCCAACCTACCCACCCACCTTCCCTCCCCTCTCCCCCCCCCCCTGCGGCGTCCGTCTCCATCTCCCAGATTTGCTGGGATCGTTAAACCATCAGGGGCTAGTCCCCTGCCCCGGGCTTTTTGTCTCGAGGAGATCCCATTCCCCCACCTCTAAATTGAACCATTCCATTCTATGGGTCTCAGCGGCTTTGAATAGGGGTGCCCAGACACTTCCCTTCAAATACCCGGATCCCCCACCTAGGGCAACCTCAAACTCCACCAGGGTCTGCTCTCCCTCTACACCTTCAGGGGTCCCTCGGGGATAACAGAGGGCGTGCTAACATGCAGGTCATTTATGAAGCAGTTTCGTTTCACTTTAAGTGGCCCCCAAAGGCAGCAGGGGGATGTTTAGTATTTTGAAATTTCCGGGTCCCTTTCACACTGTTTCCCCCTGGCCGAGTCCGGGCCACTAGGACCCCGAATGGGATCCAGGTCTCCCTCGGCCCGCTCCACTGAAGGGCCTGCAGGTGATGCCTTTCCCCCTGCCATTCAAAAGCCAAGTAGAACAGGTGCCCCCAGCGATACCTAACCCCCTTCCCTTTTAGCCATTTGGTGAGGGCCCCACATTTTTTCCTCATCAACAGCGTGAGGGCGCAGAGATCCTGGAAGATGGCCACTATGGAGTCTCCATATTGTTTGTCCGAAAGGTTCTTTGCCTTCTCCAGAATCTTAGCTTTGTGCCAGCACTGACCGACGGCCTCTCCCACCCGCCCAGCTCAATTAACTCTATCCATCATGACCCCTTCTCCAGCGTCTGCCCCTAGGACTATCCGTATTATGTCCTGCATCTTGCCCTCCAGACCCAGCGGACTCTCGCCCTCCGCTTCCACCAGGCCGAAGATGCGCATGGTTATTTCTCCGCTCATGGTTTTCCATGTCGTCCACTTTAAGGGGGCGCTCCTCCTTGCGGCGCTGTATCTCCAGAAATCTCGCCTCCATCTGTGTCTCCAGGAGATCTGTGGCCAGCTGGTTCTCAACTCCGTCCATTCGATCTTCTAGCGTAAACACCTTAGTCGTGAGGTCAGCCAATCTAGCCCCCATATCCGTTCCTATCCCCCTCATTTCTTCTAGGATCATCGGAATGTTATTTTGCATGGTGCCCAGGTCCGGCACAGCCGTGGGGGTATGGGAGAGGCTCAGTCTCCATCTCGATGCCTCCTGCCTGGAACTGGTATTTTGCTAGGGCCTTTTTCCAACTCATAGGTCGCACCACCCCAGCACTCCTGTGCCCACCAGGTGTTTGTAGCTCAGTCTCACTACGATATGGGTCTGGTTTCCGTGGCCTGCTACAGTGAGTGTAGGTGGCGAGGCCTGTAGTCCATGGAAGGGAGGGCTGTCGCAATGTTGTTAGGGGTGACACCGCAAACCAGTGCACTCTCCCCTGCCTTGTCTGTTCCTCAAGGAAGGATTCCTGCCGACTCCTTTCCTTCTATACGGCTGCCGCGGAGTGATGTACCAAGGTGAGACCCTCACTGACCAACCCCAAGTCTAGATGTAGGGGGCGCTGGTCCCCGCCTCTCACCAGCACTTAGTGCGCCCTTGTGGGACCTGTCTGTATGCCCCCCTGGGCGTTTATGCCCACCTCTTTCACATGCTTCTAGGGTTCTTGTGGCTCGGCCCTCCTACTGATGAGTCGCCAGATATTGGGCGTCCCGTCTGCCACTCCCCCCCTCGCGGCCCGTTATGTGACTCTCCTCTGTCTCAGGGCAAAGGGGTCTCAGGCCAAGGGGGTCCCTGTTGACTGCTGGTCTGCTCCAGACTTCATCCTGCGTCTCATACCCCCCAGTATCACCCCCCCAATTGTGGAAGTCAAAGTCTCCTCAGGTGATATGGGGGTCAAGGGCTACCGGTGTCACTGTGTCAGCGGCGCCAATACTGCCTCACCTTGTGAGCGTAGTTGCTGGAGCTCCCCCCCCCCACTGCAGTGCCCTGGGGGCGCTCCTGTGACGGCCCAGGCTGGGGGAACGCCTCTCTGGTGGGCTCCAATGCCCAGCTGCGGTGGATAGGCCCTGGTCAGGGTCGGGTTGGCCCCTCGGCCTTTCGGCCCGTGGCCGGGCCGAAATCCTCCATGGGGAGTGGGGGCCGGTTTCTGGCCAGACCTGGGCCGGTTTGGGAGAAGAAGAAAAATTCGAAAATGTTTTTTTTTCATTTTTTTTTATTTTTAAGAATGCCTTTCCTTTTTTAGGTCGATAAATGAGTACGAACACAGGTGGGTGATATTGTATGCATATTTGTTCTATAAAAAAAGAGCTTAAGCGTAAGTGCTATACAATAACATATCATTTGGCCTTGAACGTCTGCTTGGATTCACAGTAATTTAGTGTACTTGGGTACAATGCTATTTGATGCCACTTCCTGTTTTGTCAAATGGGTGAAAGGTTGTGTTTCATTGGTCCCCGGGATGTCACTTTGGGTTGGGGTCAAATGACATCACTTCTGGTGATGTCATCAGAGGTCAAGGGTCGTGAGGCGAGGGGTGAGCCACTTTTTTGAGGCGAGGGGTGGGCCACCTTTTTTTGGGTGACCGGGCCTATTTATTGTCCCGGTCTGACCCTTGCCCTGGGGGCACTCCAGACGTTGAAGACAGCAGCAGGCTCACCTCTAAGCCGCCGTCGCACCCTGCTTCATTACCACTTCAGGGGTGGAGGCGCAGATGTTGCGGGGTAATATCCTGCTGTGTGTGCATTGTCGCTGGAAGGGAGGGGCTCCCACTGCCTCTAGGCTGCCTTTCCTATCATAGGGCCCTCCCCTGGGCCGTGCTCCTCTTGTTGTCCCAGGCAAGAATTCCGCAGGTGGCGTTGCCATGGGCACGCTCATGCAGCTGCCCAGGGCGGGGGAATCAAGCCGGCCGAGGCAGTCAGCCTCCTACTGTGGGGAATCTTCCAAGGCCTCCCCCAGCATAATGATGCAGTGCTGGGGTCGCCTGCTGCGCATCGTCTTGTCCGTGGCGCAGCTCACTGCCCCCTGTTCATCTGTGGGGCCAGGACCCGGCAATAAGAGTCACTCCTCCATCCGTCTGCGAAGCGGGAGGGAGACAGTCCAGAAGCGTGGGCTGCCCCGCCCAACAATGGGGACACCACCGCACCTCCGCTGCAGGTCACGGCGCCAGCACCCGTGTCCCCACGACACTGCAGCACTCGCCGCGCGAGTCACTGCCACCCAGCCTCCTCAGGTCGAGGTTGCTGGCGTAGCTCTCTGCCGTCTCCTCAGGCCGCGCCTGCAGGGGTGGGGTGGCCGCAGGTCCACAACGGCGTATCTTGGTCCAGGGGGCCCGTGACGTCCCGGGAGCGCAACCCCACATAGGTCCTGGGTACAGAAAACAATGGGCCTCATTACGGCCTGTGTGGAATGGTTTAACGGGTCACGCTAATGGGTGCGGACCCGTTAACACCATTCCGCATGATTACAAGGTCCCCTCGTGGGACCCGGTAAGGAACGCCTGGTCAAACCAGGCGTTGTTACCGGGTCCCGCGAGGGGAAGAGGGAACCAACAACGGGCCGGTCGTAATCGGGCCCTCCGAACTCGGAATGGCCCGGTAATTCCTCATTCTGGGAACTCGGTAAAGGAGCCCGGTTTGGCGGCAGCCATGGAGCTAATAGCTAATAGCTCCATGGCTGCCGGCTGCCGCCAAACTCGTAGTGAGGCCCAATGTGTCCACCACAATGCCAAGGTGGACCCCTCTCTCCACACCATCTCGGGGCTTGGGAAAGAGCTAGCAGCTCAGGCAGCCATCTTGCCTGCGCCCCCTGGTAGCCTCCCGAATTGTAAATGTTAGCATGTGCCACACTTAGATGGAATAGTGAACGTTAGCAAGTGCCACACTTATATAGCATTGTGAATGATAGCAGTTGCCACATTTAGATAGAATTGTGAAGATTAGCAAGTACCACATGTAGATAGAATTGCGAATGTTAGCATGTGCCACACTATTGTGAACAATAGCCTGCGTCACAACTAGAAAGGAATGTGAATGTCGGCCAGTGCCACATCTAGATAGAATAGCGATTATTAGCCATTTCCACATCTAGACTGCATAGGGAATATTATCGATGCCAGGTTTAGACAGAATTGTGAATGCTAGCCTGCTTCACATATAGACAGGATTGTTGAAGGTGGGCCAGTGCCACATTTGGATATAGTTGTGAATATTGGTGTGCTTCATACATAGAAAGGATTGTGAATATTAGCCAGTACCGAATCTAGATAGAAATGCAGAGATATTTACTCGACACATCTAGAAAGAACGTAGAAATTTAGTACATTACTTCTAGACAGCGATGCCAATAATCAACCTAACAATTTCAACCATCTGCACACACCTCTCAAACTCTAACCAAACACAATCACAACCCTAAAGCACAACAAACCGCACAGAATTCACTACAACGCAACAAAACAAACCACACACAGCCTTGCACAACAGCACACAACGGCTACTGACCGGAAAGCACCCCAAGCTCAGCAAACGGTGTTAACCGAACTGAAACTGCCAACAGCACATCACTGCCATCTTGCACTTTTCCCTGCTTGTTCCCACTAACTCACCCCACCTTCCCTTTTCAGATCTGCCAGAGTGCCAGGGGACCACTCCGGCGGGGATAGTGCGCGGTACAAATATCCTATAACATTAACAAGACCACGTCCATGCATGCTAGCATCTAAAGCAAAAGACACTGTATGATGCATGTTGCCCCTTCTGGACCCTAATGCTAGGAAACGTATCATGCAGTCCATGAGCGTTGTCTCCTGGAATGTGGCTGGACTTCAGACAAAGCTCAAGGATCCCGATTTCATAATTTTTTGGCATCCATCCCCCATACCCGTCAGAGGCTGCGACAGACACTCTGGGGAGGAAATGTATGGATGTCTTGACAAGCCTGGGACTTAGAGCAGTGAATGGGAGATTCAGGTCTGATAGTCCAGGCAAACACCTTTGTGAACAAGAAATATCGTTCGATAATCGACGATAACATCCTGGGTACGGAGGACTGGCCCTGGATAAAGGATTTCCAGATGCTGCCAAGGGTCGAAAGCGATGACCGGCCTGTTGTTCTAGCACTATGGTTGGGGATTGAGAACCCATGCATGTGATGGAATTACCAAACACTGCTAGGTTTAAAACAGTGCGGTGGGGCATTCTAGACCACGATCATCTAGTGTCAATGGCAACGTACACAACCATAGAAAATGTTCTAAAATGCCTTAACCCAGAGACCCTTATGGAGAGCAAATGGCTAGCATGGACATGCATAATGACCTGCGTATCCCACAAATTCAGGCAATCTGTTACTGTCTGGCAATCCGGACCAAAAAGATCGGTATGGTTTAATGCTGAATGCAAACTGGCAAAAAAGGAACTCTTGCAAGTAATAAGATGCCAAAATAGTTCACACATCATCCAAGCATGGGCACTGTACAAGCGCACAGTAAAATCTAGTAATCTGAGCAAGCAGAACTTGCCTTGCTCAAATTAGAGAGGGCTGCCTTATCGGGCAACACAAGGGACTACTGGAAGGTAATCGTGGATAGCCTGCAAACTGAGAATGCACCAGTAAAAGAACTTACCAAACAGGTGGATCGAGAATTTCTCTGCACTATATGAAAATCACGACCTTGAGAAGGTCGATGGCACCAGAGACCGAGTGACTTCTAATAACATCCATAATGCAGGCCCGAGTCTGGTGGTGTCAATAGATGAGGTTGCGGTGGCCCTTGCTGGATCTGCAAACGGTAGAGCGGCAGGACCGGATTCAATTCCAGTGAGATTCTTTAAATATGAGAAAAAGATCTGGGTTCCGATTATTACCTTGATATTTAACAATCTAGCATCTGAAGATTTTTCCAAATTCACGGAAGGAAGCGATCATGGTCCCGATCTTCAAAAAGGGAGACAGGAACAATCCAACATGTTATCACCCGATTTCCCTTATTGATACTTCAGCTAAGTGGTTTGGGCGATTATTGCATCAAAAGATCATGATATGATCTATGTTATTTGTAACGCGCTTAATACCCAGAGGTTTCTAAGCGCGGACCTGGGGATCGAACCTGTGTTGCTCTGTGTTGCCTTGCTTGCAAGGCGAGCACGTTGCCCCTGAGCTATCGTCCCAAGACCGGGCCATGCTTGGGTCACAGAGAGCCAGGTACTCAGAGTACCAATACGGTTTTCGAGAGGGTATTCGAACAGTCGACCAGATAACTTGGTTCTGGATAAATATTGCATCCACAGGACACTATCTAGCTTTCATGGACCTCTCTACTGCCTTTGTGTGGACCATGGTAAGCTCAGGATCACACTGCACTTGATGCAGATGAATACTAATCTTACAGCAAAGGTAAGAATGGGTAACCATGCCCAAGATACACAGGCATTTAAGATCTCTCTTGAAGTGTCACAGGGCTGTGTAACGGCCTCACTCCTTTTCAATCTCTACATAAACTCATTACGGAATGTTTTAGGTAACTTGTTAAGCGATGTCCCAAGGATAGCCAACCAAAGGATGTGTGCATTTTTGATGGCCAGGACAAAAAAACAGCCTCCAGAGACTGATAAACGTTTTTAATGACTATATGGAAGAAAGAGGCCTGGCGATCAACGCAGGGAAATCAAAGGTTATGTGCATTGGCAACAGCAAACCATGAGGAAATGCCAGAGTGTTAAGCAGAATCCTGTGCAGTGCCCTTAGGGACCACTACACACAATTAAGACTACAGGTGGCAATACAAGTTTTACCTTTGGTACAAGCCTGTACTATGTTAAAGTGGTAGCAGTAGCGGAGCAGCCAGGCTTATCTCAAGAGTATATGAGCAGTAGCAGAGATTACACAAAGGGACCACAATTACTGGGACTCAAGCAAACACTGACTCAAGGTTGCAGGTAAAAAATATAAGTACATTTATTTTTAAACCATTTGTTATAAACACGACACTTCTATTAATTCAAAAACCACATGTAAAATACACTACAACCAACCAATTCACTTTTTGTATAGTATAGCTCAAGGTAAGTACCCTGTGTTTTAGCGGACCGGTGTTGCGAAACAAAAGAGGTTACCGGGAATACACTTGCGATGACTTTTTGACAGTTCGGTCTTACTAAATAAACGCGTATCCGCGGCAAGCAATGTTACCGGGGCAAAACACACTTAGCACCTGCGATATCCAGAGAGAGTTGGGGGCAAAAATCATAGGCAATACTTTTGTCAAGGCAGACAGAATCAGAGAACACTCGTGGACAGAAATTCAAGAGTCAATAGGCCGGAGCCAGTGTCAAGTGGAACCGGGTTCCTGTTGTCGAGGATCACACAGTCGGACAGTTCACGATTCAACGTAGCCAGGAGTACTTACATATTGTCAATGGAGGAAGCAAAAGTTAAAAGAAGGAGGGAAGAGGAGGGCAAGCCTTGGAAATGAAGAAAAGGGATTCACCCCAATTCCTCAAGCAGAACACTACCTTATTCAAAGAAGAGGCTGGTGCAGCGGTAGTTGTTCCTGGTAGTTTCCTGCAAACCCTCGGTTCCTGGAGCTTCGGAGCGAAGGAGGACGTCTGGAGGGGTCTGCACCACACAGAGATGAAGCCGGCAGCAGCGACGGTGAATAAAAGGTGCACTCCTTAAAAACAGGAGAGGCTCTTCAGATGGCTATCCGGACCACTACAGCTGTGTGCAGCAATTTCGACCAAGAAGAGGATCCTCTGGCTGAAGGTGAGCTGGTTATCCCCACCAAGCTCAAGGGAAGAAGACTCCGCACAGGATCTTCTCTGGTCGTCAAAGGGTAGATCGCTCAGGACAGCAGCAGGGCTTCACCGGGACGCGATAGTTGCAGCAGCTGACTTCTTCTCCGCTTCTCTTCGTTTCCTTGTAGTTCCCGTGGTGACTGACTTCTAGGCCAAGAGACCTGCCTTTTATGCGAAAATCCCCCATTTACACAGCCTGGCTGTCAATCACGCAGCATGGGGGATGTCTAGCCCGGACAACCACCTCAGCCAATCATGGCAAAGTGCGACTTGGGTTTCCTAGGATACCCTGTGCAGGGGGTGACTACACCCCTCCTTCACATTCAGCCCACCTAGACACCCAGGCGCCTAGAGGAGGGCTTCTTGGCAGAAGCCCGCCAAAAGACAGTGAACAAAGAAGGCAAACCTGGTTTGCCGCGCAAAGTAAAACACAAGAAGGACTTTAACAAAAAGAGAAGGCGAATACCGACCGGAGCCAAAAATAAAAGTATTTGGTCAAGCGGGTTTAAGTTCGAGGCTAATATAATAGCCTAAAACAATACCATGTTTATATAGTATAATCGCGGTAGAAAAGTTAGGGTAGATACCACTGCCACCAGCCACGTCTAAATGTTAAAAGAGCGAAACAATGCTCTAGGAGGTACAGATAAAAAGGGCTAAGGATTAACCCTTTCCAGTACTCCATGTAAGATGGGGTGTACTGGATCTCTGGTTAACTGACTAAGTAAAGTTAATGGCAACTTTACCCTTTTCTGGGGGACAGTAGTCGGCCCCAGAAATGGAGTCAGGGGGAAGTCTTAAAGACAACCCTGTGTCACTGCACTGAAGTTGCTGTGTAACACACAAAAGAAGGGGGCTACTGAAGTGATGTATTCCAGAGTCCACAATCGCAAAAAGCAGATGAAACACACATGGCAAAACATGGGTAAGAGTGGGGGAAAACCTCACACTCTTACCAAGTGAAAGAAATAACTCCAGAAAATCCAGCAAAGCTGCTGGGGGACTCACTAGGTAAGGGAAATTAGCCATTGAATGAGAATTCTCCACAACACTCGCCCCCCACCCCAAGACTAAGGGACAGGAGGATTTAATCCACTCCTGGATGGTTCTCATACCTCTAGTCGGTTACAAACATCCTAGCGAGACCATCAGCATTTTGGTGGTGACTTCCTGCTCTGTGCTCAATGGAAAAATCAAATCCTTGCAGGCAGATTGACCATCTGAGTAAATTTGGGTTTTCCCCTTTCATTTGCATCAGCCATCTCAAGGGATGGTGGTCAGTCTGAATGATGAAGGTAGATCCATACAAGTATGGTCTAAACCTCTTCAGGGACCACACAATAGCAAAACATTCACGTTCTATTGTTGCCCACCTTGTCTCAGGATCCTTTAACTTCCTGCTGATGAAACAAATGGGGGTGTTCCCTACCTTTCTCATCCAGTTGACTAAGGACTACACCTATACCTACATTGGAAGCATCAGTTTGTACAATGAAGGGTTGGTGATAGTCAGGAGCTCTTATGACTGGAGCTTGACAAAGGGTTTTCTTTAGACCTTCAAAGGCTTGATTGCACTCCTCATTCCACCTAACCTTTTAAGGGAATTTGGGAGAGGAGATGACATTCAATGGAGAAGTTATGGTCCCATAGTTCTCTATGAAGTTCCTGTAATACCCAGTGAGACCTAAGAAGGCTCTCACTTGGGTTTGAGTAGTAGGGGTGGCCCAGTTTTGTACAGCTTGTACTTTGCTAGGCAATGGCCTTATTTCACCTCCTCCTACCTCATGTCCAAGGTAGACCACTGTACTCTGACCAATTTGACATTTGCTTGCCTTTATGGTCAGATGGGCCTGTTCCAGAGCCTGCAATACATAGCCTAGGTGTTCAATATGTTCTTTCCATGTAGGGCTGAACACTGCAATGTCCTCCAAGTATGCCATGCAGAAGTTCTCCATCCCATTCAGAACTTGACTGACCATCCTCTGGAATGTAGCAGGTGCATTCTTTAGTCCAAAAGTCATTACCTTAAATTGGTAGAGGCCAGCTGGGTTGGAGAATGCAGTTTTCTCCTTGGCATGGTCTGCCAGGGCTATTTGCCAATAGCCTGACGTTAGGTCAAATGTGCTGAGGTACTTGGCTGCACCAACTCTGTCCACCAGCTCATCTGTCTTGGTAAAGGATGGGCATCAGTCGTGGTGACTGCATTTAGAGCTCTACAGTCCATGTAGAATCTCAACTCTTTGGATCCTGCCTTTGGTACAAGCACAACTGGGCTAGACCATGGGCTAGTAGAGGGCTATATAACCCCGAGATCAAGCATCTTGTTGACGTCATTCCTTATATGGGTTCTTACATTGTCTGACATTTTGTACCCCCTGCTTTTGACAGGCAAACAGTCACCAGTGAGGATATCATGCTGACCCCAAGGGGTCAAGCCTGGTGAAAGTTAGAACAGGGAGGCAAGCTGATTTAACAGTAACTTGCACTCATCCTGCTGGGCAGATGTGAGACTGGAAGAGAGATTAACTCCTTCCACTTGATCATCTAAAGGTAAGCCTCTGAGGAGGTCAGGCAGAGGTTCACTCTCCTCCTCCTCCTCCTCCTGAGCTGAAGCTAGAAGCAGAGCTCGTATGTCAGGTCTAGAAACATACACCTTTAAACGGTTGGTGTGAAAGATTCTGGGAGCCTCCTTAGGGTTGCCTAAGTCCACCAGATAGTTCACCTCCCCAAGTTTACCCACAAATTTGAAGGGTCCTATCCATTTGTCCTGCAAGGCCCTCTGCCTTGTGGGGACCATAACAAGAAAAAGCTGGTCTTGAGAGAACTCAACCATGTTAGCCTTCTGGTCATGCCAATTTTTGATCAGAGCTTGACCAGCCTTCAAGTTATAACTTGCCTCTGCCATCATGTGTGACATTCTCCTCTGGAGACCTATCACATAGTCACTCTGACTGGCTTGGGGTAAGGAGCACTCTCCAACCCCTCCTTAATCAGGGCCAATGGACCTCTGACTGGATGGCCATAGAGAAGTTCCTCAAAACCTTGGCCCTCACACACAAAGCCAGGGCCAACCTCGCACCAGCCTACCTCACCAACCAACTCACACCACATACATCATCAAGACCACTCAGAGAAGCTCAAGCAAACACCATGTCCATACCGAGATTCAAACTCCATAACTCGGGTGGAGCTAGTTTCCCTGTACAAGCATCGAAATTATGGAACACACTCCCCGCGCTCCTTAGGTCTGAACCTTCCTTTAACCTATTCAAATGCAACACGAAGCGTTGGCTTCACAACTGGGACACAATGACAGCCTAAACTTCCCAGATCCTTGAATTACTGACTGCCTACTGTACGTACTGTAAATAATTTATTTTATACTATATTTTATCGGCAGCCTCCATTGCCTGCCACATGAACACTGCAACATGTATGTATGTATCTGTATTACTAATGTCTGTACTTATCTGCAACTGTAACCATTGTAACCTTTGCTTACCGCATTCAAATGTAACTGTAACCAGATCTAAACGTACGCGCCCGTATGCCCCAGGGCCTGGTTGCGCTTTATAAATAAACAAAATACAAATACTAAATCCTACACCCTCCTGAGGGAATTCTCTATAAGCAAAGAGAAGGCATGGCAGTAGAAGGTACCACTTTCTTCTAAGGGGTTCTTCTAAAGCACCTATCATGCTCTTCATAGTTCTGTTAAACCTCTCTACCAGCCCATTGGTTTGGGGGGTAGGCAGTTGAGAACTTGTAGGTGACTCCACAGGTTTTCCACATGGTTTCCATGTAGTGGGACATAAAATTTGATCCCCTGTCAGATATCGCGCCTCCTTAGGAAAACCTACTCTGGTAAAAATACCAAGTAGGGCCTTACCCACAGCCGGAGCCGTAACAGTCCTCATAGATATGGCTTCAGGAAATCTAGTGGCATGGTCCACTACAACCAGGATGAACCTGTTGCCTGAAGATGTGAGAGGGTCAAGGGGACCAACAACATCAATCCCAACCCTCTCAAAAGGAATTCCCACCACTGGGGGAGGCACTAAGGGTACCACATTCTTGGATCCACTCTTGCCAGAGGTTTGGCAAGTGTGGCAGCTTCTGCAGAATCTGTCTACTTCTGTACCCATTTTAGGCCAGTAGAAGTGCAGAGATAACCTTTCTTTGGTCTTCTTAAAACTTAAGTGACCAGCCAAAGGTACCTCATGGGCTAACTGCAGAAACTGGAGTCAGTTCACTAGAGGTACTACAAGTCTTTTGTAGTCTCTAGGGGTTGACTCAGTTGGTTCACTGTAGAAGAGGCCATCTTCCCAGTGTAACCTATACTTCCCAGGCTCAGTCCCATTGAGCTGAGAAGTGGCCTGTTGGCAAAGTCCTTCCAAGGTAGGACACTCTCTTTGTCCCTTACTGAAATATTCCCTGTTGGGTCCACCTTCTGCCAGTAAAGACTGCAGCTCAGAATGGTCAACAGGGTCAAGGTCTCCTACCAAGGTAAGATCCTCTTCTAGATCCGATTCCTCAGTATCAAGTTTGGCCATACAGGGTTGAACCTCACACTCAGCCTCAGCTGGTGTGGGAGTCACAGGTGTGACTTTGGGCAGTCTCTGAGATGTCCTTCTTGGCACAGGAGTGCTTGCTGGTTTCTTGCTGGCAGACTTAGGTTTCCCCTTTGTCTTTTCTTGTCCTGCAATGGCAGTAAGTCCGTCCTGTGGACTTGGGGTGATAGTTTCCTCTATCATGTCCTCAGGAGAGCCTCTTAAGGTTCTCTCCCTTGCAGACCTTGTGAGCGCCTGCTTTCTTCTGCTGGGGGGGCTGGGGGTACTAGACACAACTCCAAGAGTTTTAAAGGTCATTACCCATCGGGACCCTCCCAGGTACGTTATTTTGCACACTTACAGGTATCCTGACAGTCATGTCATTACACTGGATGAGAGCTGGTAACTGGGGAGCCATTTACACAGGGCCTCCAGCTAACTTGGTTAAGTGTTTGGGTGCCTTAGCAACATCCTCCACTTTGAAAAAACATTCATCAACCACAGTTATGCTGGCTCCAGTGTCTCTGATGGCAGGGGTCACCGGACAATTCACAAGAACACTATCTTTGTAATACGCTTTAGTATTATCTGGGATTGAGTTATAGACATCTAAGTTCTGTTGTTCCCAAAGACCCAAGGACACTAAAGAAACACTAGCTGAGACTCTTGTGGGCTCATCAGCTAGTAGCTGAAAGTTTCCACTGGCCATAGGTACTTCATCCACCTGGGAGAAGGCTAAGGAGACAGTGTTGATCCCTAAAGGTTTACCCTTACACTTGTGATCTCCTTTCACATGACCAGGTAACCCACAAAGCAAGCATTTCCCAAATGCTCTCTGGAATGGGGATTTGCTGACCTCCATCTGGTGTGCAACCAGGTGGTACACTAGCCTGATTCGGTTTACATTGTGGCTTACCCTGGTTATGTTTGGGGCCCTCTTTTGGATTGGAATTATTGGAATTCTCTTTGTCTTTCTTTGGCTGCTTCCCCTCATCCTTCTTCTGAGTAGCCCCAGAATCCTCGTGAGTAGCCCGGTTGGCAATCCACAAGTCTGCAGCCTTACCTAGTTTCTTAGGATCTATCTCCTTTGAATCAGCCAAGTGCTGTCTAAGCTCAGGAGAGCAGACATCAAAAAATAGACTCCAACATTACAAGATTCCTCAAACCTTCATAGTGTTCACTTTGTAACCCTTAACCTAACCATCTAAGTTTTTCAAACATTCACACACCCAGGTAGCCCAAGGGGTACCATCATGCTTTTTAAGGGTTCTAAACCTCTTAATATACTTGGAAGGTGTCTTCCAAACCTAGCTATTAATGCTAGTTTCACACACTCATAATCCTGTTTATCCTCCTCCCCCAATTCCATTTCAGCATCACTTGCAACAGGGGGGAGCCTAGAGAAAAGCCAAGGAATCAACTGATTCCCTGAGATACCTTGGATCCCATGATTGTACTCAAACATTGCTAACCAATCCAAAACATCAGGTTTAGTCTCATACATACCAATCATCTCCTTTGGCATACGGGGTCTCTTAGGGCTGGAAGACCTAGAGGACTCTGGGAGAGAAGCATTTTCTAGAGACAGTTTCTTCATTTCTAGTTCATGGTTCAGCTCCATTTCTCTGAGCCTTAACTCTTGATGTTTCATGGCAGTTTGTGCATCAATACGTTTCAATTCCAATTCAAGTCTCATTTTCTCAAGTGAAATAAATTCAGGAGTAAGTGTAGGACCTGTGGGGGTCCCAGTGGGCAGAGGTTGGGCTTTCTGAGCAGGCAAAGGAGTTTTAGGGTTTCCTAACAAGGACTCATCTACTTCTTCTAAAGTAACACTCTCAATCAGAAACATCAAAATCCACATTTGCTGGAGTGGAAGGTCCTTCTTACCCACTCTCCAGACTTTTTCCCATTAACTTTGCAACCAGTTTAGATTTCTTTCCTTTACCAGAGAGATTCTTATCCCTACACATGGTTCTTAGAACCTCAGCAGTATAGCATAAAAGACTCTTCAGTGTAGCTTTCCATAGTTGACATGATTTTTTAGTTAAATAGAATTAGTGGCGTTAGCCTTGTGGTTAGTTGAACCCAAGCAACAGCAGCACTCTAAGTGTAATCACTCTACTTCCAAATCCCACCGTTGTACACCAGTGTTAGGCAGAATCCTGTGCAGTGCCCTTATGGACCACTACACACAATTAAGACTACATGTGGCAATACAAGTTTTAGCTTTGGTACAAGCCTGTACTACTATGTCAGAGTGGTAGCAGTGGCGGAGCAGCCAGGCTTATCTCAAGAGTATATGAGCAGTAGCAGAGATTACACAGAGGGACCACAATTAGTGTGACTCAAGCAAACACTGACTCGAGGTTTCAGGAAGAAAAATATAAGTACATTTATTTTTAAACCATTCGTTATAAACACAACACTTCTATTAAACTTAAACACAAACCACAGGTCAAATATACTACAACTAACCAATTTACTTTGTACGGTATGTCTCAAGGTAAGTACCCTGTGTTTGAATGAACCGGTGTTATGAACAAAACACGTTACCGTGAATACGATTGCGTCAACTTTTTGAGAGTTTGGTCTACTAAATAAACGCGTATCCGTGACATGAAATGCTACCGGGGCAAAAACACACTTAGCACCTAAGATACCCAGAGGGAGTTGGAGGCAAAAATCACAGGCAATATTTTGGTTAGGCAGACAGAATCGAGAAACACTCGGAGACAAGAGTTCAAAAGTCAAAGGGCCGAAGCCAGGGTCAAGTGACACCGGGGGCCTGTTGCCGAAGATCACACAGTCAGATAGTTCACGATTCAACGTAGCCAAGAGTACTTCGATATTGTTAATGTTCGGAAGCAAAAGTTATAAGAAGGAGGGAAGACAAGGGCAAGCCTTGGAAATGAAGGAAAGGGGTTCACCCAGTTTCCTCAAGCAGAACACAGTACCTTTTTCCAATGGTGCAGCTGGTGCCCTGGCAGTTGTTCCTGTTGGTTTCCCGCAGACCCACGATTCCTGGAGCTTCGTTGTGAAGGACGACGTCTGAAGGGGGTCTGCACCACACAAGGATGAAGCCGGCAGCAGCGACAACAAAAAAAGGTGCGCTCCTTAAAAACAGGAGAGGCTCTTCAAATGGCTATCCGGACCACTACAGCTATGTGCAGCGATTTCGACCAAGGAAGAGGATGCTCTGGCTGTGGAAGATGAGCTGGTTATCCCCACCAGGCTAAAGGGAAGAAGACTCCGGACTGGATCTTCTCTTAATCGTTGAAGAGTAGATAGCTCAGGACTGCAGCAGGGCTTCACCGTGACGGGATAGTTGCAGCAGCCGACTTTTTCTCTGCTTCTCTTCGGTTCCTTGTAGTTCCAGTGGCGACTGACGTCTAGCCCAAGAGTCCTGCCTTTTATGCAGAAATCCCCCATTCGCACAGCCTGGCTGTCAATCACGCAGCAGGGGGGGGTTGTCCAGCCCGGACAACCACCTCAGCCAATCATGGCAAAGTGCGACTTGGGTTTCCTAGGATACCCTGTGCAGGGGGTGACTACACCCCTCCCTCACATTCAGCCCACCTAGACACCCAGGCACCTAGAGGAGGGCTTCTTGGCAGAAGCCCGCCAAAAGACAGTGAACAAAGAAGGCAAACCTGGTTTGCCGCGCAAAGTAAAACACAAGAAGGACTTTAACAAAAAGAAATGGCAAATAAACCCGACTGGAGCCAAAAGAAAAAGTATTTGGTCAAGCGGGCCTAAGTTTGAGGCTAATACACTAGCCTACAATACTACCACATTTATATAAGATAACCGTGGTAGAAAAGGTTAGGGTAGATACCACTGCCACCAGCCAATTCTTAATGTTAAAAGAGCAAAACAATGCTCTGGGAGGTACAGATAAAAAGGCTAAGGATTAACCCTTTCCAGTACTCCATGTAAGATAGGGTGTACTGGATCTGTGGTTCAATGACTAAGTAAAGTTAATGGCAACTTTACCCTTTTCTGGGGAACAGTAGTCAACCCCAGAAATGGAGTCGGTGGGAAGTCTAAAAGACAACCCTGTGTCATTGCACTGAAGGTGCTGTGTAACACACAAAAGAAGGGGGCTACTGAAGTGGTGTACTCCAGAGCCCACAATCACAAAAACAGCTGAAATACACATGGTAAAACATGGGTAAGAGTGGGGGAAAAGCTCACACTCTTACCAAGTGGAAGAAAATAACTCCAGAGATCCAGTAAAGCTGCTGAGGGACTCAGTAGGTAAGGGAAATTAGCCATTGAATGAGAATTCACCCTTACATGCACACATTAGGAACTTTAAAACCAGATTAAGGTCCCAAACCCTAACTTGGAAAAGAGATGGAGGATACACATTAATGAGCCCTTTCAGAAATGTTGTCACCAGTGGGATTTTGAAATAGGAACATTCCTCTGACGAGCGCTTAAAAAAGGACAGCGCCGCCAAATAGTTTTTTATAGTACCAATCTGGAGCCCCAAATTGGCTATGGATCAAAGGAAGGATAAAACATCCAGTGTTTTCCACAGAAATGGATCTACATTCTTTTCCTTGCACCAGTTGAAGAACTTGTTCCAACAGCAACAGCACAAAGATTTTGTTGTTGGTCTTCTAGCCGAAAGCAAGACCTCGATAACATCATCCGGGAGGTACTAATCTTTATATCTCAGCCTTTCAGAAACCAAGCGTGAAGGTTGAGAGTGCTGACCTCTGGATGGAGAACCAGACCCTTCTCTCGCGAGAGAAGGTCCTCTCTTTGTGGAAGACATATTGGTGCACAGATGGACATGTCCATGTCCAGAAGGTCTGGGTACCACATTCTCCCGGCCCAATTCGGGGCAATTAGGATCATGTGTTTCCCGAACTTTCTCAACCAATTAATTACATCAGGAATGATGTGGGCTGGAGGAAACACGTCCAGGAGTGGAAAATCCCAGTCTACCACGAACGCATCTCCTAGAGCTCCTCTTGGAGGAAATTCCCTTGAGCAGTAACTTTTGCACTTCTGGTTGACCTTGGTCGCAAACAGATCCACTTGAGGGGTTCCCCAAAGGGTGAATATCTCTAGAGGGACTAGTGGGAGACTCTGCTCTGCCTGCTCAGAGCGTTCGCCGCTGTGTTCTCCTCTCTGGCTAGGTTTACTGTCAGTAGGGAGATTCCTTCTTGAATTGCCCTGTACCAGAGATGCATTGCGTCTATGCACAGTGGTAGTGACCCTACACTTCCTCTCTTGTTGAGGTAGTAAATGGCCACTGTGTTGTCTGTCATTATCAGGACATTCTTTCCCCGTACAGAGGGCAGAAAAGCCTTCAGTGCTAGTCTGTTTGCTCTCAGCTCCAAAGGATTGATGTGTAGTTTGGACTCCAATGAAGACCAGTGGCAACTGACCATCAGATAGTTGGCATGGGCTCCCCACCCCGTGAGTGAGGTGTCCGTCACTACTGTAATCTCCGGCCATGGCTGCCAAAGGGGTTCTCCCTTTAGAATATTTTCCTTGCAGGCCCACCACAGAAGATCCTGTGAGACCCCGTTTGGAATCTGAAGTCGGTCAGACATCTTTGCAGAGAACTGGGACCATTGTGTTCTTAGAGCCCATTGAAGGGATCTCATTCTCAGGCAGGCCTCTGGCACCAGAAAAATGCAGGATGCTATGATGCCGAGCAAACTAAGGCCGGAAGACTTTGGGCACTCTGAAATTTGGTAACCATCCTGTCTTGAGCCCTCATCTTGGGTGGCAAGCTCTTTCCCAAGGATGTGTTTAGCACAGCTCCGATGTACTGGAGTTGTTGAGAAGGTGTCATGTGGGATTTCTTGTAATTGAGGGAGAAGCCCAGTCTGTGAAGAGCGTGGCATGTGACTTCAAGACGATCCAAGACTTGTTTAGGAGAATGCACACTGATCAGCCAATCGTCCAGGTAGGGATAGACATGAATCCCGCCTCTCCTGAGATCCGCTGCCACGAACGCCATCAGTTTTTTTAAAAACCCTCGGGCGGAGGTCAGCCTGAATGACAGAACTCAAAATTGAAAATGAGAACCATCAACCGCGAACCTCATGTATATTCTGTGCTTGAGATGGATTGGCAAATGAAAATAAGCACCCTGAAGGTCCAATGACAACAACCATTCCTGGAGTTGGAGGGCCTGCAGGATCTGAGAAAGTGTGACCATCTTGAACTTGTCCTTCCTGGGGAACTTGTTCAAGTATCTCAAGTCCAAGATGGGCCTTGGTCCTCCGTCCTTTTTGGGGATCACAAAATATTGGGAGTACCATCCCTTTTTCCTCTCTACTACAGGTACTGATTCTATAGCACCTTTCTCTAGCAGGTTTAAAATTTCATGCACAATGAGCGGATCCGGAATTCTCAAAGAGCGGTTCCCCGGTGGATTGTTCTGAGGTCTTCTTATAAAAAGGAAGGCAGTAACCGTGGGCTACGGTTTCCAAAGCCCAAGCATCCGAAGTAATGTCTCGCCATTCTTCTAGATGCAGAGACAGTCTGCCCCCACTGGTGAACTGTGACTCAAGACCTTGTAATGGTTTTGTGGCGGCTGCTGCAGAGGCCAATGGTAAGGAGGCTGCTGCTTGAGCTGGCTCAGCACCTCTGCCTCGTCCATCACGAGGAAATCTTCTCTGGCCTCTTTGACTGGCCATTCCTCTCGCCCTTCCAACTGAGGAGTAGTAGCGAAAAGATCTACCCCTCCAAGGTTGTCCACTAGTACAAAAAGGCTGAGGTTGCCTATGTAAAGACTGGTAGGGGGTGTCTGTACTTCCGCTCTCTATATGGTAGAGGAGAGGCACAGAAGACCCCAGCCAAGATTCTCTAGAAGGTAGCAATGGACGAGCAATCAAGGCCTAGCTTCTCAGGAGGTGATGCAGGCTGTTTCTTAAGTACAGTGTAGTCCCCGAACCCCCACAAAGGAATGTCCACACACTGTATTACTGAAAACACAGTCTTTATATAATTAATATTCAAAGGTATGTACACGATCACAATAACGCACTTTGTACTCGGAAGTCAATAATGATAAATATCTACAATTCTAAAGTGGTACCACTAGTGTTATCATATCTCATTAAAGTGCATCAACTGTACGGTTAAAATGTCACACAGATCAATAACGAGGAAACCAACAATAAAGATAGGCAGGAATGTAAAATGGTTGAAACAATAGGCAGAATGCTGGCCCTGTTACCTAGACACATTTCTGTGTGGAGATCCCCCCACCCCCCCCTCCTGGGCAACCTGTAAATAAAGATATATAGCACAAGCCCAGTCCATATGATGTTCAATAGTCTTACTTCTTCCTATTAAGGTTTTACCCCCCCCAATATACCTGGTGCAGTAGAGTTCTCCGACGATGCGTCGACCGATCCTTCTCGAGTGCCTCCCTTTCAGGCGGGAGCCACGGATCGTCGAGAGGTGTCGGGGAACTTGGCGTTGGTGTCGGGGAATTGACAGCCCTTCTTGAGTGCCCTCCCTTTAAGGCAGGAGTCACGGGTCGAATGTCCGACGGTGAACAGGGTGAACTACGGCAGGGAAGTGGCAGCTTCGTTCCTAGCGGTGCTCCTCGACGACTTGGCGTCCTGCAAGGAAGAGGCGTGCGGGGCACCTTGTTGACGATAGTTCTGGACCGCAATGAGATGAAGAACTGTGGCCCAGCAAGGGCGTCGAGTTGTTGGTGTCTCTGTGGTCCTTAGGTGGCGGGAAACCCACCGGTGGATGCTCCTCGGCACGTCGACGGTCAGGCCTTCTCCAGCGGGAGACAAGCGGGTGACGATGCAGACGAGAGCGTCCCATGATCAATTGAAGTTCTTAGGCAAACAGGAGCACGGCGGCTCCGGTCGGCGACGGCAGTCGTCGACAGTGGTGAACAACAGTCCGAGTGCTTCTCCTTGGAGTTCCGCAGCAGTCCCCGTATCGGGTCGGAAGCCTGTCGAAGGTCTGTCTACCAGGGAGCGTTGGCAAAGATCAGCTGTGCACGGTGGTCCCTCGTAGCTCGGGAAGAGGGCGCCTTACAAGGTCCTCTCTGGGTCAGTCCTTGGAGGCACAGCAGCTTTCAGATTGTGAAGGAGAGCAACAGCAATTCTTCTCGTCCAGCAGGGCTTCAAGGTCAAACGTCAGTTACTCCAGTTACTCGTCGTAGTGGACTTCAGCTTCTGAACACGATTCCTAGCAGTGAGAGGTCCCCAGATATACTGTTGATCTCCCATTCATTCCGCTGGGTCACACTCAAGCATCCAATCACGACTACGGGCATTCAGGCAGGCAGGCAGGCAGGCAGCCAATCAGGCACACAAGGTATTCAGGCCATTCACTTCTTTCCAGACACTCACAACAAGTTATGTGTATTGGGACAAGTACCGAGCCATTCAACACTCCAAGCTGCATTCATACCGGTTTCGGGCAGGGTTGTCTCAGTCATTTTGTCAACCACCAGATACTAGATGAACAAGTTACTTTCTTACCTGGTAACGTTCTTTCGATGGGATGGTCCGACGACGTATTCCATATCTATGACATGTAATCACCACAGCTGTGCTGCTTCGGAAACTTTTTTTGGCGTCTGCGTCCTGCGTCGATGACGTCGATGCGCCGTCGTCGAGGACCTCCTCCGACGTCCGACGTCATCCGATGTGATAAGTAGGACGCACGACACCCGTAACCTCAGTTGTAGTTTTTTTCCCCCAGAACGTGTGACATTAGTCAACTGCCAGTCAGACACAAAGCCTTGCGGAACGTAAGCTGCAATCGCAAAAGAAATTCTGCAGCGGGGAAGGCAGGGCGGGAGCGATATGGAATACGTCGTCGGACCATCCCATCGAAAGAACGTTACCAGGTAAGAAAGTAACTTGTTCTTCGAGGGGATTGGGTCCTCCGACGTATTCCATATCTATGACAGACTCCCAAAGCAGTACCAGAGCAAGGAGGAGGGAAAGAATTTAGAATCAAAATTTAGAATAGCCAATCAAATAGCAGAGCAAAGGACCGCCTTGCCAAAGGCCAGATCCTGTCCTCGGATGGAATCGAGGGAATAGTGACGTACAAATGTATGTACTGAAGCCCAGGTGGCTGCATCACAGATGTTGCGAATAGGAACACCCCTCTGCAGGGCAGTAGATGCAGCCATACCCCTGGTAGAATGGGCCCGCAAGCCAGTCGGTGGGTCCTTACCCGCCAAGCGGTAACACTCCGAGATGGCCAAAATAATCCACCGAGACAAAGTCTGTTTCGTCACAGCTTGCCCCAAACGCTTTCCAGCGTAACCAATAAAGAGTTGATCGTCCACTCTGACCCGGGACATGCGTGAAACATAAAAGCTTAAAGCTCTCCTAGGATCAAGCCTATGGAGCCTCTCCTCTTCCTTAGCAGGATGCGGAGGAGGATAGAATGCCGGAAGAACAACCTTTTGGGCCAAATGAAATTCCGTCACTACCTTCGGAAGAAAAGAAGGACAAACTCTAAGGACAACCCTGTCCTTGTGAAATACAGTGAAGGGTGGCTTAACTGAAAGTGCCTGTAACTCACTCACTCTGCGAGCGGAAGTAACCGCAACTAAAAACACAGTTTTCAGAGTTAACAGCCTCAAAGGGCAAGAATGTAAAGGCTCAAACGGAGCACCCATAAGAAACTTAAGAACAAGGTTTAAATCCCAACCGGGCACCAGGAAAGGTGATGGAGGGAACACATTAGTGAGCCCTTTCAGAAACTGTGAAATTAAAGGGATTTTAAAGAACACTCTTCAGACGAGCACTTAAAGATTGACAGCGCCGCCAGGTAACCTTTAATGGTACCCACTTGCAAGCCCCTGTGGGCCAAAGAAAGTAAAAAGGACAGAACCATGGGGATGTCACATGCAAAAGGATCCACATCCTGAACTCTGTACCAGTCGCAGAACTTACGCCAACGGCAACGGTACAGAGACTTTGTTGCTGGCCTTCGGGCCGAAAGCAACACCTCCATCACGTCTTCAGGGAGGTCCCAATCCTTATACCTCAACCTTTCAGAAGCCAAGCGTGAAGGCTGAGGGATCTGACCTCTGGATGGAGAACCTGACCCCCCTCCCGTGAGAGCAGATCGTCTCGGTAGGGAAGACGACGTGGAGGGCAGATGGACAAGTCGAGAAGGTCCGGGTACCACATCCTCCGAGCCCACGCCGGGGCAATGAGGATCATCCGGGAACCGAACTTCCGTAACCTCCGCAGCAATTGCGGGATGACGGGGACTGGAGGAAACGCGTACAGCAGCGGGAATGACCACTCCACCACGAACGCGTCTCCTAAGGCTCCTTTTGGAGGAAATTCCCGTGAGCAAAACCTTTCGCACTTCCGGTTGACACTGGAGGCGAAGAGATCTACTTGAGGGGTCCCCCAAAGGGCGAAGATCTCCAGTAGAATCTCCTGAGCCAACTCCCACTCGTGAGAGATTGCGCTCTGCCTGCTCAGAGCGTCCGCCGTCACGTTTTCGTCTCCGGCCAGATGAACTGCCGAGATCGAAACTTCCTGCTGGATGGCCCAGATCTCGAGCTGCATCGCCTCCCTGCACAGAGGAAGTGACCCTGCCCCCCCCCTTTTTGTTGAGGTAGTGCATGGCCACTGTGTTGTCCGTCAGGATCAGGACACTCTTTCCTCGCACAGTCGGCAGAAAAGCCTTCAGGGCTAGCCTGACGGCCCTCAGCTCCAACAGATTGATATGGAGTCTGGACTCCGACGGAGACCAACGACCGCTGACTGTCAGCTCGTTGGCATGAGCTCCCCATCCCGTGAGGGAGGCATCCGTCACCATCGTCACCTCCGGCCAGGGAAGCCAAAATGGAGCCCCCTTCATCAAGTTGCCTTCGACGGCCCACCACAGAAGGTCCCGGGCGACCGAGGGCGGCACCTGAACCGGGTCCGACATCCTGCCGGAGGACTGCGACCATTGCGTCTTGAGTGCCCACTGCAAAGATCTCATCCGCAGGCGTGCCTCTGGCACCAGAAGAATGCAGGATGCCATGAGGCCGAGCAACCTCAAGAACTCGAACGCTGGGAGCGTCTGGGCATGCTGAAACTTGTGCACCATCTGCTGAATGTGAAGAGCCCTCACCTCGGGAGGAAAACACTGCCCCAGGGAAGTGTCGAGCACTGCTCCGATGTACTGGAGCCGCTGTTTTGGCGTCAAATGGGACTTCTTTAAATTGAGGGAGAAGCCCAGCAGGACTTGCTCGGGAGAGCTCCCCCTGATCAACCAATCGTCCAGGTAGGGGTAGACGTGAATCCCCCCTTGCCTGAGATGCGCTGCCACCACCACCATTGGTGAAAACCCTAGGGGCGGAGGTCAATCCGAACGGCAGGACCCGAAACTGAAAGTGCGAGTCGCCAACCGCGAACCTCAGGTAATTCTTGTGCTTGGGATCGATCGGCACATGGAAGTAAGAGAGAGTAACCATCTTGAACTTGTCCTTCCTGAGGAGTTTGTTCAAACCGCGCAAGTCCATGATGGGTCTCAATCCCCCGTCTTTCTTCGAAATCAAAAAATAATGGGAATACCATCCCTTGTTCCTCTCCGCTCCAGCAGGGCTTGAATTTCCTGCGCAAGGAGCGGATCAGGACTCTGCAAAGAGAGGTTCCCCGGTGGATTGTCGCGAGGCCTGTGCCGAAAGGGAAGACAGTAGCCGTGGGTTATGATCTCCAGAACCCACACATCTGAAGTAATGGCTTGCCACTCTACAAGATGCTGCGCCAGCCTTCCCCCAACCGGCGAACCATGGGACATGGCCTCATGACTGAGTGGGAGCGGCTGCGGCGTTACCTGAGGGCAAAGAGGCAACTGCCCGAGCGGCCTTGGCACCACGGGTACCCTGTCGTCCAACTCTGGTACCCCTGCGTTGGCCTCTTTGACTGCCAGCTCCTCTCGCTTTACTGAAGGACGAGTAATAGCGAAAGGAACCATCCCTCCACTGCTGTCCCCTAGGACGAAAAGGCAGAGGTTGGCGAACTGCAGCGCCCAACGACTTTGCTGCAGCTTTTGAGGTCTGCAACCTCTCAAGGCTCTCATCAGCCTTGCTGCCAAAAAGGTGTTCACCGTCAAAGGGCATGTTGAGGAGCCGGGATTGCACATCAGGAGCAAACCCCGATTTCCGCAACCACGCAAACCTGCGTATCACGGTGCTCGCCGCCATGGACCTACTGATGCATTCAGCTAAGTCCAAACCCGACTGAACGGACTCACACATGGCATTCTTGGCATCCTTAGCAAAAACAAAGAGGTGATGGCTGGAAGGTTTAGACTTAATCTTAACCACTGGCAATGCTCTGGGCAACCCTCCAGACCACCGTTCTTCGCCTGCCAAGCCATTACAGAAGGGAAAAACCATGTGCAAATCAGGCTTGGCCCCACCCCAAAAGGGGCAGTCCAGCCCGAACTGCTAGGCCACATCCCTTCTGCACGAGACCACAAGCAGCATTCTTGGCATCCTTACCATCCTGGACCATAGCAAGGAAACCATCCCGTTCGTCCCCTTCGGGAATATGTTCAGCCGCTAATGCAACACAGTTCCACAGAGTGTGTGTGAAACGAGACAAGGCACAAATGGAGTTGGCCGCCTGAAGCGCCATACCACCAGAAGAAAACACTTTCTTCGCCCAACCATCAAAACGCTTGTCGTCCCTATCAGGAGGGATGGTAGGGTACGACGCCTGCTTTGCCGGGGCCGTGGCCGCCTGCACCACCAAACTGGGGTGCCTGGTCAAGTAGCAGGGGTCGCTACTGGCTGGACGGTATTTTCGCGACAAGGATCTGCCCACCGCCGGGAGACTCTCCGGAGCAGTCCAAGCCGCCGCCACCCTTCTCTGTAAAGCCATATGGAACGGCAGTACCGGGTCAGTTGGGGGACCAACATCAAGGATGTCCGTTCGATCATCCTGCACAAACTCCCCTGGGGGAGCAGACCATCCCAAGTACTCAGAAACCCTAGCCATAAGGCGCCGGTACGAGGAATCGGCATGAAAGCCAGGCTCAGGCCTACAAAACTCCACCTCCGGAAAGGTGTCCAGTCCACTGGCATCATGCTGTGACTGCCTCAAATCGTCAAACTGACTATGGCCCGAGACAATTTCATCTGGAACCTGACTAGGAACCAGGCCATCAGAATCCTCATCCGCCTCTGAAATATATTCCAGGTGGCGAAAAGAAGGCACCCGAGAGTGCTTGCTCTTAACCAGAGCCTTCCTAGGGGGTTCCCCCGTGCCATGGGGTACCTCCGACACGAAAGGCGTCGAGCGAATCGGCGTCGAGGAAATCGGCGTCGACGTCAGATGCAGCGCCGCCAGCATCGGTGGCGTCGACACAGCCCTCGAAGCCGGAGCCACGAGCGTGTCCTTCAACGACCTGAGCCTCGACGACTTCCTCGGAGCCGGAGCCTCGAGAAAGCCTGTCGACGCCCTCGACGCCTCAGACGTCGATGTCTTCCTCGAAGACCTCACAGGGGCACACGGTCTCGAACGCGTCGAGGACCGGGACCTGGAACAGGTACGTCGAGAACAAGTCTCCTTGTCCTAACGGGACCTCTCCCGTGACTCGTGCCGACCACTCTTGCGAGCGGTGTCTCTCGACCTCTCACGACCGACCCCACTCGGGGGCGCGGACGGCTTAGTACCCTGCGACTCAAGAATCGCCAGCATTTTCTTCCCGAAGGAAGCCCATTCCTCCGGCGTCGCACGGCTGGTGGGGTAAGCGACGTGCCGGGCAGAGTCCTCCGAAGAGGACCTGGAAGACGACCGGTGTCGGCGCTTCCGAGAATGCCTCGAAGAGGCTGAGGAGTGGCGAGACCGACTCCTAGAAGGAGACCCACGAGACTTCCGACGATGACGTGGAGAGTCACCCCTCGAATCATCCGTTGAAAGCCCCGCAGACCTCGACTTTCGGGGCTTGGACACCCGACCTACCGACAACTTCTTCTTACGTTCGCTTAAGGCTTTGGACGTGAGCGACTGGCAGTCGATACAGTCATCCGTGTCGTGGGCCTCCCCGAGGCACCAGAGGCAGGCGTCGTGCGAGTCCGTCACCGACATCTTGGACCCACACTCCCCGCACTTCTTGAAGCCCGGACGCGGGGTCGAAGACGAAGTAGAAGACATCTTCACATGAAGGATTTTCACAAAGCGAACAGGTTCGAAGAACCGAGAAGAACAGAACTCCAAAGAGTCGAGGCGTTAACCGAGATTCGCGAAGCAACACGTTCGCGGAAAAAACGGAACTGAGGCTACGGGCGTCGTGCGTCCTACTTATCACATCGGATGACGTCGGAGGAGGTCCTCGACGACGGCGCATCGACGTCATCGATGCAGGAGCCGAAAAAAGTTTCCGAAGCAGCACAGCTGTGGTGATTACATGTCATAGATATGGAATACGTCGGAGGACCCAATCCCCTCGAAACCCACAACACAGAATGCATATTCGTCACACACTCTATTCACCCAGGTCCCACCCTGTTAGGGAAAATTCTCTCTTTAGGCTGAATTTCCTAACCTAGTGAGTCCCCCAGCAGCTCTGCTGGATTTCTGGAGTTTGTTTTTTTCTCCTGCCAAGGGTGAGACTCTTTTTCTCGCACTCTTGGACATGATTTATGGCGTTCCTTTGACTGTTAATGTGTTTTATGGGCTGTGGGGTCCTTTACTCCATAGGGTCTCATGTGTTTGTATTATGTGTGTTACACAGCACCCTCCGTGCAGTAACACAGGGGTGTCAGTGACCCCCCACCATAGACTCCATACCCTGGCACTGACTACTGTCTCCCAGGGCATGTAAAGTCACCATTGGCTTTACTAGTCCCAAATTATTAACAGAAACCAGTACAAACCATCATATTGTGGACGTACTGGTCGGGGCAATTCGATTGCCCCGGGGTCTGTTAGTCAAGGGGGCACGTCTCCGTCCCCCCTGATCGAGTTTTGGCTGGTGGCAGTGGAAACTACTTTTTATATTCGACCGCAAATATTTTCCTATGGGATTTTCCCATTGTTCGAAGCTACCAACTTTAATTATTTAATTCTCATAGCCTCGAACATACCGCCGGTTTATTTAATTAATGTTAATTCGCCGGTTGGTATTTTTTGCCAGGACTCGATTCTAAAATGGCGTTTGTATTCTCTTCTGTGACTCCAACCCAAGTCAAGCCCTTTGTTCCACTTTTTGGCGGGCTTCTCCACAGAAGCCTCCAAAAGTGGTGCCACTCTGTCTGGGTACCACAGAGGGTGTGGGAGGGGGTTTAGGCACCCTGGACTGAGTTACCTTGGTAACTCAAGTCGCACTCTTGTGTGATTGGCCCAAGTGGTGAGCCGGCCGGCTCACCACTTAGCATGTTTGATTGACAGCTAGGCTGAGTGAATGGGGGTATGCTGCATAAAAGCAGGGCTTTGGGGACTGGAACCTCAGAAGTCGCCACAGGACCGGAGAATCCGACGAGGGAGAAGCTGAGCCGACCTACCACGACGACACCACCGGTGGAGCCCTGCAGAACCGACTCACCACTTCCCGAAGACAGAGAAGATCTCCCGGCTGGAGAGGCTTTGTTACGATGCCCGCTCCCGGGGAGCCGGCTCAGGCCCTGCGTCCCCGAAAGCAGACATCAAGTCCCCAGGGAAGGTCCCAGCAACCCCTTATAGGGGCCCTTTGGACAGCGTCCTGGCGCCTATGGTGCCAGGCTCATAGAAAACGTCAGTCCTGGCCCCATAGGCGCCAGGCTCATTATGAAAGTGTTTGGGTGCACTTACCTGATGCAGACCATGCTGCAGAACCCCGGCCTCCTTGAGGCCTGAGGAACAAGTTACTTACCTGTAACTGTTGTTCTCCAGCATGGGTCTGGCATGGATTCACATGCTCATGAATATTCCCCGTCGTCAGGCTGGGAATCCTCGGTAAAGAAAAAACCAGTATCAGTTTCGTTTCTGATCTGTCTTTCGTAGTAATAACCAATCACTGGTCTCTGCGTCATACTGACCACAGCCAATGACTGCCCTCTACCTAAGCACCGCCTCTGGCAGCCATCTTCAGATTTGGAAGCACGTGAAGTGGCAGTATGACCAAGTGAAGAGCCGCAGAGGGGTAGGCGGGAGGGTTCGCATGTGAATCCATGCCAGACCCATGCTGGAGAACAACAGTTACAGGTAAGTAACTTGTTCCTTCTCCAGCATGGGGTCTGGCATGGATTCACATGCTCATGAATAAAGAATACATAGCAGTACACACATGCACAACCACGGGAGGTGGCAAAGGCTCAACATTAAGCAGTACATCCAACTCAACATTAAGCATCTTACCTCCTCACCAGGCTCACCTCAGGCGAACAGGTTGCGCAGCACTGCTTGGCCGACCCTGGACTCCTCCCTGGAATCCCGATCGACGCAGTAGAATTTCGTGAAGGTGTGCGTCGACCTCCACGTAGCAGCCCTGCATATGTCCAGCAGGGGCACACCAGAATGGAACGCCGTGGTAGCTGCGATCGCTCTGGTGGAATGGGCTCTCGGACGGCCAGGCAGCGGTCGGTTTGCCAACCGATGACAGTACATGATACAGCCGGAGAGCCACCTGGAAATGGAAGCCTTCGAGAGAGCCTTCCCCTGATTGACAGGTCCAAAGTTCACAAAGAGTTGTGACGTCTTCCGAAAACACTTAGTGCGGTCCACGTAGAACTTCAGCGCTCTAGCCACATCCAGCGAGTGCAAAGTCCTCTCAGCCAGCGACGAAGGCGACGGGAAGAACACAGGCAACACCAAGGGTTCGTTGAGATGGAAGTCTGACGGTACCTTGGGCATGAAGGAGGGGTGCGTCCTGAGCACTACCCTCGTGTCGTGAAAAGTCAAGTATGGGGCCTTGCAGGAAAGGGCCTGGATCTCTCCCACCCGTCGTGCGGAGGTGATGGCCACAAGAAACGCTGTTTTCCACGACAGAAACTTCAACGGGGCCGAGTGCAGAGGCTCGAACGGAGGTCCCATGAGCTTGGTCAGCACCACGTTGAGCTCCCACGCCGGGGCCGGAGCCTTCACCGGCGGGAACGATCTGAACAGTCCCTTCATGAACTCTTTCACCAGACGATGAGACCACAAGGACGTCCGGCCCGTGGTTCTGGTGTATCGGGAGATCGCAGCAAGATGAATCTTGATGGATGCGTGTGCCAGTCCAGCTTTGGCCAGCGTCAGCAGGTACGGCAGTACCTGGGGAGCCGTAATCCGTAGAGGGTTAATCTTCTGTGCGTGGCACCAGACAGAGAACCTCTTCCATTTGTGTCCGTAGCATTTAAGAGTCGAGGACGCCCTGGCCTTTGCAAGAACCTCTCTGCAGTCGGCCGGTATGTCGTATCCTCCAAACTCTAGCGCTGCAGGAGCCAGGCCTGCAAGTTCAGCGATTTCGGGTCATGGTGGAGGATGGCGCCTCCTTCCCTGGAGAGTAGATCCGCGTCCACCGGCAGCTTGATTGGCGGGGTCGCTGACAAGTCCAGAAGGTCCGGGAACCATATCTGCCTCGGCCACGCAGGTGCGACGAGGATCATCCTGCACCGTGCCCTCTTGAGCTGGTTGACGAGCCGGATTAGCAGTGGCAAAGGAGGGAACGCGTAGAGGAACAGGCCCTCCCAGGGGAACGAGAAAGCATCGCCCATGCTCCTCGCCTGGGGAAACCTGCTGGCGAACCTCCGGCACTTGGAGTTCGTCGCCGTCGCGAACAGGTCGATCTGGGGTGTGCCCCACCGTCGGAAGAGGCGATCCACTAGATCCTGCCGTAGTTCCCACTCGTGGCACGAGCGCAGCTCCCTGCTGAGTGAGTCGGCGATGGTGTTTTTTATCCCTGCCAGATGAAACGGCACCAGAAACATCCTTTGGGCGACGGCCCAATGCCACAGGTCCTGCGCCTCCTTGGACAGTGCTGGGGACCTGGTTCCGCCCCGTTTCCTGATGTAAAACATGGTGGTGGTGTTGTCGGTGAAGATCCTCACCACCTTGCCCTTGAGGGACGGAAGGAAGGACCTGAGTGCCCAGAACACTGCACGGAGCTCCAGGACGTTGATATGGAGGGACTTCTCCGTCGGGAGCCAAAGGCCTCTCGCGTGCAGATTTTCGGTGTGCGCTCCCCACCCTTCCAGGGAGGCATCCGTGGTCACTGTCTCCTGGTGGTCTGGGGTCTGGAAGTCCATGCCCGCCGTCAGATGCGCGCGGTTGCCCCACCACCGGACCGCTCGGCGGAAACTCTCGTCGAGTGTGATCCTCTCTTCGAAGCCGCCCGTCGTTTGGATCCAGCGCGCGTCCAGGAACTCCTGCAACGGGCGCAACCGGAGCCTGCACATGGGAATGAGGTAGATGCAAGAAGACATCATTCCGAGGAGGGACTTGATGGACCTCACCTTGGCCGCGTCGGAAACCAACATCCGCTGTACCTTGCCCAGGATGGACCTGGTCCTTTCCTCCGACGGGGAGGCCAGAAGGGACACTGTGTCGAGCTTTGCTCCCAGAAACAGTGCGTTTTGCGCGGGTACCAGGTGGGACTTGGCGTAGTTCACGGAGAATCCCAGGTCCGTGAGAAGTTGGACGGTCCTTGCCGTGTGCTCCACGGCGAGCTCCCTCGTCTTGGCTCGGATGAGCCAGTCGTCCAGGTAGGGGTAGACGTGGATCCCCTCGCGGCGCAGCTGCGCCGCCACCGGTGCAAGGCACTTGGTGAATACCCTGGGTGCCGACCGTAGTCCGAAGGGGAGGGCTTTGAACTGGTAGTGACGCCCTTGGACCACAAACCTGAGGAATTTTCGGTGCCCCTTTAGGATGGGAATATGGAAGTAGGCATCCTCCAAATCCAACGACGACAGGAAGTCTCCTTCCTCCAGCTGACCCAGGACGTGCTGGAGGGTGACCATCCGGAACTTCTGCGCCTTGATGAACTTGTTCAGACGTCGCAGGTCTAGGATGGGGCGCCATCCTCCCGTCTTCTTCTTCAAGAGGAAGTATCTCGAGTAAACTCCGGAGCCCCGAAGCCTCTTTGGGACGAGTTCGATGGCGCCCCTTCTGAGCATCGCCTTTACCTCCAGGAGAAGCTGAGGGACGTGAAGCTCTTTCCTGGCCACGGGGGGGGGGGACGCGCGGGCACCTTCTTTGAAACTCGAGCGCGTGGCCCCGGGCTAAGGCGTCCAGCACCCAACGGTCGGTGGAGATGGACTCCCACACGCTGACGAAGCTCGCCAGCCGGCCTCCCACCGGGGTGCTTCGGTGGGGGCCCGACCCCACGGCCGGTTCAATCCTGTTTCGACGAGGCTTTGCCGCCTTGACCTCCTTGGCGACGACGGCGGGGTCCACCAGACTTGCCTCGTCCTCTGTAGGCCTCCTGAGACGACGAGCGGGCCGCTTGAGGGTAGGTGGAGAAACCGCCGCCGGAACCTTTGGAGGCGCCCTTGCCTCCGCTGCTCCGAAAGGGCGTCCGTCGTTGCTGCAGAACCCCAAGGGCCCGGGCCGTCTCAGTGTCCGCTTTAATGGCCTGAAGGGAATCGTCCACTGTTTTCCCAAACAGGTTGTTCCCATCGAACGGCATGTCCAGGACTCTGGTCTGTACGTCTTGACGCAAGTCCGTAGCCTTGAGCCATCCACGCCGCCTAAGGCACACGCTGTTGCCCAACTGGCGAAACCCAGTGTCGGCGATGTCCGTCGCAATAGTGATGGCGTGGTCCGACGCCACCTCACCTTCCTGTAGGATCTCCAGGGCATCCGCCCTCTTGTCGTCCGGTAGGAAGTCCAGCAGGGGAGCCAGTTTGTACCATAGCTCCCTGTCGTAGCGGGCCACGATAGCCAAGACGTTGGCCGCTTTAATCGTCGTCGCTGCAGACGAGATGACCCTGCGTCCCATAGCGTCCAATTTCTTTCCCTCGCCGTCCGGTGGGGAAGTCGATGTGGAGGCCGCACCCCCCCCTGCTTTCTTCCTGGCCGCCGCGGAGACGACGGAGTCCGGGGTAGGCTGCGCCCGGAGGCACAGGGGGGTCGCGTCCGGGACCCGGTACTTCTTCTCGTACCGGTCTCTTCTAGCTGGCGTCGTGGAAGGGTTCTTGAGGAGGGCGAGGCCCTCATCCCAAATGTCGTCCAGTAGAGGCACCGCGAGGACAGTCTTCCTCTTGGCCTCGCGCCGTTGATAAAGGAATCCTTCCTTTTTCTTCTCCTCAGGGCAGAGTTGGAAAAGCTTGGATGCCCTGGCGATCATGGAGTGGAACGATCCAATCTCGTCGGGCGGAGAAGCCCTGGTGGGAGGTGACGACGGTAGATCCTCGTCGTATACCTCGTCGTCCGTACCCGTCGCTGCCGTGTCAGTCCCCGTATCATCCCCTCGGGTGGACGGGGAGGAGGGCTGGACGGGGCGCGACGGCTGAAAAGGAGGTGGAGGGTGAATCCTTCTTTTCTTGGGCGGGGGAACACCAGAAGGTCCCGGTTCAGGATCCCCCGACGGGAGAGGTTCCTCCGTCGGCAACGGTAGTCTCGTCCTTATCTCTGAGCATAAGGACTGTATAGCCAACAAAATGGCCGCCGAGTTGTCTTGCGGCGCTGGCAGAGGGGAATCCGACGGGCGATCAGGGGCCCCATCCCGACGGGCCGGTCTTCTTCCACGCCAAGGCCGTGGCTTAAGACCTCGATCAGCTCTTCCTCTGAGGTTGAGGCCGAATCTACAACGACGCCCTGCCCCCCCTTTTTCTTCCCCGCCGGGGATTTCACGGGGGTCCTATCGATGGGCACAAAAGAGGACTCCCTCCGAGGTGGCAGGGAGACTCTGAGCCCCGAGGTCGCCACCACTGGTGTAGCCTCCACAGGCTGAGCCAGGGCCGCCGCGACAGTATCGATAGAGGGCTTGGCCGGATGGATTAAGGCCTTCACCACCTTAGGTGCGCTCACCGCCTTATCCTTGAGGGGGGGGGGACACTGCCTCGCTCCCCCTCAGATGGGGCCTTCGAGCTCGACCGGGGCCTCTCCAGGAGCTTCGCCGGGTGCTCGCCCTTCCTCTTACCCGACCCAGAGCGTTGGCTCGTGGCTGAAGGTGCCGGGGAGGGTGCGCCCTGCCTGGCGCCCGTAGAGCCCGACCGTTCGGCGCTCCCGGTGCCAGCGGACTCGCGGTGCTAGGCCTTGTGTTGGACCCCCGTCGCCGGGGCGTACTCAAAGGTCTTAGAAGACCGCTCGGATTTCTTCCTCTTCTTCTCGCCTGACGGGCTCTTCCCTTCCAGCCAGTTGGCGAGACGTTGATGGCGGTCCTTCATGGTCCGCTCCGACATATTGCCGCAAAACGCACAGTCCTTCTCCACGTGCGTCTTGTCCTCATGTAAGCAGTAGAGACAAAAGGAGTGTTCGTCCTCCTTAAAGACGTTCTGCAGCTGGCATCCAGGGCAGATCCTGAACAGCTTTCCGGGCGTCGAGCTTCCCTTCTCCTGGGCCATGTCCGGGCCTGAGAAGCTTCTGGAGTCCTCCAAAAGCGTAGCTCGACGAAATCTTCACCCTTGAGGGGCGCAGACGAATCCGACACGGGTCCCCGTTGATCGGATGGAGAGTCGGTGGAGCTTGAGGCTCTTTTGACCGAAAAAACGAAGTTTTTGAGAAAAAACGTGAAAAAATAGCACTAACGCTCGAGAGCAATAGCACGAGGATCCCAACACATGAACGTGCGGTAAAAATCTGAAGATGGCTGCCAGAGGCGGTGCTTAGGTAGAGGGCAGTCATTGGCTGTGGTCAGTATGACGCAGAGACCAGTGATTGGTTATTACTACGAAAGACAGATCAGAAACGAAACTGATACTGGTTTTTTCTTTACCGAGGATTCCCAGCCTGACGACGGGGAATATTCATGAGCATGTGAATCCATGCCAGAACCCATGCTGGAGAAAAGGAACTACTTTACCTGTGGGACTCATTTACCACCCGGGCGTGGTCGGGGAAGGATACATACCTGATTGGAGGAAGGACACATTCTAGGAACTTCTTCCAAGGCTATTTAAACCACACCCGATCAGCCACATGTGCTTCGCGTTGTTCTGCATCTAGCAGCTGGACGCTCACCGTGTCTGCTCCTGCATCCCGACTTCTGCCACGCCTGCCAGCATCCTGAATCACCTGCAAAGGAAGGGAACAAGAGAACAGAAGAAGGAAAAGGCCTTACCTGCTAAATCTGCATCCCGGAGACATTTCGCCGACGATCCTGAAAAGGAAGACATTTATTTTTAAAAGCACATCGCATCGATCGCTGCAGCGCCTCATTCTACTCACCTTACAGGGCGCCTCCATGTTCTGCAGCGACCATCCGGATCCGCAGTCGCGCCCCAGCGCCTAGGAGAAAAAGACAATAACGAAGGTGAGAGAAAGAAGGGAAAAGGGAAGCTAAATCTACATGTTAAGACTTGCCTGCTGGGTCATTCCCTTTTCATTTCGGGTCCACGCCGCATCCAGGCATTTTCGGACCCCGGCCCCTGAGGGGGAAAAAGACATCAGCGTTAATGAGCGAATGAAAAGACATTACCAAGACGCTCATTAAAGACTTACCTGATTTCCACAAGGATTTCACCTCTCATCTCGGGTCGGTGCCTGTTCCCCGGCATTCCGTACCCCGGCCCCTATGGGGAAAAAAGACACTAGCATTAGAACATTAATGCATGGACACAAGGGGAACCACTTACCAAAAACTTACCTGGAAGCCAAGCAAGTTTGGTTCTCACCAATCCGAAAATCCAGTGAAGTAACTGGATACCAACGCGCCCCCGCATCAGAAACCACCAATCCGAAAATCCAGTGAAGTAACTGGATACCAACGCGCCCCTGCATCAGAAGCAGGATGGAGAGCTCGTCCTTCCAGACCCTAAGGTGAGACGCTACGGGGAAGCACAGAAGGGTTTTGAGGAGGGTGAGAGGGGTAAGTGGGAGGCCGATTGCATTACCCCGCAGACAGTTAACCCCCTATTTTCACCTACACAGGGATACTTCTGCGAGTCAGACAAGCCAGATTTGGGGCCCGGTCCAGTCCGTCTTCCGACCCCTGCGCATCACCTTAGACAAGGTCACAACAGCGCGAACCACGCCAGCGCCTCCGTGGGAGTCAGGTGAGCGTTACAGGCTTCTTCCCCTGACTGGTGGGCAAAACCAGTTTTACCTTCCTTCTTCGCACCCCAGACTGGTTTGTGGTCCAACTGCCCGTGCCAAGCACCCCGGCGGCCGGATAGCCACTCACCACTGAACCGCGAATCAACGGACCGCTCCTTGTACCTGAGAAACTCTGCGGCTGGTTTCTTCCCTGGCAGTGCAACAGACTCCTGTCTTCCTCCATCACGAGATCCTCTCTTCCCCCGGACGAAGCACCGACTTGCATCCGCTGCCAGGAACAACTGCCCCCGCTGGAGTCCTCTCACCACTAAGGTACCATGTCCGCCAGGCCTCCCTTTCTAAAGATTGCTACAAGGTAATAATAACTCCTTAACCTTCTGGACTGGGCTGGCCGCCTTGACCCTCTAACTGGTCCCTTTCTTTGGTCCAACTCCTTTTTGAACCTTTTCAAGACTTTTGTGCACTGCAACCGTGTGACCTTGGACACATTTCGTTTCGATCCTCTTAAAGCGGATCCAACCTACTGACTCTGAATTCACGGTGTTACTTTGCCTTCCTCTCTTGTTGTGTTCATGAAAAAGTGTTGGGATCTGTTTCAATTTGTTCTCTGCTTTTCTCTCCCTTTTTAAAACGAACTATTAGAGTGCCATCTACGTTAAGCGCCCAGCGCTGTCTGAAAAGAAGTGGGGCTTTACTTAAGACTTGTCTAATATTCTTTTAAGAGAGTGTGTATCTTTTAGTGACCGTGTTTTTGAATTGCTTACTATTAGTGCCTGTGTGTTTTTCTAGATGTGGTTTTAAATAAATAATTATATATCTCTTTTACACCAAGCCCAGGTCAGTGTTTACTTGTTCTATTGTTTTCTCTTGACCTATTGTGAATACTCTGTATACTGCCTAACTCTTCTTGAGGGAAGTCTGACTGCTCAGCCACAGCTACCAAGTGAATCTGTGTGGTACAGACTGCTACCAAGTGGGTTTACTGCCAAACACCTGTAGTCTTAAATCTTTTGCAGTGGTCCCAGAGGGAACTGCACAGGTTTCTGCCTAACACACCCACAGGAGGTACCCACAACATACATCACCGGGAAGGCTCCAGCCAGTCTGGCCGGGCCTTCACAACACCACCATATATGGCATTTCCACCCAACAGCCAGTCAGGGGGAAGGGACAGAGTCAGGGCTTCCCAGGACTTTGGGAAAACAAGGTAATGGGTAATAGAAAGCAAGAGGCCACCGTGGCCATCTTGTTTTCCATCAGGAATCAACTGATCCCAATGGCAGGGCCGGGGTATCCCAAAATGGAGGATACTCCGCGCACCTGTCAAATTCAGCATGGAGCTGCCACTAGCCCCTACCCTGCTCTGCGGGCCAACCACAGGTGCCCAAAAACATACACTAGGGGCACAGGGTTGTACCCCCAACCATGGGTGCCGTAAGGGTATCCCACGGGTCCGTTCACCAAACCAAAAGAGAGCTGCACCGCCAGGAGTCCCACATGAACTCCTGCGTGGAAAACACAACAGAACACACGATAAAAAGCAGTAAAGGACAAGGATACGGAGGCCCTGTCCCTCCGATGCATTTCTAGCATCACAGCCTAACAGCGGCACCTAAAGATTTGGCTGCCGCTTTCGAGGTCTGCAGCTTCTCAAGGCTCGCAACAGCCTTACTGCCAAAAGAATTAGACCAGTCAAAGGCATGTTGAGAAGCCTAGACTGCACATCCGGTGCAAAACCCGACGTCCTGAACAACGCAAATCTGAGCATAACAGTGCTGGTAGCCATGGATCTACTGATGCTATAGGCAGTATCCAATCCTGATTGAAGGGATCCACAATTAGCTTCCATGGCGTCCTTAACAATAGCTAAGGAGCCATCCCTTTCTTCCCCTTCGAGAATGTGCTCTGCCGCCATAGAAATGCAATCCCGAAGAGTATACGAACATTTTGCAAGGACACAAGTGGAGTTGGCATATTTCAGTGCCATGCTCCCTGCAGAAAAAACATTTCTCGGCCATCCATCTAAACGCTTGTCGTCCCTATCAGGAGGGGTGGTAGGGTTCACTGCTTGTTTTGAAGTAGCTGTAGCCACCTGCACCACGAGAGTCTCCGGAGTGGGGCGTTTCAACAGGTAGTCGGGGTCACTACTGGAGGGGTGGTATTTTTTGTCAGATTCTTGTTAAAGAACAAGTTACTTACCTGTAACTGTTGTTCTCCAGCATGGGTCTGGCATGGATTCACATGCTCATGAATATTCCCCGTCTTCAAGCTGGAAATCCTCGGTAATGAAAAAAGTTTCAGTTTCGTTTCTGAACTGTCTTTCTACCAATAACCAATCACTGGTCTCAGGGTCATATGGCCCCCAGCCAATAACTGCCCTCTACCCAAGCCCATCCTCCGGCAGCCATCTTCAGATTTGGTAGCACGTAAAACGGCAGTAGGACCAAGAGAAGGGCCGCAGAGGGGTAGGAGGGAGGCTTCCCATGTGAATCCATGCCAGACCCATGCTGGAGAACAACAGTTACAAGTAAGTAACTTGTTCCTTCATCATGGGGTCTGGCATGGATTCACTTGCTCATGAATACAAGAATACATAGCAGTACACACATGCACAACCACGGGAGGTGGCAAGGCTCATGTTAGGGAGAATTCTCTTATAAGGCTAATTTCCCTAACCTAGTGAGTCCCCCAGCATCTTTGCTGGATTTTTGGGGTTTGTTTTTCCCTCCTAAGTGTCAGACTCTTTTCCTCCCACTCTTAGGCATGATGTGAGGTATGTCTCTGACTTTTTGTGTACTTATGGACTATGGGGTCTTTTACTCCATAGGGCATCATCTGTTTTTTGTGTATGTGTTACACAGCACCCTCAGTGCAGTAACACAGGGGTGTCATAGTGACCCCCAAACATAGACTCCATACCCTGGGACTGACTACTGTCTCCCAGGGCATGTAAAGTCACCATTGACTTTACTAGTCCAAAATTGTTAACAGAACCAGTACAAACCATCATATTGTGGAAGTAATGGAAGGGGATAATTTGATTGCCCCTGGGTCTGTTTCCAAGTGGGCACTGTCCAGTCCCCCCCTTGTCAAGTTTCTGGCTGGTGGCAGTGGTTACCACGCAAAATATTCCACCGGAATATTTCCTATGGGATTTTCCCATTGATTTTAAATGCACCACTTTTTGTTGCAATGTTAAAGATACCACCGGTTTATTTATTTAATATTAAATCAAAGGTTGAGTCTTTTCGCCAGAACTCTTTTCTAAAATGGCGTTCGTGTCCGTCTCTGTAACTCCAACCAAGGTCGGGCCCTTTGTTCCACTTTTTGGCGGGCTTCTCCACAGAAGCCCTCCAACTGGTGCCACTCTGTCTGGGTTCCACAGGATGTGTGGGTGGGGGAATTGGCACCCTGGACTGCGTTGCCTTAGCAACTCAAGTCGCACTCTGTTCTGATTGGCCCAGTGGTGAGCCGCCCGGCTCACCACTTAGCATGTTTGAGTGACAGATAGGCTGTTGAATGGGGGTTTTTCTGCATAAAAGCTGGGCTTTTGGGATTGGAACTCCAGAAGTCGTCACAGGACCTAAGAATCCAAAGAGGGAAGATGCTGAGCCATCTGCAACGACGACACCACCGGTGGAGCCCTGCTGCAACAAACTCACCACTTTCCCAACGACAAGAGAAGATCTTCTGCTGGACGAGTCTTCTTCCTTTGAGCTGGTGGGATCAACCAGTTCGCCCCTTTCGCCTTCCAAAGACGTCTCTTGGTCGAATCGCCTGTGCCAAGCACCCTGGCGGCCGGATAGCCAAGCTTCACCACTTTGACTGCGAATAAAAGGAACACACCTTTTAACCGATGAACTCCGCGGCTGGTTTCATCCATGTGCAGTGCCTCGATACCAAGTGTCCTCCTCGACGAGATCCTCTCTTCCCCTGGTCGAAACAACGAACTGCAACCACTGCCAGGAACAACTGTCACCGCTGGAGCTTCCTCTCTCTTTAAGGTACTGTGTTCTGCCTGGCATGCCTTTCCAAGGATTGCTAAGGTGACCCTTAAATCCTTGGCTTTCCAATTGGGTTCACCCCAGACCTTCTAACTTTACTTCTTGAATCACCCCAACCTCTTTTGAACATTCTGCAAAGACTTTTAGTGCATTTTAAACTGTGTAATCTTGGGCACATTTCGCTTTGTTCCATTTAAAGTGGTCCTGGCCTATGAACTTTGGCTCTACAGTGTATGCTGCCTTAACTCTCTTGCTTTGAACTTCGAAAAGTGTTGGGAACTGTTTTATTTTTATGCCCAGCCTTTTTCTCTCTATTTAACTTTACTATTGGAGTGCCATCTAGGTTACACGCTCACATCTGTTTTAACAAATAGTGGTGTTTTAACTCTGACTTGTCTAGTAGTTATCAAGGGAGGTGTTTATACTTTACCTGACTGTGTTTTAACTTGCTTTTGATTTAGAGTGCTAGTGTATTGCCTAAAGTGTGTTTTAAATAAATAATGATATACTTTTGATACAAAGCTCTGGTCAGTGTTTGTTTGCTCTACTCTGTTTTTGGCCCTATTGTGTATACTCTATATACTGCCCTACTCTTCTTGCGCGAAGTCTGACTGCTCAGCCACAGCTACCAGGTAAATCTGGGTGGTGCAGACTGCTACCAATTGGGTTTACTGCTTACTCCTGTAGTCTTAATCTTTTTGCAGTGTTCCCCAAGGGAACTGCACAGGATTCTGCCTAACAGCTCAACATTAAGCATCTCTTACCTCCTCACCAGGATCACCTTCAAGCGAACAGGTTGCGCAGCACTGCTTGGCCGACTCTGGACTCCTCCCTGGAATCCCGGTCGACGCAGTAGAATCTCGAGAAGGTGTGCGTCGACCTCCACGTAGCAGCCCTGCAGATGTCCAGCAGGGGCACACCAGACAAGAACACCGTGGTAGCAGCGATCTCTCTGGTCGAATGGGCTCTCGGACGGCCGGGCAACCGATGACAGTGCATGATGCAGCCGGAGAGCCATCTGGAAATGGAAGCCTTCGAGAGAGCCTTCCCTTGGTTCACAGGTCCAAAGTTCAGGAACAGCTGTTATGTCTTCCGAAAACTCTTCGTGTGGTCCACGTAGAACTTCAGCGCTCTAGCTACATCCAGCGACTGCAAAGTCCTGTCGGCCGGCGACGAAGGCGATGGGAAAAAGACTGGTAACACCAAGGGCTCGTTGAGATGGAAGTCCGACGGCACCTTGGGCACGAAGGAGGGGTGTATCCTCAGCACCACCCTCGTCTCGTGGAAAGTCAAGTATGGAGGCTTGCAGGAAAGGGCCTGAATCTCTCCCACGCGTCGTGCAGAGGTGATGGCCACAAGGAACGCTGTCTTCCACAACAGGAACTTCAACGGAGCTGAATGCAAGGGCTCAAATGGCGGGCCCATGAACCTGGTCAGCACCACGTTGAGGTCCCACGCCGGGGGCTGGAGCCTTCACCGGCGGGAACGAACGGAACAGTCCTTTCATAAACTCCTTCACCAGGCGATGAGCCCACAGGGACAACCGTCCTGCAGTTCTGGTGTATCGGGAAATCGCTGCCAGATGTATCTTGATGGAAGCGTGCGCTAGTCCAGGTTTGGCCAGCAACAGTAAGTAGGGTAGCACTTGAGGGGCTGTAATCCGTAGAGGGTTGATCTTCTGTGCACGGCACCAGACAGAGAACATCTCCACTTTTGTCCGTAGCACTTGAGAGCTGACTACGACCTGGCCTTTGCAAGAACCTCTCTGCAGTCAGCCAGGATATCGAACCCTCCAAACTCTAGTGCTGCAGGAGCCAGGCCTGCAAGTTCAGCGACTCCGGATCGTGATGAAGAATGGCACCTCCTTCTCTGGAGAGAAGATCTGCGTCCGTCGACAGTTTGACTGGTGGGGACGCTGACAAGTCCAGAAGGTCCGGGACCATAACTGTCTCGGCCACCTCAGTGCAACGAGGATCATCCTGCACCGGGACCTCTTGAGTTGGTGGATGAGCCCGAGCAGCAACGGCAACGGCGGGAACGCATACAGGAACAGGCCGTCCCAGGGGAACGAGAAAGCCTCGCCCATGCTCCTCGGCTGGCGGAACCTGCTGGCGAACCTCTGGCACTTGGAGCTCGTCGCCGTCACGAACAGGTCGATTTGGGGGTTTGCCCCATCGCCGGAAGAGATGATCCACTTGATCCTGGCGTAGTTCCCACTCGTGGCACGCGCGCAGCTCCCTGCTGAGTGAGTCGGCGATGGTGTTTTTTATCCCTGCCAGATGAAAATGTACCAGAAACATCCCCTGGGCAACGGCCCAGTGCCACAGATCCTGGGCTTCCTTGAACAGGGCCGGGGATCTGGTTCCTCCCTGCTTCCGGATGTAGAACATCGTGGTGGTGTTGTCGGTGAAGATCCTCACCACCTTGCCCTTGAGGGACGGGAGGAATGACTTGAGGGCCCAGAACACTGCTCGGAGCTCCAGTATGTTGATGTGGAGCGGCCTCTTCTCCGGGAGCCACAGGCCTCTCGCGTGAAGATCTCCGGTGTGCGCTCCCCACCCCTCCATGGAGGCATCCGTCGTCAACGTCACCTGGTATGCTGGAGTCTGAAAGTCTGTGCCCGCGGCGAGATGCGCGCGGGTGCCCCACCATCGAATTGCATGGCGGAATGCTTCATTGAGCGAGATCTTGTCCTTGAAGCTGTCCGTCTCTTGCGTCCAACGGGCGTCGAGGAACTCCTGCAGAGGGCGCATCCGAAGCCTGCACAGGCGCACCAGATAGATGCAAGAGGACATCCCGAGAAGGGACTTCATGGACCTCACTCTAGCCAAATCCCGTGGCCAGCAGACGCCGTACCTTGCCCAGGATGGCCTGCGTTCTTTCCTCTGACGGCAAGGCCAACTGCGCTACTGTATCGAGCTTGGCTCCCAGAAACAGCGCGATCTGCGACGAAACCAAGTGGGATTTGGGGAAGTTGATGGAGATTCCCAGGTCCATGAGCAGCCGGACGGTCTTTGCTGTGTTTTCTACGGCGAGTTCCCTTGTCCCTGCTCGGATGAGCCAGTCGTCCAGGTAGGGGTAGATGTGGATCCCCTGCAGGCGCGCCGCCACTGATGCTAGGCACTTGGTGAACACCATGGGCGCCGACTTCAATCCAAATGGGAGGGCCTTGAACTGGTAGACTCGCGCTTGGACTACGAACCTGAGAAACTTTCAGTGTCCTTTTAGGATGGGGATGTGAAAGTACGCATCCTCCAAATCCAACGACGATAGGAAGTCGCCCACCTCCAGCTGGCCCAGCACGTGCTGGAGGGTGACCATCCGGAACTGCTGTGCCTTGATGCATTTGTTTAGCCGACACAAGTCCAGGATGGGACGCCAACCTCCTGTCTTCTTTCTGACGAGGAAGTATCTTGAGTATACTCTGGAGCCTCTTTGGGACGAGCTCGATGGCTCCTTTCTTGAGCATCGCCCTTACCTCTAACAGTAGTTGAGGGACGTGGTTTTCCTTCCTGACCACGGGAGGAATTCGGGGGCACTTCTTTAGAAATTCCAGAGTGTGCCCGTGGGCCAGCGCATCCAGCACCCAACAGTCGGTGGAGATGGACTTCCACACGCTGACGAACCTTGTCAGCCGGCCTCCCACCGGGGTGCTTCGGTGGGGGCCCGACGCGACAGCCAGTTCAGTCTTGCTTGGAAGCAGCCTTGCAGCCCTGGTCTCCCTGGCGACGACGGCGAGATCCACTGGACTTGCCTCGTCCCCTGTAGGCTTCTTGTGACGAGGAGCAGGCCGCCTGATGGTAGGTCGAAGAGCCGCCGCCGAATCCTTTGGAGGCACCTTGCTTGCCTCCAGAGTTCCGAAAGGGTGGCCGCCGCTGCTGCAGAACTCCCAAGGCCCGAGCCGTCTGTGTCGGACTTGATGGCCTGTAGCGGCTCATCCACAGTCTTTCCAAACAGATTGTTCCCGTCGAAGGGCATGTCCAAAACCTTGGCTTGCACGTCCTGGCGGAAATCCGTCGCCTTGAGCCACCCCGCCGTCGAAGGCAAACGCTGTTGCCCAACTGGCGGAAACCGTTGTCGGCAATGTCCGTGGCCACATTTATGGCCTGGTCCGACGCCACCTCACCCTCCTGTAAGATCACCAGGGCCTCTGCCCTCTTGTCACCCGGTAGGAAATCCAACAGGGGGCGATCTTGTACCACAATTCCCTGTCGTAGCAGGCCACAATCGCTAGGGCGTTGGCCGCCTTAAATGTCGTCGCCGCTGACGAGATGACTCGTTCCATGGCGTCCAGCTTCTTTCCCTCGCCGTCCGGTAGGGAAGTTGAGGATGAAGCCGATGCCCCCCCCTTTCTTCTTGGCCGCCGCTGAGACGACCGAATCCGGGGTCGGCTGCGCCCTAAGGCACAACGGGGCGGCGTCGGGGACCCGGTACTACTTCTTGTACCGGTCCCTCTTGGCAGGTGCCGTGGACGGGTTCTTGAGGAGGGCTCGTCCCTCGTCCCAGATGTCTGCCAGCAATGGCACCGCGAGGACCGTCTTCCTTTTGGCCTCGCGCCGTTGGTAGAGGAAGCCTGCCTTCCTTCTCCTCAGGGCAGACTTGAAAAAGCTCGGATGCCATGGCAATCATGGCGTGAAAGGAGCCAACCTAGTCGGGTGGGAACACCCGAGGAATCGGAGACCGGAGGCCAGTCCCATAGTCACCGCCATCGTCATCCGTCCCCGTTGTGGCCGTGTCCGTTCCGGTGTTGTCCCTCGGGATCAGGGAAGGCGACAAAGGCTGAGAAGGCCGTGAGGGCTGAAGGGGCACTGGATGAATTCTCCTCCTTTTGTTCGGAGGGCTTCCCGACGGACCCGGTACAGCTGGGTCGTCCGTCGGGGGCAGGGGCAGTCTCGTCCTTATCTCTGTGATTAATGCTTGGATTGCTGTCAAAATGGCCACCGAGTTGTCCTGAGGCTCGGGTTGCGACGGGAGCGACGGTTGTTCCTCCACGGGAACCTCGCCGTCATTGCCACCTTCGCTCTTGTCGTCTCCCTCCTCAGGATTACTCCCGTGGGGCTGGGCCTCTTCCAAATTCTCGGCCAGTTCCTCCTCGGAGCTTGTGTCCATGTACGTGACCGCCACCAACCCCCCTTCTTTTTCCACCGGGGGTCTTCTCGATGGGCCTAAAAGAGGATTCCCTCCACGGAGGCAGGGAAACTCTGGGCCCCGAGGTCACCTCCACTGGGATAGCCTCCACAGGCTTCGCCAGGGCCGCAGTGACTCCCTCGATAGAGACCTTAGCCAGGTGAATCAAGGCCTTCACCACCATGGGCGCACTTGAGGCCTTCACCTTAGGGGGAGGGTCACCGCCTCGCTCCCCCTCGGCCGGTTCCTCCGAGATCGAACGGCCTCTCCAGAAGCTTAGCCGGATTCTCGGATTTTCTCTTTCCCGAGCCAGAGTGTTGGCTCACGGTTGATTGCGTCGGTGAAGGTGCACCCTGCCTGGCAGCCGAGAAGCCCGACCGTTCGGCACTCGCGGTGCTTTGCCTTTTGTTGGGCCCCCGTCGCCGGGGCGCCCTCACAGGTCTTAGAAGACCGGTCGGACTTCTTCTCACCTGCTGGGCTCTTGCCTTCCAGTCAGTTGGAGAGACGGGTCCGGAGATGCCTCATCGTCCGATCCGACATGTTAAAGCAAAACGCAGTCCTTTTCCACGTGCGTTTTGTCCTCGTGGAGGCAGTCAAAGGCATTTCGAATGCTCATCCTCCTTGAACACATTTTGTAGGTTGCATCCCGGGCAGATCCCGAACAGCTTGCCAGGAGTCGAGCTTCCCTTCTCCTGGGCCATGTTCTTCTTGTCCCGAGGTAGGTCTCAGAAACTTCTGGAATCCTCCAAGAAGCGTAACTCGACCAAAACTTCACCCTTGAGGGGCGTAGATAAATCCAAAACGGGTCCCCGTTGATCAGAAGTAGAAACAGCGGAGCTTGAGGCTCGATTAAACCGAAAAATGAGATAAATCTCTTTGAAAAAGCGCAAAACGCAGTAAAAGCTCGAGAGCTATAGCACGAGGATTCCCAACACTTGAGCGTGCGGTAAAAATCTGAGGATGGCTGCCAGGGGCGGGGCTTAGGGAGAGGGCAGTCATTGGCTGGGGGCAGTATGACCCAGAGACCCGTGATTGGTTACTACTAAGAGAGACAGATCAGAAACGAAACTGATACTGATTTTTTCCTTACCGAGGATTCCCAGCCTGACGACAGGGAATATTCATGAGCATGTGAATCCATGACAGACACCATGCTGGAGAAACTGCGTTACTTCTTGCTTGGTGTACACTCCTTTTTTAACTACTGTTGTGTTTCTATCAATACGAGCCAGAGAGGGCCCCTGATACACTTGCAGGATATCAAAGTTAGGTCTCTCATAATTGTGCACTCTTTAATACCACAGCCAGGCATGGCTTATTTTTAGAGAATACCCTGCCACGAGATTGATAAAGGCGGACAATTGTGATCATTTGGATCACAGGTGCAAAATTTAAAATGCTACTGGTTGAAGAGACTGCGTAGCAGCTTTCTGGAATGCAGATATGACCTTCGAACATGCACTGTGCCACTGAAGAGCAACAGCTGCAGATGTCAGGAGGCTGCTCCATTGAAGCCACATGGATGCACTATACTTTTAGCCACATGGATACACTAAACTTTTGTCATGGATCTTTGATGAAAGGGTGTCTGTTTAGCAGGCATTCCATTCGGAAACAGAATTACCTGCATCATTTTATTTTAATACAATGTTTAAACGCTAGAGCTTTCACATACGCACCAGATGGCATTCTGGCACACAGATGTACAATTTCTGTAATTTTTGTTTTTAACTACCTATACTAGAAATCTAAGAAAGCCGATCTGGATGTGAAACGTTTGGTCTCGTTCAATTTCCAAAACTAATGCAAACTAGTTTTAGAATTATTTCAAAATAATTGTTTTAATGACCCAAGTGAAAATAGAACACCTTTGCTTTTATGCAGCAAGTTTACATTTTACTATGTTATTGTTCAAAATGTATTTCGGGCGGTCCTGCTGAGCGGCAACTGACATGGCCGCTTGATTGTGAGGCTCCTGCCCGAAGAAAATCCTGTTGGTAAAATCCTGCATTCTGCCTGTTCTTTTAGCAATCCAGAGCTGGGGAATGTTAGCCGAGGCGGTGATATGCGCCTGGACCTTCTGCTGCAGCTGCAGGTGGTTGCGATCCGCAGATCCGACCCAGTGCTTGCTTATGCACCATAATCTTTGCCATAGGCGACTGCTGACAGCCAATGGCCTGTGTTACTGGGCTCTCCCGGCTCAGCACCGGCCTGATGGTTTGAAACGGGATGCGTGCTGCGCGCCTTGGTGGGCTCAGCGCACGGCCAGTTTGTGGACCCCCGGATTGGGGCTGCTGTGCCTGGAATATCTGATACACTGCGAGGTGGGCCCCATGTGGTGCTCTGTGGATCGGGCCGCTCCATAAACTGATCAGAGGGCCCGGTAATACATTCTTCATCTGCTGTGGCGGATAACGTGCCGGGGAATCCTTGTGGCCTCTGGCTGTCAGACCAGTGAAGGCGATGTGGAGAGAGGCTTACGGCATCGCTGGTAAGCTGTAGCTCTTCCTGGAGACCCGGGCCTGGGGCGGTCCACATTGCAAGTCCCTGACATTTTATGCACTTTACTTGGAGGCACAGTCTTTGTAGGCTGGGAGCCAGTGGCATTATTAGTCTGATTACCCCACTCATGTTTGTGCTCAAAGCTGCTTACATACGGAGAGAGGGTGTAGAAGAGCCCCATTATAGTACTCGGTTATTGGAGCCCATATTAGTCTGGTGCAGCCTGGTGTTGGGTGCCTGACTGGATTGGAGGGTACCTGGTCTTTGTCGAGTGGGGTGGAGTGCTGACCTGGATCCCTTGCTAATATTTGTTAAGCTCTCACGGCTGATCCTCCCGGAGACAGACCTACCTGCCGGGACATTGCAGGTACCGGGAATGACAAAGGGGGCAGTCAAGAAACGCAGCCCAATGGATTCCTTCGCCAGTACTCCTGGCAGAGCACCAATACTACGTCGACAGGCGAGACAGTGACACCTGCCAGGATGGAACCCTTGATGGCTGCAATGCAGTCTAGATCTGCCTTAGTTCACACCAAGCTGGATGACATAGTAGCTTACATTAGCTCCCTTTAGGCCAGGATGGATAGAGAAAGTGGGCGTATCAGCGAAACAAGAATTGGGCAACTTGAAGATACAGTCCTTTCGCACGATCAACTGCTGAAAGGGGTCACGAAAGAGCTGACTACAGTAATAACGAAGTGCAACGACCTCGAGTTGTGCTCCCATCAAAATAATATATGCACAGTGTGAGTGCCGGAGGCAGCAGGGAAGGGGCATATGGAGCAATTTGTGGAGGATCTCCTGAAGTCTCTCTTTGCAGGTGTTATTTTTTCAGCACACTTCCTGGTGGAATGTGCACACCGTGCCCTGGTACCTGCTCCCAAGCCTGGTCATGTGGCTGTTAAATTATCGAAACAGGGACCACATATTGCGTTTGTCTAGAGAAAGGGGCTCGCTCCAATCTGAGACCAGTGCTATTCATGTGTATCCCAACTTCTCGGCTGGGTTCCTGGCTGCCAGACAAACATATGACCCAGTCAAGCAGGAGCAGCAGGTCCAGTATGCGATTTTTTTCCCGTCAAGGCTCCATATTTTCCATGGTGGCAGGGCACATTTCCTTGAGACCCCAGAGGACACTAAGCAGTAGTACATTGAAGCGTCTATTCTCCTTCCCCACACCCCCCGGCCGAAGGCCTCAACCAATACCTGACTGCATTAGTTCTCTGCTGATGGGGGAGAGTTGTGCAGCCTTGTCTCGTACATTGTTTGAGGGCATATGAATGTGTACTAATTCTATTTCGGGCAGCCCTAGTATGTTGAGGTGGCTTGCTGCTCGCACTGTTTTCCTTGGAAGGTTCAAAATATGGTTATGGGGTATACTGTCTGGTTGCGGTTGACTATGCAGGTGTGGGAGGTGGGATTGGGGTTTTACAGGTAATAGTTTGACAGAACGGCTATATTGTGGCAACATGCGGTGCTGGGATTGAAGGGGTGTGGTGAAGAGCGTGAACATGGATAGTCCGGACAATGTAGGGGGTAAACCAGTCACATTTTTTGTGTGGAATGTGAGGGGGGTGAATAATCCGATTAAGGTGAGTAAGATATTGGCCTATATTGCTAGACATCAACCAAAGGTGCTTCTGCTGCCAGAGACTCATGCTTTGGGGAACATCCATGAGGCGTTTGCCTCGAGATGGGATAGCCAAAGATATTGCACTAATTACTCCCCACAGGCTAGGGGCGACCTCACCCAATCCCATTTCAGGATGTGAGTAGGGTGATTGACCCAATGGGCCGATATGTGATAGTGTGATGAAAGATATTTGGCAACGCAGTAGGCCTTGTTAATACCTATGGCCACAATATCGAGGACCCTGTCTTCTATATGCTATATTTGACATAATTGCATGAGCCGTTGATGCCCCCCTCATCTGGGGTGGGGACTTAAATACCATCCTTAATGATGTCCTCGATAGATCCCCCACAGTCCCCCATGCGGGATACGCCACTGCGTAGGTGCTTCATCATTTTATGCACCAGTTGCAGCTGGTTGATGTCTGGCACTGCCTTCATCCAAATGCTAGAGAGTATAACCATTACTCCATTGTACATGACTTGATGTACAGAATTGATTGCTGGCTATTGTCAACTGCTCTGGTCCCTAATTTACAAAGTTGTGAAACTCTACCACGTACGATGTCCGACACCTGGTTGTGTTGTCCATTGATCTCCGCTCACAACAGCGGCCTCGACCTCTCTGGCAGATGTCCCCAACCATGTTCTAGACACTAGCTACCTTATAGGATAGGATGACTTTTTCAGAATGAATGTGGGCTCAATGTCCCGGTGTTCCACAGTGTGGGAGACATTTAAGGTTTGGATATGGGGTGAATGGATATCTGCTTCTGCAGGAACTCTCAAGTCGATTAGGGTTGAATTACGTGAGGTTGAGCAGCACATGAAGCAGCCGGAAAATGAATATGGATTGACCAAGAACTGGGTGCTATTGGGAGTGATTAAAGGGAACCTATTGAAGTTTCTAGAGCTTGCTGAAAAATAAATTAGATATATGGCATAGCCTATGAGGGCTAGAGCATACAGGGAATCAGAGAGACCTGGTAGGACATTGGCTCGGGCAGTAAGAGTGGATAAGGAATTGCAGGCCATTACTGGTATTTGCGGCCAATCTGGGGAGGTTCTAGAGACCAATGATGGCGTTAACAGGGTGTTTAAGGACTACTATGATACGTTATATGTCAACGCAGATGCATGTACTGCTACTGCCTTGGAGGAATACTTGGCTGTTATTGAGCTGCCGGAGCTTCCCCAGGAGGGCAGAATAGCCTTCTATAGTCCAATGTGTGAGGCAATAAATGCGCTAGCTTCAGGTAAGGCACCTGGATCAGACGGACTCGGGTGGCACTGTATAAGAAGTTCAGACAGACATTGACGCCTAGACTGTTGCAGGTGTGAGAGGAGTCGCTGGAGTAAGGGAGTTGCTGCCCTCCCTCAGAGAGCCCATTATTACTGTGCTATTAAAGCCCAATAAACCACTGACGAACGTGGGCCACTATTGGCCTTTGTCCTTAATGTAGATGCAAAAACATTAGGTACTCTCCTTCCGACTACATACATGACACGTCGTGCACCCTGATCAGTCCAGGTTTATTCCCGGTCGATCCACTGCGCTGAACCTCAGGCGATTGTTTCGTATCATGTCCCAGATTAATCAGCAGGCCAGGGTGGCAGCGGCCTCCCTGGATGCTGAGAAAAAGTTTGACTCAGTGTCGTGGAGGTTTCTCTTTCAGGTCCTGAAGCGCTATAGGTTTGGGCAGTGCTTTATTAACTGTGTGCGCTTGATCGATTCAAGGTCAGTTCCCAGGATCCGCACTAATTACATATTCTCACAGGAGTTTCAGTTAGGGAGGGTTACTCGGCAGGGGTGTCCGCTGTCCCCGTTGCTTTTTGCTCTGACCTTTGAGCCCCTGGCAGTGCACATTAGAACATTACATGGGCATTGAGGTTTCTGCATATCAGGCCCCCCGCAGGTCAACTCGTTATATGCAGATGACATCTGTATGTCAGAGACCCAGAGATTAACCTGGGCCCCATGATGGATACTGTCCATGAGTTTAAGGGTATACTCGGAATTTAAAATGAATACATCAAAGTCTGAGCTTTTCCCCACTTACAGAAGCTATGATGGCTCCATCAGATTTAATGGGGATCAAATGGGTTCCTGTACGGTTTAAATATCTGGGTGTAGTGGTCTCCAGATCACAGAAATACTGGTATTCTGATAACCATGCCGGATATCTGCAAAGACTCGGGGCTAACCTTAAGGTGTGGTCTAAGCTTCTCTTCTCACTATATGGTAGACTCTCGTTACTTAAAATGTTTGTGCTCCCCAAGGTACTGTATTATTTCTGTAACGTTCCCATATGCCCAGGAAAATAGTTTTTCACAAGATTAAGGTCACTTGCATTGGAATTTATATGGGGAGGTGGGATGACTAGCATTAGCTGGGAACAACTGGTTGAACCGTATGTGCGGGGTTGGGGGATTGGCTGCGCCTGGTTTTGAGCTATATTACCGAGTGGCGCAGGTGCATTTCGCTAGATACTGGTATACCTCTACAAGTGAGGCGGTTTATGTGGCATTAGAGCCTTACAGGGCGGCTCGCAAAAATTTACAATCAGTGATATTTAGTGACCGGTACGCAGATTCTTGTTCCTTTGATCCAGTGTGCACGATGGTGAATATATAGGAGGCTGGTACTAAGTTCCATACAATAGGCGGGTCCCGCTTTAGAGTTATCCAGGTATACCTCCAACGTTTGATATGGAAATACGCTGGGTCTGGGGGTGGAAATACACTTCACAATTGGGGACATGTTTCCTGATGGCAGATGTGTCAGTTGATTAGTTTTTAACCAGGCTGAACGAAGGTTTCCAAAAACTGTGGCACTACTATCGGATCCAAGTTGCTGCCCGGTGGCTGTGGCCGTCCTTCCCACTTGAACCTGAAACTCCTGAATGCATTGAGGCGATCACGGGAGGGGGGGATGATAGACACATGGTGTCCACGCTGTACTGCAAGATACAGGTGGGGCAGGGATGCAAGAACAAGGCCCATATAAAATGGGAGCAGGATCTAAGCACTGAATTTACAGATGTACAGCGATCTCGATACTGCCAGCTGACTAAAGAAGTGTCTTTGAATGCTGGATACTGACTGATACAATTCAAGATGCTTATCAATTGCATTAGTCCCCCGCCAAACTTGCTAAATTATCTTCGGAAGAGTCCGATGCATGTGTGAAATGTGGGTTTTTCCCTGCCAATTCCTACCATGTGTTTTGGGAATGCCCTCCTGTCAGCGTATATTGGTGGGAAGTGGGTGAGCTCTTGAATGATATTGTGGGGATTCTGCCCGACTTGTCCCCGTTAAAATATTTACTGGGAGATATAGGCAAGGTGCCGGTGGTTACCAGAAGATTAATGAATCTGGCTTGCATGGTGTCCAAAAAATGTATTCAACGCCGGTGGAAGTCGGTGCTTGCCCCTACTTGCGAGCAATGGAACAAAAACTTGGTGTATACAAGTGAGAGGGAGAAGACATTCATAGCTATGGTGGATGCCGGCCATAAGACATTTGGGCCCCATTTTGCGCATACCTGGGCCGGGAGGAGAGCCAATTGACGGGGTAATAAGGAAGGCTGCATTGAGCAGCGCATTGGGATCTCCAACGCTGGTTAATGTACAGATGTCACTCATGTTTTGCTGTCAACATATGTACTTCCATTTGGTAATGCTGTACCGTCTATCTAATGTTGCTTGAAATTAACATTCAAAAAAAATATATTTTGGCATTTTTGTGAATTTTGAATGATGGGGTATTCACAATTGGTACGTTATATGGGAAGATCTAAAAGTTTGTAAATCTATTGATTTTTTCCTGGCTTGAATACATTTGTGCTCGAATTATTTGGCTCAAATGCTTTTGATGAAACTTCCCCTACTTGCCCCTGACCAACCAATACTGCCTAACCCCGAACTCGCCATCTACATTTTTCAGGGAAAATTAGAGCAAAAATGATTTGAGCAGTTTTTGCGCGACCAACAGCTACTTCCATCCAAAACATTTGCACAACACATAAGGACAGGATTCTCCCTTTCAATCTCATTAATTTAGCAGAAAAGCTTCTGCTACAGATGTGTCTGCAGTAATGCACTACACTGTAATAAAGGAATGTGTTTGTTAAAAAGGTAAATGGAAAGTTATAGAACAATTTGCATCCCCCGTCCCCCTGGGACATTTGCCATTCCTCCCCATGGAGGCCCGTCGACAGCGGGAAACCATGCTCGCTACCACCCTGGCAACGCTCCAGAGCTGGGATAAAGTTTGTGCGCAAAGGGGATTTAAAACAAGCCTGGCTCCACACTCACGTATTACCCAAAACCCAGCATTCACCCGAGGTCTACAAGTTAGAGCCTTCCAGCTCTGGACCTCCGGAGAACTCTCGATATTGCGAGATCTCTATGGCGACATGGGGCCCCTTACCTTCATTGAGTAAGAAGTTGTTCAACCTGCCAGAATCAGAACGATTTCTTATGCCCAACTGCGCTACTGACTGACTAACTAACGCTGCGGTACGGCGGGCGGGATCACGTCCCCCATCAGGCATAGAACTTAAAGTACTAGAAGGTCAAAAAACACATAGAATTTCAGCATGTTGTAGGCTCCTGGAAAGTGCTATGTCAGAGGAGAAGCTCCCTTAGATGGCAGCATAGGAAAAGGAATTGAGTCTGGAAATTTCAAGCAAGTCCTGGGTGAGGATATGGATCAGTAATCAAAAAAACTTGTGCTACACCCTTGTGAAGGAAGGGGCGCTCAAGTTGTGCTTCCGCTCGTATCTGTCCCCGCAACGCTTCCATGCTATGAACACTTCCTACTCTGACAGATGCTGGCACGGATACAGGCAGCTGGGTGACCTAGCTCATATGTGGTGGCACTGCCCTGTAATTCAGATGTTCTGGTTGGAGGTTCGCTCCAAAATCAAAGATCATGGGCACCCTGCTCCCAGGGATCCACTTGTCCTACTACTGGGGGATGCCCCCCGAGGATGGCTCTTTCCCTATGTCAGGACCCAGGGCAGAACTGACCTCCCAACTGCTTATGGCTGTCTGAATCACACGAGCAAGTCTCTGGAAGGTGTAAGAGGGACCATACATTTCTTACTGGTGGGCGAAGGTTTGGAAATTTTTGGGGATGGAGAAACTCCCAGCCCTAGCTGAGGGACAAATGCCTAAATTCCCACATATATGGGGGCCTTTCCTGCAACATGTAGCAGACAAAGAGCAGATGTTTTTCCAGCCTTGACTTTTGAAGCACCTCACTAAGCCATGATCTAATAAGGGCCGAATCTTCAGGAACACTCCCCACAAAGATCAAGGCAGGGCCCCATCCTGTCCGCAATGTGCTACTTCCTTTTTTTCCCGCTCCCTTTTCCTTCTTCTCTTCTCTCTTCTCCTTTCCATCTCTACTCCTTTTTCATATTCTCCTTTTGATGATTAAATGGCTGTGTTAAGCATTGCAGTTATACATTTACAAAATCAAATTTTTCGATGTAATCCGGTTTCTGGTCCTTGCAGTTCATAAAGTGTTATTTTTGTATTGTGTTCATCGAAATTTCAATAAAAAATAAATGTTTAAAAAAAAAGGCAAAAAAAGACGTACCTTTCTTTCTTTTAATAATTGCTTGTAGCCACTGGCACCTAGTGATAATAAGGTAATGAGAACATCTAACGAAGGTGAAGCTGACGCCCGACCTGAAACAATAATATACAAATGGTTTTCAATAAAATAAATACATTTGTGATATTCTAATAATCATAAAACAAATATATTTACCTGGATACATTTTACTAATCGCTTCTATAAAGGAATCATTGAAACCAGCGACAATGGCCCCTCCTACTGGAACCATGAAGTTCTTGTCCAAGCTCTGAACAAAAGCATCTATTCTGCCCAAACGAGAACCCTAAAAAGAGAAACTCCACATTAGAGTGACCATACTCAACTGTTGGCAAGAAGGTTATGCATCATGCAATACAGTTTGTTTGTCTGCCACATGGCTTTGAATGAATAGGACCTAAAACTGTTCGTATTTCCAGATATGGACTTGTGGCGTGGGTCCTTTATCGGTGGCTATGACTTTTTGTCTGGCATTGCACGTGTGCTAATCCCCAGCAACACACTCCCTGCTCCCGCCTTCCAACACAATAGGTTGAAAGGGCTAAAACAAAGGTGTGGGAGCACAAACATGCTACTTTTAACCCTCATGCTATCCTATCAAATGGAGTACACTGATGGTTGTCAAAACTAGCATTGCCAATGACAACAGTTTGGGCTTTTGTGTAGGTATGGGAAAGGCACTTGCTAGGCACAGCCATAGTGGTATTAACTAAGCAAAGTTGGTAGCAGGTGCATCTAATAGCAGTGCCTGACAAAAGCTTAAAACATAGCCACAAGCCAAAAATGATGCTTATCAATGCTTTTTTAAAACAGGACTTTGTTTATAACAGGACTTTCGTGAAGGACATGCAGGGTGTTTATATATCAAGTGGCTGAAGGAAGGCCTGGTAAGACATTTATATTATACCAGTAGTGCATGTACAACACCAATTGAGTCATTAACTCTCGGAAGACTGCTTTGAACAAACACTGGAAGGCACATTGAATGCAAAGCCTGATGGTAAGGCTTGATTAAAGCAAGCTCTTTAGTGGAGTCTTCTAATGAGCGACAATAGTTTTCTGTCTACGGAAATTGCAAGTTCTGCCAAGAAACAAACCAAAAGTGGAGAAACCTTACCCAGATAGTGACTTAAAATATCACCCAAGGTGATATCTGCTATGAAATGACCTGTAAACCGAAGGATGTTGGCACATTTCAACAACTGAACATTACCAAAGAGAAAAACCAAACTGTGTTTGAGAAGCAGTTGTGTTCACGCACTCCAAGCACACGCCCCAACTTTAATACTATGTTCTTTAATCATACAGTTGTAGCTGCTAGTCATTTGAACCATGTAAAACTTACAATAGGATGGCTTTTCTCGAGCGGAAACGTCACATATAATTACATTCCAGATAACATTTCCCTAGGACCATGTGCTTTTAACATTGCTTGGTTTAATGAGGTTTCCTTTGCAGCCAGGATTTCATGGAATGAGATGATCAATTTTTGAATCTATATGGTTATCCCCAGACTGATTCAAATACACTTTTGTTATCCGAATCAGAGGTTTTGGCTCTTGCATATTCATTGGTGAGAGTTTAGGGATTAGGTGCTGGGGGCTATAAATCGTTGATTAAGTTATCATGTTTAGTAGGGAAAGGGTAGAATCATACCTCTCAAGTCTTAGAGACTGCTCCTAGATAGGCAAGCTACGAGAAAAGCAGCCCTGCACAATCAAGCTATTGATCATCAGTTGCTGAAACATAACCTGGGCTGTAATGCAGTTGAAGGAATGTGCTGTTTTAACTGACCATTCCCAGTCTATTAAAAATCGCATTCAAAGTTTGAAAGACTTAATGCAACAGATAACCCAATAACATACCGGGAATTCGTGGGATTTGACGTTTTCTTGGATTCCAGATATTGGAAAAACTTTGTGTTATGCCTTTGTTTGCATTTATATAATTATTTTAATTTTCTGCCGTTGTATTCAATGTATTTTTAGTTTAGTTATGATGTTTCGTCTGTTTCAGAAGCCGACTTTAGTGCCACTGAGTTATGGAAGTCAAATGTCCAAGGGTGGATTGAAATGCTTTCGACTAAAACATGACATTTTGGGTGCTCCTAGAGCCATAATGGACATTGTCTTCAGGCCTCAGTGAAAGCTGCATTTGATGTTAACTCATAACATGGTTTGTATTATTCCACTGGCAAACATATTTTCTTGATTCTGCATTGCTTCAAGGACTGTTTTGAAAAAGGTGCCAGATGTTACTTAACGTAGCAAGGGAATCTTGCAAAGCTGAATAAAAGTTATGGGGCATTTTTCGCGCTTTCATGAGAAAGGGAAGTGTTTTGCCTCTTGTGGTTGCCATGGGTCGCTCCGGCCGGGGGCAGATGGGAACCGTCAAAAGGTAGAGACCTTGAAAGCCAGAAAGTTCTGGAAAATGCGATCACGCATTTTCGGATGGTTTGAAATGGGGGGCACCAGAGCAGTCAGGCAGAAAGCTTCTGTGGAAGAGTGGACGCACTGCTTACATGCACGTTGATGCAAAATCTCTCTGCTTGCCTGTTTTGGGGCTTTTCAGTGCATTCCTGGCGGGATGAGGATTTCTTTTGTGGCTGCTTCAACAGTGAAGTATTTTTAAACTTTGTACATTCCTTTTATGTGTAGTAATTAAACATTAATTTATTGTTTTTATTGCATTTATTCATTCGTGTATGCTTTTTGTGAGTCAAGGGCCGCCAAGAGCCATTTTGTAGTTCAGTTGAGTGTTACATAATTGCCCTTCAGTCTCTAAGAATTTCTTCATTTTGTGTGCTGGGGCTGTGAAATATTTTCTGTGCACTTTTGAAGCAAAACAATACACCCCTCAAATTCTCAACTAAACACAACAATATGTCTACAGCACAGCAAACCACATACACTTCACTACACCACAACAACGAAACAAAACACATAGCCTCATCCAACAGCACATGAACACACCTATGCTCAGTGAACAATGTCAACCGATCTAAAGCTGCCAACACCACAGCAGAGCTCTCTTGCTCTCTCTCCCGGTCAGTCCTACTAACTTACCTACCTACCGCCTTGCTTTACAGATCCATAAAAGCACCAAGAAATTACACAGGTGGCAAAAGTGTGCAGTACAAAAACCTTGAGATTAAGACTCATGAACATATGGACAATTTATTTCCAATGTTTGTTGTTTCGTTATAGGGGAAGACATCCAGAGTGGTTTATAGTGATAGTATCAAAAATAAAGCATCGACAAACAAAGTTTTTGAAAAAAAAGCATCTAAAGTAAAAATATCGACAACACATTGAAAGAATGCAAAACGTAATTCCATCGCAACCAAAGCTTCATACATAGTAAGTAATTAGACTGAGTACAAAATGAGAAGTGCATTTTCCGGCAAAATTGTGCACATTCTGATGGGGGGGTCCCCCCACCCCCCTAACCCTCCCAACCCTCGAACCACCTTCCACGAACACACAAAATATTCAGACTACCAAAACATCATAATACTTGAAATACCAATCAACTAAGGGTTAAAACACAGAACAGACCACGAGTAAAGAACCTTATGTAAACAGTGACACACAGCTGACGGTTGAAAACAAAGTGACCGTGTGACAGAAACAGAGAACAAAGACACCTACTAAGAAGAAAGTAATACTGCGTGACAGAAAAATACAGGTAATAGTAATGAATAATGTCAAAAAAAGAATGACAACATTAAATGCGTGACCTATAAGTAGTACATGCGACAAAAATTGACCATCATTTTGCATATTTCAGATACGAGATGACTGACATGATCGAGTAGGTCAAGTTGCAGATGGGAGGAAACCAGTTAATATAGCGAGGCTACACATACAGTCACAAAATGGTACAAAAAGAAAAAACATACTGGAAGTGTACAGAATACCACAAGACAAAGTGTATGGGAAGAGCATTTACTGAAGGAGAGAATATAAAAAGCAGCGGGGAGCATAATCGCATGCCCGACCGAACGGCTATACTAATAAAAAAGACTCTAAATGAAATTAAAAAAACAGCTGATGAAAACCCGAATGAGGCAAGTGGATCGGTAATAGGTTGAACATGTGACAACATCCCATTACATGTTGCAGCTCAGATGCCAGAAACCAAACTAATCCAGCGTCGCATAAACAGAAAAAAACAACTGAAGGAAAACCTGCAGATGGCACCGCGAACATATGAAGAAATAGAAATTCCAGCAATATTTTTAAAAAAACTGACAAGGGTGAACAGTTTCACTTCACAACAATAGAAATGAAAAACGAAAAGATACTAATATATACAACAAACGATTACTTATCATACCTTGGAAATTCGAATGTATGGCATGGCGACGCAACTAAAGCATGTCCTCACCCGTTTCAGTTTTATAGTGTGCACGGCACCAGAAACAAGACACTTCTATCACTAGTATATATATTAATGCCAAATAGAACAGAAGAAATATACAGATCTATATTTGGGAAAGGAGGCAATTCCGGATAAGAAGCCTACAACCATAGTAATGGACTTCAAACAGGGACAAATCAAAGAATTCAAATCAATATACACCGACACAAACATCCAGGGATGTTTTTTTCCACTTTAGCCAGGCCACTTGGCAAATAATTCAAAAACTGGGCCTCCAATCCAAATATCGAAAACAGCGAATTCCAACACAGCATTAAACAATTATTTGCATTGGCATTTGTAAAGGAGGAACAGGTGATTGAATATTACGAAAAATTGACACAGACTACTACAAAATTAATGAACATTTTACAGATTTACTGGACTACATCGAAAGCACCTGGGTAGGGCAACTGACACGAAATGGAACAAGGAGACGGCAAAATATGCAATTTCAATATGGAACTGCTACCTAGCAGTCAAAGAAGAAAGAGCAAGAACCAACAACATGCTAGAGGGGTGGAACAACAGAATAAATAAACAATTCAAAATAAGCAACCCAAATCTCTGGCATTTTTTAAAGCACCTAAAGATGGAACAATCAGCCCAAGAATTTAAAATAGCTCAAACCATTTTGCTGGAACATACCATGCAAAAAAAAAAGTACAGAGATTATGAGGAACGTGTACTAACTGTAGTAAACAGATTTGAAACAATGGATGCTATTAGCTATTTAGAAGCCCTGGCATATAACCTAAAACGTTAAAAAAAGTAAATACTCACCAAAAAAGTCCAGTTTCGCCAGAATTATCCAATCCAAGGAATCCAAAATACAGAATCCGCTCCAAGAAGTAGAATCCAACCACCAAAAAAAAAAAAAAAACGAAACCCATCCAGTTTTGGAAAAAACAATCCAAAATCCAGCCAAGTAAAAAAACATAATCCAATTCACGATGCTGAATTCAAAATCCAAGGAAAAAAAACAGTCCAAGAACCAGCAAAATAAAAATATAATCCATTCCACGATGCAGAATCCAAAATCCAATTAAAAAAAAAATCCAGGAACCAGTAAAGTAAAAAAACATAATCCAATCCACAATGCAGAATGCAAAATCCCAGAAGAAACCAAAATCCGCTGAAAAAAAGCCACTTTTGTTGAAAAAAAGAGAATGCACGATCCAACCATGAAAAAAATCCAAAAACCAATCCAAGTTCCAACAGAAAAAAATGCGATCCGAATAAAAAAAACATCCAAAAAAGGAGAGCTCCAACCGACCCGACCGACGCGAAGAAACAAACTTACAAAATGGCGTCCACGTACGCATTACGCACACGTCATACGTTGGACAACATTACCATACAAATAAAGAAAAGCAAAAATAATACAAAAATAATACAAGGGCGCCATCTACCGGTGAAATAAATTACACAGTTACAATAGCTTAGCTTTAGATTAGAAATTGCAAACATTAGTTACCAAAATAAATATATAATTCAATAAAATAAGTTATAAATTGTTAATTGTTATGTTATAATTCAAAAAGCATTTGAAATAAATACATTTTGTAAAATAAATAAACTTGTAAACAAACAAGCCTACCTTGATTTTTTTCACATATGTATAGACTTTCATTTCGATATCATAATCAAATTCTTTTCAAAGGAATGACTATTCGAAAGAATGGCTTTTCGAAAGAAAGTATTCTCAAGTTTTGTTTTTCGAAAGTTTGTGCTTCGAAAAAATAACCGCATACCATCCACAGCATAAGGAACAGACATGCTCAAGGATTGATGACTTGGGCCACAAATTGAATCAGAGCATGAACTACAATTGATGTTTAGGCTGCTCTAGAAAGCCAATGAGTTGTGCAGTACATAACCACAAGCCGCTGATGAATTTCCTAGAATGTTAGACACCTAAACTTTAAGGAAAGAAACATGTGGGGCATATATCTGTTTTAATATATATGTTTTTTATGAATTAAGTATGAATTCGGTATGTTCAGAATAGTATGAATGGTATGAGAGTATAGTAGTGCTTTGAATGAGGTATGTCCAGTGTGAAATTACACAGCACTAATCACTTGAGTAGGAAGCAATACATTTTTTCCTATTTGCTGTTGTGTTTTGCACTGACCACTCGAGCTGAATTATGGACAGTTATGGAACTGATGGCTAGTCAATCATTGCCATGTTTCTAAATGTGTAGTTTAACTATTAAAATATTAATTTTTTGCTAACTTGGCTTGTCAGTTTGTGTTCAATGCCTAGAGGAAGGTAGGAAATGTGAATGTCTTCCCGCAATAACGAATCCCCTAAACCACAAGCGTATTGTGTTTGTTGACTAAAGGTTATTCACCTTTTTGAAGGAACCGCTTTGTGGTATGTTTTCCCTTAGGCCTCTCAAAGTTGGTTTTTGTACAAAAACCTTTAACATAACATGTCAAAGGAAGTGGATGAAGCTTTTGCCTCCATTAAGCAAGATTATCAGAAACCTTTTCTACTGTTTAGTGACAAACTGACGTTTTTTCCCAAGGCGTGCTGGCTCAAATGCATGGTGAAAAGCAAGGCCTGTATCATACCAGAGTATGTATTTTGAACCTGTGGCCATTGGTTTACCAGCGTGCAGGTGAGCAGTTGCTGGCATGGTACTGCTGGTAGAAAAAGCAGATATAATGGTTCAGTGCCACCCAGTAACCATGGCAGTGGCATACACAGTCCTCGCCCCTTCTGCTCAAGGGAAAGAACTAACAAATCTTTAATTCCCGACTCACCAAGTATGAGAGGTTTCTCATCTCTGCTGCTGATGTCACTCTTATCCGATGTACTGTTTTGAATCCTGACTTTCTGCTTCTGACTCCCCAGAATAGGAAACTACATGCCTACTTTCTGGTAGCAGTAAACCAATTGTCCGCCGTGCAGATTTCAAAGATATCCCTTTGAAAAATCCTGACCTAATCCTCTTTGTAGATGGCTTGTTCACGAGATCAGAAAGAGGGGGGTCTGGTGTCTGGGTATTGGAAGGAAGACACGGTATCAACAGTAAGACAGACAAGTGACCACAGCTCAAGGGTGTTTAATGAACTTCAATTAGGTTTGAAAAACGCCTATCTAATCCTAAATCTAAAGATGGGAGCAAGCTACGACCATCAAATAATAACGCAATCCTAGTGGTGTCTTGTAAAAATAAAAGGACCTACACTAATAAAACTATTGCCAATCATTACATCTAAATACAAATAGTGTGGGAAACAATGTTATGCAAAAGAAAAATGTTCAAGAAATTATATGTCGGGACATTCAAGCCATTGGCTTCTGTGTGAAAGGTTGTTCTCCCAAGGAGACCCCAAGAATCCCTTATTCAGGTGGCCAGGGAAGGGCTGGTGCTCTCAGAACCCAACCCTGGGGGGGTGGACGAGCGAGGATCACCTGGGTAGGGGAACCCGGGGCTATGCTTGGGGGAATACCCCAGGTAAGACACAGTATCCGCGTCCTTGCAACACCGTTTTACCATACTACATGGTAGGTTATTTAGGAACACAACACCACCCCCATCTCGACACAGACACTTTCTCACAGGCAACTCACTGTGAGCAACAGGCCTATCCCCCTTTCTCAACAGTAATTTCGCGGATTTTCCTAAACTTACTAGTGAAAACTACAATCTCCATAATTTCTCCCCTCTGTTTCCTGAAGGCAATGAGAGGAGGAGGAGAGAGATTGGAGGATGAAGATTTCCAACAGGGATCCACAGAAAACAGACTCACCTTTTAAAGCCGAATGTCCCATTAATGAGGCCAGGCTAAGTCAGGCCTCCCTCTTTAATTACTCACACCTGACTCCACTTGTCTCTCCCAGGCAGCATAAAAGGCAGAGCAGAAAACCACACTTTGAGCGAGTCGGGGATGCTGGAAGGTGCCGGAGAGAACCCTGGTGAGCTGCAGAAGTCCTGGAAGACCTAGAGGAGGAGGAGAACCGCCCAAACGCTTGCCCTGCTATTTGAGAGAAGACTGCAGGGTGGAGGAGAGCTGTACTTCCAGAAAGCAAGACCTGGGGCAGCTGGGATGGCCTGGCAGTACCTGTGGCAGACCTCCCCTGGGGCCAGGCAGGCAACCCAGGTACATGAGGGACAGGAGGTAAGACCCTGCCCTCAATGAAACATCCCCTTTTGACTCCTACAGCTCCCAAGACATGGAATGCCGTGTTGGGGAGCAGTGAAGTGGAAGCAACATTCTTACAAGTGCATTCTGGGACTGTGAGTCTAAAAACCTATTTTTTGAAGATTGTGAACTTTGTAAGGAGGGTCCGGGCCCGACAGAGGGAGACCCTTGTGAATTTGCTAAGAAGGGTACGAGCCCGGCAGAGAGAAACCTGTGAACTTTGTGAGAGGTGTTAGAGCCTGGCAGCGATGGACCCTATGAACTTTGGTGGGAGAAGCTAGCACCAGGGATAGAAAGGTCTGGCGCCACATAGGCGCTCATTCGAATGTCTCTGGCTGGTGCCGCCTCTCTCGAACCAGGAAAAAAAACACATACTAAGAGGCCTTAGAGGAGGCCGGCGTAAGGTGTCAGAGTGGTCATACGAGGGTCAAACAAAACCCCTTGTACAATCGAAAGTCTTTGACACATTGTGGAGGAAAACATGAACCCGACTGAGGGATGCCTTTGAATGGGAGTGAACCCTAACACACCCCAGAACATTGTGGCGAATAGAACTGTGTGAAGCCTGACTGGGGGCTTAAGAGAATGCCTGACTGGGACCTGGACTTATGAAAAGGGAAGAACCTAAGGGGCCTAGAATTGCTTTTTGTTGAACTATGAACAATGGCAAATGTGAACCCGACGGAGGGATGCCGAGAAAAAGCTAGGGGAAGGGGACCTCACTTTCTGATGAGATTATGACAAAGTGTTACTGTGACAAATGTGAACCCGACTGAGGGATGCCTGCAAAGTAAGCTGAACAGTAATACTCCTGTGAACATTGTAACGACAAGAGTGAACCAGACTGATGGATGTCCACAGTAAGTGGTTGATCTGAGCCCGACTGAGGAAGGCTATCATTCAGAGAAGGATCGGAACCCGACTAAGGGGGATACTAGGGTGAACGATAATCACCCGACGTAAAGATTCAGCAAAGGAATTATTTTTTTATTGTTTGGACATATCGGCCCTCTGATGCAAGAGACTTTGGACGAGAAGAGACTTGGATATAGAAGGTCCTGATATTGAGGGAAAGGAATCATAAGCTCGTGGCAGAGAAGGCCAGAAATGTGCTGTGCTCAAGAGTCCTACCTTGTCCAGTGCTAGAAAACGTGGGGAAGGGAGACCCCGGCCATAACATCCTGACTTAACATTTTGGGAACACTTCTTTCTTTTCTTATGAACATTACCCCATACTATTTTGTAACATAGCGGTATGGATTGCCAATAGGTTTCTTAGTATAGGTTCTTTTTATTTGACTAGACTCCACTTGGACAGCATTATTATTTGATGGTCGTAGCTTGCTCCAATCTTAGGTTTAGATTAGGTGTTTATTTCACCCATTTTACAGTACAGCCTTGAACTGTTATCACTTGTGGGTCTTCACTGTTGCCACCATGATACACTTCACTTCCCCACCTTTTCAGCACGGGTGAAGGTGGCACACTCAAGCATAGCACAGTCTCTGGCTTCTCTAGCACGAGGGTACAGTTGAAATCTTCAACCTCATGGCCTTCAGTGCCAATCTCTTTGCCATTCAAAGTTTCTTCTTTCAGAGGGCCTGATGCAACAAGCAAACAAAGTTCCTTTCCTTTTAGTATTTCACATACACACAATTTTCTTAGGCGATTTACTATTCACCTGAGATCCCCCTCCACCGGGCTCAGATCCAATTGGACACAAAATCTTCAACCAGTATCCCTCCGCCGGACTCGGACCAACTTTATCTACTTTGCCATTAACTTTCTTTACTGTATCAACATCGAAGACTTTCGATTGTGCGCAGGATTTTGCTTGACCTGTTGCAGACCCCTTCGATTAACTATTCATAGCCTCTCTCATGTTTGCCACCTCTCAGCTGGATACCGTACAGAGGCCTTTGAAATTAGCACACACGCAGTGCCGGCCCACTCCGTCAAAGGTATCGTATCTTGGTTTCAGAGTTCAATCACTGATCTGCAGCTCAACTTTACTTGCATTGGTTATCACACGATTTTCATATAATGTTCGTCCCAGCGCTCGCCATATCATGACAAAAGCTTTAGACAAGATTGCCCCATTAAAAATGAGGAAGAGCAAATCCAGAGCACACATGAACTCTTGGTTTATCCCGCACCTCAAAACATTGAGAGCAGAAAAAAGAAAGTGTGAAGCAACCTGGAGACAACAACCCAATGATAAAAATAAAGCTAACCTGTCTAATATATCTGCATTATATAAGAAGGAAATAACACTCACCAAACAAGACAACACCAGGATTCGTCAAGCCAATTAAAGTACAAAGGAACTCTTTGTAATCCTAAAAGAACTTGAAGCCCCCATTCCACCATCAGACAATTGCCTGAAGGACAAGCTTTGGTGTTCTAACATTCAGGATGCCCTATCTAACAAGATTACTGTCTCCAACACAAAATTGCTGAAAAAAAGCACTCCTACCTGACTCGGACAGACCTGCTACCACCCATTCAGACCCCATTAAACCCGCACAACGTTTCAGCTTCTCAAGAGTCTCCATTCTCGAGGTTGAAAAAATCATCCTCATTAAAACCGACCAATTGTCAAGGAGACAGGTGCCCAGCCCAGATTATAAAAGATGCTACAAGAGACCTCTCGCCATTCATAACCAAACTTATCAATGCAACCTTTGCATCGGGTTCCATCCCTAGTAATCTAAACGAGTCTTGGGTCCTCCCCTTCTTAAAAAACAATCACTAGACCCATCAATCCCTACAAATTATAGGCCCATCACGACTGTACCATTCTTACTTAAAATACTAGACCGGGTAGCCTATCTCCAGATTCAGGATTACCTAGAGACTAATCAGCTCCTGGGACTCCGCCAATCTGGTTTCAGACCCAAAAACGGAACTGAAACAGTGCTAATAGATCTTAAAACCCAGATAGACGAGCTCAAGCACAAGAGGGGCACTGCCTTGCTACTCCTCCTCGACCTCTCTGCGGCCTTCGATCTGGTAGACCATAAAATACTGTGCAACCACCTCGACTCAGCCGCCCACTTTGCACAAGATGCCATAGTCTAGATTCAATCCTTCTTGAGCAACAGAACCATGAGAGTCTTTTCACCATTTGCAGCGACATATTCTATCCCTATTACATGTGGTGTGCCGCAGGGCTCCTGCGTCTCACCTACACCGTATAATATATTTACTAAGCCCCTATTCAATAATCTGGACCGTCTGGGTGTCACCTACACCATTTATGCTGACAACACCCAGATCCTGATACCGCTTACCAGGGATTATGATAAGGATGTGGCCTTAGTAAATAAAATGTACCTCAGCATTCAAGCATGGATGGCAGCCCATGGTCTGTGCTTGAATGATGACAAAACTGAGCTCCTTATTCTGGGGACCACATTCAACCTCAACAAACTTGGACCTAAGTATACCTCAAATCAACAGACAGCAACCTCATCAAGGTAGACAAAGGGGTTTAAACTCTAGTATTCTACCTTGACTAAACCCTTACCTTAGTCAAACAGGTCAAGGCCATGGCTTCTGCCTCTGCATATACCGTCAAACTAATCAGGGCAGGCAAACCATTTTTATCCACGCCTAGCTGTACCGCCCTGGCCCGTGCATTAATCCTGTCCAAATTGGACTACTGCAACCCCCTTTACCTGGGGGCCACTAAGCATGTGATTAACAAGATCCAAATCCTCCAAAACAACGCCCCGAGATCGGCACAGGGCATCGCCCCAAAAAATATCTCCGAAGCAAGGAGACAAAATAAATGGCCATCCGTCAGCGACAAAATACGGCTGAAAAACTTGTTACTGACCCATAAATGCCTCAATAATGCAGCCCCACGGTACCTTATGGAAAGTATCAATAGAAAACATACCAGCCGACCGACCAGGTCTGCTAACCTAGATTGCCTAATCGTACCTAGATTCAAACTTACTAAAGCTGGAGGGAATAGTTTCTCGGTTAAAGCAGCGCAGTTATGAAATTCCCCCCCCCCCCCACCTGCGGGCAGATCAAACATTCCCCAAATTCAGATACAACTAACCTAAAGCCCATCTCTGCAGGGAAGGACTATAGGACCACTCTACAGACCGAATTGGATTAATTACGACAATCTTTTATCTAAATTGTATATTCACATTGTAATTTATATAAATGATGTAATTCTCACTATGTGTTCTCCTTTTGTATATACCTGACCTGATTAACCTAAACAATTGTTACCCACTCGGGATTTGTTGTATATCATGTATCATATGTAACCTCTAAGCTGAAAGAATTATTGTACCCTACTGTCCCCTGCGCCTAGACTTCAACACAGACCTGTCTTGTATCAGTCTCCCCAACTCGCCGGCTGTGTGATTTCACAGAGGCTACTTTGCTGTTGGAGCCAAGGACAGTACCACGGCAATTGGCGATTCTCCCCGCCTTGGTGATTGACACGGGAGGGCACCAGGTACCTCAGACACACAATGTAGGATGCCTCAGCCTGGTTTCCTGGTCTTACGCCTTTTATTTGAGGTTTCGTGAAAGTAACTGTTCCTTGTCGAAAAGGTCAAGTGAACTTCCTTCCTTGCAATCTCATTCTGTTTCGCCATCTTTCTCCTCTAGTTAAACTACCATCTTGGAACCGTTTCCTTGTGTGCTATGCCTCGCTCAGAGAGTGCTCTCATGCTCCGCCTTTTATCCATGTGGGGAAGTGTAATTGGAAGTCAGGTGTGTGTGAGTGCCAGTAACTGCCTGACTTTGGCTGACCATTGTATTGGGACACATCATGTATACGGCTTGGGTGTTAGTCCGTTTTCTCTCATAGCGGGCGGTCTGTGAGAAAGTGTTTATGTTGTAAGGTGGGGGTTGGGTTTCCAAATATCCTACCTGGTAGGATGGGGTAAGGTCTTACAGGCAAGGGGATACCTTGTCTCACCATCCGGTGTCCCACTCTCACTCCCCGATGTCCCCTCATCCAGGTTATCCTCTTGCACTGGTCCACCCCCAGAAACTGGATCCAAAAGTGATGGCCGTGTCCGGACACCTGGATGACAGATCCCCGGGGGCTAGTGGGCGAGACACCTTCTGGTTTCTCACAGTATGCTGTATGTTCTCCCTATCCCCACTCTGATGTCTTAGAAGCTTATCACCTGCCGAATGAAAATTAGCCACACAACTAGCCGAATTGGCTGCCCTGACTCAGGCATGCAATTAGTATAAAGATAAGTCAGCTACCATTTATACCAGTATGCTCATGGGAAAGTTCAGGATTTTGATGTCCTCTGGCAGCAAAGGGGGTTTCTGGACCTCATCAGGCACCCAGATTCTCAATGGAACATATGCGTCAGCCCTGTTATAAGCTCTGTTTATCCCTTCTGCTGTGGCAATTGTCAAGTGCTGAGGGTACGATCCCTCTCAATCCTTTACTGCAGTGGTTAACTCTCTAGCTGATAAAGCAGCTTGTAATAGAGCCTTAAATGGGGCTCCTAGTGATGTCCTTATCTGTGTTTCACTTCAACAGTCACTGATTGCCTCTCTTTCCAGTCTGCCTGTGCTTTAAGAACAAGTCCTGCTTCTGAAAAGACGTTATGATTAAGACACTATTGTAAGCTGTTGGTTGACTCACTTTGGTTCTCAACTGACATCCGTCTAGTAGCTGCACCCAAGTACTCTTACCTTACCTGATCCGACTGGCACACTCCATTGCACACTCCGGAAAAGGGGCTATGATTGATATTGTAAACCATGACTGGTTTGTTCCTACATTTATTTATTGCAATTGTGAAAACTGTTCTGTGTGCCTCGCTCACTACGCGTGAGGAAGGTGAAAACTAGGCAGTCTGCACATCTGGTCCCGGAAGGCCAGTTTCTGAATGCACAGATCGACTTTGTACAGGTCCTACTAGCATGCAATAAGAGTATCGGCGCACTATAGTTGATATTTTCTCTGGTTGGTATTTTCTCTGGTTGAAGGTTATCCCTGTCAAAATGTTGATGCTATCACTGTTCAACTTTATTCCCTGGTTTGGACTTCCACTCCTTATTGACAGTAATCGGGATATCCCACTGAACTGGACAAGTTATCCTAAAGGTGGGTAAGTCCCTTAGCATCAACAATTTCCCTTTGCGTACCACCCTCAGTCAAGCAGCGCAGTACAATGCTGAAGCAGCGACATGAAGATTAGACTATCTAAAATGTGTCATGAGACAGGGTTAAAAACATCACAGGCATTGCACATTTGTCCTGCTAGACATGCACAAACACCAGCACCGAAAGCATGTTTATCTCTGCACCGGGAGTCCGAAGAGTATGGGGTACTCCCCACCCCCCCATCCCCCCAATGCCTCCTCACTATCTGAATTTCTATCTGGAAGATGAGACGGTCATAAAATACTGTTGAGCACCTGTGAAAGCTATCGCCGCTCCCAGGTCAAGCCTGTCCTGCTGAACCAGCTACAGAATCCTGCCACCAGCTGCAACCTGGTGATCTGCTGTATATCCAAGTACATCAAAGGAAGTCACCAATGCAGACTATCTGGCGAGGGCTGCCCCCAACTGCTGCACTTTGTCAGAAAGTGCAGATTGCCTCCATCAGACCTGGCGCAGGAGCTCACTAGAGCTGTCTCAGGAACAGATTCACCAGGAACCTGCAAAGTCCAAACCAATGCCTCCAGGCCTGAAGGATCAGCAACCGCATCGCCACCATCCTAGCCCGATCCTCAATGCCATCCTAGAGCAGGGACAGAGACTGACTCAACAACTCTTGTTCTACCTGTATTACTAGGTCCTGAACCAGGAACGACAGCTGCAAAGTCTCTTCAAATTATTGGGGGTTCTTCAAGAATTGCTACTTCGTCTACTTTGCAGAGTGACAGAGTCCCACCTGAGTCGACACGGATTCAAGTTTCCCAACACAATTGCAGCCATTGCCGCCGAGACCTCAAAAAACGCCTTCCCCCAGTCTGGGAAGATACTACCTGCTGCCCCAAAGGGGTTCACTCAGAGGCCAATAAACCGTGAAAGGAGTTTTCCTTGTTTCAGACAAACACTGACTGAACAGCCTGTAGAGGAGATATCACCCCCTCCCAGAAGTGATCATGCATAAACAGGACTGGAAAACCTACATAGTGAGATGACCTGCCCTGAAGGATTTGGTCCCATTTGCTACCATCTCACAGTTCTCTTTTTCTTTGGTATTTGTTGTTGTAGATCTAGGGTTATCATTTACACTGCTGACCTGGGTCGGGAGACCTAGGGGGATGGATGAGGATGGGTCCCCATAAGTAAAGTCTTCTCCTTTGTGACTCTATAGACTCTTGCTTCTGCATTCTTGAACTGAACTATTGGGATGTAAGCGTGAATGATATTGTATGGGTTTATAGTGACTTTTTTGACAGTCACAATTTTGACATACCAATATGTCGAACCAAAAGTGCCGAAAACATTTTTTTTGGACTGTCTTTTTTTTAAAAAAAAATTTGGGGGGGATCCCCCCAACCCCCTGTTTTTTTTAAAAAAAACATCTTTTTTTGCTAACTAAACAAAAATAAAATGAAGAAAAGAAATGTCGCCAGTTTTGTTTCCACATTTTGGTATGTCAAAAAAAAAATATTAAAAAAAATAAAATAAAAATCGAAATATTAACTGGATACCATTTTATGAACTACCCTTGAATTTGTACGACTATCATTTGGAAGCTCCTAGGTGTGCAACAAGCATATGACTAGCGCATCATGACTTAGGCTGGAACAGAATTATCTTCTTTGTCCTCACCACTGATCACTGCGTTCAAAACCCCCTGAGACGACTACCACTCTCTATTTGCTCACCCTTGGACTCGCAGTAATAAAACATTTTCTTCATGTGGTGTGGCAGTATGACTGTGAGCAGAACATTTCAAGCTGTTGGGTTTGTGCATACCTTCCTCATGATTTGATCCTAGCTTTCCTATCGTAATAGTCTTTTTAACTGGGGAGCGGTCTGCCAGGACATTCAGCTGATATCCCAGATCCATGGTCCTGTATCCTGTAGTTGTTACGATTCCCAGATCGGTTTACAAGTCTTAGGGAGAATTCTCTGTTAAGGCTAATTTCCCAAACCTAGTGAGTCCCCCAGCAGCTTTGCTGGATTTTAGGGGTTTATTTTTGTCTCCTGCTAAGAGTGAGACTCTTTCTCTCCCACTCTTAGACATGATTTGAGATATCCTTTGACTTTGTAATGTGTTTAATGGGCTATGGGGTCTTTTACTCCAGAGGGTTTTCATGTGGTTTTTGGTAAGTGTGTTACACAGCACCCTCAGTGCAGTAACACAGGGGTGTCATAGTGACCCCCAAACATAGACTCCATACCCTGGGACTGACTACTGTCTCCTAGGGCATGTAAAGTCACCATTGACTTTACTAGTCTTAAATTGGGAACAGAACCAGTACAAACCATAATATTGTGGAAGTACTGGTAGGGGTAATTAGACTGCCCCTGGGTCTGTTTTTCGAGGGGGCACTGTGCAGTCCCCCCTCGTCGAGTTTCTGGCTGGTGGCAGTGGTTACCACGCGAAATATTCCTTAAGAATATTTACTATGGGATTTTCCCATTCATTTTAAATGCACCACTTTTTGGTGCAATGTTAAAGATACCGCTGGGTTATTTATTTAATATTTATTCCTCGGTTGGGTCTTTTCGCCAGGACTCGGTTTTAAAATGGCGTTTGTGTTCGCCTCTGTAACTCCAACCCAAGTCGAGCCCTTTGTTCCACTTTTTGGCGGGCTTCTCCACAGAAGCCTCCAAATGTGGTGCCACTCTGTCTGGGTCTACAGGATGTGTGAGAGGGGGGTTTAGGCACCCTGGACTGAGTTGCCTTGGAAACTCAAGTCGCACTCTTGTGCGATTGGCCCAGTGGTGAGCCGCCCGGCTCACCACTTAGCATGTTTGAGTGACAGCTAGGACTGATGAATGGGGGTTTTCTGCATAAAAGCAGGGCTTTGAGGACTGGAACTTCAGAAGTCGCCACAGGACCAAAGAATCCGAAGAGGGAGAAGCTGAGCCGACCTGCAACGACGACACCACCGGTTGAGCCCTGCTGAACCGTCTCACCACTTCTTCCAACGACAGAGAGATCTTCATCCCGAAGAGTCTTCTTCCTTTGACTGGTGGGGATAACCAGTTTGCTCACCTTTTCGCGTTCCCGGATCATCTCGTGGCCGCCTTGCCTGTGCCAAGCACCCCGGCAACCGGGATACCACGTTTTACCACTACTGCAAATAAAAGGGTAGTACCTTTTAACCGGAGAACTCCGCGGCTGGTTTCTTCCCTGGCAGTGCAATGACCTTCAGCTTTCCTCCACGTCGAGACCATCTCTTCCTCTGGACGATGCCGCGACTTGCACCCGCTGCCAGGAACAACTGGCCCCACTGGAGGATCCTCTCCACTTTCAAGGTACTGTGTCCGCCTGACCTCCCTCGCAACGGTCTGTGTGGGGTGTCTCTTAAATCCTCAATTTACCACTTGGGTTGGCCCTAGGCTGGCTAACTGAACTTTTCTGAGCTGAACTAATTCTTTTCTGAACTCCCTGCAAGACTTTTCAAGCCTCTTAAACTGTGATCTTGGGCGCATTGGTGCTCTGTTCTCTCTAAGAGGGAGCCTGGCCTCTGCACTTTTTGCTCACAAGTAGACTGACTTTCCTGCCTTGCTGGGTGCTTCTAAAGTATTGTGCTGTGTGCTTTTCCTAATTTCTGCCTTTTCCCTCCCTTTTTCTTAACTTATTGTAGTGCCATCTTTAGTTAAGCGCTCACCTCTGTCATGAAATAAATGGTGTTAACTAAGACATGTCTAATAAGGAATAAGGGATGTATGTATATTATTAGTGACTGTTTTTGAACTTGCTTACAATAATAGTGCTGGAGTGTTTCTAAGTGTGTCTTTAAATAATTATATACTTTGTTACCAAAGCTCTGGTCAGTGTTTGCTTGTGCTACTGTGTTTTGGTACCTATCTTGTATACTCTAGATACTGTAACTCTTCTTGAGAGAAGTCTGGCTGCTCAGCCACATCTACCAGGTAAATCTTGGTGGTACAGACTGCTACCAATTGGGTTTACTGCCAACACCTGTAGTCTTAAGCCTTTTGCAGTGGTCCCTAAGGGAACTGCACAGGTTTCTGCCTAACAACTGGTCCTTTACACTCCAGCTGCTGGCCGATCTCATACAAACCAAGGTACACTACTGATGAAAACTAGTACCAGTCGGTCACCGTCAATGTCACTTTTGCATTTAATCAAGGTTCTACTTTACTTATTTATTGTTTGCTTGGTAAATGCTTATACAGCAAGTAAAATACTGTTTTGGGCAAGCGGAAGGAACAGAGAAATGAAATAAATTATAAAACAATATTTAATAAGGAGTGAAAAAAGACGAAAGGACAAACCTATTATGCCTTGTGAGTATTCAGAACGTACAAGTGCAGCAAAGAAGAGAGAAGAAGGTGTAAGTGCTGGGGCGTCCGAGCTCGAGCTCAAGGGTGAGCCACAGATGAAGTGCTTGGGTTGATGAGTGATACACAGCCTGGAGCCATGTTAGGTGCAAGTGCAAATCTCTAGAGCGAAGGGTGTGCCAAGGAAAATGCTGAGGGTAGAGAGGAGCTGGGCAGATTGGGTGTGGGAAGCCAGGGGCCCTGTGGATGCATAAGAGCCCCGAACACCAATCATAGCAACTGTGGAGTTAGCAGGGAAGAGAAGACGGGAAGGAGGAGGTAAAGAGGAAAGTCTTGAGAAGCTTCTGGAATTTAAGAAAGTCCTGCTCAAGGCGCAGAGGCAGGGAGAGGATGATCGACCACCTACCCTCTGTTTAGCGAAAGGCTTTACATACAGAGTTGGTGCCAGAGGACGTAGTGGTCTAGAGGGAGAGTATTTAGTAAAATAAAGTTGAAGATAGTGTGGTCCCTGGGCCCAGACAGCCTTGTGGATGATGCAGATGTATTTGAATTTAATCCGTGCAGCAACCGGGAGCCAGTGAAGACATTTTAGGGCAGGAGAGATGCAGTCCCTGGGCTTCTGGTCAAAGATAAGTCTTGCTGCCCGATTCTGAATTAGCTGCAGGGGTCGCAGAGTAAAAGGAGGTAGATTCAGGAGGAGGTTATTGCAATGTTCAAGCCTAGAGAGAACCAGGGCTCAGGTAACATTGAGCATCTGGGGGAAAGTGTGAAAAGGGAGAATTCCTTTGAAAAGGAAGGAGGAAGGCCAGATTGAAGGGAAGAAGGAGGGAGCAGGGGACCCGATGGGAAGGATCTCAGTTTCACAGGCATTGAGACAGAGATTGTTGGAGGTGCACCGGGACTCTATGGCAAAAAAGGCAGTCTGGGATGATGGATGGTGCACAAGGGTCAGCAGGAAGTTTGAAAAGGAGCTGTGTGTCATCTGCATAAAACTGGAAGTTGGAGAAGGAGCAGATGTGGCGTGCAAGCTGAGCAAGGTGAATGTTAAAGAGCAGAGGAAGGAGGAGGGTGAGGGACCAAGGTAGGCAAGGGGGTGTGGGATGGATTGCGAGGGTGGGTGGCCAGGGTGTTCAGGATGTCCTAAGTTTTGGTGTCGAAGTGTGTGGCCAGTGCGTTGCAGAGGGCCTGGAAGGAGAACGGGAGGAAGAGACTACAGAAGGGTTGGCTAGATCCTAGCAGATCTTGAAAAGTTCAGCCGTGTTGTTGGATGCACCGGAAACCTGCGCCTGTATGTGGCCTCTTTATTTGGCACGGATGGAGAGTCTGTATTGCCTTTGGAGCAGACTGCAGGCCAGTTTGTCAGAGGATGAGCATGAAGTTTGCCACTTCCGTTCTGCCACCCTGCACTTTCGTTTCAGGGCCGCAAGTGTAACGCTCACCTGATTCCCGCAGAGGCGCCGGTCTTGACTGGGTGAATGCCGTATCTTCAAAGGTGATGTGTAACACACGGTTGGCTCTTTGGGCTGGACCTCTGTGCACTGTATGTCTGACTCGAAGAGTAAGATGTCTGCAGATAGAAAATATGGGATTAATGAACTGGGGTTATTGGGTGCCTCTCTCCTCTTCCCTTTCTCTTCTCCTGTAGAACCCCAAAGGTTAACACCCTCACCTTAGGTAAGTGAACGCCGAGCTCTCCATCTGCCTCGGGGCAGGGTGCCGTAACCAGTTTCTTCACTGGATAAGGGTGCAGGCCTCTTGACCTCAGAGGACTGCTGTCCGTCGTTAACTGCACGAACGGTAAGTTCTGGGCACTTCAAATGTTTGCAGGGTTCCGGGGATGGCGGCCTGATGAGAGTTGAGGATCGAACCCGCGTGAGGAATAGAAGCGCCTGGAAGCACGTAAGTAAGCGCTTGTAGCCTGCTTCACGATGCGCACTAACTGTCCCTTTTATCTTGCAGGTACAAGTTCGGAGCTGTAGAGAAGCTGAAGGGTGCTGGAATACCCACTGGATTCGGCGTGGGAAGGAGTAATGGAACGTGAGTAATAAAGTTGCCCAATGTCTTTAAACGCACCTTCTTTTGTCTTTCAGATGCGGGATGCAGTGCGAAGACCTCCGGAGCATGCGAAGAGTAGGTAAGCCTTTGTCTTTCAGATGCCGGAATGCAGCGCGAGGCGTTGGTGACAGCCGATGGACCAGGTAAGAGATGCGCTGCCACTGAAGACCGTAGTGCTAACCTGTTCTTTCTTTGTCTTTACAGGTGCTGCTGAAGACTGGAGCCCAGGATCAGAAGCAGAAGACACGATGAGCGTTCTGCTGCAGAGAATGCAGAATAACGCAAAGCAAGATTCATCCATCGGGTGTGGTTTAAATAGCCTCCTGTAGTGCTTAGGTGTCTCCTTCCACAGCCACGCCTAGGTAAGAAAAGAGTTCCTGCTTTCCAGAAGAGTTCCAGTGTTCTGAACCTAGGGAGTGGCTCCTGCCCCACCCAACAGGAAAAGTAGTCCCAAACAGAAGAGGATCAGGGGTTCAACTGGCAGGTAAGTAAGCAGCATGGTCTGCTGCAGGTAAGTCCACCCAAGCATTATGAGCCCGGCGCTTCCAGCGCTGGGACTGGGCATCTTTATGAGCCTGGTGCCACTGGCGCCAGGACAGGGTCCAAAAGGTCCCAATTGGGACTGGCTGGCACTCGGAACCGGGGTTATGGGTCTGCTTCCAAGGGAGTCGGGCAAGTCCTGATCTTTTGGAAGCAGAGATCATGACAGCACGCCCCCTCAAGGCCCCTCCCAAACCGGGCTTCTCCTGGGGTTTGGGCTTGTTAGGAAATGTTCGATGAAATCTTTTGATTAGACGAGGCGCGTGGACATATTCTGCAGGTTCCCAGGATCTTTCTTGGGGACCGTAGCCTTTCCAGTCAATCAGGTAAAATAGTTTAGATTTGGAGATCTTGGAATCCAGGATGCTTTTGAGTTCAAACTCGAGTTCTCCATCAACTAGAATAGGTTTTGGAGATGTAGTTAGTCGGGTTTGAGGTTGCATGGGTTTTAATAGAGAGACGTGGAAGACCGGATGTATCTTCATGTGAGGGGGCAAGTCCAACTTGACCGCTACTGGATTTACTATGGTAGTGATGGAATAGGGACCAAGGTATCTTGGGTTGAATGTGCGTGGTCCTTTTAGAGGTAGATATTTGGTGGATAACCAGACTTGATCTCCTACTTGATATTGGGGGGCTTCCTTCCGATGTTGGTCTGCTCCTTTCTTGTATTGTTCTTTAGCCCTTTGAAGGTGAGAAACGGCTTACTTAAAGGCTTGGGTGATTGTAGAATGCAGGTGGTCTACTGCTGGTGTTCCAAGATCTTGGAGTGGATCCAACTCCGAGGTTCGAGGGTGACTACCGTATAAAAGAAAAAACGGGGTCTTCCCAGTTCCCGAGTGGAGAGAGTTATTGTAGGCATATTCGGCTATCCAAAGGATATCTTTCCAAGTTTTTTCAGTTTGTTGTAGCATGCAGCGCAAATACTGTTGCAGAGTTTGATTGGTCCTCTCGGTTTGTCCGTCGGTTTGAGGGTGGTGGCTGGTCGAAAGTCTCACATCAATTTGAGCCGACCGACAGCAACTTCGCCAAAAATGAGAAATAAATTGACTACCTCGATCCGAAATTAGAACTGAAGGAAAACCGTGCAGTCGGACGATGTTTTCGAGAAATTCTCGGGCCAGAGTTGCTGCTGTTGGTAAGCCTTTGAGTGGAATGAAATGCGCCATCTTGGAGAATAGGTCCACGATTACTAGGATCGTATTGTATCCGGAGCATGGAGGTAGATCGGTGATGAAGTCCATAGAAAGCGTATGCCAAGGGCGAGGCGGGATGTCAATAGGGCGTAAGAGGCCGGCTGGTTTTTCCTTTTGACTCTTGTTTTGGGCACATACTCCACAGGACATTATAAAGTCTCTGATATCTTTTTTCCAAGACGGCCACCAGAAGTAGCGCTTGATCTTTTCCGAGGTCTTGGTCATACCGGGATGTCCTTCCATTAAAGAATCGTGATAACAAGAGATTACCTTTTTCTGTAAATCTGTGCTGGGCAGGTATAACCGTTCTTGGAAATATAATAGGTTGTCCTTCACCGTAAAGTCCTTTCCCTGCAGATGCCAATTCTGTATGTCTGCTGGAGTTACCAGTAGCCTGGCTTATCCTTAACTTCCTCTATGGATTGTGTGGCGATTACACCTAGAATTCTTTGTTCGGGAATGATAGGTACAGGTTTAGGATTGATCAAATGTTCTTCCACTCCCATCCGAGAAAGGGCATCAGCTTACCGTTTTTTGTACCAGGTCGATAGGTAATTATGAAGTCAAACTCGGCAAAGAATAGTGCCCAACGGAGTTGTCTAGAGGATTGATCTTTGCGGTTTTCAAATACTGCAGGTTTCGGTGATCTGTAATCACAGTAACGGTGTGTCGGGCCCCCAGAAGATAATGCCGCCAAGCCTTAAAGGCGGACTTGATAGCTAGAAGTTCCTTATCAGTAATAGTGTAATTGATTTCAGGAGGCGAGAATTTGCGGGACCAAAATGCCACGGGATGCAACTGATTTGTTACTGGGTCCTTTTGTGATAGAACTGCCCCCATGGCAAGGCTCGAAGCATCAGTTTCAACAATGTAGGGGAGTTCTGGGCGAGGATGTTTTAAGATCGGTGCAGAGATAAATCTAGTCTTCAAATTCTGGAAAGCTTGTTCCGCCTCGGTAGACCATTCAAAACGTTTGTTTTTCTTTAACAAGGCGGTGATGGGCTGGACTATTCGAGAGAATTCGGGGATAAACCTGCGATAAAAGTTAGCGAAGCCTAACATGCTTTGAACACCTTTTACGGAGGATGGCGATGGCCATTTGAGAATTGCATCGACCTTCTTTGAATCCATACGCACTCTGCTAGGTGATAATATGAATCCCAAGAATTCAACTTCAGTCACGTTGCAAACACATTTTTCCAACTTAGCGAAAAGTTTGTGTTGACGCAATCTCTCGAGGACCATTTTCACGTGTTTCCGATGTTCAGTTTCCGATGAAGAATAAACGAGGATGTCGTCAATGTAAACAACAACACACACATCTATGAGCTCTCTGAGGACATCGTTCATAAAATATTGAAAGGCGGCCGGGGCATTGCAAAGTCCGAAGGGCATGACCTGATATTCAAATAGCCCATACTTGGTGCGGAAGGCCGTCTTCCATTCATCGCCCTCTTTTACTCGTACCAAGTGGTAGGCTCCTCTAAGATCCAGCTTTGTATATATGCATGCTTTTCTGACTTGGTCCAGGAGTTCAGGGATCAAAGGTAACCGATATCTATTCTTAACGGTGATCTGGTTCAGGGCGCGATAATCTATACAAGTTCTAAGGTCCCCTTCTTTTTTTGGAACGAAGAACAAAGCTGAGGAAGCAGGGGACTTGGAAGGACGAATAAACCCATTCGCTAGGTATTGATCCAGGTATTGTTGGAGGTGAAGATTCTCAGGCTCGGTGAGGGCATACATTCTACTACAAGGAGGAGTAGATCCAGGTATCAGGTCTATCTGGCAGTCATAAGACCTATGAGAAGGTAGAGAGTTAGCCTGATCCTTCCGGAAAACATCTTGGAATTCTAGGTATTCAGGAGGTAACTGAGGAGCCTCCGAGGAAATTGCTGCCAGTGCAACACCAGGTCGAGGGTGACAAGTAGAGACACATTCTGGAAACTGAACCGTTCTTGCTCGCCAATCGATCTGAGGATTGTGCTTCTCTAACCAAGGAATTCCTAGAATAATCTGGAACTGAGGGGCCTTGATCACATCGAACACGATCTTCTCATGGTGTCCATCTTGACTTACTAGCGTCACTTCTTGGGTGGTATGCGTTACTGGTCCGGAGGCTATCTCCGTACCATCCACCGTAGTAATGACGTCCTTTACAGCCTTTGGACAAAGAGTCAGATTCATCCTCAAAACCATTTCATGATCCACATAATTGCCGATGGCACCGCTGTCGACGTAAGCTTCAATCGCATGTAATCGATCCGGATGTTCAGGGCTAATGAGGACCATAGGTATCACGAAATGCGAGGTCACGGAACTGGTTTTAACGCTCGGCAAGAGGACCTCTATTCTTGTCGGGCGAGGTTGTTTCCCTGCTCAGAGTTTGTGACCCTGGTAACTGCAGCTCCTACTGCCTTCTTGGCTGGTTTCACCGGACAGTCTCGAAGAAAGTGCCCCGAGTTTCCGCAATAGAGGCATAATTGCAGCTGTTTTCTCCTTTCCCGCTCCTTTTGTGTTAGTGGTCCTTTCAGGCCCCCTATTTGCATGGGTTCCCCGGAGTCTACTCCTTTGGTAGGAGTTGGTGGTTTGGAAAATACTCGAGCATCAAACTTGGAACGATCGGCCTTCCTGTTCTGCAGTCTGTGGTCAATTTGAACGACTAAGTCAATATAGTCCGAACAGTCTTGCGGGGGATTCACTACTTGGGCTAACACATCTTTGAGCTCTCCACGTAGACCTCTATAAAACAGCGTAATCCTTTTGTCCTCAGGCCATCGAGTTTCCACTATCAGTCTGTTGAAAGACGCAATATAAGCCAAAAGGTCTTGATTACCCTGTCGCAATGAAAGGAGCTCTTTGTCCAAGGCCTGCCCCTGTGAATGTCTTGTAAACAGTTTTTCCATACTGAGCTGAAAAGCTTGAAAATCATGGAGAACCGGATCATCTTGATTAACTAGAGGGATCGACCAGTCTGCCGCATTGCCACTAAGGTACGAAAGCACGAAAGCTACCTTAGCTTGATCAGTTGGAAAGGCTGCTGGCCGGCATAAGAAGTGCAACCGGCACTGATTAATAAATACTGCAAACCTCTTTGGGTCACCAGAAAATCGTTCGGGCGGAGCCAGAGGTACATTCCCAGGTAGGTTGATCTGCACTGGGTTCGTAGAGGATGTTGAAGGAAGATTTGCCCCTGATGCGGGTAACGGAGTTTGTCCGGCTTGTGACTGTAGCAATTGTCTAGCGAGATCGTCTGTTCGCTCCTTGGAAATAATCAGTTCCCTTCTTAGAGCATTCGTTTCCTGACGGGCTGCATGCACTTCTGCTCTTAGTTCCCCAAGTAACTGGGCTAGCTGGTCGGTATCCGAGGTTTCCATAGCGCCTGGGTGGGAGTTTTGCGATAGGCTTTGCGTTCTGTAACGCTCATCTGATTCCCGCAGAGGCGCCGGTCTTGACTGGGTGAATGCCGTATCTTCAAAGGTGATGTGTAACACACGGTTGGCTCTTTGGGCTGGACCTGTGTGCACTGTATGTCTGACTCGAAGAGTAAGATGTCTGCAGATAGAAAATATGGGATTAATGAACTGGGGTTATTGGGTGCCTCTCTCCTCTTCCCTTTCTCTTCTCCTGTAGAACCCCAAAGGTTAACACCCTCACCTTAGGTAAGTGAACGCCGAGCTCTCTATCTGCCTCGGGGCAGGGTGCCGTAACCAGTTTCTTCACTGGATAAGGGTGCAGGCCTCTTGACCTCAGAGGACTGCTGTCCGTCGTTAACTGCACGAACGGTAATTTCTGGGCACTTCAAATGTCTTAAAAGTCTTTTGTAATGATATCTCTTGTTTTGCAGGGTTCCGGCGATGGCGGATGGCGGGCTGATGAGAGTTGAGGATCGAACCCGCGTGAGGAATAGAAGCGCCTGGAAGCACGTAAGTAAGCGCTTGTAGCCTGCTTCACGATGCGCACTAACTGTCCCTTTTATCTTGCAGGTACAAGTTCGGAGCTTTAGAGAAGCTGAAGGGTGCTGGAATACCCACTGGATTCGGCGTGGGAAGGAGTAATGGCACGTGAGTAATAAAGTTGCCCAATGTCTTTAAACGCACCTTCTTTTGTCTTTCAGATGCGGGATGCAGCGCCGAAGACCTCCGGAGCGTGCGAAGCGCTGGTAAGCTTTTGTCTTTCAGATGCCGGAATGCAGTGCGAAGACCTCCGGAGCATGCGAAGAGTAGGTAAGCCTTTGTCTTTCAGATGCCGGAATGCAGCGCGAGGCGTTGGTGACAGCCGATGGACCAGGTAAGAGATGCGCTGCCACTGAAGACCGTAGTGCTAACCTGTTCTTTCTTTGTCTTTACAGGTGCTGCTGAAGACTGGATTCCAGGATGGTAAGCCTTTGTTCCCTTAGGCCCAGGATCAGAAGCAGAAGACACGATGAGCGTTCTGCTGCAGAGAATGCAGAATAACGCAAAGCAAGATTCATCCATCGGGTGTGGTTTAAACAGCCTCCTGTAGTGCTTAGGTGTCTCCTTCCACAGCCACGCCTAGGTAAGAAAAGAGTTCCTGCTTTCCAGAAGAGTTCCAGTGTTCTGAACCTAGGGAGTGGCTCCTGCCCCACCCAACAGGAAAAGTAGTCCCAAACAGAAGAGGATCAGGGGTTCAACTGGCAGGTAAGTAAGCAGCATGGTCTGCTGCAGGTAAGTCCACCCAAGCATTATGAGCCCGGCGCTTCCAGCGCTGGGACTGGGCATCTTTATGAGCCTGGTGCCACTGGCGCCAGGACAGGGTCCAAAAGGTCCCAATTGGGACTGGCTGGCACTCGGAACCGGGGTTATGGGTCTGCTTCCAAGGGAGTCGGGCAAGTCCTGATCTTTTGGAAGCAGAGATCATGACAGCAAGTTTGCAGTCGACCCAGGAGTTCCACTTAGAGGCAGGTTTCAGGCGGATCCTCATGACTGGGGCAAGAATGGCAAGAGTATTGGTGATGGACAGGTGGAGGTTGCTGAGCACAGAGTCAGAGGTAGAATCTGAGGTAGGGGGATGAACGTGGAAGCAAAGGCAGCAGCTGATACTCTTTTCATCGGGCGGATGTTAATGAATGAGGTTGGGGTGCTTTTCGAGGGGAGATCAGAGGGCCAAAGGGACTTAGGTGGGAGGAGAGAATGGTTTTGACCACGAGAGAGGGGGGTGAGAGAGAGGTTAGAGTGTATAAAGGGCATCCAGAGTGTGTCCAGCTGAATGGGTTGGCCCAGAATGGAGAATGGAGAGGCCAAGTGAGGTCCAGAGGTCAGTGAAGAGAGTGGATGCAGAGCAAGGGAGTCCAGTTGGATGTTTAAATCCCCCAGGAGGAGGAGGTTGGAGGTGAATGAAAATAAGGAGGAACATAAATCAGCCCATTCAGAGAGGAAAAGGGTGGTGGCACCCGAAGGCCGGTAAATGGTGGCAATGGTCAGGGTGGAGATGGGAGAGATGACCAACTTGCAAACCAGGCTTTCAAGAGTAGAGCTGGGTGGGTAAAATGGAAGCAGGACCCCGCTAAGGGAAGAATAAGGCAATCCCCCGCCAATGCGGTGAGGTCGAGGCTTGAAGATGATCTTGAAGCCATCAGGGAAGAGGGAGTCAAAAGCAGACTGAGCTGGCATTGAACCATGTCTCGGTAAGAGAAAGAATGTCACAGTCAATGTCTTCAAGAAGGCAGATGACAGCGGAGTGTTTGTTGGCTGAGCGGGCGTTAAAGAGTCGCCATATGGAGGAAGTCTGTGCCTTTGTAAGGTGTGTTACACCAGTCAGAGGAGGGAGAGAAAGAGCGTAGTAGGGGGAGATGCAGGTGAAGAGAGGAAGTTAATGAGAGAAGGCAGGACCCGGTCGAAGAGGAGGTTGGGTTGTAGACCCTGAACCAGGATAGTGCCTGTGTGATAGACATTAACGAAGCAACATGAAGATGAGAAGCCGACCAAGAGGACTTCCCACTTGGTGCCACCGGCAATGGTAGAGGATGTGGAAGGAGAGAGAGAGTGGAGATGAGATGGGGCGTTTCCATACATCTGAAAAGGGGACAGAAGAGGATATCAGTGAAAACCTCTCTAGAGGAAGCATGGACAGAGGTGTCTGTGATGGGAAATCCAGGGTTTACACTCAAGATGTCTTTTTTGTGCGTTTTCCTACCAGACTTTTGTGAAAGACGGTGGATAGGTGATAGTGTAGCAGTTAAGAGAAGATGGAGAGAGCCATAGGGAAGGCAGATGTTAGTCGAGGTATGAAAGAAGAGTGGCTGCACAGCACAGTTCTAGCTAAACTCACAAGGTGGCCTAGTAGAGGTAGTCACAAAGCTGTGAACGCAATCCAGAAAGGAAAAGAATTTCAGGAGACAAGAGATGCGCAGAAGTAAAAGTACACACAACCTAAACTCGATTTTGGTTAGAGAAGGCACAAATGCAATGCAAGAGATGTGCACAGATGTAAAACTAAACAACATATATTCGATTTAGCATATTTCTGGTTGCCAAAGTGTGGGGTGATATATGTTATATGGGTTATGTTTTACTGAAATATGCCATTCCAAAGCTCCCCCTTCCCCGACCCCCCCCAAAGTCAATGGAGAAATTCAGGGTGGGATATCTCATTCAGGGATTGGGCGAGAGGTTAAACTGAGATAAAACAGTACAAACTGTCCAAGTTATTGAAAGTAGTCGCTAAGGCCACATCCTCTTTTTTTCCCCTATCCCAGGAGCAAGTTGCAATCCATATCATGGTACTTCTGCACAGTACTGCCCTCTGAAATGGGTGTGTGTGCTCTCACAAAATTCAAATGCTGTACTTGCATACCAAATTCCTATAGTAAGATCACAGATATTGTCTCCCCTGGATGGTCCGTGTGCTCTTGGTTCACAAATACCCTCGGCTCCTTAGAAACCTCCATTCTACATATGCCCTGATGATGCTCATTATCATGTTGACTGTTTACCCCCACTTCTCAGAAGTTTGTGAACTTGTATTCAAAACAAAACTAGAAACCCTTCGAAAACGATCAAATGTACCTAATGAACGCCACTGAAGAATTAAAATTCCAAGATGTAGATTTGTGTGCCATTTATACCCTTCAGTCTGTAAATGGATGAGTCTCGAGTGTAGGTTTCATAGAAGGGAATGGTGGTGGACCATTTAACAGGATATTTAATGATTTGCTTTCGTCTACTTGCAAATATTCACCTAAAGGGCATCTGCCATATTGAATTTTAACGCTTTGCCCGAAGAGACATAACCCTAGGTTTTTATGTCCATGTCAATGTGGAGTTGCCTCTGCAAAATGTAAGAGGCCCCTCACTCCATAGTCTGAGCCCCGATGGAAATATGTAGGAAGCGATCAGACCAGCAAGATTCAGAGTGTTGCCTCGTCCTCACTTTGCTCGGCTGGACAGCTTCAGTATGTAGAATGGGCTTCATTAGGTAGACCAGGCACTCTCCGAGTCCTGTGAGGCTGTACCAGATATTCCTGCCACACTGATGCCCATGGTGAAATTTGCACCTTAAAAGAACCCAGATTGATTCCTGAAATGCTAAATTCTTTGTAGAGCCGTCTGCTCCATGTACCAAAATGTACTCACCCCAGAGAGAGAAAGTAGGTGAAAACACATGTACCTTATTCTGAGAAGATTTCTCATACAGAAAGTATGTTACATTTTGTATGGCTACTACCGAATGATGTCTGGTTTGCCCCTTTCATAGAAGACGATATTATGAGAATGTATAATAAGGTTGTAATCTGGGGAAAGGGTGTTGCTGTATGTTATTAACCGTTTCGCTTGTGTCATCCTTTTCTGTGAATGTCTGTATGCTACCTTGCCGACACTTACCAACCATCTACCGATTGGGTTATTGCTGAATGGTAAACTTTCCTGGCAGGTAGAAACGGCACATTTATCAGATAATAAGTCTTACGCATGGAAACTGGTGAATACAATCTTGGCATATTAGGCTGACATGTTAAAAGATGAAGATGATCAATGACCAGCACTAAATGTCACAGATGGCACACAAATCACTCCAACGCTCTAAGATGGTTCAAGGATTTTGATTTAATCTTTAATGGGCCCCCCTCTCTAGCTTGTCTTGTTATGAACCTCCTCCGTAATCCTAGGTTAGTGCTACCAAATATTGACAGCAACTGTCTAAAGACAAACTTGTACTCAAGATGCTGCACTAACGGTTGTTTGTCAAGGCTCCCTAAAGCACTTCCTAACTGTCCCTACTCTATTCAAGTGTTCGTGTTCTACCACCATGGGGAATGTGCCTTGCAAACAACCAGTTATAATCAGTCATGTTCACTCATTTTCCTGTTTTCTCACTACACCCCTTAATCTTCACCCACTGCTGCTCGCTCTTCCTCTAACCCTCTGCTGTCACTCACGCCTTCTAGACCTTACCTCTACCCTCAGATGTTACTACTCTCTACACTATCCACTGCTGCTTCCTCCTAAAGGCTACTACTCCATCACACACGCTACTACTCAAGCACCCTTCTATCACCCAATAGCATCCCTGTTCACTAACTGACCTGACCACACTTGCCACACAATCACGCACACTCATACCACAGTACCACTTAGACTCACTAACCAATACCTCACCTTCTCCAAAAAATTGTCACCACAATCCGCTGCTCCTTCTTTCCTGCTGGTTTCTTGGTTCACCACCTATGCTTCCTCTTACCTCACCTAAGCCAAACAACCAAACATTTCCCGTTTCCTACCAGCTCTTTTAAGCTCCCTCTCTTTCTGCCTTGGGTTCTCTTGCCCAGGCCAATCTGGCTCGGTGTTCCCGGGAGATGTTACAATAGAGCAAAGATGGCATAGTGTATTAAGTCCCGCCCACTTTCTCTGTGCGGACCCACCGCAGAAGACCCGTGACGCGATTGTCCCAGCTCGCATTAGGCATCCTTGGTGCATCCACGCCAAGGTAAGTTCAATCCCAGTGGGGGTCTATGGCCCACTGTTTCTTCCCTGGTGGTGGAATTGATTCTGATGCATGGTTGTGCAATGCTGATGCTCAGGTGCGATGCGTTGTCTGTTCGCATCAATAGAGCTTGTAGTAACTTTCCTGCTCTCTCGCTCCAACTGTACCGGCTCTCTCCGTTTAGCATTTTACTGCCGTCAACGTGAGACGCTGGACGATTCGTCTCTTTCGGGCTGTTGGAGGTCTCTGGATTAGTCAATGTGGTTACCGGGCGGTGGTGGAGGGCTGCATTTCTTTCTGTAGTCTGATCCTAGAAGAAACAGAAAGACACTGCCGAGGCATGGTTATAGACACGTTTGTGCTGCAAAGATGCATGCTGGCACAAGGTGGGGATCTGGATGACTCCCTGGTAGGCCTCTCACTCCCGGCTGAAATGAGTACCCATCCCCTCTTGACAAGGCCAGATTACTGGCCTGGTCACACAAATCAAAATGAAATGGGAGGAATATCGAAACCTCCCAAGAAAGTTCCAGTTATCATTTACACAAAATATTAACCCCAGCAAAGTGAAAAAACATTGTGCTGGTCACTATTATAACCAAATGTCAAAGATTGCAGCTGCCATCAAGAAATGCTCAGGTAATGCAAAGAAGGAAGATGACCTGATTCATAAGCGGCGCAATGTCACATATTCGTAGTAAACAACAATGTATTTCAGTATTCAAATCATGAACTCGACATAGAACATAAAAAGGACAAATCATCATAGTGTCATAACACAAAATCTGTGGCAGCGCAAAATAAATAATCTAAAACATACCAACTTTCATCTAGCCACATCACATTTTAAAACCCAATTTAAAAACTCACAATTTCTCAACAGGTTAGCTAATCACAACACTCTTAACATATACATTTTCTTTTTAGGTGCCATGCTTTCTTCAAAAACCGAGACTAGGCCCAGAGTTCGAAGTCACCCTGGGTTCCAAGAAAGATATCCACATTCTCACTGGTAGTTGCAATACTTTGCTTCTTGTAGATTGGTAGGAGCCATCTGCAACGCAGATTGTTATATAAAGGGCAAAAAAATAAAAGAGGCTGCGAGTCTTCCATCCACGTTTGACGGCTTTTACATGAGAGTGTCACCCCCAACCCAGTTGGCTGTGACTACCGCCAGTGGGAAGACCCCTACTCCGGCCTTTAGATACACGATTTTCACCACCTTATCTTCAAGGGTCTTCGGGTACATTTCGGGACCAAAATGGGATTTCAGCTAAATATAATTCGCTGTGATGCCAGTGGGGCCTATCGATGAAAGTTTCAACTGGTAGTACCAGTCTTTATATTTCTGTGGAATATATGCTTTCGAGTTTGGATTCTCTGGAAGAAATCGAAGATTGCCCCAATTACATCATTAGGAACGAAACATAACCAACACAAGGGAGCATTTTTACTCCATTTTGTGCAAGGACATCCACCCGTGCTCATCTGTAACTGCATAAGGACACCGCTGTCATTATCTTGTACAGTACAGAAGGGGTTTTAATATGGCATTGCATACAATGCCATCAGCCCCCAACTCTAGTCTTCGAGGGATTGGTGGTGTGGCCATTGGAAGAGAACCTCTTCATAATACCCATCTCTAGCTCAGATCCATATAAGGCAGAACAGTTGGCACACACCCTCAATATCTCCAAGCTTTGGAGGGTTGCCTTCCCACCATAGTGTTTCAGAAAGTGGTGTGCGCCCCCGCCCCCAGTCTTGTGAAACTGAGTATAACTTATCGATCTGTTTTCCCATCTGCCTCTTTCGTCTTGAGAGACTCCCATGTAGTCATAGAAGTCCACCTTCACGGCCTCAATGTTTCTCAGGCAGATTGAAGGGATAGGTTTATCAGTGTATTTCGACCGAGCTATGTGATCACTGCGCCCCGTAACTGTGATGACCGAAAATGCCGACACCAGTTACGGCGCGGCGCAGTGATCACATGGATCACTGTGTCTGCTTCCCCCTGCCCACATTACCCCTCCACTCACCTTTAGGGCGGCACACGCAGAAGTGTGCAGCACGCCCCCTGAGATCCTTGCAGCGTCAGCTCTTCCCACTAACGTCGGTTAGAGCTGACGCTGCATTTTTTTTTCTTACGTGTCCCCCGCTTTCCGAAATGGTAAGCGGGGGACACCCCCGCAACCTCCAACCCCCGTTACTGCGCCCAGGTAGAGCGGGGGACACCCCCGCAACCCCCGCTCTGCTTGGGCGAAGTAAATGTCACCCTCATTTTGTGCGCCTCCAAAGTCGCAGTGACTGCGGGGGCGCACACATGAGGGCGACATTTGTGTACAATACCTATTTCGACCATACCAATAGTTTGGTCTTCGGGATATTCATTTTGACTCGCATGCTCAAGGATAGGGCTGCAACTAGTTCAGCGCCTTTTGGATACTCATCCTTTTTGCTGATCAATACTGTATCCTCGGCATATAGTAGGATTCCCATTTGTTTCTCACAACAAGGGACCATCCATATCTAGCCTTTCAAATTCGAATGCGATTTTATTTATGTAGAGAATGCAGAGGGTTGGGGCTATAACACAGCCCTGCTTCACACCCCTTACCACTGGGAAGGGCCTTGTGAAGCCCCCACCCTTGCGCAGGCGCACCTGGGCGTAGGTGCTGGCGTACAGGCTATGTATTGCGCTAGAAGATTTAACGGAATGCTCAATTGAAGTAAGTACAACCATAATTGCTCTTGGAATTAAATCAAAGGCTGTGGGTAGATCTATAAAGACCAAATGCAGCTTTTGGTATCAGAGCTTTGTGTACTTATCACAGAGCATGTTTGGCCCGAAGTTGGCTGATACCTGTTCTAAATGGAAAGCAAAATTGTCATTCTTTATGAATTATTAGACATGGATGTGGAATAGCGCAACAAGTAATGATAAAAAATGTATGGACAACAACATTTCCACTCATTGAGATGTTTTGTGATACCTGTTTGAAATGCTTACAATTTGTGATTTCCTTATTCAGCTAATATTACTGACAGAGCAACAAGATGGTTTGTTTACCCTACATTTTAACAAGCGCAGCCTGTTTTTTGCCTTACATAACCTTTTAATTGGTCCAGGTGACAGGTATTTGTTTCATAAAAGATCATATCTATTTAACTTAGTGGTTATGCAATCATACTATTCCTGGATGTTTATTTTTCGGCTATATCATTACATTCTTCAATTTCGTTCTTACTCTATTGATAACCCAATATCGACAACTTTGATCACGCTTATGGGGTCATAGCTGTTCCGCTTAATCAAAATTAGCATATCATTCATGCTTACTAAGGCATCAAGTGTATTCTGCTATTAACATGAACTAATATAATTGAAGGAGGCCATTGATTTTGTTTTCCTGACTGAAATAGTTATCCCAAACAAATCAATAATGTAATGACCTGTAATTGTATTAAGTAACAAGAGTCACATTGGACATACGTGCTATAGCTCAGTTCTGTTTATATCTTTCTGGACATTGCATTTGCACATGCGTTAGCAGATGTAAACATATGATGTCATATAATATAATGTGTGTGACGCTGCGCGCACCAAAGTCATTGGGCGCTTGGCGTCACACGTTTTCGATACTTTATTATGGTCCGATAGCCAGCGAGTGGAGTGCTCGCTTTGATATCTGTGCAGAGCCTGCTAACGCAGGTTCGAATCCCGGCAGGGCCAAACTTAGCCTTTCATCCTTCCGAGGTCGATAAATGAGCACCACAAACCGTGGGTAATAATAAGCAGCGCTTAGATACCTGAGGGTGTGTAGCGCTATATAAATGCTAAATTATATTATTATTACAGGACTACCTTTGTTGGCGTTCGCACACTAACACTCCCACGGAATACTAGTGGGAATTGTGAACCCTAAAATGCGGCTTTGACAAGGTAAGTTATGATTATGCTCAATTCAAAACTGATGGGCCACATGGCATACTATAAATATGAGGCTGAACCCTCTAACAGCTTTATTTTAATACGTTGTATAGAGATTGCAATCGACACTATCGACACGCAAGACTTGCGTATTGGCACTCTTTGACCATTCCATAGCTCAACCATTTCAGGCATTGCTACTAGAAGCACAGTAAGATTCGCGCAGTTGTTAATCATATTACAGATTTTCATATCCTTTCTTACGGCACATTTGATTGTTAAAAGAAAGACATTGCACCAACTGTACTTGTTTTTTGTTAAAAACAATTTTGACAACAGATTAGTTTGAGTTTTACAATTGGATAAGTTGTTAGAACTAAATAATTAGGAACTTAGAATGTTTTACAGACACCCGTACAGCGCGTGGTGTTTTTTTGGACCGACTATATGTCCATTTTCCAAATAAATTTGTTGACCAATTAATTGGCAAGGCACTTACTTTGTGATGATATGATAGGTTATTTATAACGCGCTTAATACCCAGAGGTTTCTAAGCGCGGACCCGGAGATCGAACCTTTGTAGCTCTGTGTCGTCTTGCTTTCAAGGCGAGCACGTTGCCCCTGAGCTATCCTCCCTCTTAACAGGTCCTCATAATTTGTTTAAAACTGAACGGGTGAGTCTCATAGCATGACATTTACTTTCTCACAACTAATTGACGGAAAAGGGTTATTTTTTACCTTCCCTACATTTATAATCACTGTTTTTTCGTGGTCAATGTTTAGTTGGTCATCTTGAGGTGAAGTACTTTGCCTCGTAACCACCACCTCTTGACCTTTACAAGACCTTCCATTTAATCTCACTGGTTAGCCCACCCTATAATGACATATTGGCACTTTTCAGGCTGCGCATGGCAAATCAGGGCCAATCTTTGACCATAATAATATTTGTAGTGACACTTTTCTATTAGTTCACATCTTTTGACCATTCCCACACTGGGTTCTTCACCAATTAACCTCAGAATGAATAATTTTAAGTATCTAAAATATTATTACCTGTGTTTTTGTTTTGTTCTTTCCCGCCTCTAATACCCGTCATGGAACATTGAATGGGTATGTAATTATGTAATTATGTTGATACTGTATAAATCGTTGGATTTATTTATGCAACTTAACCTTTGTGGGTCAAAAGCAATTATTTGTTATTTATAATTTCAATTTGAATATTGACTTATTTCTTTGAATTTGCACTTAATGTCAGCCTTGAGAATGACCCGGTGGGTCGAAACACGTCGGCTGAAGACCTCATTCTGGACATGAATAAGTACAACACTTTTGTATAATGAGATTGTGGAATTAATTAATTGACTATATTAGAATATTAGACCTCATTGTGGGAGAGCGCAGACACCCCATACCCAGCTAATATCTACTCTGTTCTAAAGTGTGCCTGTAGGTCGGAAAGGACTTCATTAATAATAATAATAATAATTTGGCATTTATATAGCGCTACGAACCCTCAGGTATCAGAGCGCTGCTTATTATTACTGACGGTGTGTGGTGCTCATTTTTCGACCTCGGAAGGATGAAAGGCTGAGTTTGACCCTGCCGGGATTCGATTAACAAGCTCTGCACGGATGTCAAAGCGAGCGCTCTACTCGCTGTGCCACTTGACCGGCGTGTGGCTCATCCACTGCTTCGGGCTATAAAGTAGTATTTTGCCATAGTTCAAGATAGCATCGGTAAAGGAGTTGGGCCTATAATTTTGAAGGACGCCTTTGTATCCTTTTTTAAATATTGGGACTATTATGGCTCCTCTCCATGTTCGGGGTGACATTTGGCTGCTCTGGATGTTAGTAAACATTCGCCAAATAACAGGACCACATACTTTTTATACTTTTAATTCCATAAAGACAGGAGCTGCCAGTATTGCATCCAGACTCGGGGAGTGGTTTCTTTTCTGGCCCAGAATTGCCTCTTCCACTTCCTTGCGAGAACGTATACTCTGTAAACACTCCACCATGGGGTGTCCCTCTCCTCTCTGTGGTTTAAATGCAGGGCCTTGGTAGAGTGCGCTGAAATTAGTATACCAGGCATTCTCTGCAATCGATGAAACAATAGATTGAGGGTGCAGCAGTATGAGCGGAAACTAGCTTCCAAAAAGCTTTAGCATTTTTCATTTCTGTTACTTATTTACACTGATCCCATTTCTTTTTTTCAAATGCACCTTTTTTTGTATCAACAGCGGCTTATGTTTCTTATTCGCCTTACTTCCCGAGTGTCGCTTCACTCCTTTGATTTCAGAATTGCCAAGAATATGGATTTCTTAATATGACACGCTGAGTCAAACAACCCGGTTTGATATGGGCTATTCCTCTCCCTGGAAGAAAAGGGCTATGACAATAGTGAAGATAGCGCATAGACAGCCTGTTCCCGAAAGTGATTCAGCAAGAGTTGACCTGAATCATGTATTAAGGCTTCAAGGATGGAGGTTTAGTACTTTGTACATTCGACCAATTTGATTTTTGTTAACCAACACTTACCATCTACCCTTACCTGTTTCCGGCTCCCCTCGAAGTTGTCACAAAAAGTAATCAGTCTATTAATTCCGACTTGCGAGGGAAACCGTGATATGCATAAGGGGTCATGGTCACTTACAGTGCGCTGGACAGCCTGGAAATCATTTATCATTTTCCAACTTTAGAATTATATAGTGTGATGAGTCCTGGGAGTCATCACTAAACCCCAGCCTAAAGTCTCCTCCCATATGGCATGGGGAAGGCAGCCGCTACCTGATCCTAACCGTGGGGGTGGTAACATGAAGGAGGATCACATGGGAGGAGAAGGCTGTCAAGTGGAGCAATGGGGACTGCTATCGGGTCCCCCCCCCCCCCCCGGACAGTCCCTCTGCTTGACTGACATCATCGACTCACAGGCTATCCCTGAGCCTCAAGCTCCCTTGTTGTCAAGTGACCAGGTGTGGGAAGCACAGGTCAAGGGGGGAGGCAGTTCATCTCCCGTAAAACAAAGAAGTCCTTTTTGAGGGCACAAAAACGGCTAAATCTCGCCAAAACCAACCAGAAGAAAGCGCACACAAAAGGTATGATGGAGACTCGCACTCATTCTTCTAAGGAAGCCGTGCCTGCTTTAAGTTGCAAAACGGGTGCGAGCATGGACGATCTAGCATTAAACCTCCTGGAATTGAATGAGGAAAGCAAGAAACACCTCCAGATTAAGGCACTGAAAAGTGGCAATGTGCAGGGTCATCCTCAAAACCTCCAGGAACACTTACTGACAAGTCTCAATCCCAGCTACATAGCTTTTTTCCAAGCATTGAAAGCAAAAAGGCAGCTGTTTTGCCTCAGGAAGAAGCAGGCCGCCCGAATCCTCTAAAAAAAGAAAACAGGACTCTGCCTCCGGTGTCAAACAGTGAGGGACGTATAGATGGTCCTGTTTTACAGGAAGTCGCCCATCTTGCTGCAGTAAAACACGAGGAGAGTGTTGCAAAGGTATTGGGCTCGCAGGCACCCCCCAATTTGGTGAGTAAGGACACATACGATGTCGAGGAGGACGTACCTAGGAAGGAGATCCTAGCAGAGCCTCTTGTCAACACGTTGTCTTTCTTAGAGACTCCCAAAGAAATGAACCAAATACTTGGATGGGTAAGCAATCCGGACATCAATGGATTAGCGCCGATTAATAGGTAATTCTTGATGAACACCTTTTTTCAGATTACCCCCCATTACGAAACCAGGCAACTAAGGACCTAGGATGGGTAAAACTAGCACCTCACAACAACCAAAGAGTGCTTTGTAAAGTCCAATCCCAAATAATTACAAAATTAATTTTGGACTTTAAAGGTGACTTCGAGTCTTTGGGTCTCTTCCCATACTTGTTCGGGAACACGGAGAGTGCATGGTCGTTTCTGGACTTTGTTACGCCTGTACCCAAGGACCGCCCTATGGGAGCTCCGGCATCGGCACCATATGAGTCCCATAGTAAGGAACTATCACAGCAATTGGCCTCGCTCACTCAGGCGTTAAGTGGCCTATCATGGTTGGAGCCCCTGATTAAAGTGGCGGCATCTATGAAAGTAGAATCGTCAAACTCATAACCATCGAGTATTGCCGTTGCATCCTGGAACTGCTGTGGCATGAGAAATCTCACGGCATGGCATGAACGGATTGGGACACGCCACTCTCCTGAAATTCTATTGCTGCAGGAACGATGGCCTTACACAAAATCGTGCTATCTGGTTACTCATCTTTTAATGCTCCTGCGCGGCGGCACCAGTGAGGTCGATCTAGTGGTGGCATCGCTATTCTTATTAACAATAGCTTGAATGCAACGACAACCATTGGACAAGTCCGACACTTTCATGATGGTGGAAATGACTCTGACAGGTAGCAAGCTACAATCATTTCTCCTGCTTTCAATCTATTGGAATCCCAGTGCTGTTTCCTTGGACTCAGCCCTAGCAGAGCTAAACCGTAGCCTAGCTAATGCCTCGCTGCTTTTTACAAAGCATGACATTTTAATTGGGGGGGGGACCTGAACTCATGTCTGTATTTAGACAGAAACATGACGTTGTCTTACCATTCACATTCATATGCACAGCAGTCCCATAGGAGAGGAAAGTTATGGGCCGAGTTTTTTTAAGCCTGGGGTATCTACCCAATCTTACTCGCGACCCACAGCCTTAACGCTTCCTGGCAGCGTGGTAACTCTTCTTCACTAATCGACTACGTGATTGCATCGGTGGCATGTTCTGGATTGCTCGACCCCATCTCAATTTTGAAGGTGGGCTTGGGCGACCACAGTACATTGAATACGAGGCTCCACATTAGGGTTGAGCCGTATGAAACCGCGCCGTCTGTGGCACTGGTGAAAAGCGACAGGTATGCCTCGTCAGTAAGATGGCAGCCTAGCACATGTCGAAGAATGGTGTTTTTAGTAAACAGGGACCTGGTGGTGCCTTATGATGATCAGTCAGCCGTGGTCTTTATGGAGAAAGTCAACAAACTTAATCTGCTGGTGATCCATGGGCACCTGGTGAGCTTATCTAAGGAACTTCTTTGTAAAGATGCACCAAATGTTGTCCGCACATTCTTGTCAGAGGTTGCCGTCCTAAAGAAATCAGGCTTCGGATGGCAAGACGCTCCCATGACAATGCAGTTTTATATAAGATAGCAAAAAATTCAATTGTGTCAAAATAGGTGAAGGAGGTGAGTCATGCTGCTCACAACCTTGCAAATCAACACATGATTGAACATCTTTGGAAGCGAAACATTAGGGAAATGTGGTCCATTTTAAGAAACCCTGCTGGAAAGGTTGATAAGCGCATGGTCGCGACTATATCTGGTTCCGAATGGCAGTCCTTTAGAAAGAAATACAAACTGCCAGCTCAGCATAGTAGGCTGGAGTCTGTTAAACTAGAGTTGGTTGCCCGCCAAATGCCCTTGGGAACTCAAAAATGTAATTTGGGCAATTGCGCAATTGAAGTTCTCCAAAGCTGCAAGACCCGATGGGTTGCCACCCTGCGTTTTCAAGGACGACCTGCATTTTTGGGCCAGGTACTTGCTCCCTCGCTACCAATTGATCTACAAAACGGGTAGAATACCCTCTTCTTGGTTGATGGCAATAATAATACCCATCCATAAAAAGGGCCCCTTAGACGATCTCGTCAATTTTAGGCCAATTGCATTAATTGACATTGCAGCAAAAATGTTTGCTCGCTTAGTCTTGTGTGAACTGGAGAAATTCATCACCGCCGCTGGAATTCTTTCCAAAGCCCAGGTGGGCTTCCGCAGGGCTATGGATACACAGCTAAACACGTCGATTCTTGCCCACCTGTTAACATCTTCACGCACCCGGGCCAATGGTACCATCTACATTGCATCTTTAGACCTAGCGGTTGCGTTTGACAGCGTCCTGCGTAACCGTCATTGGCAGAAAATGTTGTCCTATGGAATTCCTTCCCATCTGGTAGCGACCATCGCGGCACTCTACCAAAACACATCATACCGGGTTCGTATTAATGGCCTTCTATCTGATAGCATTCCTACTGGAATTGGAGTGAAGCAGGGATGCAATTTGGCTGCAGTACTTTTCAACCTGTACCTGGCCGACAGAGAAAATATGGGAAGGAACTAATCTTTCCGGTTAGTCTGGGCAAGCTGCGACTGAATTGGTTGGCGTTTGCCGATGATGTCATCCTGTTTGATAAGGTACCCTTTGGGTTACAGAATAAATTGAACCTTTTCCAAGAATATTGTGAGATTAACATCTTGACAATTAATTCGGCCAAATCCCATATAGCTTTTACGGTGAAGAAGAAAACCCAGAGGTATAAGTACACAGTGAATTCCAAACCCATTAACATCATGGGTGAGATTACATACTTGGGTTACTATACATCAAACAGCTTGCCCGTCGGCAAATGGCAAACAATTTTAGACACTAAGCTGAATCATCTGTCTGCTCAGATGAGAATTATTTTCTCTCAGCATTGCAAGTACTCACTTCATGCCTCTGATACATTTCTATATAATGAAAGTAGAGTCTATTTTACTGTACAGCTTGGAGGTTTGTTTGCCGAACATGGGCCCCACATTGAACCTACTTCAGGGAAAAATCTAGAAAAGGTTCTTAGGTCTTCCTGGGTATTTGCCAAACGCCAACCTGCTACACGAACTAGGCCTATACCCATTGGCTGACAAGTACGAATGGCGTATGTTTAACACCTATTTGAAAATGCTATCGCCACCAGTCAATTCCCTTTATGAGGACTTTAGGTCAATGCTACATGTGGACTACCCGGCATCCATTTCTGCATTCCAAAAACGCATGATCCAAGGCCTAAGTTCTTTGAACATGTCCAAGAAGGATTTGACTCCCCGGGGTGACTAAACTACGGTTCTTTAGGAACGCATGGGCACGCAACTCTGACCTAATTACAGGTTATCCTCATTTAGCTCGTATGCCAAATTTAGACATGGCTTTATTCCACGTCTGCCCTACATATTGTGCTTTCCAGATAAGAATGCCAGAAAGAGCTATATGAAATTCTGCCTGGATCTTATCCACACGGGCTCTCGCATTAGGAACTGGTCTGGTTACAAAGATTCCGGGATCTGGGATCACTGTAGGTTTTGTGCCAGAGCGAAGGAGTCTGAAACCTTAGAACATCTATTTATGTACTTTGTGCATTTTGAATCACAAAGGCTCACTTGTTTGGGATCTAACTCTTGTTACTAACGCAACATGGTTTGGTTGCGCTCTATGTGGGGACAGTAACTATCATTTTGGCGACTGAGACCTGTGAATATAATTGAGGACGACCTGCAGCTTCTAAATGATTGTTTGCACATTGTGAAGGATGAAGTGCTTCCAACTGTGATTCATTCCCTGACATGTGATCTATAGGGACGTTGGTACTGCTGCAATCGGTAAGAACGATGTGACTTTTTATTTCCTTGTTTTGTTACATTGTCTTCTTACTTAACGAATGTAGAAACTAGTATTGCTTGCTGAAAATGTTCCATCCTAGAAGTACTGTGATCTTATGTTAACTTGGTGTTGCCTCCTTGCTTGTGAGACGTGCCAAGCGAGGTAACTAGTGAATGGTGCTAGAAATTGTGTCATGATTTGTGTTATGAATTGTGCAATGATCTGTAATATTTGTTTTATGCTATGTTGTGATTTTACAGTTTTGATTTACATAAGGAATAATTAGATCATTCAAATGTAAATTTGTTTGTATTTATTTGAAATATTTTTGTAAAGGTGTAAATACATTTTTACTACCAAAAACAAATAAAAACATTTTTTTTAAAAAAAGAAGGCTGTCAAGGGGAAGTGGTGACTCCGCTAGAAGGGACGCGGTATTCCTCCTCTTTTGAAGATGAACTTCTTATAATACCCAAATAACTAATGGTATGCTGTCAGTGTACAGTTCCCACTACTATAACTACCCAAAGCACATAGTATGAAAAATTCCGCTAAACAGCATAACACTGGTACCTTAGGTGTTCAGGAAGTAAATCGAACAACTTCCAATTGTTATGGTTCTACAACCTTCCATATAATTGACAACTCTCAGTTCACAAAACTAGTTAAAAAAAAAAAATGTAAAAAGGACCAAAAACATGGACTTCAGAACCCAAAATGCATGTGGTACTGGGGCGAGGAAGAGGAGTTAATGAAGATTAAAAGTACTATGAAGTTTAATGAGCAGTCTAGTTGTTGTGGTATGAAGAGCCTGACAAGGATATTTAAATGCCAGAGTGAGTTTCAGGTGGGAGAAGGAGAGGCAGAAGCAGTCACAGTGCCAGAAGGAGAGGCAGAAGCAGTAGCAGAGGCAGAGAAGCAGCAGGTCTGAATGCGGAAGATGCTGCGAAGGCAGAGGAAGCACCAGCTGAGGCCTATGTGGTAGAAGTCACGTGGCCATGCGGAGAGAATGCAGCTGGAAATGGCTTTGGGGAAAGCTATGCCGTGTGGGAGACAAGCTCCTAACACGATGTGACCCGCTGCGGCAAAGCAGAGCTGGATGTCTCACGTAGCTGTCAGAGCTCAACTGAAGAACTGCGCAAGGGCGCAACAGTCAGACCGGAGCTGGTAGCCGTGTAGGCAGACCCAGTGCAATACGCTGCAGCAACCGCGAGCTGAAGGGAAATGCAGAGGAAGACCAGTGAGTTGGTCCTAGACACAAGGTGACCCCGGCGTGCTCTGCAAAAGACTCTTAAAGGGAAACTAATGATTTTGAATACAGAACAAATTAAATAAGGCAGACAGGGCGCAACTTCCCTGATAAGCAATACTAATTGGGGGATAATTGTAACCCGTATTGCCAGCAGCCACAAGGTTGCATCAGAGTAATACAAAGGCTGCAGGATGACAATGGGGAGAAGCTTGTAACTTGTGGTGCCAACAGCCAAGAGGGGATAGAAGAGTAATACAGAGACAATGGTACAACTTCCCTTTTATGAAATACCAATCTTGGGAGACCTATAACCCATACTGTCAAGGGACTTTAAAGAGAAGCGGTTATTGTTCAAACCTCCTCACACAGGATGCTGGTGTGGAGAGGTTTGGAACAAGTATTACCATTGAAGACAATTGTAGTTGGAGGAGTTTTTATCCTGGCAGGCGAGTACACCAGGAAACAGAAAAGTAGTAGTTAGTCCTGTCAGGAGAGTGGACCAGGAAAGAAGCTAATTTTAAACACTGTGGTTGTGGCAAAAATGTTTGTTGGAAAGAACTTGGTAATTCTATCACCTTTCTTGATTTACTGTTGCATTGCTATGCTATCCTGACAAAGGGGTTGCTTTGAAGAGAAGCTTTATGTGCTAAGAATTACTTGGCCTCTGAAGAGAACAACTGTCTTGGTTTATGAACTTGTGCTTCGAGCGAGAGACATTAACTTTGCCAAGCAAGAGACTGTGGAAAATAACGTTTTGATTTGTGACCAAACATTTGTAAAAGAGACATTTCTTGACTAGTGGAAAGAGCCAGTGAATGGCAAAACTGTGTGCTACGTTGAATGGAACTTTGTTATCGCACAGAACTTTATTGGAACTGAACCTCTCTCAAGGTATTCGTTACATGATCCATGGGAAGGGAGCCCAACCCTGGTCACAAGGAGTACTTTCTAAACCATTTGAGTTTGAATCGGTATACTATTTTGTGGAACTATAAACAGCCAGACATGCTTTGTATTATTTTGTAGTATGTATTAGTGAGGATGGTCAGATACTTTTAGGACACTAGGTAATTTTTCTTTAGTTTTAATTTGCCAGGCAGGGCTATCATTTTTAGGTTAGGGAAAGATAGGTCTTCATCTCACATACTTTTAGGACACTAGGTAATTTTTCTTTAGTTTTAATTTGCCAGGCAGGGCTATCATTTTTAGGTTAGGGAAAGATAGGTCTTTATCTCACCCCTTTTTATTTAATAAAATGGCAACTTTTGAGAAAATTATATCTTTGCGTCTGTCTCGCATTTCTGACCCTTCACAATAGTCTATACAGGATCTATGGTTCCCCGAGTTGAATATTGGTTCGGGGGGAAGGTCGGGGAGGCGGAGGGAGAAGGTGTTGTTACTAAATCTACCATTACATTCCCTGTAGCCCTTAGTCATAATTTCTCTTATTAGTTTATCAGAAAAAGCAGTACAGGATATACAGATCGTACTATGCAACAAAGGCACCTCACCAGCTCATCAGGGATTTTACATATAAATGTATACTCATTGACTGTTTCCAACTGCATATTGAAGTCAACCACTAAAGCAATGTGGTAATCTTTAGCGGTTTGCAAATTCACTGAAGATTCTAGTTCTCAATATGAACAGTAGAGAGTCTATGGCTTTCCCAATTCGGCCTTAAATAAATATTAACAATAAAAAAGTTCTAACAATTAAAATGTCAATGTATCGAAAGTGGGTCAAAGTTTTAGTTCCAGATTAAGTACTTTTAAAACATGTGATCAGTCCTCTGCTTGGGTGGCCACTGTTCCTTTCCTCATAGGTAAGTAATAGGAATTATATCCGTGCCTTTCTTCTGGGAGCAGAAGCCATCTCTCATGTGATATGATATATGATATGGCATTTATAACGCGCCTATGCACAAGTGCTTCAAGGCGCGACGAGGCAAGGGAGGGGGAACAAAGGGAGGACAAATAATTTTGTAGACAGATCATTTTATATGTGTCCAGAAATTGCTACCAGTCTTTATCATCCCTTTTGTCCTTTACTCCTGCATTGATAGAAGGTTACATTTTGATTCGCCAGGTTTTGGCTTCAACGCAGTGCATGACAGATAATGCAATGCGGCCACTTGAGCAGTCTCTGTAGGCAAATTATGTTTCGGGGATTTCACCCCATACGACGACCCATATGTATTGGCCCCTATTAAAAAGCATCAGGGCGCACATGCAAAATGCACCCATAGACTGTACAAGTGGCACGGCTTGACAAACTACCCTGACCCTGTGGGGTAACTTTAAGAGTACAGTCCAAAGCAGACTTTGATAAATCTAAGATGAAAGAATGGTGAGTGCTTTGACAAAACCGACCAACCTTTTGCCCCACACTATTATCGTCTGAGTCATGGACGGGAAAAGCCTGTAGAGCTTCAAGCCACACATCATGTAAACGGAAGAGGTTATGTTTTAATCCTGGTAATCCTCTATGCCTCTGTATGTGCCAAGATACGTTCTGTCCCAGTGGTGGTCTGTGGCCCTCCGTTTCTTCTCTGGTGGTGGCATTGATTCCTCCTCCCCAAAGCACTCCCTTCTGCATCCCCTACTGAGAAAGCCTTCTGCTGATCCATCCTCTCTGGCAAACTACCGCCCGATCTCCATCACTCCTTTCCTGAGCAAACTCCTGGAAAAGCTAGCCATCTCCCAGTTTACTCTCCATACCGAATCTGTTGGTTGTCTCCATGACCGTTTGGCTTCAGAGCAGCCAGAAGCACAGAAACTGCTCTCCTGAACACCCGTAAACACCTGCTCTCAAATCTCGACTCTAAACTTCCCTCTGTCCTCATCCTCCTTGATCTTTCCTCTGCTTTCGACACAGTCAACCACGCCATCCTGATCAGTCATCTCCGTGACAACCTGGGCATCCGGGATCATGGCCTAGCCTTGTTGACCTTCTTCCTCTCCAATCGCCCCTCCCAGGTCCAACTCAGGTCTTTTCCCTCCACCACCTCCCTCTCCACATGTGGTGTTCCCTAGGGCTCTAACCTCTCACCCTGGCTTTTCAAACTTTACTTGGCACCTCTGGCCTATCTCATCTCCACCTTCTCTCCCAACGTTCAGTGTTATGCGGATAGCACTCGGCTCTCCTTCAGGTTCCCCTCTGCTTCCTCTCTGCTCTCATTACCGATTGTCTATTCGCAATTCAGGAATGGTGGGTCTCTATTGATCTCTGCCTGAATGCCAGTAAGACTGAGATCCTTCTCATTGGGACCCCTGCACCCACTTTCCCTCTTTCAGTCTGGCCATCCTCCGTGGGCCCTCTACCTGCGCCTTCCTGAGAGGCTAAAAACCTTGGTGTAATCTTCGATGCCACCCTCTTCTTAAGTCCAACCAGCTGCACCTCCTCAGAGGTATTCTCACTTTCCCCAGAAGATCACTGTCTCCAGAGCCCTGGTTCTCTCTAGGCTGGACATCAAATCTGCCTGCCTCTACTCTTCGCCCTCTGCAACTAATCCAGAACAGGACTGCAAGACCCTCTGCATTGTCCACAAGACTTTCTGGGGCCTGTGACCACACTACATCCAACTCTCTCTTCCTAACCACTTCCACTTTCCTTCTTGAGCCATCCCCTCATCCACCTCAAACTCTGAGGGTGAGATATTTTTTTTTTCTCACTCTCTCTCACTCACTCATTCACTTAGTAACCTGACCTCCCTCTGAACCTTTCAGGGTCCAGGCTCCTGCGCTAGGGACTGTATCTGGAACCCGAACATAGTAAAGGGAGCCTGGCTAAGCCCTGATATGCCCAGGGGGGTAACTTATAATATATAAAAAAATCAGGGTGGGAGATCAAACAGCAAGTTCTCGATTGATGTATTTAATATCAAGGAAACAATTAAGTTTTAGTATATTCTTTCTGTGACAAACCAAGCACAAAAACTGACCGTTTTTTCACTTTCACAGTTTGGGGGTAAGTACCATCCTCTTAAATAACAAGGACATTTCCTCACATTTATGCACAATCTCTATTATACATAATACATTTTTTGTAAAAAAAAGACTGGTAGGTGCTACCCAGGACAATTTATGGTCCGTGTGTCTCGAACATAACACACAATAACAAGTGAGACAAAAAGTGGGACAAGACGTGTCAAAAATCGACACTAGTGTTTCGGCCAACTAAAGCAATCGATTGGAGCTTGTTGTTGGGGTGGCCTTCTTCAGGATTGGGGCGAGGGGTTCTCTCTGTCCGTTTGGTATCTGTCAGAGCATAATGGAAAGCGGAAAAGGCTGTTATGAAGATGTGATCTCAGTTGTGTTTTATTTCATAATTTCAAGGTACTTATTAGGTGCTTAGTATATGCTGACAATGCACCTGAATGGTGCATTGATATTAAGCTTACCGTCAAAGAAATGTAGCGGTAAATCTTCGTGGACTGGTCCCTCAGCTTCTGTTGGGGTTCACTAGTCAGGCGGTGTAGTTGATACACAGTTTAAGGGTGCAGGAGTAACAAGACTCCCTCTGGTTTGCCTGGACACAGTCTTGTGGCCAGGGTGTGGCAGCGTCAATGGATGGCGATCTAGAGCCGCAGGTCTGGGGAAGGAACAGAAACGGGTGTCATACAGTCCCTAGAACAAACCATTCTATCCATTAGAAAATGTCCATTAAAAAGGGTGCTGAGTGGTTGCCACTTAGTTGGAAAGTGAGGCATGCATCGTGTCTTTAGATTACAAGGATGCTTGTGGAGAGAGCCTGTTTTTGCTGAGTGATTAATGCTGGGTCAAAGAAAAGTGGGTCAGTATATATATCCCGGTGGCGAGTGCAAAGCAAAACAGTGTGTGCTCATGCTACGATCCGACAAGGGTGCGGGCCGTAGTGAGGAAGTGTTCCCTAAGTGGTGTTACTTACTAGAGTACGGCATGTGTCTGTACCTCTTAGTACGAATGGCAGTGTGAACTGTGCGTTGCCCGGGAGAAGAAAAGATATCTGCGTTGGACTGCCCGTGGATTAGACACGTCCACAATTGGTCGCATCCAATCTGAGTGGGACAGATGGGCCAATGGTGAGAGTGGTGTGCGTGTTGTTGCGCACGAGAAAGTGAAACTAAGTAGTCTTCCTGGTTCGTTGCGTCCAATCACGATTGGATGGCAGGACCAATGGCGGGAGGGGTGTGTGCGCTAAGGCCCTGTCATTGGTCGGATGTACATCGTCATGCGGCGTACAGGACAAGACCAGAAAGCCGGGAAAAAGCCCAAACGCGAGCTAATCCAAGGCCTTCCTGAATGGTTACTGGTCATAGTTTGTGATGCATCCTGGGATCAGAGGTCCTAATGGGGCGTGATGCACTGTCTTTCACGCTGTCGGTGGCGTGCGTGTGCAGAATATGATGATCAGCATAATGGCTGATGTGTTCTGATGGTCTAGGTATTTAGGGCGGGTGTGGAAAAAAACGTCCATTCAGTTGTCAGTCCACTGCTAATGCAGCGGGAGATCAGAATGTGTAGGAACACAGTGTAAGGTGCATGTATGTATGTGGGTATATATACACCATGCTGGGTTAAAACATTACCTGGTTAACCAGATGGCAATTGCTGATAAAAACGGTCATACATTTGTTTAATTGGTACATTTTTCATGATGTATACAAGTGGTTTTGGAACACTCAGGTGTTTTTGATATCTATTGTGGAATGTTTACAGTGAAGTTGATGACACATTACATAGCGATCTGAGTGTCCACATTTCAAACTCATGCTGTATGCCATCCCAAATCAACATAGCCAAAGCTCTAGGGGCATATTCAGAGAAGCCATCCGACATAGGTGATAATGGTGCCTATGTGGTCTGTATATTAGCTTGATGGACTGGGAGAAGAAAATAGCATGCCAGTGAGTGTGTTGAAACTCCTGTCTCTTGGCCTGGTGCGGATTCTCAATGTTCAGACCTGCAGGAGTATTTTCACACTGTGGATCAGTTCCAAAAATGCTTCCATTCGACTGCAATATTCAGTCCGTACATTATCTAATCTATGCACCCATTGTTGTTCCAGCTTGGTGAGGGATTAATGTCGCCACCCCGGAGTCACGTAGAGTCTTGGAGACTGCGGATTGCGGACCCTGCATGCTGTTTGTGTTTTGTCTGCCTTCATTGTTGGGGGCGGAGCCATCTCCTGCTGCCTTCTCAAAACTCCAGACTCTCCGCGGAGCGGACGTAGAGTCTTGGAGTCTGTGGCGCTCCGTGGCGATCTGTGGCTCCTGCTCCCCTGAAAAGAACGATGCCCCCGCTGGGAGACTCGCCTGTAGCTCGAGTGGCTTTGGCGAGTGTTCGGCGCAAGGTAAGAAGTGCCTCACATCCTTTGACACGTTTGCAACTGTGCCGAGAGATTGAAGGGAAAGACCTTCTCTCATCGAAACACGCCGGTGCGTGCTCCACTCATGTAAATTTAGCCGAAGCCGGCCCTAATCGTGCGCATGCTGAAAATGCTGTTAATATGCCCATTGACTCTGACTCAGAAATATGTAAGCAGCAAAACCCCATCCGTAACTTACATACTGCTAAGTCCAATGTGAACCTCCTTTCCTTGCCTGTGTCCCCCTTTGAATTCTCTGCCTCGTGCTCCTGTGATGTCGTTTTGGAAGAACGGACTCTTGAGCCGATCGAGAACCCTCACCTTCCTTCTGAAGAGACTTCTAATAGTGCATCCGCTGTGTATTCAGTTCAACATCTGGATAACATTGCCCACGCCGCAACTACAACTCGTGCTGATTTGCAGTCGACGGTTGGTCCTTCTTCATCTGCTGCTTTTACACAGCCCGTTTGTGATTTATTTAGTCCCGATCTCAGTAGCGCAGTGAACTCTATCTCTTGCCTGCTGTTACCTAGCCCTGCACCATCGCTTTTTCCACAAAATACTCTAGATGCTGTTGAGAATCCAGATAGGGACAGTGAAGAGCCCCTGTCTTCTTCCTTCGCTGCTCTTCTGCCACCATCTTTTTTGCCCCCTGCAGTACCTTGTATAACACCAACACCAATGTCTACAAACGATAAAGAATCTTCACCCAAACACATGGCGCCATCTAGACAAAAATTGGGTGGAAACAAACTTACAAATTTCTGTTTGACTTGGAGAAAATTAATACCGCTTGTTTGACTTCAAAAGAAAATGCGGCTTTGTTATTGGCATCAGCCTGTAGTTTGTCTAAAGCGAATGCCCAAGAAAGACCGGATGATGTGCCAGCAAAAAACTTTTTCTCTGGGCCATTTAAAAGAAGACGCCTTGATGACGGTGGTTCCCCGGAACTTCTTTGCTCACAAGCAAAATATAAACTGTCTAACAATCGGGCTTCTATGGGGAATCCACACCGCTTTGTCTCTACTTCGCATTGTCAACAACAGACAGTCGACCAGAGTCGTAGGTATTGAGCTGGTCCACCCCTAGAAACAACTGTACACAATACCTGCTCACGTGAATCTGACTGACTGTTCATCGGACAATGATTCATCTGAATCCTCCATCATGGAACGTGATTTTCCCAAGATCCGACGAATCTTTCCAAAAACGGCATCTAATCCATGCTCTGAATGGGACTTTGGAGAAATTATGAGGAAAACCTCTCAAGAGCTGTTACCTGTTCTGATGTCTTCCATGTCAATGACAATATCACCTTTCCTGAAATTATACGAGTAAATCCAGGATGGTGTGAAAGACCTGGCAACCCTAGTAGCCATTTTAAACACAAAGTTGAGCGCCTTAGAGATTGAAAATAACACATCACAGCATTCCTTGGCAAGATTAATGGAAAAAGCAGACTCTTGTACCTGCATGTTTAACGGCCATCCGTTAAGAGACTTGGAGGACCAAAGATTGTTTGCCGACGTGGCTAAGCAAGCGCTTGGCATTCTTCAACAGCAAACTCTGAAATCTGGTGCAAAGTTGCCGACAGACTGTTTGCCTGCTAGGACTTGTAGTCCTATTGGTGTCCCATCAGAGACACCGAGTTGCAGCATTGAACTAACCAAGGACTTAATCACTTTTGGTGTGTCTTGCTGATGTACCATGTTCTTCCACCGATATAGATGATGCTGACGAACCTGTGTCTGATATAAATATCTGCTCTTTTTCGGAAGCGGTTCTTAGTTTGAAACAAAAGGATAAAGGAGCAAATTTGAATGCTCAGGAACTTTCCTCTTCAAACTTAACCGTGAACATTATTGAAAATCAAGAACCTGAAACTTATGGACCTATTGCTGAAGCTGTGGATCCATTAGGTCGTCAAGAAGAACCGTTTCCCATCTTCAATAACAAGAGTAAATTGAATCAACCGACTGGGAAACAGAATCAACCAAAAAAATCGAAGAACATCACCAAGAGGAAGTCTCGTGCCACACTTGGTTCACGTACATTTTTAAGAAATCTGAAAACCATAAGTTTCACCATAAATTCGGATGTACCGACTAAGGAGCAAATCGTGGATGTGACTGTGGATGCTAACAAGGTCCCTTATCCCGCTGCTGAGAAAGTCGCTACAGAACCACACAAGCCTTTAGACGATCTTTTAGACTTGTCAACTCATGACTACGAAGAGGAAGTGGTTCCACCTGCCGCCAATTCTGCCAATCACTCAGCAGTTGAGATACCAAATGTTCCATGTTAAAGCCTGCCTATAGATGTGTCGCACAAAGAATTGATCCAGAGTGCCCGTCAGTGTGTTATTGTTCCTGTGAAACCACCTTTGAGTAAATAAATTTAACACAGGAAAGTCTGAAAATACTTACTCTCGGGGAAAGGTGGAAAAACTTAAAACATTCCCGGTACTGACACCTTTTCTGACCAAAGCTCTGCGCTCACTCACAAAATCTCTAATGCTTCCATGAACACTGTCTTGCGTAGCCTTCAGAGAAATGGAGAACGCTCAACCCATGTTCCAAACCCTCGCAATCAGGAATTCACTGACAAACGTGCATTTTTCAAAAAGCAAGCTGATATCTTCTATACTTAGGAAGAATAATTTGAAATATCAGCTTATTCTGGAACAAATCTCATCCATAAACGATGGCCTTACACCTAACCGGACCAATGTGTTGTGTCTCTTCCACCATGTGCCAACTCTACGTACAATTGAAACCACCACCGATATAAGAACTGTCGAATTTTATAAAGAGCCCCAGAATGATGGTGTACGTCTGCACATTGATTCTGGAATGGTACGCAACATCCTTTTGGAATCTGCCCCAGTGCTGCTGTCGATGGGATTTGACTTGCGTGAAGGTTATATACAATGAAAAAATGACATCTACACCTGATGTCTTATTGGCTCCGACGACAATCTTGTCACCAGTTTTTAAACAGTTAAATAGCATTTGTGTGGAGCCCAGCACTTTGGAAACACTGAAAGTAATAACGGTCCCTATAAAGGAAAAAACTACGGTCTCAAAGCTGCAGTTACTTCCCTCACAAACAAAAACAATGAGTGATCAATTCCAAATCACCTTTTCTTGTGAAGAACCCAATAACACCTCAAATAAAAACACCACAGACACACTCAAACCCAATGAGTGGGACTGGGTTGCCAGATCTCTGGTTAAGTCCAATCAAAGCTAATATCTAACTCCTCATTCTGAAAACCTGCTGGGGATAGCGCCTTGGAATTCCCGTGGATTCAATCATCTGTTCCAATATCCTTGGCTCGGTGGACTAGACTTTGTATGACTACAGGAGACTTGACTTGCCCAACTGCCTATTTGTGACGAATTTGAGATATCCATAAATCCTGCCATCCTGAAAAATTCTGGTGGACCTGTGGCTGGTCTTTTGACTATGATCGGAAAATGTTCAGGTTACAGTATTGTCAAAGACAAAAGTATAACTCCTTATATTCAGTTGGTCACAGTTAAATCAAGTCGATTGCCAGACAACCTATAGACACAATCTTTGTTATTAATCTGTACTGGCAACATAAAGCTTTCCGTTCAACTGAATTCATCGACCATGTCTCTTCGATCATTCATGTCATTAATGAAAAAGTTCTTTCACCAAACATATTGTTATGCGGCAACTTAAATATTGACTGCATAAAATCTCAACTCGAGTTGCCGATTAACAAATTACCAAATCTACTTGAGGCTCTCGCTTGGATCACTGAAATGGCTGCAAGGGGAATGACCATGTTGAATGGATGCACAGATGGTGACATTCCTGCAAAGACCACCTGGAAAAGGTCTAGTCAGAAATCTAACCTTGATTACTTTTATGTGTCCGAAAACCTGCATGTCTGAGTCCAATCCCTCAAAGTCATTGATAAGGCCGAAAGTGATCATAATCTTCTAAGGCTAATAATTACTGCAGATGCTAAACCACGTGCACATTGGAACCATAAAATCTCAATAGAACCGAATAGAATCAGTCTCCGTCTCAAAGACATGGAGGTTAGGTCTCTTACCTTAGCTTTCTCAGTTGAACCTGCCCAGACTGAATACCAACGTCTGTTAAAATTATTTAAAGAAACTAACAATGGTTCTCAGTGGCAACATTTTCAGCGAACTCACTCTTTTGATTTGAACATCTTGAAACGTAAACGCCAAATGAGAATGGAGATTAAACACTGTTCTAGATCCCCAATCTCTGTTTACCTTCTGCAAAAGAAACAAAAAAAAACAGTCCTATAAAAACTGGCTAACGGCCCATCGAGCGCATCTTCTACAACAAGACGCAGAACTCATGTTGGCAAAACTGGCTAACAAAAACTTTAGAGACTTTTGGAGCCTCATAAACAACTCGAGTGCGCATGGCGATGCCTTGTTGGAAAATATTGTCTGAGGAAATGTGGATAGCCCACTTTACACAGCTTTACGGCAAAAAAGGTGAATATGAAAACCCGCCAACTGATGTTCTAAAGCAGTGGGTTTTAAGCTTTGATAAAAATCGACATTCTTGAAATACTTACCAACTAAAGCTTATCCCGAGCCCCTGGTCCGGACGGGTTGTCGAATTTCATTCTGAAAACAAAACACCGCCGAATGGGCAGAATTCTGCTATCAACTTTTCACAAAGATTGCGTTTACTGCTTCTACTCCAACTTCGTAGAAAAGCACAATTATTGTGCCCATTTTTAAAAAAGGAAATCGAGCCGATCCAAGTCAGTACCGACCAATCGCTTTGCTAGCTGTCCTGGGGAAAATGTATGCAACACTCTTGCAATGAGACCTGCAGAGGTGGATTTTGTCCAGTAAGCATATAGACCCAAGACAGACTGGTTTTACAAAGGGAGTGGGGTGTAGCTTGAATCTCTTGTTAATTAACCTGCTGAAAATGGACACTTTGCGGCGCGGTGATAAAATCTACATATCTTCAATTTACCTATCACATGCTTTCGATTACATCGATAGCCAAATTTTGTGGACTAAGCTGCTGAAATGGAACTGCCGCTAAGCTTGTTTTTGGCTATTAAGGACCTTCACACTAATACCAACATTCGTATTAGACTTGATAAAAGGGGAAGACTGTCATCTGCCATCCAAACGTTCTGTGGGGTCAAACAGGGTTGCCCCTTGGCTGCGATAGTCTTCAACCTTTTTATATCAGATGTTGACTTAACCTTGAAGAAAGCGATGTCATTTCCTCCTCAAATCTATGGCCTCCACATCGGCCACATGATCTATGCCGACGATCTTATTTTGATGGACTCGATACCTATCGGCTTGCAGCGTAGTTTGAACGCACTTGGAACCTACGTGAAACAAAATGCTCTGGTTGTAAATACCACCAAGTCTGAGATCATTGTAATACAAAATCTGCAAGGTACAAATAATCACAGCAGACAAAAATGTAAGTGGTATTTGGGCAATAAAATGCTGGCATGTACATCCGAAATTAAATACTTGGGAACTATTTTCAACTCCAATATAAACGATGCTCTATGGGTCAATAACATCAAAATGAAGTGCAAAAAACTCGCAATTCAAGCCGCTTGGCTTAATAAAAAATACGGCAAATTTTCAGTCTTGCCAGTACTTTGTTTCTATAAACAAAAAGCCGTACCTGCACTTATGTATGGCACAGAATGTGCCTTAGGATGCTCGTTTCAAATTTGGGACAGTCTGGAAAACATGTTTTGGTCTCGTGTTCTCTGCTTACCTAAGGGCACCCCCAACAGCCTGCATTCGCTTTGAACTTAGCTTGACCTCTCTTAACCAAGAGTCTGCTGGCAAACTCTGACCATCTATCGTAAGGTCTCAATGGCCTCACTGTCTCTACAATACGAGATACTAAACCAAGCAAACAAAGCGAGGTCCTGCTCTGTCCTCTCACTACGGGTCGAGCGTTCTGAAAAAATACTAATAGAACTTGGCACAGACATAATTACGCTACAGACAAATCCAAACTTTGTTAAGAACAAACTTTGGAAGCAGGACTGGATCCTAACTGGTGAACAGAGTCGCAAACATTGTCTAATGAAAAACATCCCGATGCAGAAAAGAGCTCTCAACAAAATCCAAAATTACCTGATAAAGTTCCAAGATCAACATCGAAGGAAACTACACATGAAATTTCGTTTAAACCTCTTCCCGACTCGAGAGCGTCTAAATCTGTGGGCAAATACTGCTACTCCTGCGGCATTCTGTAGATTGTGTAAGGACGGTGAAGAAACCCATAAACATCTGGTAATGTTGTGTCCAAACCGGACTAGTGAACGCACAAAGCACTTTGGCCACTTTATTCAAACAAACACAACTCTATCGTTAGAAGATTGGTGGCAAGTCTTGTTTGAAGAAACAGATCGGAAGTTAACAATTGCACTAACTTTCTTTTTGAAAAAAGTTCTCTCTCTATGTGCTCTACCTGAGTTGCCCTAGACAAATCTAACTCCCCAGCTGGATGTTCTTAGTTCTAAGTTTTGTAAAACCTGTAGAATGACTTTTGTATCCTGTGTGTGACTTGCTGCCTATGGAAGTTATATCATTTATGTATTGTATATTTCTACTTTTGTATCTTTTAAAGGTTTGTAATAAACCAATAAAAAAAAAAAAATGCCTCCACCTTGTTTTTGGGGCGGTCAGGTGTTGTACGATTGTCCAAGAGAGGTCTTCATTGGTGTGTCCTTTCCTGGTGAAATGTTTGACAAGTGGTTTGTCGGCCACTGCATTTTTGATGCCTGACCTGTGCTCACTGATCCGTTGTTTTATGGGTCTGATTGTTTTGCCGATATAAATCAGGTCACAAGGGCATTTAAAAACATAGATGACGAATTTCCTTTCGCAATTGGTGTGATTTCTGAGAGTCCAGTGGAAATCCTTGTGGGTGAATGTTTTGCTTGATTTTGTGTATCTGCATGCCACACATTGGCCACAACTGAAATGTCCCACTACAGGTGGTAGATTCCACAGGGTATTAGTTTCTTTTTCTGGTTCCAAGAAAGTGTGTACCAGAGTGTCTCTAAAGTTTTTTTTTTTAACGCGAAAAGGAGTTTCTTATCAAGCGTCCCCTCGTTTTTTATGAGGTACCAGTGTTTGTTGATGGAAGCCTTGGTAAGGTTGCTGATCGGGTTGTATGAGGTGACATGGTTTCAAGGTAAAACAGATGGTCCGGGCTGTGTTTGCTGCTCTTTTCTTAGCCATTTTCATACATTTTTTGGGGTAGCCTCTCTCTGTGAGGCATGTTTGCAGCTGTTTTGCATGAAATACAAATCTTTCTTTTTCGGTGCAGTTTCTTCGTACATGGAGGAATTGGCCGTACAGTAAGTTGTATTTTAGTCCTTCTGGATGATAACTTGTAAAATGCAAAAGACTGTTCCTATCTGTAGTTTTCCTGAATAGTTCGGTCTTGAGGTTGTCCCTGGAGCAATATATGTGCAGGTCTAAGAAGTTGACTGTCTGGAAGTCCCATTCTAAGGTAAAACCTATGTGTTTATTCCGTAAATTCAGCCATTGGTGGAAAGCTAAAAGATGATCCTTTCTTCTCCCAGTCCATCAAGCTGTCATGATGCCTACCTCTAAGGAGCCAGGTCCGACCCAGCAACCCCAGAGGCAGGCATCATTCCCCCCCCCAGGGAAGTGCCAGCGGGCCCAAGCTGGGGCCCTTTGGACACAGTCCTGGCGCCTCAGGCGCCAGGCTCATGTTGGACCCCTGTCCTGGCGCCTTAGGCGCCAGGCTCATAAAGCTAGACAAGTGTTCAAGTGTTTTAATGTGCACTTACCTGATGCAGACCATGCTGCTACATCCAGGCCCTCTTGAGGCGTGAATGGAACTACTTTACCTGTGGGACTACTTTCCCCTGGGTGTGGTCGGGGAAGGATACATACCTGATCGGTGGAAGGATACATACCTGGAACTTCTTCCAAAGCTATTTAAACCACGCCCTATCAGCAACTCACGCTTCGCGTTGTTCTGCTCCTCGCAACTGGACGGTCACCGTGTTAGCTCCTGCATCTGGACTTCAGCCACGCCTGTCAGCATCCTGGGGCACCTGCTAAGAGAGAATTGGAGAGAAAGAAGACCTTACCTGCTAAAGCTGCATCACGGAGACATCACTCCGACAATCCTGAAAGGGAAGACATCATTTTAAAAGCATTTCACTTCGATCGCTGCAGCGCTGCATTTCACTCACCTTTCCTGGGCACCTCCATCTTCAGCAGCGATCATCCGGATCCGCTGCCACTTCCCAGAGCCTAGAGAGAAAAAGACAAGAACACAAGGTGAGAGAAGGAAGGGAATAGGAAAAGCTCAGTTTCCTTCTAAGACTTACCTGTTGGGTCATTCCCATTTCATTTTGGGTCCTGCCGCTTCCTGGCATTCCGGACCCCGGCCCCTATGGGGAAAAAAGACAAAGACATTGAATGAGCGAATGCAAAGACATTACCCGAACGCTCATCCAGAACTTACCTGTCATTTACTGGAACTGCATGTTTCACTTCGGGTCGGCGCCATATCTCTAGCATTCCGAACCCCGGCCCCTAAGGGGAAAAAGACATAAGCGTTAGTGCTTGCTGCAATAAGACAATGAACATTATTATTAAGCTTGAACTTTTGAACTTGCTACAGAACTCTTACAGCGCCTTACCTGAATAGTCAAGCTTATTTGAACTCCCATCAAACCTCAATCCAGTGAAGTAACTGGGTTTCAACGCGCCCCTGCATCAGAAGCAGGATGGAGAACTCATCCTTCCAGACCCTAAGGTGAGACTTCACAGGGAATCGAGGAAGGGTATCGTGGAGGGTTGGAAGGGAGTGGGAGGCTTGAGCATTATTCCGTCAGTGGGTAATACTCCCTTTTCACGCACAGGGGAATATTCCTGCGAGCCAGAGAGTCCATCTTCAGAGCCCTGCGCTTCACCATAGAAGAAGCATCAGCACTCGAAGCCAGACCTGCGCCTCCGTGGGAATCAGGTGAGCGTGACACAAGCTAATATACAGACCACATAGGCACCATTATCACCTATGTCTGATGGCTTGTCTGTCCATGCCTTGTCTGGCTACTTCAAGCCTGACTTCTTTTATAGTCGGGACAATGATGGAATTAACAGCGGTACTAAGGCCCACTATTGCCGATTCACATTTTGCCGTTGCGTTTGTGAGTTACAATAGAATCCCAGCTTGCGATTGAACCTCCATTTTAAGAAGCTCAAAAAATAAGACTAGTGAGTTTAACACAAAGTTGAGGGCTGACAGTGTACTTTCATTAGTTTGTGTTTTGTCGATATTACCATCCTCTAGTATGGATGACTATCGGGATTGTATTTTCCACTCTCCTTTCTAGATTTTGAGGAGGATCTTGTTCAATGGCCATACAGCCATCATCACATATTGGCTCCTCCAGACCCCTCCTTTCCCTTGAGGTAATGAAATGAGCCTCTGCCCCCTCTAGAAAAATGTGTATAGTTGGTACTGAGGGCCAAATATGGTCAGACACCTCTTCAGCATCGTTTAGGCTCTTATTTCTTTTCTTACCAAAATGATCTTTGATTTTCCTTTGGATTTTTGTAGTTGTTACTGTGTATTCTAAGCCCAGTTTCAGGTAGTGTGACAATGATGCCTGTATTTCTTTATCAGATGCCCCCACATCTCCTTGGGGGGAGTGGGGAAGGATTTTGAATGTAGACTGCAGCCTGAGTTGTTCTGATGGGGTTATGTAAAACAGGGAGCTTGGTGGTAATTACTTGCGGGCTAGTAGACACTGTTTGATCAAATATGTTGAGTCAAGATGCAAAATACTGTGTAGTTTCATTGTGTTGAAACTGCGTGCAACACCACGCTATTACGGAGTGGCTTGATTTCTAGCTCGAGTTCCGCTCTTTTTTGTTTATTTTACTTTTCTTTTTTAATGTCATTTCCTAACACCTTACCTCTTACTCCTCTTAGGTCGAGGGGTGTACAAGTTCAACACTACCTGATGTAGTTATGTGGAATTTCGTTCTTGGAGAACCTACTGAATAGTGGCCCTCAAACGACCTCTTACGGTCGCGGAAGATGCCGCAGTCATCCATTTCACACTTGCGTGTGAACACTTCTTGTACTCACTGGCGATGTTTCCAGCCGCCCATCTAGGTAAGTAATCCCCGCCCTGTACGTTGGATGACCTAGACAGATTTGTAGTGGGCGGGGAGTAAAAACAGCGAGATATATTCTTAATAATAAAGTCAGAAAATTGCAGTTTTCTTCCAGTACACTTTATGCTTTCCTTGACAGATGACAGGATGAAGGCGAAGCTCGCTTTACGTCTTCTGCGCTGACAGCGGGCAACGCTACCAGCTTTTTTTTTCACAGAACCTGTCAAAGGGAAAATCAGACACATTAGTTTTCACAGAAAAAAAAACAGAATTCCATAGTTATTGAAAAGACTTACCGAACCGAAGTTATCTTCGAAGTCGTTTTTCAGTCAGCTGTGTTTGTAGCCACAGCATCTTCTGTCAGAGGTTCTCTCACAGGCACACCATCTTCAAGCAGCATTCACTCTGAGTCGCAGTAACTTCATTCAGAGGTTTCCTCAGCAGCCGCTGCATCTTCCGATGGTATTTTTCCTCAGCTTTCCAAAAACCTGCAGACAAATAAGGTATTTAATTAACAAACGAACTTAATAGAAAATAAGAAAGAAGGTTAAATAAGTTTACATACATGAAGTTTCTTCAAGTTTTCACCGCTCAGTTATTGCAGCGCTCTTCCCCAAAAGGCTGCAGTTACTCTGCATAGACGAACTTACGCTAGTTGAATGTTTCTCCATTCTGAGTAACGTCGCAGTCATCCCGCAGCCATTAGACGCTCCGAATTCCAAGAACTTGCCAGAAAAGGGGAAACTATTAGAAAGAAATCTCTCCAACGTAGGGACTATTCCAAATCTAAAAGACTATAGTATTTTCTCCAAATACTTATCCAAGACAAATTCTGGAAAAGCAAAGACATTATAAAGGCAAGAGTCTATTGAATACCTCAGCCTTCTAAGTTTCTTCATTCCAACACGCACCAGTAAAATAACAAGATGGAAAGCTCTGCAAAACAAACACGTGAGAAAGGATGGATTACCAAAAGCACGCAGTTTTACAGTAACTTCTCAGAAATCAGGTATTATAGCAGTTCTATTGTTGTAATTGTTGTTTATGCAGAAAAGGAATCCTAAAAGTGCCCAAGTAACAGGTCCACAGGCTGAGAAGGCATTATGCTCCCAAGGAGTCCAGGTAAGCGTTACACCATCCTGCTGAAGACTTAAGAATCTATATGCCCGGGACCACCCTTTATACTAATTCTTGATGGCCTTCCGTTGTTCTATGAGGGACTTGATTGGGAGTTGTCATTTCTCAAGAGATCGAATCTCTTTCCTCATTACTTGTTTACGGTTATTTGTGGCCTCCTAGAATTCTTGAATATGTGGTCTCTCCCTAACCACTGACGCTTGGGCAGGTGGATCAAGAGAGCATAAAAACTCCTTAAAGAGTTTTGGGTTACAAAGGTCATCTAGCCCTCCCCCATCCTCAGTTTCTTCCAATGCATACTGAAGATTCCCATTCAGAGCTTTCCCATTCCTTTAAATTTGGAGATTCTGGTACCTCATGTATTGACAACCAGCGCTTGTTGTGCTACCTTGACAAGCGCTGACTATCCACCCCCAGAGTGAGAGTTAGCATATCCTGATCACTTAGTACAGTCGGTATAACTTCAAAATTAGTACATTGAGCGAATAACTCCGCCGATAGGAGGGCATACTCTATTATGGACTTTTGCGTACCAGCTCTCCTAGTAGGTGCAGGAGGGATATCGCCAGATATGGAGCCATTAGCCATATGTAGGTTCCATCCCTGAAAGAACTACTCAGTCCAGATCCTATCATTTGACATGGACAACCCACTAACTGCATAGGGGCTCTCTGCGGAAAGACAAAATGAGTTTTAATCCACTGCGATAATCAGCCCGGGGCCTGCTTCCAACGTGGGTATACTAGACAACAATGAAGTTAAATGGTATAGAAAATCAGCAAGATTGGAACTCGCAGGATTCCAGTACAAATTTACCAAAACCAGGGATTTAAGATTAGCCTGAGCATCCCCAGTGCGATAAACAGCCTCAGCTGCTAAGATACTCGGTACATTACCTAGATTCTTTATTATATCCATCAGGGGGACATTTCTTATTGCAATGACCTGGCCACCTACAGGGCGTCCACCATTTGATTTTGAGGCCAATTTCTCAACAATTGAAAGCTCTCACAAAGGGCAACAAAAGCCACGTCTCCTACAGAAGCACTATATCATACAGGCAAAATATGTCACCCCCCTGTCTTTTAGTCACAAAGCTATTGGAACCCCACGTGTTCCAGCAAACCAACGATAACTATCCCTTCACCTAGAGAGAATTCTCCACCAAACTAAGCTGTGAAAAGAGCTGCGTGATAATCTGTGGCAGCATAGATATTGCCTTAGACTGCATAGCCTGTTGGCGTCCCCCCACTATATGTGCTACCTCTCCTGGCCACTGAGGTCTCATGAGAGTCAGCCTTTGCGGTTTCCATGCGACAGGGTAGTGCCCCCACCTGTGCCACACTAGGTACCATTGGTGATAGCATAAAACCAATTTTCTTAAACTCTTCTCCAGCGTTTAGCAATGCCTCCAGACCCAAACGAGATTTTTATGTTTATTGAATTTATATAGCACTTTAAGCCAAAGCGCTTTACAATATAACAACTGGTACAAAAGTGAGAGAAGCATATTTACAAACATTAACAGGTCATTATAACAATAAGTAGTACTATATACAAGGGGGAGAGAGGGTGGGGGAGGGGGGTAGGTGAAGGGAGTTACGGTGTAGGATTTGAGGTAGGGAGAGGGGTGGGGGGAGGGGGTGTGATCTGGTGTCCTCATTGCCCTAAAGGGCAATTTGTTACCAATTTAAGGTCAGAGGGGAAGGAAAGAGGATGGGTGAAATGAGGGAGGACAAGGGTGGGAGGGGTAGGGAAGGAAAGTCAGGGGGGAGTGAAGAAGATGGGCTTTCAGGGAGTGGCAGAAGGATGAGTGGGTAGGGGTGGAGCAAATGGAGAGCGGGAGGGAGTTCCAGTGTAGGGGGGTCAAGAGTTGGAAGGAGTTGTAATCTCCACAAGGTCAGTCCTAAAATCAATGGGGAAACGTGTATACTCCATATCCTGAGTGGAGAACAGATACAATTTGGGAATAGATCTAGTAATACCCAACACTCTTGTTCAACAATATAAGTTAACATTGTCACTGTAAAACATTTGTATGCTGCTTGTTGCACTCCTGATACTCTGCTTGTTCAAGTTCTGTCACGTCGCCCTTCCTGCCCTAGTTGTATTTTTATTGTTTGGTGATATGGCAGAAATAAGGAAGGTTCAAATGGACAAACTATCTTGGCAAATCTTACTGCGAGAATTATTTTGACGCAGATAGCTTTAGTTGGCACTGTGCAGGGATATATTTAAAGGTACTTTGTGGCACAAATGTTCAATTGCATTTTCAGCTTAATAATTCAACCTCCTGCCTAGGCTCTTGTCTGTCTCCAATCCACTCCATATCTCCACCACTTACACAGCACAGGGTAGCAAAGTCAGGGGATATCTTTCTGTCCTTTACCACACCTGCACACTATCAACGTGGCCTGTTGCTTTCCTTAGCTAACAGCACTTTAGTGTCTTTCACTTTGCCATCTTACATATGGACCTTCAAGTCTCAGCGTTCAGCATTCTGTTGACTCGAAAAGGCAGGACTAAGGCATCTCATGACATGGGAGAAGATGACCACTAATGTACCGACATAGGATATAAAAGGATTGTATATGCTGTGTTGGTGAGCTACTGTTTAGCAAAAAAAACAACTGTGGCTTATGAAATGCACAGGTCCCTTCATGGAATGGAATGTGTGATGAATCCAATGGGGTCATCACTCCTTTCCCGGCTCATGGCGGTGAGCTCTCCTCATGTGGCCAGGGGACGATAGCCACTACCTAATCCGGGGGGGGGCTATAGGAGGGAGGATCACATAGGGGAAGACAACCTCCAGGGAGTAGCAGGGCACCATTGGAGAAGACATGGTATTCCCCTTCCTCTCTGGAGTATACCCCATCCATACCCAGTGCCTTACATGGCATGATGTTACACCTCCCCTCATTCCCTTAGGAAAGATACTGAAGACCCAACAAAATCTGACTTAGCCTGCACAACTCATAACACTCTCTCTTTGGACTCTGCATTCAAGTTATTCAAAACTAACTTGCACTTAAAGCCTTCTGAAAACACTCACCCAGACTTTCCATGTAAAATATCAAGAGTGGACTTCCATTCCCATAACTGCAGGAATACTGGGAGGAGAAAGATGAGTCGAGTGATGCAGAGCGGAAAAGCCCAATAACAAAAGTTGCGCTTTAGTTGTTTGGCGCACGTACAGAACGTCAGGAGATTTAAACTGCAGCAGCAGCTGACTGCAGAGATCTGCTGGAGAGAGAATGTTGCTTCCCTGAGAGGACTGGAAGACCGTGGGGCCATGAGGAGTGCTGTGGAGCCGTCCGGCTTGGAGAGGGAGAAGAGAAAATCTGTCTACGAGAGAGGGTACGATGCAAGAGCGATAGAAGCCTGCATAGGGCTCCTGGGCATCCGCAGGTGTGCAGCGGCAGCATTTGACTACCTGGAAGCTGACAAAGCACACAGGCCCAGAAGGAACAGTAGTTGAGGAATGAAGGCGGCGAGGAGAGACGCTGAACCACCATCACTGGCTCACTGCGAGGGGAACAAAGCACGGCAGGAAGAAGCGGTGAGCCCCCAATAGGGAAGCAGTTAAACCGGGTCTATTGGCCAATGTTCCAAGGGAGAATAATTGCAAAGAAAGAAAATAAGGCAAATGACATGGAAGGAACCTGTGAACATTTTACTGAAAGGGAAACCAAATGAAAAGTGAGACATTTTCACGAATGTCAATGTGTACAATACACATTTAAGAAAAACCCTGGTAGGATAGTGTACCTACCAGGCAGATACAGAGTTCGATAAAGAAGATCCACAAAGATATTACATTGAAAAGTGGGTGCAGTACCCCATCAAGAAAAGTACTGGCAAAAAAAAAATACCTTTCAGTTGCAAGTGTGTTTTGAGAAAGGCCTGCTGGCTGAAACACTTGTTAACCAGAAAGGGCATCTTGAGCATGAATACGTAACTGGTCAAATCCAACAATCTTGAGTAGATCTATGAATATAAATGATTTTGGAAAAACACACGTTTGTGTGTCTTTATTTATGTCTGGTGCTACATCAGAACATCAATAACTTACATTTGTATAGGGTAGAGCTGAGACTTCTGGAAGTTTATTGAGACCCCCAGTTATAAGTTACTCACCGTAGTGACTAACTTACTCCTAGTCCATAGTCCCCTTTCCTCCATACTGTATCGGCTTCCCTTGCTAGGGACGGGAAACAGAACCTTTTTTGTCACCAGAAACAAGGGTCTTCCCTTTAAATTTAGATGCGCACAGGGGTGTGGCCTTGGGAGCATACGCTCCCCTGACCGCCCTCCCCCGGCACCACTCCTCAGTCCCCTTTCATGCATCAAAATTATCTTTGCCTAATGACACTAGATGTTACGGGGGAGGATGGTGGGAAGTATGGAGGAAAGGGGACTAGGAGTACGTTAGTCACTATGGTGAGTAACTTATTACTCCTACGCCCCGTCCCCTTTCCTCCATACTGTATAGGCAATTACAACTGAAGGCAGCCCTGGGGAGGAGAGCTGCCACTCTTAGGAAAATGAGTTCTTCAAAACTGCCTGGCCGAACGCATCGTCTGATCTGGCGCTGGCATCCAAGCAGTAGTGCTTGCAGAAGGGCGATGGGATAGCCCAAGTAGCCGCTCTGCTGATCGTCTGTGATGGGCTGCGTCTCTGGAAAGCCACAGCCTTGGCCTTTGCTCTGACGGCATGGCCGTGCATATTTGCTGGCAAGGCCTGTGCTGCCCTTCGTACGCCTCCTTGATGACCATCCACCTTGCTATGGAAGCCTGGGAGGCTTGACAGTCTGGTTCTGATCTGCCAAATGTGACAAACAAGGCATCCCATTTACAGAAGCGCTTTGTCCTGTCCAGATAGAATCCTAGAGCACGTATGACATCCAGACAGTGCAAAACCTTCCGAGCCTCGTCCTTTGGGTCAGCAAAGAATGTGGAGAGTACAATCTCTTCATTAATGTGAAAGGAAGAAAACCTTAGGGAGAAAGGTGGGATGCGTCCTGAGCACCACCTTTTCGCAGTGAAAAGTGGTATAAGCCTCCGAAGCCACTAGAGCCTGAATCTCGCTGATCCGTCATGCTGAAGTAAGGCTAACCAGAAGGGCAGTCTTGATAGTCACCAACCTGATGTCTACTGATGCCATAGTCTCAAAAGGTTTGTAAGCCAGTGCGCCCAGCACCACATTAAGGTCCCAGACCGGATGTGGGCTTTTTACCGGCGGGTATAATCTGGTCAGTCCTTCCAGATGCTTTTTTACCACTGGATTGGAAGATGAGAAGATGCTGTCTCCTGAATTCTTGTAAGCCCCAATGGCTGCCAGATACGTGCGACAGGTGTCAACATGCAAACCTGAGAGAGCCAGATGTGCCGAGAAAGATAGCACATCATCCAGTGAGCACGCCAGGGGGTCAATCTGTTTGTTCCTGGCCCAGTGACAGAACCTTGTCCACTTGCTCTTGACTTCTGGTGGAGTCGCTTCTTGTCCCCTGTATGATAGCCAGGTTGTCCTGTAACAAGTGCACATGCTTCAGAGTGATCTGTTCATGAACCAAGCTGTCAGGGCCAACTTCTGTGGAGCCGGGTGAACCACTGTGCCCCCTTTGCCGGGAGAGCAAGAGGACTGGTCCCAACGGGAGGGGTACCAGGGGATGATCCGTCAGTCGGGAAAGTTACGAGAACCAAGGTCTTGCCCGTCACCAAGGGGCTATCAGGATGAGCCGAAGGCCCCGTGTCTCCCCGACCTTGCAGATGACCCTTTAAATCAGCAGAGTGGGGGGGATACACGTATGCATTCATATCGTTCCATGGGATCGGCCAACCCCATGGAGACACTGACTGCGCAGCGTAGTCCTGCATCCCTCCATGGATGAATCTGTGATAGTGGTGATTTCCGGAGAGGGCTGCCTGAACGGTCTGCCCGCTATCAGGTTGGTCTTTGCACTCCACCACTCCAGGTCCGGATGTAGGTGCTGTGGTATACGGACTAGGGCTGCCTCGGAGCCAGTCTCCTGATTCCAAGAGGCTGAGAAATGCAGCTGCAGCCTCCTCATTCTGAGTCTTGTGTGCGGCACAGACCGGAAACAAGATGCCATTATTCCGAGGGTGGTAGTACCACCATGCCGAGGTAACCGGTCGCAGCCTTCTTGATCGCTGTGATCTTGTCTGCTGATGGGAAGATCCGCTCTTCCCTTGGATCCCAAATCAGCCACAGGAATGTTAAAGACTCAGTGGGGAGCAACTGCGACGGCTTGAGGTTGCTAGAGAACCACAGAATGTACAGCGTATGCACGAGTGCTGACGCTGTGTGACGTACTGTCTCCAGAGACTCTGCCCAGATAAGCCATCGAGGTATGGATAAAGGTGGTGGCCCTCCCCCGGGGATGGGCTGCTATAGAGTTAATTAACCTCGTAAATACCCTTGGAGCTGAGTTGTGGCCAAGGGGAGGGACCGTGTACTGAAAATGGAAGCCCATGATCCTGAACCTCAGGAAGGAACGATGGAGCTCCCAAATCGGAAAGTGCAGGTAAGCATCCTTCAGATCTATGGAGCACATCTAGTCTCCCCCACACAAAGTCTCTGCAATAAGAGCTGGAGTAACCATCTTGAACATTTGAAGGGGTAGGGAAAGGTTCAAGGATGAAAGGTCTAGAAAAACTCAAAGGATAGCCTGGTTCTTCTTCTGAATGGCAAATATTCGGGAATAGAAGCCCATGCCTTTCTGCGAAGCTGAGACCTCCTCCACCAGCCAACTCGCAACAAGTGAGGCGATTTCTGACAAAATATTTGCTGTCCCAATCTGTGGGGGGGGGGGGAAGTAAAGAGGAAATTGAGCAATTGCCAGGCGGAAGCCCGTCGAGACTACAGAGAGGATTCATGGATCTGTGAACCTTGCCTGCCATGCATGGAAGTGCAGGGCAAGCCTGACCCCCACCAGAGAATCATGTATCTGGATGACGTTGTCACAACGTTTTGAACTCTGAGGCTGGTGCCAGCGAGGGGGACTGGAAAAAAACCTTGTGGGAGGATTTGTGCTTCTTGCGCCTGCGCTGGCTGGGAGACCGGTCTGGCTGTCTGGCGCGTGCTCCTGAAATCCTCTGAAGCCACAGAAGGCATGTGCTCTATCCAAGCACTGGTGACTCTGGCTATAGGCCTTGGGAGCCGACTGTCAGAATGGACCATGAATTAGCTTTCTGAGGGCTATTATTTTCTTGTCAAGTTCCTCGTCTGGGGTTAAATTTGGTCAATTTGAGCCAAGCCGTCGTCCTCATATTGGTGGCGATACAGATAGCCCTACCTGCTGTGTCGATGTGGGCCACTGTAGTCTCCATATAATCTTGGGCCACAATTTTAGCCTCTGCCAACCCAGCTTTGAATCACGCCCGACTGCGCAGTGAGCTCTGGGAGGAAGTCTGCATCTCCCTTCACAGCTTCTGATTTACTGCTGCCAGTATAGCGTCAGTGTTAGCCTGGCGCAGATGGAGAGTGGCATTAGAGTAAATCTTTTTGCTGTACGATTCCTGATTCCAACAGCTTTTCCTCCTTCGCAAGGAGCGCTGATGTTGGCGTCGCTGACGAAGACTGTGGCTTGGAGTATAGGCAGGCTGCAGCTATGACTGATGAATGCGGTTTAGGATGCACCGCCAGAATGATGGAGTCCCCCTAAACCCACCGATACCAGACATCCCGCCATTTACTGGTAGCCTGCATAGTGTGCGCTTTAACCATCCCTTCTTGGAAAGGGCTTCTACATACTTTTACAGAGGCATGCCAGTTCTAATGGGCAGGTGAATGGTCAGGACCTTGCCCAGAACCCCTGCCTCAGGTTGCTCGGAGGCTGCTGAATCCCCAGATATTCTGCTACAATCGCCAGCCTCTCGTGGAAAGCTTTAGCTGACTAGGGAGTATCCTGGTCGTCCTCCTCGTCGCCTGCTGTGTCCTGCAGGTCCGGAGCTGACGGAGGTGTGCTGGGTGTGGGCAGCTGTAGCGTACTGACTTGCAGGGCCAGAGGTTGTTGTAGAGGCGGAGCCTGCACGACTGGTCTGAGCACGGGAATCAGGGGATGAACCGGTAAGGGGGCCGGAACCACCGTCTGAGGCCGTGTCGGGGGTAGCATGTCGTTGATGACCCCCCCCCCTTAGGATAGTACCCATCTGCAGTGACTTCAGGAGGGTAAGGAACTTTTTGAAGAACCTATTCTTGCAAGCGGGGGATGTCCTGGAGACGTGGGAGCCAGGCTCTGTGGTTGCTCGTGTCTTGGCAAACCTTGCTGCACCCCGCTGGGCGCTGCATACCTACCCTGTGCAAGTGTGGTCAGGTATGACGTGGACCAGGTGACCAGAGTGGTCCAGTCCCACCTAGACGTGCGTTCCCATGACTAGGAGCCTCTGGGAGAGATGCCATCTTGTCTGGCCTGGCAGGAATTTTGACCTGCCCCGCCCCACATGCCTGCTGCGTGGGGCTTGATAAGCCGGCTCCGGTTTCCACCTGCATGCTTAAGAGTGAAGGCTGCACCTCTGGAAGGCGGAGTGCCCTCAGCCATAACGCCGGTAGTGCCGAGTGTAGTAGGCACCCCCTCAGGAATGTTCCTGGTAGAAAAGCAAAGCCCCTCGGGGAGGTCCCCGGTAAATGAGCCTTGCGGACCCTCAACATGGCCAAGCAATTCTTGAGAGCTTGTGGGGTCAATGCGTTGCATGCGGAACAGCCGTCCCAGCCATGGTCAAGGCCAAGGCTGGAGGCAGAGCGCGTGTGGAAAGAACCCCCTCAGGTAGGTATAGATTCAGGAAGGAAAGATCTAGGACCACTCGCAGGCCCGCCTGGTTTTTCTTTTGAATGGCAAAGATGGACTAAAAATCCTCCCCCTGCTGAGGGAGAGGAACCTCCTCCAATGCCTTCCTCTGGGGGCTGGGGGGGGACAGGGTGGGGATATGGCAGGGGAAGTCAGAAGCCAGAGGAGGCCACCGAAATCACCCATGAGTCTGAATCCTGGAGCGCCAAGCTTGACTGTGCAAGGCCAGCCTGCCCCCAACTGGGGTGTTGTGGACCTGAGAAGAAGAACCATCATTGCTTTTTTGGGTCAGAGGCTGATGACAAAGGGGGACAAAAAAACCTTTGTGCAAAGACTTCTGGTGTTTTTGCCTCGGGAGGATAGCTCGGGGGCAATGTGCTTGCCTTGGAAGCAAGACGACACAGAGCAACACAGGTTCGATCCCCGGGTCTGCGCTTAGAAACCTTTGGGTATCAGCTCATTATGTTGGCTGGGTGACCGTCAGGTTGCCTGGACCGGCGGTCCTGGAAACCCTGGAATCCGTGGAAGGATCAGCCTCTGTCTGATCAAGAGTGGCCTTGTGGGAAGGTCTTGGCCACTGGCTTGGTGAGAATGGCCAGGGACTTGGCCCTCTGTGAGCTGCTCTTCTTTTTATCAAGTTCCTCGTCCGTGGAGGAGTGGAACAAGTCACCGCCCTAGAAAGGGTAGGTCTATGATCCTGTCCTGAACATCAGGGTTGAATCTGGTTGCCTTGAGCCATGCCGTCCTTCTCATGTCGGTAGCCACACAGATAGCCCTGCTCACAGTATCTAGGTGCACCTCTGTGGACTCCATGGTGCCCTGGCCACGAGGTCCGCTTCCGCAAGTCCTGCCTTGAAAGAGGCTTGTCTGTCAGCCGGAATATCCAGAAGAGTCTGCCATCTCTCTCCTCAGCTGTTGGTTACACGGTGCCAGAAGGGCGTCAGCATTAACCTGCCTGAGGAAGTCTTGTGTTTGAGTAGACCTTCTTACCGTAGGCCTCAATTATTTTCTCTTCCTTGCCCAGCAAAGCTCAAGTTGCAGTGCTCGTGGTGGAGCTCTGGGGCTTGACATTCACAGATGCCGCCACAATGACTGAAGACAGTGGCTGGGGATGCACTGACAAGAGCAGAGTGTCTTCCTCCACCTGCCTGAATTTTGCGTCCAGCCTTTTGTTGGCTGAGTGGAGTGGGGCTTGAGCCATCCCTTCTTTGCAAGGGCCTCCACATCCTTCTGTAACGGGATGCCAGATCTGGATTCTGCTTTGATGGTGAGCACTTCTGCCAGTACCCCAGAAACCGGCAGCTCCCTCTGGGGCTGAGGAATGTCCAGGTAATCAGCCAACCTGGCCATCCTATCATGGAATGCCCTTGTGGAAGAAGGTGTGTCCTGCTCCTCATCGGTGTCTTGTTGGTCACCTGTGTTAAGAGGGACCCCAGGGTCCGCAGGTGTTAGTGGTGTGGCGATGTGGGAGAAAGCATCCCCTAGATAATGCTCTTGAGGATGTTCCCCATCTGTGCAGACTGCATGAAGTTCAAGCATGTGTCAAAGAAAAGATCCTTGCAAGCGGGCTGGGTGTGATCCTGCATGAGCGCCGGCTGTGGTGAAGTAAAGTTCTGCTTTCTGCACCCTCCTTGCGAGTACATGCCCTCATGGTACCATGGCTGACCCGTGAATGTCGGGTAGGACGTGGTCCATGTGACCGGAGTCATTGGACACCTATCTGGCATGGCAACAGGCTTGCACCTTTGTGGGTCACCATGATGGCGGGCTTCTGTCCTGGGTGCCATCTTGTCTGCACACGTCGCCATTTTGTCTGTGCCTTCTGCACCTGCCACTGTAGACGATGTGGGCCTGGGATCGGCCGGCATTCCTGGTTTCATTGGCTCTACCTCGCCCTGCACCTCAGCCGTGGGTCTGGTAGGCAATTGGTCCTCAGCCACGTGGCCGGGAAGTGATGTCTGTGCTGCATGTAGGTGCCCCATCAGCCGTGTGCCCTGTAGCAGAGCTAAGCCCCTCGGAATGTTTCCCAGTACCAGAGCCAGCAGGCCCCTCAGTGGTGGAACCGGCAGGGCCCTTAGGCCCCTCAGCCGTTAACTACAAGAGCCTCGGTGTCCTTGCTGCCGGTGAGAGGGTCTGATTGAACCAGCCTCTGGAGGGGTGCTTTTGATAAGAGTATGCTTACCTTCTTTGTCTTCTTGCGTATGTATTCCTTAATGCTCTCTGGTGGAGTCCTGGAGAACAACTCTAACCACTGCGCCAGCCTGTTTAAAGGATCTGGGTTTGAGCTTCGCACGCTGAGCAGCCTTCCCATCCGTGGTCTTGCCCGAGGCACCGGAGGCAAAGCACGTGCAGATTGATGTGGCAAAGGAACTGTCACACAACGGGTACCTGCTGAAGCTAGCCACGGTCGACATGCGCCGGGGACAGTCCAGGACACCGGTGGACGGTGTTCCCAAATACCTGAAAATGAGCAGACAAAACATTAGGGAAAGCACATGGAATTACAAGGCTTGAGGCCTCACCCAGGAGCACTGGTGAAAGTGGTGCGTTCCCATCGACACAGAAAGCGCAAGCTCTCAGCACCGCGTACACTTACATTTAAAAAGGGAAAGTATTCTTTTTCTGGTGAAAAAAGGTTCCGTTCCCGTCCCTAGCGAGTGTTAGGGAGAATTCTCTCTTTGGGCTGAATTTCCTAACCTAGTGAGTCCCCCAGCAGCTTTGCTGGATTTCTGGAGTTTGTTTTTTCCTCCTGCCAAGAGTGAGACTCTTTCTCCCACTCTTGGACATGATTTATGGTATTCCTTTGACTGGCAATGTGTTTTATGGGCTATGGGGTCCTTTAGTCCATAGGGTCTCATGTGTTTTTCCTATGTGTGTTACACAGCACCCTCCGTGCAGTAACACAGGGGTGTCATAGTGACACCCCACCATAGACTCCATACCCTGCGACTGACTACTGTCTCCCAGGGCATGTAAAGTCACCATTGGCTTTACTAGTCCCAAATTATTAACAGAAACCAGTACAAACCATCATATTGTGGACGTACTGGTCGAGGCAATTTGATTGCCCCGGGGTCTATTAGTCGAGGGGGCACGTCTCTGTCCCCCCTGATCGAGTTTTGGCTGGTGGCAGTGGAAACTACTTTTTATATTCGACCACGAATATTTTCCTATGGGATTTACCCATTGTTCGAGGCTACCAACTTTAATTATTTAATTCTCATAGCCTCGAACATACCACCGGTTTATTTAATTAATATTAATTCTCCGGTTGGTATTTTTTGCCAAGACTCGATTCTAAAATGGCGTTTGTGTTCTCTTCTGTGACTCCAACCCAAGTCAAGCCCTTTGTTCCACTTTTTGGCAGGCTTCTCCACAGAAGCCTCCAAAAGTGGTGCCACTCTGTCTGGGTACCACAGGGGGTGCGGAAGGGGTTTAGGCACCTGGACCGAGTTACCTTGGTAACTCAGGTCGCACTCTTGTGGGATTGGCCCAAGTGGTGAGCCGGCCGGCTCACCACTTAGCATGTTTGATTGACAGCTAGGCTGAATGAATGGGGGTTTTCTGCATAAAAGCAGGGCTTTGGGGACTGGAACTTCAGAAGTCGCCACAGGACCCGAGAATCCGACGAGGGAGAAGATGAGCCGACCTACCACGACGACACCACCGGTGGAGCCCTGCAGAACCGACTCACCACTTCCCGACGACAGAGAAGATCTCCCGGCTGGAGAGACTTCTTCCCCTGACTGGTGGGCACAACCAGTTTACCTTTCTTTCTTCACACCCGAGTCCGGTTTGTGGTCGAACTGCCCGTGCCAAGCACCCCGGCAGCCGGATAGCCACTCACCACTGAACCGCGAATCAACGGACCGCTCCTTGTACCTGAGAAACTCCGCGGCTGGTTTCTTCCCTGGTAGTGCAACAGACTCCTGTCTTCCTCCACGACGAGATCCTCTCTTCCCCCGGACGAAGCACTGACTTGCACCTGCTGCCAGGAACTGCCCCCGCTGGAGCGTTCTCACCACTTTAAGGTACCGTGTCCGCCAGGCCTCCCTTTCTAAAGATTGCTACAAGGTAATAATAACCCCTTAACCTTCTGGACTGGGCTGGCCGCCTTGACCCTCTAACTGGTCCCTTTCTTTGGTCCAACTCCTCCTTGAACCTTTACAAGACTTTTGTGCACTGCAACCGTGTGACCCTGGACACATTTCGTTTGGATCCTCTGAAAGTGGATCCGGCCTCTTAAACTCTAACTTCACGGTTTTACTTTGCCTTCCTCTCGTTATGTTCTGAGAAAAGTGTTGGGATCTGTTTCAACTTGTTCTCTGCTCTTCTCTCCCTTTTTAAAACGAACTATTAGAGTGCCATCTACGTTAAGCGCTCACCGCTGTCAGAAAATAAGTGGGGCTTTACTTAAGACTTGTCTAATTATTCTTTTAAGGGAGTGTATATCTTTTAGTGACCGTGTTTTTGAATTGCTTACTATTAGCGCCTGTGTGTTTTTCTAGATGTGGTTTTAAAATAAATAATTATATCTCTTTTACACCAAGCCCTGGTCAGTTTTTACTTGTTCTACTGTGTTCTCTTGACCTATTGTGAATACTTTGTATACTGCCTAACTCTTCTTGAGGGATGTCTGACTGCTCAGCCACAGCTACCAAGTGAATCTGTGTGGTACAGACTGCTACCAAGTGGGTTTACTGCCAAACACCTGTAGTCCTAAATCTTTTGCAGTGGTCCCAGAGGGAACTGCACAGGTTTCTGCCCAACAGCGAGGGACGCCCATACATGAGGCAGGAAAGGGGACGGAATGTAGGAGTACTGTCTCTGAAAGGAGATGCATCCTGACAAGCTGAACTTGTGTTTTGAACCAAAAGGGGCCCAAGTGTGGGGAACAGAAACCTGAGAGGCCTAACAAAGTTGGAGACTTGTTTTGTAGTATTGAAAGAATTGAAGCTTGGGGAAGGGAACCCCAAGGAACTAAAGACGCTGAAAGTATTTGAAAATATTGCCAGGGCTCTGGAGAAGGTTACAACTCATTTTTGTGACATTGCCCAACCTACACCTGGTGAGAAGACCACCTGTAACCAACCTTGGTTTCCCATTTTCTGTTGAACCACTATTTTTCCTTCTTAAAGACTTCCTAACACATTTTGTAAAGAGCGAGGGCAAGCATAGGTTTAGACACAGATTATTGTCTTGCACTTTCAGAAATATTCTTCTACTCTTTCTCCCCCCCCCCCTTCTTCCTAGCCCACACATATCCCACCAAACCCACCCCCAGCATCTCCCACCTTAAACCCCCCCTCCCCATTTCAGGACATTGCCATCCCCCCTCACCCCCTCTCTTACATCCTCATCAATCCAGATCAGTCGCCAGAAACAAACGCATGATTTTTGACTGCATCTCTGATGAAAACCCCGATATCCTTTCCATCACTGAAACCTGGTTCTCTGACTACTTCCTCCAACTACTTCCTCCCCTCTGCACATGAACCCCCCACACCCCAAGGCTTCTCTGATCACCCACAGAGTCAGCAGAGCAAGTGGTATAGCCATCCTCGAAAAACCTCACCCCCCCACCCCCTACACGTCGAGAAACTCTGCAATGAATGTGAATCCCTGCAAGTTAAATTCCAATCCTCTTTCTCCCTCAGCTTCCTCCTACAGACCCCTGGGCTATAACAGAACCTCCGAAGACTCCCTTAGCGACAGCCATACTGCTCTCGCCCGACTCTTGGTGAACGAAACATATGGTTTGACACCCCCACCAGCCCCATGTCACGTCATCTCATTGACAACATGGAAACCCTCAATCTGACTGATCACCCTACAATCCTTTTCTCAGCCCTAACTCCTACGTCCCCTTTCCCTCCCCACCTCCTGCCTGCTGAAGCCTCCCCTAGGGTCCCACTCTGGAACAAGGTAACCATCTGCTCTGATCTTTCCTCTGCCCTACTCTTCTCCCTTCCCAATCTCCTCCTCCAGTGACGAACCCCCTCCCCAGACCTTTTCGACCAATGGCTCTCAGAGCCTCTGTCCCCTAGAGCCCCCCACAAATACACGTCCTGCTGCACAGGCACTGCCCCCAGGTGGTTCAGCCCTAGCCTCAAAATCCTTAAAACCTGCAACCATTGCCTGGAACAACACTGGCGGACTAAACCTTCCACAAAAAACATAGCCACTCTGTCAAGACATGCGAAAGCCTACAGATTCGAAATTAGGAAAGCCAAACATGCCTTGTACGCCTCCTGCATCACCAATGCAAACAACCCATGCAAAGAACTCCACAAGATCATCTCGGAGTCAAGAACCCCCTCCCCCCCATTTCTGCCCTTCCTCTTCGGCCCCTGTCTCCCAGGCACTAGACGACATCCTTTCCGACCATTACTTCAACAAAGCTATTGAAATGAACCTCACTAACCACACTTAACTACCAACCTCTCCCGCCCGTATACCGACTACTAAAGAAGCCCTCTCTTGACCCCCCTCGCTCCCCTCCAATTACTGCCCCATCTCCAACAACCACTTCATAGCCAAATTACTAGATTGCACATTATACTCACAGCTCAGCCTTTTCATCGAGGTCCACGTCCTTCATGACCGTGCACTGTCCGGCTTCAGACCCCCTCCATGGTACTGAATACTGCCTGGTCTCTAGCTGAGATGACCTAAAAAGATCAGCAGATACAGAGGATTGTGCTGCTCATTCTCCTTGATCTCTCAGCAGCGGCACAATTAACCAATCCATCTGCACAAACAGACTCTTTGACCTAGGTATAAGGGACTCTGCCTTCAGATGGATCTCCTCTGTCCTCTATGGCCGCACCCAAATCATCTCTGTATCCTTTCTCCCTTGGCCACTCACCCAGTCCCCCACAGAGTCACCCAGGGAGCCTAACCCCTCCTCCTCAACCATTTTGCACCAGGCCAAGCTCACTGGTTCCCACAATCTCACCTGTTACAACTATGCTGATGACATCCAGATCATCCTCAAGAATCCCAATTCCCCCTCCTCACCCACCTAGACCTGGCATCCTGCCTAACATCTCTCCTTCCTGAACTTTTCCCTTGGTTGCATTCATTAGGACATACGCCCACTGCATCCCCCTCAGTCAAAAACCTAGGATGCACTTTTAGCTCTGACCAGACCATCTCCAGTCACATCAATGCAGTCTGCAGATTGTGCACCTTCCACCTGCAAATCCTCATGCAATCTTTCCTTATCTCTCGTACTTTCATAGAGTTTCTGCAAACATGGCCATCATCGTCTCACTCCTAGACTACTCCAACTCCCTCTATCTAGGCGCACCTACATACCAACTGAGAAAGCTCCAACTGATTAAAAACTCGCCCTCAAGTCTCATCCTCACACTCTTATTTATCAACTTGTATTGCGCACCCGGTACCCTGAGGCTTAAGGGTGCAGACATGAAACATGAAACATAACACGAGACGTAAATTACTCGGCAGTGTAGGGGTATAGTGACCAGACATGAACCATCGGATGTTTAGGAAAAAAGAAACGTCTTCAATTTCTTCTTAAAATCTACAGTCGAGACAATATTTCTCAGGGCGGGATCTAAGGCATTCCATGCGAGGGGAGCTGCTATCGCAAAAGCTCTGTTACGTGCTTTTTTAGTCTTGCACCGCAGTGTGTTCAGCAAATGTGTTAGCTGATCTAAGAAAACGATTACTGGGTTTCTTCACAATGTCTTCCATTAAATAAGATGGCATATGACCACTCATACATTTGTGTGTGATAAGTAGGAGCCCAAAACGGACCCTTGCCTGAACAGGAAGCCAATGCATGCTCTTCCTTGCCTCCGACACATGGTCTCTACAATGAGTCCCTTGATGACCCTCACTGCCCCATTCTGAACCACCTGAAGACGATGGAAATCTGTTGTGGTAATGTCTATCAGAAGGCTACTACAGTAATCCAGTTTTGAGCAGATCATGGCTCTTGCCAGGGTCTCAGTATTTTTCTCAGCGAGAAGGGGTCGAAGGTGACGTAACAGCTTAATAGATCAAGAAGACGAGGAAAACAAACTGCTTACTTGAGCCTTCATACTAAGTTTCTTATCTAGAATGACACCTAATATCTTGACTTTACTCATTACCTCAATGACACATTTATCTATAAAGAAGTTCCTGTACATTGGACCTAACTGTTCCAGATTGGTGTCAGAGCCAACAAGCACGAGTTCCGTTTTGGCACTATGAAGAGCAAGGCCATTAGCCACCATCCACTTTTGGATCTTTAGATACATTTTGGTGATGAATAATTCATCATCCCAATGAGTTCCTGAAATCGGGATAACACATTGCGTGTTGTCGGCATAACTGGCCAACGTAATCACTTCTTGTTCCAACATAAAGAAAAAAGGAATCATAAAAATGTTATAGAAACAGGGGGAAACGCAGGCTCCTTGAGGCACTCCGAATAATAAAGGGACTGGATTAGCCTCTTTAGAATCACTTGCCACTCTTACCTGCCTGCCACTTAAAAAAAGGAGTGATCCACCGGACAGCTTGAGGCGAGAAGTTGGCAATTTCCCTCAACCTGGTAGACAAGATGGAATGGTCCACAAGGTCGAAAGCCGCAGAAAGATCCAGGATCATTAATAAGGCAGTTTGACCATTATCCATGCCTTGATGTAAATGGGATTTTAGCGCTAAAAGAGCCGTCTCCGTCCCATGGAATTGACGGAAACCAGATAGAAATGTATGTAATATCTGATTATTGTTGGTGGCGCTGTTGAGCAGCCCAAGATGGCTGCCTAGCTCTCAAACTCCGTGTGGGCCAGACCGAAATCCGTTCACATCTGCGGTCCCCCTGCATCGCCATCACTCCAAATACCACAGATCTGCAGCTTACACCTCCCTAACTGCATATGGGAAGTTTTGTGTAAAACCAGACTCCAGAAGCTGATTTGCAGCGCCTGCAGCGGCGGCCCAGCCGCATGTACACTCTAGCCTCCCCGCACTTTCGGCTCCCGGCTTCTTGTGCCTGGCTTCCTGTGGCGGGCTGGCACGGCGGCCGCCTCTTCAATACCCGAGGCCCCCATCTTCCGGACCCCCCGACCGAGAGACAGGACTCCAGCGGGACCCCGTTGGCCCCGGCTCTGCTCATCACGGCGGTCTCCTGCGGGACGCGCGGCGCACGGCTGAGAGAGGTGGGGCCATGATTGGGCTCATGCTGGGGTGCGCCCCAGCCCCTCCGCTCCCAGGGCCGGGCCCATCATCTGCTGCCAGTGGGCGGCGTTGAGACGCAGGGCTGGAGCGGAGCCCAACCACCATACCAGCGCAGTACACAGTGTGCCCGCGCCGACGCACGTGCAGCTCTGGTGAGGAGCGGGGGAATCACAGAAAGGTCCCCCGTTGTCGATTACATCCACGGCCCTCATTGGACTTTCATGGCATATTTGTAGAACTACAAGGGCACGCGCGTGATGCTCCTGCGCCTCGCCATAGCATCAGTTCAGGACTGGGCCATATAAGCCCCCGCTTGCCCACTCTGAGACATTTGACTATTTAAGCCTATACGGGCCGCAACAGACACCATTCCCTGCACTACCAAGTCTCACAAAAACCTGCAGCTCCTTCACTCGGGCGCAGCCCCAGGACCCCTGTGGCCCCTTTACATGATGGGCAGTGAGCCGCTGTTCCCCTCTTGCAGCGGCTGAGGGCGGCCGAGAGAGGGTCCAACTCAGCTTGACTATTGCAGCATTTACTGCCTCTGCATGGGAGTGACGCATCATATTACAGCTCTGTTAAACAAACACTACCCCTTGTTAGCTATTGCCTGCCTCCTCCTGGCCCCTAGGCGGCACTTTGCCCCGCATCTCGCCGGAGCCCTATCACTTCTGTCCGCTGCTACCAACATTCAACCACTCTGTCGCTGGGGGTAGTTTCTGGAGACCACCTATCTGCCCGGCGCCCTTGCCATTTATCTCCCCTCCAGCTCCACCTGGGGGCCATTGCTGCATCTGATCCCACACTTGCAATGTTTAACCGATCCCGAGGAACCGGCAAGGGGGGAGCCATGGATAAGTTTACGAAGTCTGTCCCGAGGGCCGAGGCGGGTCACACATCATCCTCTCAGGAAGAACCCAAGCCTGATCCCCATCCTAGCTCACCGGTACCTGATCTTACCACAATGGTGACGAACTTTGCCTCCTTCCATGAGAAATTGGACGACATTAATGCCAATGTCGCCTCACTCAAAACCCGAGTGGACCAAGCAGGAAATAGGATCACCGATGCTGAGAACAGAATCTCTGTAAATGAAGATGAAATGCATACACTTCAGAACACAGTGGCCTCCTTGACTCGAGATATGAAGAGTGTAAGGGCAAAATGCGATGACTTAGAGTCTCGCTTCCGTAGGAATAACCTGCAAATTATCGGGGTCCCGGAGAACGCCCTCAAAGGGCGCATGGAAGACGCTGTTGAGAACCTACTTAAAGACCTTCTGGGTAACCCGGCCTTATCACCATACTTCACGGTTGAGCGAGCTCACCGGGCCTTATCACCTCGCCCAAAACCGGGCGACTTCCCCAGGCCCATCATCGCCAGAATTGTCAATTACCAGGACAGGGACCTCATCCTTCGCCTATCACGTGAGAAGGGGGACTTGCGCTTGGAAGCCCACACGATCAGGATCTTGCCTGACTTCTCAGTAGGAGTGCAACAGGAGAGGTGGCCGTTCCTCTGTGTCAAAAAATTGCTTAGAGAGCGTAACGTCCCTTATGCAATATTGTTCCCGGCGCGACTCAAAATCACCCACAATGGAAAACTATACTTCTTCACTGTCCCGGACGAAGCAGTGAAGTTTATTGAGTCGTAAATACCCCTTCACAATCCAGGAGGGGCTCACACCGATGATGTCTAACCACAACTGTTTCACCTTATGGTACCCTATCGGTTTGGTGATCCTGGTCTTTAATGTGATGATGGCAATATTATATCGTTAACTTAGCAAACATGGCTCCCTGTTCGGGTCACTGGTTAGCTCTTGGCCTATACCCACTCTCTTTCTCTTCTAGCGGCCACAGATGCCAACCAGTCCCCTGATCTAATCCTCCTCTGGCATGCATACTGTTATCAGGGGCCATGCAAGTAATACATACCCCGCAGAAGCCATGTTTGAAATGTCGGCCACACGGCAACAGAGCGCCCCACTGCAGTTGCAATGACAATCTTCAGTTTGTTGTTGACGATTGTTGGCCCCGTTGGGCCGGTTATGGGGTGCACCCATGTTGGGTCCTACCCACTGCCCTTTGTTCTAAAGGAACTGTTGGCATGGAGGGGAACACTACCCAGCTGGGGAAGGTGGTGAGGGAGGGGGTGGATTTGGGTTGGGGGTTTATGTTCAAAATGGCAGGGGCAGACGGACACACCACATTACAACCGGGCATCCCCGGATTGAAAACGCCGACAGCAGCTATGCTCGACATCGCCAAAGCTGGGATGTGCCCTAAACATTTAAAATGCCCACTACCATAATGTCCTGGAATGTCCGGGGCCGCAGTAATCACACCGAAGCCCGCAAGATAATGGCCTATGCCCAAAGACACAGCTGCAAGATATTACTCCTACAGGAAACACACTCTGAGGGTCCCCTAGCAAAGAACATGGTGACATCCTGGGGACCAAACAGGTACTATACCTCCTACTCCACCCGGGCCAGAGGAGTCCTAACATTGATTCATAAATCCATTAAATTTGTAATGCACAAGAATTATATCGACCCCGCTGGCCGGTATGTCATATTGCACTGCACAATCATCAACAGAGAATACCTCCTGGTAAACACATATGGTCCCAACGTGGATAACCCGGACTTTGTGGATAGTGTGGCTTCTATAGTCCTGGGATACATAGGAATCCAAATCATCTGGGGAGGCGACATGAATTTCATATTAGACACTGAGCTGGACAGAAAAGGGATGGCGCCCAGGTCACTGTCCAGTGCGGCACGCAGGCTACTGACACACGCCCATACACTTGATATCCACGATGCCTGGAGACTCTTACACCCACAGTCACGCCAATATACCCACTATTCCTACGTAAACGACAGTTCCGCCAGAATTGACTTGCTCCTGGTGTCAGGTGAAACAATGGGGAGGATTAAGGGAGCACAGATACTGACTCGCACTCTTTCGGATCATGCCCCGGTCACCCTGGCGGTGGAATTGGGAACCCCGCACCAACATTCAACACTTGGAGATTCAAATCCGCCGCACTGCGTGATATTGTGTTTAAAGCTGATATCCTTGCGGACATCAAGCCCTTCTTTGAGCATAACGTCCCCCAGGCCACCACCATTGGGACACGATGGGATGCCTTTAAGGTCTATATTAGAGGAATGTCTATATCCAAGGAAGCCGGGATACTAAAGACCATTAGGGCCTACCTTAGCCGCTCTGAGTCTAGGTTACACGATCTAGAGCAGAAATGCACAATACCAGCTGACCCCGCCACCCTTGCCCTTATCAGTGTGGAACTTCAGCTATTCAATATGCATGCTACCAGGGAAGTTCAATACTTCAGCCGCCCACTTGCAGCGCAGACGTATGGGGAGGGCGAGAGACCTGGTAAAACACTGGCTACCCTGACGAGGGGGTAATGGGGACAAGCCCAGATCACCTGCATCAAAGAGGAAAAGGGCACCACACACTGGTCAGACCAGCAGATACTCGACATTTTCACCAAGTTCTACACAAACCTCTATTCCCAGCCCCCCCGAGCACAGCGAACAGCTTACAAGGGACCTCCTTGCCCGTATTCCCACAACCAGTATCTCCCTTGCAACGAGGGACCAACTAGACGCCCCACTCTGCCTCGATGAGATAGTTTCTACCATCTCAGATCTCCCCAAGGGCAAGGCACCCGGCCCTGATGGACTTGCGGCCGAATTCTTTCAGGAACACATCGCCCTATTGGCCCCAAAGCTCTTAGAGGTGTGGGAGGAGTCCCTTCGCGTATCTGCCCTTACCCCGACCATGTGTGAAGCTGTTATAAGGGTACTACTTAAACCTGGCAAGCCCATTGAGGAATGCGGTCCTATAGACCCCTCTCACTGATTAATCTAGACACAAAGATCTTTGCTAAAGTAATTGTGAACCGCTTTCTCCCAGTGATGACCTACATGGTCCACGAGGACCAGGCAGGCTTTGTACCTGGCAGATCTACCTCCCACAACATAAGGCGGCTATTTAACGTCATGTCACGGATAGACCAGGGCTCAAATGCAGTCGCGGTCATGTTGGACGCCTAAAAGGCGTTTTACATGGTATCCTGGAGATACATGTGGTTGCTGCTGGAAACGATGGGCATTGGCCCTAACACCCTAGCAATAGAGCCCATGGCAGACCACATTAGAACATGTCAAACCCGCCGGGGGATTCGTTTAAAGGACACTCCTGAGATCCTATCCCTCTATGCGGATGATGACTGTACGTGAGGGACCCATCCGTCCACCTAGACCCAATATTACGTGACATCACACAAATCGGTACCCACTCAGGCTTCACAATTGATTATACCAAATCTGAGATCTTCCCACTCACTAGTTCCACCCAACAACCAGCCACTGAATACCCACTTCGCTGGTCGCCCAATGGGATTAAATACTTGGGTGTACATGTTTCCCTTACCAAAGACACACTCTTCACTGATAATTACATGGCGGTGGCACAGCTTGCTGAAAGCAAAATGACTCGCTGGCGCTCTCTCCCGCTGTCTCTTGCGGGGAAGCTTTCACTCATCAAGATGGTGTTGCTACCTAAGTTCTTGTACACTTTCTCTAACATACCCATTTGGTCAGGGGGAACATACTTTGCAAATCTACATAAAATGTGCTCACAGTTTTTGTGGCATTCGGGCGCGGTACGCAAGAAATGGTCCAGCATGACCCTCCCATATGAGAGAGAAGGATTCACCGCCCCCGATCTGACACTATACTGGATAGCGGCAAAGGCCCAATATGCTTCCCATTGGTATCCTGGGACCCCCCCCCCACCCGCATGTCAAAATGGAAACACTTGCAACTGACAAAGTTAATGTAATGACACTAATTTTACACTGACAATACGTTTCAGACTCCCCCATAGACCCAGTTGGCACCACCGTATACGCATGGGGCCGTCTCCTTGGGCTGGCAGCAAATCAGCACCCCTATTACAAGTGGCTTCCCGCATGGGGGATCCCCAGGTTGGAGCCCACGCACGATGTGGCCCTCTCACAACACTGGAGCAATCTGGGCTATCGGGCTCTGACAGATTTCTACCCTGACGGGCAGTTTATAAACCCACAGTCTTGGAGGCTGGGTCACTCCGGGTCGGCCCTAGAACTCCTACAATACTACAGACTCCGAGCTGCCTTCCGTGCCGCGTGGCCCGACTTCCCCAATGAGCCCCCCGACTCCCCAGGGATTGCCTATATCGCTAACTGGAGAGGCGTCCGAGGCATTGTCTCCGCACTATATAAGCTGCTAATAACAAACTCCCCATCCCAACCCTCTGGAGCGCAGGGCGAATGGGTGGAGGAGCTGGGCCTTGAGATCTCCGATCATCTATGGAGGGAAATGTGCTCGCACACCAACAAGGTCTCCCTCAACTTCTGATACCACGCCATGCAATTTAAGCTGCTGACTAGGCTGTATTACACCCCCCTTAGGATCTCCAAATTCGCTCAATCTGGCTTGCACGCTTGCTCCCGGTGTAAAATGGAGAAGGTAGACCATTTACACATGTTCTGGACATGCCACAAACTGGGAGAATATTGGGGAAAAATACTAGCGACATTATCGGAGATTGGTGAGTGTGCTATTGATCCGGATCCTCTCCGGGTGCTATTTGGAGTGTGGAAAGCTAAGAATATTAAGGGTATGCTTACATTTCTGAATATAAGCTGTTTGGTGGCCAAGAAGTGCATACTTCAAAACTGGAAAAATCCCTCTCTCCCCCCCCCCCATATTCCAAAAATGGATGAACTTACTTACTTGGTCCCGGAACTGCGAGGAGGAATATTTTGGCATGCTCCCCACTCGCTCTTGCCTTAAGAACATTTGGACTGCATTCAACAGTTACCTCAACATCCATGAAGCGAGTGCGTCAGAGCGGCTCATCAATGGGCCAGTAGAATGGTACTCCAGTGTAGCGGTGTATTATGATTCATCCTGTTTTTTTTATTTTTTCTCATACTGGCCTGCTACTGGTAGGATGACCAATTTTGATTACTGTATCACTATATGTACTTACTGCTTGTGCATGATTACTCTGAAGTGTGTGTTTTCTGTATGCCTCTACCAACAAAAATAAAATATTTTAAAAATCTAATTATTATTAAGGGAGAGCGAGATCGGATTATATGCTACTCTATCCAAAATGTTCAATAAACACATGGCATTGGTTATTGGTCGGTAATTAGATGATGTAAGGGGGAAGAGATTAGATTTTTTTAATAGAGGCATAATCCAAGCATTTTTTATAACATCCGGAACACTCTGCTGAGCAAAAGAGGCATTCGCAAATTTTGTGAGCACAGGGATTAAGGTGGAAGCACATTCCTCAATCATAATTGATGAGCAGGGATCACCCCTGCAACTGTCCCCCAGAGAACACATCTCGCCTGCACGTAGGACACTCCACTGGCTGCCCATCATCCGACGGGCCTCTTTCAAAGCCATGTGCATCACCCACCGTGCATTCACAAGAAAGGCACAGCATTCCTCCAAAACAAGCTCACTCGCTACCATCCTCAGATCAGGCTCTGCACACCTCCTGGTAGTCCCTCCTTTCAAATTCTCCAGATTATGAGTTTCCCGTTTTGTCCTCGCACCCACTTTCTGGAACTCCCTTCCCACTGGAGCTCTGCATCAGGACTACCAGGCTTTCAGGAAAGCCCTCAAAACATAGCTGTTCCCGGGGGCCCTGTTGCGCGGCATGCTAGATGGCCGCAGCCTGAAAGACTCCTGCAACAGCACTATTATCCTGCATACAATCCTTGGCCAAATGGACCCGCTCACCCTCTGGAGACTTCATGTATCGGGAAGAAACATTAGAGCACAGTTTGAGAAAAATTCTACTTTGGAAAAACGGACGGAAGGTTCGATTCATGAGCCCTTCCTGCTGCGGCCTCTTTGTGCCCGCTGTGCATGGAATGGAGGAGGGGGGGGGAGAGGCGTGCCCAACGACGTTTGTGGCCCCGCTTCTCCAGCAACCAGCGAGGATCACCCATACTGGCGGTGCTGTTTCCTTGTGGGAGGCACACGCAGCACGTTATCCCCCCAACCCGATCCCACCCATGCCCCAAGCCCATGAACACCGGGGTGGATGCTGTGGCAGACCAGCGGGCGGGAGTGGTCTCCCGAGACTTCTCCCAGAGTGTAACCCTCCAGCACCAATATCACGGACCGCCCCATACATCTGAGGGGGTAACCACTGGGAATGCAGGGTGAGGTGCAGGACTACTGTGTGCCCTCCGGACCCAGCCACACCTCTCACAGAGCCTGGATCGGCGAGTAGCTACACCTCACTTGTTTCCCCGGGCTCGGCTCAGAGTGCGGCCAACCGCACATCCACATCGCCCCCAGGCACCGACCATCCACTGCACTAAAGCAGCCCCCTGAGCCCCCAGTGAGGGGCGCTCTCCACCATCTGCCATCCCGACCAAAGGAGGTCGGCCTGTGCCCTGCTGCATCTGCGGGGTGACAGAGCCCCTCGCATCATGCCCTGTGGCTACGGTTGTGGTTTTCATGCTGAGGCCGGTCCCACTCAGCAGGGAGCACAGAGGATCCATCGTGCTCCTACCTGGATTCCTTCCCACTGGTGGCCGAACATCTGTAGCCCAATCCGGCAAAGTATCGCCGTAGAGGAAACGTGATTCGCTAGGCTCTCCGGACGCTGCTGAGGAACAAGGGCACCACCCAAGCCTATATTGCACCACGCCAAGCACGACGCTGAGCATGGCCCTCGCTCTGCGGTACCCGGCCATGGCCCAGAGCGGAGAGTTGCACCCCCCCAGATTAAGATCTGCGAGAGTGAGACTGTCCTATACCCTGCCGTTGTGCCCCCCAGGGGGATCCCACCCAAGACACCTTGTGGTCTGATCTGCCAACGCGCAACCCTAAAGATAGCTGGCAGGGGCCCCTGGCTGGATCCGCAGCTCGCCCCATCATTATTGACACCTGCACCGGCCCGCACGCACTGCCTTGTACTCCATCCGAAACTCTACGGCCGGAGACCATACCTGCTACTGGTCCCATATATCAGATGTGCTTCAAACAACCTTGCATGGCGAATAGGGGACCTTCCCATAGTTTAATGGCCTAAACTCCTGCCATCTCCCGCCGTTCTTCAGGAACACATCACGCTTAGCCCTCCTGCTGTCCACCCAGCTACCCCCTCCCAACAGGACAACAAAACAGGCAGGGGAACACCACAAAGGATCTCCGGGCTCTGCGGTCGCCCTTCCTGAGCCATCAACTCCTCCCCCACCCCCCGGGTGTGCTCGTCTCACCTGCTGGTCTGGGTATTCCACATTACTGGGCTCTGTCTCCACACGACACACATCAGCAGTGGAAGAAACAAGCAACATGAAATGAACTATGCCCAGTCCACCTCCAGTGACAGTATCATTGTGATGCCCCTGATTGGCTGAACAGCAGGGAACTGGCGACCAGACGAGTCGGACCCACCAAGACAGGCTGCAATCTAATGATTCTGGCTTTCGACACCTACACACTCCCACGCTATCAACTGCGTTGGGACACTGAATGGTGGGATTCGTCTGGGAGCCCTCACATCTCATAGCGCTGTATAGTACTACTCATCACTTCCACCGCCCCGATCCCTCCAGGACCAGATCGGCATTGCTACGGCTGCAGACCCTCCCATGGACGTCAATATCATTGTCAACCCTAAGAAACAAGCCGGGATGGACCAATTTGCACGTCCTGATCAGTCCCAACCACTGCCGTCTCCATCTCCGACCCAACCACAGTTCCAGATAGATGTTGCTGCCCTCCCTGAATCAAATGCTACTGGCCCTCAAGAACAGTACAGACAACCTGGGCACAAAGATAGATACCCCGACAGGCAAAGTGGACATTTCCACTATACAGATAGATAAATTCTGCGGATGCATGTCGGAAGCTGAACAACGGATAGGAGAAGGCGAAGATAAAGTGTCAGTTCGTCAGCGAGAGATGGTGGAGTGACAACAGACCGTCAAGAAGGTGGTTGCCAAAAGCGAGGACTTGGAAGGGCGCTCCAGACGAAACAACGTGAGGATCGTCGGCGTCCCCGAATCAACTGCGATTGACAACATGAAAAAGTTCATAGAGATTTTACTGGTTGAGACCCTGGACAAGCCCCCGCTCACTCCGTTGTTTATGGTGGAGAAGGCCCATCGTTCGCTGGCCGCCAGGCCTCCCCCAGTTGCCCCTGAACGCCCGATCATAGCTAGAATCTTCAGTTGGGGCTCCTCCACCATTAGAATTTTTCCGGACTTTAGCCCACGGGTGCAGAACCAGCACAAAACATTTCAATCAGTCAAAAACGCTCTATGCAAGAAGGGCATTAAGTAAGCAATGCTATATCCCGCCAAACTGTGTGCAACATAATAGATCTAGTTTCTTCTTCACTACCCCGGAGGCCGCAGAACGCTTTGCTTCGAACCTTCCCAGTCCTGGCGGCTCACCCCGTAGCTCGCTGCAACATCCCTGAGCTGCCATAGCGCCAACGTACCCTCCTCTCCGCAAACCTGACTATGGTATGTTTGCTGCTCCGGAGTGCTCCGAGCGTGACCCTGAAGCAACATAAATGGCCGTTGCCTACAGTAGCGCCTTAGCCGCCTTTAGCGCCTCACTGCGGGTCTGTTTTTGTTCATTTAATGGACCAGTTATGAACAAGGGGGGTGGGGGAGGACAGGAGCCGGTGGGGGAGGACAGGAGCCGGTAGGTTACTGTTTCTGGCGTGGGTGGAATTGGGGTAGGGGGAGCCACGGTTCCGGCTGATTTGTATGCAGTTAATGGTTATGGCTGTGACCAGTCAGTTTACAGGGTTTTTTTCCAACTCACAAGGGTAGTATACACTCTCCTAGGTCAAGCATCACAACACTTTTTCACATAGCTCGCATAACGGCGTCGAATGCTGAGTCTCTCTATATCGATCCTGTCCTGGAATGTCAGGGGCTTACTAACCAAAAGTAATTGCGACTGATAGCCATTTCCTGCAGGAATCACTGGGCAAATTTACTATGTCTACAAGAAACGCACCTCTCTCGGGATGCCCCTTCCCCAGGCTTGTGGGTTGGAGAATTCATAGATACTATTCGTTTTACACCTCACATTCCAGAGGAGTGGCCACCTATATACACAGGTCCCTACAGTATAGAATCCACAAACAGATCAATGACACAGAGGGGTGATACATTATTCTAGCAGGGGGTCTTTGCAGCATGAACCGCCTATTAATTAATATATATGCTCCCAACACAGACACCCCCCCCCCCCCCCCCCCCCGAGTTCTTTCATCAATGCGCCAGCAATATCCGTGGCTACGAGATCGTCGTAAAGTGGGCGACTTCAACATTGCCCTCACACTAGGGATGGACAGGTCGACAACTTCACAACAGACCCACCGGCTAGCGGTTAAAGCATGGTCCTCCATCGCCCAGTATCATGACCTACATGACCTTTGGTGCTTTGTCCACCCTGAAGACCGGGAATACACATTCTTTTCTGGGTACATGGTAGCTCCTCTAGGATCGATTACATAATGGCCACCAATCCTGTTCTCAGACGTAATTGAAGCAACTATTCTCCCCCAAACTCATTCCGACCACACCCCAGTATGAATCTGTATCGCAGCCTCCACACAGCCCCCCCCCCCCGCCCACCACCCTGCTCCGCTGGCGTTTCAGGGCTACCGCACTGGAGGATGTGTGTTTAGATCTGAAATAAGCCAGGACATCCAATCCTACTTTCAGGCTAATGAAGGGTCAGTACCCGATCAAGGCATAATATGGGAAGCCTTTAAAACATATGTGAGGCTGCTGTATCTCGAAGGAGGGAGGGGTCCTGAAGGCTATTCAGAGGTCAATGCATGCTCTAGAACTCAAAATTCGGGACGGGGAAAACAGACAAGGTGCCTCAGACACACCTGAGCTCTGCCATGAGCTATTGGCCCACAGGGAAGAGCTCCTAAAGCTGCCAACCAGTGAGGAGAGATTCAATGGGGACCCTATCCTAGTGGCAAGATATGGTGAGGGTGACCGCCCGAGCAAAACTCTGCCCTGGGCTATTAGAAAAGAACAGCAATCTACCAACATAACAGAGATTGAAAACCAAAACAGGATCTCATTAAAGATTTGCAGGGTATCAACAATATTATAATCACCTATATACATCACGTCCTACCTCAGGCCATGACAAACTGACAGGATACCTAGACGAGATAGCGCTAGGATGGTTGGACCAGGATCAGGGATGCGCTCTCAATATCCCCATTACTGAAGAAGAGATTCGTAACGCAATAAAATCACTTCCTAATGGTAAGGCCCCTGGTCTAGACGGTCTAACATCAGAATTTTGTAAGGTGTACTCAGACCACATGATCCCCCACCTGATGGCCATGTATGAATGCACTCTAACCAGTGGCTCCCTTCCGGAATCCACCAGATCTGCCATAGTGACTTTGCTTCTGAAACCAGGGAAGACAGCTCTCCTCATACCAACCACTATCCCCAGTCAATACGGATAATAAAATTCTAGCAAAGATACTCACAGACCGCAGACTCCCATTCATGCCGGCCTTGGATCTTCCGGACCAAGCCGGATTAATCCCTGGTCGGTCCACCTAAAACAACCTACGGCATCTGTTCACCCTAATGCACAACGTTGATCCGGAAGTGCATATAGCGGTTGCCGCTCTCGATGCCGTAAAAGGCCTTCGACTCCGGTGAGTTGCCTTTCCTCTTTGAGGTGCTGCGGTGCTCCGGCTTTGGGTTAACATATCAGGTGGACCAAGCTATTGTACACTGCCAATAGAGCTACAATATACACAAAACTCCCTGCACATCTTTCCATCAAGGGTCACCCGGCAAGGCTGCCCCTTCTCGCCGGTCCCGTTTGCCCTTGCGATGGAACCCCTGGTCTGCCATATTAGGGAACTGCATGCACACAGAGGGATCCGCATACATACGCATTTGTCCACCATCTCTCTCTGTACGCTGACGACATCCTGCTCTACGTCAAGCATCCCCACCAAAACTTAACCCCTTTGACACGAGAAGTAGTTGAGTTCGGTGAATTCTCCGGGCTCGGGATCAATTGGGACAAGTCCGAGGTCCTTCCCCTAACCCCTGCCGTACAACAGGCAGATAGTCCCCTCGGGATACGGTACCTGGGCGTCAAAGTTTCCACCTCACTCGACAACCTACATAGGAGATAACAATTTAGCTCCACTGGAGATCCAAGAACAGAAGGTGGAGGCTTGGATACTACTCCCAATCTCACAGGCAGCCTGTATAGCACTTGCAAAGATGGTACTACTCCCCAAACTACTCTACATTTTTAACAACGTGCCTATTTGGCCCGCCGTTTCCTACTGGTCCCGTATTAGGAAGCTGATAAGACTGGTGTGGGCTGGTAAACAACCCAGGATAGCCTACGACACACTAACACGCCCATATGAACAAAGTGGCCTTGAGTACCCAGACATGTATCTATACTACCTGGCGGCACAAGTTCAATACATAGCCAGATGGAACCCCCTTCCCCTAACTCCCCTCATTCCCAGTTGGAGAAAGCAGTTTCCAGCCCGGACTCCCTGTTTGGTATGATTTGGGGCAACAGAGCACCCACCCCGAGAGGCAAGGTTCAACCCTTAGCAGTGACCTGCAGAGCGTGGGACCGGATGAATCGGCTACTAGAGACTAACCCCTTCTACCTGCCAGAGCTGCCAGTGTATGACAGCATAGGAATCCCGCTAAAACACGAGAGATCCTTTAAGGAATTTTTCCGGTCATTAGGTGTACAGAGTCTAGGCGATCTGATACAGGAAGGTAGAGTTGTGCGCTGTGTGCTGAGACTTAGGGGGAACATAATGCTGTAACCTTGCTCCACTACTACAGATGACGGGAAATTCTGAAACCAAAATGGCCCGACTTCGCACAAGCACCGCCCCCAGCGCAATGCTACATGATTAAACCTTTAACCTCCAGTAAACTTGTTTCTACCATATATAAACTGCTTTGACGTGAGAGGAAAGCATGGCAACAAACATATAAAACCACATGGGAAACATCACTAGGGGAATCAATGAACGAAGAGCAATGGAAACGTATTTGTATGCAAACTCGATACAGCTCTTTAAACAGTCGGTACAGACTGGTCCACTACAAATTTGTTCACCATGTCAATCACTCCCCCCTCGATCTTAGTAGATTCTTTCCCAAAAGGCTCTCCACTTATAAGAGATGCGATACAGACCTTGCAGACTTCTATCATGTAGCTTGGGGTGGTCCACGTATCAGGACGTTCTGGACGAATATAGAGGATGCGATGGCCAGAATGTTGTCCCAATAGAAGGAATACTCACCCCAGCTCTGGCTCCTAGCATTGATTGAAGGGGGCACACACACCGAAAAGAAACTACTGGGTATGGCCTCAGCGCTAGCCAGATATCTGGTAGCGAGGACTTGGGGGAAGGCCAACCCTGCCACATTTACAAAGTGGATGGCGAACATCACTCTGTGTGAACAAAGGGAAACCAGGTATGCCTCAACACTTGTTGCCACCAGCCGCCCATTCGACTATTGGCCACTCTTTAGACAATACCACTCTGAAACCAACCAAAGGTCACAATCTCCAGAACCTACCCAAGGTCATTAACATAGGAATGTGGGTGAGACAAACCCTGCTCCAGTTGTGAGATGTGACTTTACACCAAACTGAGACGTTTGAACTTTCTCCTAGTGCGATGTCTGCAAACTCAGTATACTGTATTGTAATTTGGCGGAACCCTTGTGAGTTGGGGGGTGAGGGCTAGGAAGGGGTATGCTGGGGGTATTGTTGAACTGTTGAGTACTTTGTTATTGTAAAAACAAAGAAAGTTTTAAAAAAAACATGGCAGTTCCCCCAGACTTCCTGATCCCCCGCCTTCCCATGTCCACTTCCCACCACTCGCACACCTTCCCATGTCCACTTCCCGCCACTCGCACATGTTTCATCCTGCAGACCCTCAACCCCCCCCACCCTCTGGCACCCCCTCCCTTCCTGCCCTACTGTCATCTACTAGCCTCCTCTTTCCTTACAACCGCTTTGCTCTCCCACCCAACCTTAGTTGTGGGACACCAAGCACACATGGAGGACTCGGTTAGTCACTCCAGCAACTTGCACCTGGAACAAATTCTGTCAGTGGGCCAGGTATTGCACTGATATGGGCTCGGAGGGTGGGCAATGCATCACATTTAAAATGCACCTCGGAAAAAATAATGCTGATCATCCAGTAGGAGAGCAATCTGGCACCTGGAGCCATCACTAGTGGTTGGCACTGCATGCATCTCTAAAGCAGAGAAGGGTGGACCATACTGCTGCATATAATCATGAATCGGGGACCTTGTTTTCTCACTAGAAGGCCCTAGGGATGGATCTCTCACTAAGAACCACTCGGAGAGTGAGTATTATAAATTCACCTAGCATGTAGATCGCCTGCGAGACATAGCGCTGCTCCTTGTACATAGATGGAACTCAGGAAGTAGACACTGTTGTTTGTACAGCTAACCCATTTCTCCTCTCGTACACTGCACCTTCGCAACTTAGCGGAAGGCCCGGTTTAACTCCACACACCCTGCACTCACATATACCACAAATACTATCGTACATCACCTCTGCCATATGAATGAAGTTATTTTTTCACAACAAGAATTCAAACTGTAGCTTCCCACATAACCATCTCATTCAACACAATCCCCTCCTGAAGTTCATAGTATACTCTGCTGTGCCCATAAACACTCCATTTAGACATGGGTGACTAGCAGGTTCTTGGTCACCCTTGCATAATTTTGATGGCCGAAACGCACATCTTCCGAGGGTGTTCAACCAAAAGCGCATTGTGATAAGCGACATCACAAATGACAAAATTAATGAAAAATAAATTAATCACTCAAAGACATAACCCTGTTCACCTTACAGCACTTTGTACATGGGACGTTTTTGTTTTGGTCATTCTGAAATCGACAGACCTTTAGTTTTAGTTTTAAGTAGAGAAACACCTCTAGTGCAGGGACAAAGGAGGCATTTCCCCACCCTGTTTTTTTAAATAAAAGTCTTTGACCAAAACCATGAATCCCTTGCGTCCGACATTCCTGGCTCCTCAAATATGATGGGATGTTTTTGAGCATTTATTTATAGAAATCACAGGATAGCAATGCATTTTTGGCGCAAATAGACAAATGTAACACTGATAACAGTAGAGGACATGGGTCCTTGACAACGGGGTGAGAGAATGTGACAAAGACTAGATGTTGCATGGTAAAGTGGAAACAAACCAGGAACCAAGACAGTACAGAATAACATAGGAACAGCATGGTGGAGGAAGTCCTAAATTAAGGATGGGGGTGATGGAATAGTGCGGTAGGGTTGCCGTGAGAGGGAAGCAGGATGATGGAGTAACCTAGAGTGCAAGGATACAGATTCTTCAGGAAGGAGGAGGGCTTTGAGAATGGACTTAAAGAGTGGTAGAGTTGGAGTAGTACGGAGAGGGAAAGGACGAGCGTTCCAAGTTGGGGGACTGAGGAGAGCGAGAGAGCAGAAATTAGAGTAAGCGCCGGGGGCTCGAGCAGTGCCAAGAAGATGAGCGAGGGGTAGAGTAGGGAGTGAGATGAGCAGCTAGCTAAGGTGGGGCAAGTCCATGGATCGGTTTTTATTCAAAATTTTATTGAGTTTTAACAAATACTGAAAGACACAATAGGCACATTAAGATTCTCAAACACACCATTATCTTCCGGTGTTGAAATAACTGAAAAGTTTTTGTAATTCCTCTTGAGAACCATGCCAGATATTTTCATAAAAACAGACATAATATCTCACAACTAAGATGGGTTGTCCTGGAAATTATTTGACAGCTACCTAGAGGTGGCGACCTTGCTAAACGTCTGGCACAGAAAGAACTATTCTGGATCCATAAACTGGACTCATTGGCATCATTTGGACTCAATGAGGACTTTTATATGGGTCCCTTTTTATAAATTAACAATCGGACAATATCAAATAAAGTGGTAAGCTCAGATTTTAAGGAACAGGTTGCAGCTTAATAACTTATTTTGGTAACACACTGATAAGTCAGTATTGTTAAATCTGGTTAGTCATGTGACTGAGTCAGCTTGTGTTCACTCATCAATTTGGGCCATTGACCACTGGATTGTGAACTTTCTATGAGACAGGCAGCCTTTCAATGTATTTCATTCTATGGCTTTTTAATGTGACTCTTGTGCAAATGTAACTCACATATCTGAAACTGAGACATTGTCGTACATAGACATCACCTTCAAATCATGGGTTAAATTTTGAGTGTTCTACTTCATCCAATGTGGGATCCTTTATCATGGACATCATATATACTGTGACATTCTTCTGGCATGTGATAATTTGCGTACCCTGATGCATTATGGCATTGGTACATAGAATACCTATCTAAATCAACTTTGATATTTCAAGTATTCTTTTTGAGTTGATCACACTAAGTACGTGATCCTCAACCCTGGCCAACTGATATTTCTGTGACGATTTCTTGCCTATGATAAACTAGCGTACTTTGATCTTTCATGGTACTGGTACATGAAATATCTATCCAAATCTTGTTTGATACTTCAAGCATTTTATCACCTTTTCGCGCCTCTGATTCCATTAGTTGACGAACAGGTTTTTATCTTCCGTCCTCTTTTTCAGATTTGTCTCTCTCACACTTTAAGCATCATGCAACCAGCAATAATACACTATTTTTAAGGCTCATAAACTATCCTTAATCATCTCAATGATGCGCACCTCTCTTTTGCGCATCATTATTACAAATTGTATCCATAAATCTGACTAAATCGTGCACTTCACAGTCTACATCACGTAGCGCATGTGCACGGTGACGTCACAGTGTTTACACTCTGACGTTGCTCAGTGACGTCGCACGTCTTCAAACGTGATGACGTCACTTACACAGTGTTTAAGGCGGCCATTTTTGGCTAATATCTGCATCCAGGAAGGGGTTCCTGGAGGTTATGGCGTCTTGCTTCAAGGACTATCCTTATGCTCATCCAGAATGAAGTAAGTTTCACACAGGGCCAAAATCTTGGCTCACTGAACCTTTCTACTATTTATTTTCTTTTTGTGATCTTTTTAGGATTTCGATTGATTCTACAAAACACGAGCCAATAATTGACTGACCACTTACCCTGGGGTTTTCATTTGATCCATCTCTAAACTTTGGAAAGATACATAATACTTATTGGCAAGTCATTAGCAAGCTGTTCGTAATATGTTTACACGCTTATTCTTTGGATACATATCCTTACTGTACCCTGTATTCTCCACTCAGGGTTTTGTTACTCAACTATATAGTTGTTACTCAATTCCTGATATGGTTTAGAAGAAATATTGACCCACTCTCTTTGATCATACAACAGAGGACTTGTTGGCTTCACAAGCGAGACTCTGGGTAAGCTCTTTTTAGTTTGGTTAACCTTTTTCAGGTTGATCCAGACTATACCTTCTCTAGTACTTTACATCATTACCTAGATACAGACACTGGTTGAAGCACAATAAAGGACAACAAATGAACTGCACAGTTATATTGCGAATATATATGGTTATATATCGACTGAGGCTAGTTGAACAGATGTATCATGCATAAAATGCTTAAATTGATGGTTTGTCTATATTATGATAAAAATGATATTTTGAAGCACATTGCTAATAGCGTTAATTCTAAACCACACTAATATGTACCATTTAAATATTTTTCCTAGATATATTTGATGAAAACTGTCCACTTGCCCGCGAAGAAGTGATTTTTTTCACGAAACGCGTTGGGCCACAAATTAATCAACTAAGTTGTGATAAAGAAATTCTACCGTGTCAGTTTGTCTGATATGTAGATACAAAAAACCAAGGGTGTCCCAGTCTCTCTGCTCCAGGAAAGTGTACAAATTCTTGTGTGATTTCAATTGAATTTAATAGAAGCATAGAATGAAGCCCGACACGTGTTTCGAGCTGACAACAGCTCTTCTTCTGAGGCTTGGAATTCATAATTAATATGCAAATTATGTAAATTATTCACAGGCAAGAATAAAATCATATAATAAACAAACAATGTAAGAGCAAGGTGGCATAACAACCAAAAGCACAAGGGGTAAAAAAAGAGCAGGGCAAGGTGTAACCAAAATTAACACGGTATACAATTTATAACATAAAAATAGTTGGGTTTAAATACCACAGATTGTCGGATTCCATGAGTCGAAGCACGTTTGCAAGGAAACAAAGAAGAAAGAAATACATAGATTTAGAATCAATGGCTGACTAGCAGCGCAATCAAGACACACAATCCACAGAGTCTAAACAATTAAAGACTCGCTGTTGTACCCACAAAACTATATAATCAGAGTTACCTTTGAGTACAGCTAATGGACTTCAATGATTGTATTGACGGACACTGCCAGAATGTATTCTGCAATAAAGCCCAAAATGCAAATTCAATGAGGAAATCAACCAAATGAACAAAAAATGCCAAATTAACTGAAAGAAAAGAAACGACTTATGAGCATACCTCGGAATGCCTCGCAGCTCGCAGTTGAGGAAAGACTGGATTCAACCAAACCGAATCAAAGGGAAAGAAAAAGGAGGGAGGGGGATAGGGGGGTTTGTAAGAAAATAATCTAAGTGAAAGGTACATGATTAATAACGCATGCTTAAAATGAAGCAAGTAACCTAATCATTTAATGACTGATTAACTCCAAATCGCTGTTAATTGCACATTGGTGAGCCATAAATATGCCAAAGCACGAGTAAGTGCTGTGTAACAATTTACCAGGTGATTATCAATTTGCACCAGCTCTAGCAAACGCCTTAATGCATTTTTTTGAACAGACATGTGTGTTTTCCAATCTCATGTATTTACCTTTTGTATATCTGTGGAAACGGTATATAGATGATATTTTAATTTGGACTGGCACACAAGATCTTCTTTTAGAATTTGTCTCTTACTTGAATAACAATGAATGGGGCTTGCAATTTACTTCAACATACAGCCATTAGCATATTGACTTTCTGGACCTTTCCATTCATTTAACTTCCAATGGTCTTGTTACTAAAACCTTCCGCAAATCCACCTCTGTCAATGCAACCTTACATGCAGAGTCCTGCCACAAAAAACATGTTATAGCGAACATTCCTAAAGGTGAATTCATTCGTGCCAAGAGAAACTGTTCCCAACCAGAGGACTTTGATCAGGAAAGTGCCTTGATTAAAACACGGTTTTTGAATAGAGGATACCGTAAAATCAGTGTGGAACAAGCATCAGCCACAGTACGACAACTCAAGAGAGCAGATTTGTTAGTGCCGAAAAATCGGGTTAAGTCTCTATCCACCCAAAAAATTAGGCTGATTACCATATATAATTCTGATAGTTATAAAATTCATAATATTCTGAGGAAGCATTGGCACCTGGTACACCTCGATAAAGACATTGCAAATTGGCTGGGCACTAATGCAAGTGTGACTTAGAGCAAAGGCAAATCTCTTAAAAATAAATTGTGTCCCTCGTTTATGAGTCCGCTAGCTACACCCACGACTTGGCTTCAGTCAGCCAGAGTACTGGGTTTCCACAAATTCGGAGGTTGTAATATGAGTAAATTTACATTTGAGACATCATCAGTCTCATTTGGATTATGTGGTGATCATGAAATCAAGTCCTTTATTAACTGTAATTCCAAATTTGTTGTTTATTGCATTATTTGCATTTGTGGGCTTAAATACATTGGAAGTACTATCCGTCCAATCAAAATTAGGAATCGGGAACATCTGGCTACAATTGGTAACCAGGAAGCCAAATATCCCCTTGCTATCCATTGGCGGAAATTACACCAAATGGATCGCAAGGAAGATATCTGTTTGATGGGGCTATGTAAAGTATCGTTGCCCCCCTGTGGAGCCAACCTTACATTAAAATTACGCCAATTGGAGGCGAAATTAATTTGCAAATATCGCACTGTGCATTCTGGATTGAATTCTGATCATGAGTTTGCCACCTTTCTATAAGATGGAATACACAATGATGATATTTGGCTGACAGGTGCCTTTAGTTCACTTCAGCATATTTGGTATGTTATTTGCTTATTGCTGTGTTCTTCTCTCCCTCCCCTATCCCCCTCCTCTTTTATAAATATGGCTTTTTTGACAATAATAATGCTAGCTTGTAGCAGCGCACCCACGACCTGTATGTCTAGGTGTAATATGGGGAAGGCTGTCCCTGTTTACATTCATTTTATTTCTGTCTCTTGGATTATAAACTCGTAAATATTTATTTCCATATTGGTTTTCCTCAATGTATCAATAGCACAATCAATTCTTATTACGGGTGCTATTCCCAATTGTGGGTTTATTGGTTTTAATAATTATATTCTGTTTGGGCATTAAATAACTCAAACAACTGTCAGGCTCCCATGCTAATTATGGATTTGAAAGTGTCCCTTTGCGCTTTCTTAAACGGAGCGGGACTTCGCTTTATTTATTTTCACTCTACCAACATGGCGGCCCTTTTTCTTAGCTTGCAAAAACCCCTTTCCTCAGCTTACACAACCTGGTATGCATGCTTACATAGTCCTTTTACCATTTTGCGCTTTGGAACTCAAGTAGACATTTCTTTACGGCCACCGAGGTAAGACGTGTTTACACGCTCCCCCGTTTCAATTACTCATGCTGAGTGCTTCAATTGATAATCACCTGGTAAAATTGTTACGCAGCACTAACTCGTGCTTTGGCATATTTATGGCTCACCAATGTGCAATTAACGGCGATTCGGAGTTAATCAGTCATTAAATGATTAGGTTACTTGCTTCATTATAAGCATGCGTTATTAATCATGTACCTTTCACTTAGATTATTTTCTTACAAACCCCCCCCCTCTTTTTCTTTCCCTTTGATTCGGTTTGGTTGAATCCAGTCTTTCCGCAACTGCAAGGCATTCCGAGGTATGCTCTTAAGTTGTTTCCTTTTCTTTCAGTTCATTTGGTATTTTTCGTTCATTTGGTTGGTTTCCTCATTGAATTTGCATTTTGGGCTTTATTGCAGAATACATTCTGGCAGTGTCCGTCAATACAATCATTGAAGTCCATTAGCTGTAATCAAAGGTAACTATGATTATATAACTTTGTGGGTACAACATGAGTCTTTAATTGTTTAGATCCTGTGGATTATATGGGTTTTGATTGCGCTGTTACAGTCAGCCAATGATTCTAAATCTATGTATTTCTTTTTTATTTGTTTCCTTGCAAACGTGCTTCGACTCATGGAATCCGACAATGTGTGGTATTTAAGCCCAACTATTTTTATGTTATAAATTGTATACCGTGTTAATTTTGGTTACACCTTGCCCTGCTCTTTTTTACCCCTTGTGCTTTTGGTTGTTATGCCACCTTGCTATTACATTGTTTATTATATGATTTTATTCTTGCCTGTGAATAATTAACATCATTTCCATATTAATTGTGTATTCTAAGCCTCAGAAGAAGAGCTGTTGTCAGTTCGAAACACGTGTCAGGTTTCATTCTATGCTTCTATTAAATTCAATTGAAATCACTCAACAATTTGTACACTTTCCTGGCGCAGAGAGACTGGGACACCCTTGGTTTTTTTAAATTTCCTAGTAGATCTATACTGGCAGTATAACCACACCTCCCAGATACCTGCAGCCTCGTTGTACCATTGTCCCTCATTTTGACGTGATATACAAGCGCTGTGATCAGTGACTTTCTCTGCCAAACTTTGTTTTTGTTGATATGTATATACAACTGTTAAACTGATGTGTAAAATTTGAAGTTATTGTTGAAGAAATAGAATAAGTAAAATAATATATTAAATCACCAGGACTCATTTCTGAGCCATCTATAGAGTGCAGAGGACGGGAGTTCCCACATTTGGGAACTTTTTTGTTCCACTCTATCACAGTCGGCAGCTGTCCCCTCGTCCAAGAAATCGTCAAACAAGCCTGGGCCGCCAAAAGCAAAAAGTGGCCCAATTGCAGGAGGGACCTCCACTGCCCCTACAACTCCTTCCAGCCCAAACAATATCAGCATGGGGTCCCGAACCCTCACCGTCCCCTCTGCATTCTTGGTCCAACCAGTAACCTCAGACTAATAGACCTGGACCTCCCTGCAGAACCACCACATGTGCCAGTACTTCCCACATCCAGTCTAACACAACAGGCTCACCCCTGTGAACATCTATGTGAACCGCACTGGATTGTACTGCCAAAGATGTAAAAGCGTAATGCCATGTATCTTATACTAGCACGTCACCGACGTTCGAAAAGCTGTAATGCACATTGTACCCCACAGGTGGGGGTCCACCTCCCTTCCCAGACCCCTCTTCCATCTAGACCTCGGTGGACCCACCAGTTGCCTCCTCTAGCACAGCATACAACAAGATGAGCCCCTTCCTCCCCCTCTGAGAATCCAATACCTTCTGTTTTTCCCACTGTACGGACCCCCTCCATTTCTCGGTCGCCAATACCCCCTTTAACTGCAGGTAAGATAACATGGACAGGGGGACAATATGCAATGCCGCCTCTAGCTCCTGCAGGGAGATGAATTTGCCCATCACCCACAAATGCCCCACTCTTGCTAGCCAACTGTAAAATCGTTCAGGGTGTGGGATTAGCATACCGTACGAGTGGTGCTCATAAATGGCTAAGCGGAGATAGCCACGTGGTCACCCCCCGCATAACCTGGCTTGCCTCCAAATGCTTCACAAGACCCCCAATATAGGGTGTTTCCTTATCTGCCTCAGCAGTCATTCCCGGGGAACCCACAACCACTCCCCACCGTCACTGGCGAAAAATGAAAATTCTCAAGGTGGACCCATTGTTTTAGCCACATCCTAGCGCAAGTGGGGTACTAGCACTCTCAGCTGCGCTGCCTTAGAGTATAGGCTGAGGTCTAGGAACCCCACCCACCTTTCTCCTTTGGCAATATCAGCACATTTCATCCTATGCACGCTTTCCTCCCATGTCATAGCAAACAAATCTTTCGAGGTATCACAACCACAAAAAAGGTGTCCAGTATTTGTGTGGGGAGCATCTCAAAAAAATACAGGACTCCTGGAAGGAGATTGACCTTAAGGGCGTTAAGCATACCCATCCAAGAAATCGTTCAACAGCGACTTTCTGCCTTTTAACCTTAAAACTTGAGTAAGCACTATATTCCTAGATTACTCCTGCCACCGGAAACGAGACTAGCGGATGTACTAAATGCAACAAAAAGTTGTCAGCATACAGTCCTAGCCTGAATTCCCTCATCCCACCTTTATCCCATTAACATGAGGGGCACTGCACAGGCGGGCTGCAATGGGTACCAGGGACAATGCAAACAAGAGAGGCGAAAGAGGGCAGCCTGCCTCGTTCCTCTCCTCAAGGCAACCCCATCTAGAGATCATGCACACATGAAGAATGAACAGTTGTCAGATTTATATATTTAAATGGTTCCGAGTAATAACATGCCATTGAAAACTCTGGAATTAAGGGATCTTCTTCGCAAGAAAGAGAATACCACTGCTTCTCTAGTACTGAGTCATCCCTCTCCCCCAACAGCCATCTCCTCCCATGGAATCCACCCTCAGAATACCACCTCCAGGGTCAGGATCAGGTAGCGGCTGCCGTCGCCTGGCCACATTGGAGGAAACTTTAGGCTGAGGATCAGTGAGGACTCTGCAGAATTCCTAACAGTTCACCTCTTCTGCTTGATGATATCTCATGTTGCAAACACAAATGTTTAAGTAAAAATGGTATAAACCAATGGGTCAATGCATTCTTTCTTTCAAATTAAGACCATTAACAAGTTTAAGAAAATATATCATACTTCACCTGCTGAATGAGATGCATGCATTTAGAAGACTGTACTCCATATGCATTGTTGACAATGTGCGGAATACTGTATTTGGAGCAGAGAACAGCCAATTCCTCAATCCTATAAACGCAGAACATGTATTAAGGTACAGAGGCCAATGATAACAATCGTCATTAGTAAACTGCAGTATAAAATGCATGAACAATACGATGATCTGCATTTCAATAAACTAGCCAGCCTTTTACGATTGCTTACATACTGGTTTCTTAAAGTCTGTTCTCTTATAGTTACTCCAGAACCCATTCAGGCAGATATGTTACAACAGAGAGCAGTTCACTCTTTATAAATGTATTCTACAAGTATTGGTATTCTTTGAAAATGCAGCACATCACGTGATTAGGTTCCCCCCCCCACCCCTGCATGATCTGCCATGCCATTCAAGAAGGCGGCACTAAACCTTAGCTTTCAGTTTATCCTCTCATATCAACAAGACATGGATTAGTGGTAGTTGTAGAAAGGGATGATCTAACCACACCACACATATACATGCTGGTTATTCTTCATATAAATAAGAGCACAAGCTCTGGCTTTTACATAAGGTATAGAACAGTGACAAAGGTAACCCAATATATTGTATTCTGAGGAAAGAGATCTGAAATCTAGTTTGAGCAAATGGTTTATCTTCTACCCATTTTTTCATCAAAACAAAATTTGATTTTTACAAGAAATCACGTCACACATCTCACGTAAAAAAGAACAATGTTGCATGGGGAAAAATAGAATAGAAATGAGGAAGACACAATAAAACAAAGAAAAACCAGACAGAATGGTAGAGCTTTGTTAATTGATACTGAGTAAACTATCACTTTCTTTTGCTAGTTTAAGTGCAGCCTCCAGCATCTTTACCGCCGCAGTAGACCATTTAGTCTTTTCAGCTGCGACCAGGCGACACCACCATGTGTCTTCCTCTCGAAGCGTCACATCGTACATTAAAGGTAACAGAAACACTTCTCACAGATGTGCTGTTTTTACGCAATTCAGAAGTAAGTGTCTTACAGTTTCCACCTCTTGTGTCTCTGGGCATAATCTGCATGTTTTGGATAATTATTTTGTCCGAATGGCTTTGATTTCTTGAGTTAGCATTAAGTTAAATCTCATTTTCATGAAAATTTTCTGTAGTCTGTTGTCAGGGAACTTTATACAATAGTTCAGAGGTATTGTGAGCTTATTTGTTGTCGGCGGTAGGTGAGCAAGTAGCTTGTTTGCCATCGTTACCTCATGTTTGTAACCAGTCCTCTTGAGCTATTTTTCTCTTAACCTTGTCAGGATTTTGCATCAAGTCCTCTGGCGTGCAGGCTAAATCTGCCAGGTTGTTTTGTAGTTCTTGCTCCCAGTTATTCAGGGCGATACAGTGTCCTTGAATAAGTTCCTCCTGAATTGCTTTAAATAATGGTAAAGCATCTGGTGAGATGATTTTCCGCAGTAGTCTTATCTGACTTTGTTTAACAGACGCTTTCAGCGATAGTAGGCCCAATTCGCGTCTGACGGCTGAAATTGATGTTGATTTTGGGAGGCCCAATACTGCTTTCCACAAAAAAACCTTCCAGTTTTGGCCATATTGTGTCTTGAATGTTCAGGCCGCATCCATTGCGTAGATTATCGAAGGTACCACCTTTTGCTTGTAGAATTGTATCGCTGGTAGCAAGGAAAATGTTCCATATTTCCTGTCTACAAGTTTAGTCTGGGTGGTTAGTGTTTTTATCTTTAACCACAAGGCCAAATGGATAGCTTTTTCTGAGCGAGTAGCATCGAACATTATTCCCAAGTATTTTATGCTGGTGACAGTTTCAATCTTCTTGGTGTTCAATAACCAGCGTCCATTGTTGTTTGCGGTCGATCGATTTTTCCCCATGATTAGGATTTTGGATTTGGTGGTATTTATTTCTAGATCATCTTCATCAATGTACTTGCCCAGGTTGTTGAGTTGGCGCTGGAGCCCTATTTGGGTCTGATCCATAAGGATCAGGTCGTCCGCACAGAGTAGTCTGGATATTGGAGTATTTCCTACTTTTGGTTGAAAAGCGCTTACCGCCGGTTGGGTATATTGAAAGTCGCCCAGAAATGCAATGAAGAGGGCCGGGGTAAGCGGACACTCCTGCTTCACGCCACGTTCAGATGGAAATTGCTGTGACATCATGCCTTGTCGATTGAGACAAACTCTCAACTTTGTGTCCGTATGGAGAGCAATTACCGGTTCTAGGATTTCTCCCGGGCAATTCCATTTTGATAGTTTTGACCATAGCTTCCGTCGACTGATTTTATCAAACGCTTGCGTCAAGTCTATGAACGCTATGAATACTCTTGGTGCACCATTCTTCACATTTTCTTTTATGATGTTTAGTATCATGATGGTGATACTTGTACTTGCGCTTTTAACAACGCCTGTTTGCAATTCATCCAGCCATGGAGCTGTTCTTGCCCATCTGGGAAATCTGGTGAGGAGAAGAGTTGCAAAGATCTTGCCCATGATATCTAAAAGGGCTATAGGACGGTAGTTCGCTGGATTGTCTCTATTTCCCTTTTTAAAGATAGGCACTATCAGTGCTTCCGTCCATATTTTGGGGATTTGTTTCTTTGCCTGGCATTGGTTGAAAATGTTGGTTATTAAAATGGACCATTCCTGAGGATGTTGCTTTAGGTCCATGTTAGTTAGGCCATCCGGTCCCGGTGCCCTATATGTTTTCAGTTTCAATATTGTGGCCAAAATCTCTTCTTGATCTGCGAGATCAGCCCATGTTGTCGCCATGGGAGATGTATAGTTTCCAGTAGTTTCAGGCAAGGATGCGAATTGGGCTGCGAAGAAGGTTATCCAAGTCGATTCCGATATTACATTTGATAGTTGATTGGTTGTCTCATTGCTTTTGTTTTTAATCAGCCATGCTCTGTATGATTTAGCGGCAGCTATTGCAATTTCTTTTTGTTCAATATTGTCGGAGACTCTGGCCAAACGCCTCAGTTTGCGGACTTCTCTTCTTCTCAAAACCAGTTGAGCATCATATTCGTGGATCTTATTTTCATTAGATGGAATTTGGTTTCTCTGCTTTTTCTTGTACTTCACAAAGAATGGGAGATAGTTTGGTCTGATTTGTGAAGATGTAGTGGTTTCGTCTTCCTCAGCAAATTTCTGGGAGATATCCTTGATGTTTGTTGCTGTGAGTTGGATTCGCGAAGACTTACGTGATAACTCCACGTCAAATGGATAGGTTTCTTTTGGAATGCTCACTGACTCGAAAGTCATTGACAGCAAATTATGGTAGCTGGCTTTAGTTCTGAAGACTTCATAAAGATCTACAGACGATAGAAGAGAATGTGAAATGAATATGTAGTCCAGCGTTGCTGAGGTGTCAAGTCGTTCCCAAGTTGGAATCATTGGAAGGTGGCCTCGAAGTGTTGCCACGTTATGAACATTTCTGGAGTCCATAAAATCTAACCATAGTACACCTCGTTCTAGAGATGGTTAGGAATGGGTGCTAGCCAGGGGTTGCTCACACCTAGCGTTTAAATCTCCGCAGATGACAATGTGGTCAGTGGCCATTTCAGTGGTAAATTTGTCTAGGGTGTCCGCGACGGCACTACAAAAGTCAGTGTTATTTATTCTTTGCGGATTCCAATAGACATTTATGATGGCTAGATTGGATTTTGTTTTCCCTCGTGATGACTTTTCTGGGTGAAGCCACTATGTTTGTAGAGTCAAAATGCCATAGGTTTCTGTCACTTTCTTTTTGATAGAAATGCCTGATCCAGGTTTGACTGCGGTTAAGAGGCCTGCCAAACATGCCCTTACTCACTGGAGAAATACAAGTTTCGTATTCGTCGATCATTGGTTGTTCCATCAACCAGGTCTCCTGGAGGCAAATAATGTCAAACTGTGCCAGATCAAATGCATCTAATTTGGTCAAATGTTCATGGCCTCTCGTATTCCATGAACACATGGATGTTTCCTTAGATTGAGGCACTTGGAGAGGTTCAGAAATTATGTGGCAGGTCGACGTCGCTGAGACATTTTGTTGTTATTTTTGAGGATTTGGGTTCAGCACCTTTTTCAACCATCTCCATGGACCCGAAGGTTCACGTTTTTTGTTGTGCAACCACTCAGAGCTTTGATCGCTCGAAGAGCCAGGTCTTTGATTTTTCTCCCATCTGTCGTTCTTGCTTATATTTTCTGTATATTTTGGTTTCTTGTAATTTGGGTTTTCATTCCTTGCATAGTATTTTGATTGGAATCTCCCTCGCCTGCTATCCCCGTCCTCCTTATACATCTCGCCTCTTTTCTTTGTGATCTGGACTTCTGTGTTCGTTCGATGGTCAGTCTGTTTTTCCGCCGATCTACTAGAGGGATGTGTGCTTTTGTCCGCTAACACTGGTGTTATTTCCGCGAGGGCAAAACCCATTTCGTTCAAGGCAAGAATAACGTCTTGTTTTAGCTCAGTGCTTGCAGCCTTTCTAACATGGAGGTACGCTTTAGATTTCTTGTGTCTGTGATATGGTTTGATCAACACCAAATCTGCCATATCTAAAGATTTCAGCTTTGGTATTTTGGCTAAGATTTTGAGGATTGTCTTTCTATTTAGTATTAGAAGGTTTTTCCCGGCCGTCAATTGCTCCATCTTGAAAATGTGTGTTTGGGAAAGTCTCGTAGCCTTTAATAATCCTGTCCGCGGCTTGGCCATATTTTGTTCCTTAATTGTCTTCTGCCTTTGTCCCTGGATTTCAATTTTTCTGGAGTTTGGTTCTCATTTTGTTGTGTTTTCATTAATGGGTCCAATGGAGGTCTTTCTACTTCTTCAAAACATTGTCTTTGGGGCTTTGAGTTCCCGGTGTGATCGAAGTTGTAGATTGTTTTTTCTGTTTCTCCTTGGTAGCAGTGTTTTCTGCTGTATTTGCCGTCGGCTCTCGGTTTTGGTCCAGGTCATCTGGGGAGTCATAGACTCCTTCGTGGTCCAAATGAACTGTTAGGTCTGAAAGTGACAGATTTCCCAATGAGTCGGCTGCAGATGCGATGGAATTGTCTAATTCAATTATCGCTTGTACCTTCGTTGAATTGTGGCAAACTGGACCTCGGGACGTTGTAGAAGCTTTAGATGATGGTACAACTTTGGTAGGAATTGATGGAGTCGACTTTACAATATTGAAAATTGTGGCGACTTTAGACTGATCTTTATTTTTTTTCGCATTTCGCGATTTTGGGTCGGGGCGAGAGATCGTCCTGGAAGGAGCATCATTTGCACCGTCAATTTTTGGCTCCTTTGTGCCCAACGTCGAGATTTGCTCCATTTGGGGAATCAAGTGTGGTTCTCGTAAGCGACTTGCATTAAACTTGGTTTCAATTAAGTTTGCAATTCGTGCAAGTTTTTCGTCTTGTTGCCTTTCCTTCTCGATGTTTTGTTGGGTTAACGCTGTGATAAAACCCTCTAAGAAGGTTACTTTGGTGTTTATTGTGGCTGATAGAGTTAATGAGTCTTTCATTGAGTCATTTATTGACTCGTATAACTTTACAAAAGGGGCCAGTCCCACCGTAATTGCTGATATGATCGTAACGAGATCTGTTTTTTTTGTTGGAGTCTCTTTGGGGAGATTCCCAAAAGTGTTGCTGGGTCTTCCATTTCTAACTGGGGTTGAAATGTTGTATGGATGGTCACTTTTGGTTGAAGATCTCCTGGACGGGGAATCCATTTGTTCCTTGTTTGTCCCAACTGGGCTAACACTGGTTGAGCCTGCACTGGTTGGTGTGTGCCTCTTTGATCGCGACCACCGATTGCCGTGGAGTTGACTGGCGGTATTAGTAGATAATTTCCTAGTCCAGACCTCTCAGCACGATGAGGTGGGACATCGTCATCAAGCAGCTTGATTTGAGCCTTGGATACGCCTCTAGGCGGTAAGTTGTGGACTTTGTTCCTCTCATTTAGATCGATGAGGTTGTTCCCCTCTAGATTGTGAGGGGTATTTTGGAAGTTTTCCCTCTTTTTGTTTTGGTGGGTGAGACGCAGGGCGGCCGCCGAGGCAGCAGAGGGCGCCTCTGGAACAGCACTGTGTCCATTTGATGTTTTGCCAGTCTGGCTGGCCTCAGATTCCGCCAGTGTACTGAGGCGTGAAGCCTCTCCCTCAGCTACTTTCGCCGAGCCAACCTCCACAGCCTGGGCCGAAGACACACCGTCCCCAGCCATTTTCTGCGCATGGTCTAACGAGGCGCCACCTGACTCTCCCCCCGCTAGCATCTCCGCGGTCCGCGAGCTGAGGTCGGCCTCGCGGCGTCCTTCGACACCACTCCGCTCCACCCCACTCGCCGCAGCGGCGGCCTGCGGACCACAAGCAGACAGCGGCAGGGGAGATCGGGCCTCCGGGAGCGCATCCACCAGCAGCAGAGGTAGCAGCGGCGGCCGTAGAAACGGTGTAATCTCTCCAGGCCGGACCTCCACATCCCGAGGTAAGGACTGGAATGGCGGCAGTGAAAGCAAAGTCGAGGAAGGGGCTGAGAGAGACGGAGTGTCAGGAGGGGGGGAAGTTGTTAGAGTGGCAGGTGTATCGTCCCCGCTACTTTCCTCAAAGGTCTCCTCTGACTATCTGATCAATGCTCCCTCCTCCTCAAAGTCTGTGGTCGGGTCCTCCATGTGGCAGGAGGCAATTTCGCTAGCGGACATTTGTGCAAGTATAATAGATGCTTTTTTCTGCTTTTTCCGCACTCGAACTTTTACGGATTTCTTTCCGATTTTGTAATCGGGCGTATTTACTCCTTAGCACCCTGCCTGAAGGACTTTTTTGCTGAGGCTGGGGAGTAGGATTGTCCGTGCTGAGTGGGTTATCACTGTGTAAGGTTGTCGCTCTGGGGAGCAAAGGCAGAGTTTTAGGGTCAGCTTGCAAGACTATCTCCTCACTTCCAAGCCTCTGTAGACTGCTGTTGACTGCTCGCACCTCAGCGAGCCAACTCCGCGTGCCACTCCGTGTGGATGCTGGGGGTTTTAACCTCTGATGCAGACACTGCAGGCACTGTAGAAAGACTCCCAAGAGGAAAGCAAGGAGGGCAGGGACTGCTGTTGACTGCTCGCACCTAAGCGAGCCAACTCCTACCCATTTCTCAAGTCGTTTAAAAGAGGCTTAGAAAATGCCTGAAAGCAATGCACTACCGAATTGACTGTAAATTATATAATAAAGCCAAGACTTTAATGTTGGCATGTCAGTGAGAAATAGACTGCACGAAGAAGGAAGCACGATTATACAGTCCCCGTCTCTGGACGAAAAATCAACTACAACGCCATAACTATGTTGAATAACTGCTGGGCAGAGCACTGGCCAAAGGGAAGGACTGTTTCTGTTGCCGACTTATCCACCTTTGGAACAGAAACGTCCAATTCCAATGAGGCTTGACATGTATTTTTACCAGGTGACTTCTGAAAAAAAGTTATTTCCCTCAGGGCAAAGATACACAAATTTAAATTGTACCCGGGATGCGTGCTTTCCATTTTGACCCTTGTGACCTCTGACGCCTTTGATTTGAGAAATGTCGCTTTTAAAGGGTTAAATGCAAAATAAATTCTGCAGATCCATGACAAATGTGACAGGGTTAGCTACCTGCCCCTGTCAGTAGGGGAGGAGCATCGCTCAATCTGGTGTAGGAGACCTACCACAATGATTCCAACAGTCAGTCCTACTCCAAACGTGGGGGGTGGCAGTTAGGAGGGCCCCAGTCCCTATCACTTTTGTTGTGCCCGAGTGCATGCCAACAGTACCACTTCTGTTGGCCCATGCCTGCACAGCCCCATTCTGACAAGTGCCTTTCTCGGTCTCCTAGAACCTAGAGGTTCTGCAGCATTGACAGCAGCATCCCCACCAAGCCACAGTTCAGAAAGAGTGCTGAAGAATCAAGAGCCGGAGGAAGCACAATATCTGGAAGCAGCCATCCACCAAGCACGTGTAGCACTTCCGTGACTCAACGGCTTAACATCGTATACCGAAAACGTGGACTGGCTTGGATTCAACTTGGACTCCCATGTAGGCCTTCATATGCTGCCGGCTTCTAATCTGCCGTCATTCTCCTGCATAACCCCATTAGACTGACTTTTAGGGGAGTTTGCCTAAAGTCCACCTGGATATAAAACTATCCCTTGGTATACAGGTCCCCAATACTTCGTATAAGTCTGTACTACCCAAAGGATTGGTAGAATGGCAGAGCACTCTTAAACACTGAAAAAAAATATACATTTATTCCAATATATTTATTTATTGGATATTTATTTGGCGCTTATGCAGCAAGACAGCAAGACAGTGTTTCAAAGCGCCACAAGGCAAATAAGGGAAGGGAACAAGGGAGCAAATAAACATTGAAAATTGAGAATTAATAAATAGAAACCCACCCAGCAGGTAAGTGCAGGGTGGAGGCAAACTTCCTGACAGGTGGGTGTGGGCAGTGCATGGGGGGCATGCGGGTGGTGATTAGGGCAGGCCTGATCCTGTATAGACTCTTGAGGGACCAGGCCAACAATCTCAGTGGCAGAGGGGATGGTTAGCATGGGAGGGGCAGAGGGAAGGAGGAGGAGTAGAGAAAGGTCTCGAGTTGTTTGCAGAACGTGATGTGGTCTGGTTCAAGACAGAGAGAGAAGTAAACTGTTCCATGGGAGGGAGCAAGCCGAGGCGAGTGGTCAGCCCCCAGCTCTGCGCTTGGAGAAACATTTGACCAGCAGAGAGTTGAAGCGAGAGGATCGAAGGGATCTGGAAGGTGAGTATTTAGTAAGAGAGCTGCAGGTAGTGTAGTCCCAGGCCTCAGATAGCCTTGTGGATGATGAAAAGGGTCTTGAATTTAATACTTGCAACAAGCAGGAGCCAGTGGAAGGATTTCAGGGCTGGAGAGATCTGGTCCCTGAGCTTGAGGCCAAGGATAAGTCTTGCAGCCCTATTCTGGATTAGTTGAAGAAGACAAAGTGAAGAAAGGGGCAGGTTGAGGAAGAGGCGGTTACAGTAATCCAGCCTGGAGAAGAATAGAGCTCTAGAGACATTGAGCTTCTGGGGGAAGGTGAGGAAAGGGAGAATGCCTCTAAGGAGGTCAAGTAGAAAGTGGGCCTTCTTGGCAAGGTCCAAGATGTGGTGTAAAGAAGAGCGAGGAGTCTAAGATGACCCCAGGGTTTCTGGCTTCAGTGGCAGGAGAGGGAGGTGAGCCCAGAGAGGGCGGCCAAAATGCAGAAGGAAAATGGGGTGCAGGTGCCCCGATGCGAAGAATCTCGGTCTTACTGGCCTTAATACAGAGATCATTGGAGGTGCACCAAGACTGAATAGCATACAGGCAGTCAGGGATGATAGAGGAGGAGGAGGGGAGCTTGAAGAAGAGTTGGGTCATCTGCGTAACACTAGAAATGAAGAGAGAAGGCAGAGATTAGGTGTGCAAGAGGTGCAAGGTAGATGTTGAATGAGAACAGCAGGAGAGTTAGAGTCAAGGTTTGTAGCAGTTCTTCACGGGTGTTCAGGAGAGCTGTTTCCGTGCCTCTGGATGCTCAGACCCCAAATTGATGTCATTTGAAGAGCCAGCAAGCTTAGTGTGTTGGGTCAGTTGGGGGAGGATCAAATTCACCAGTAGTTTCCAAAGGCAGGGTGTAGTAGAGATAGGGTGGTTTTTGGCCCTAAATGAGGGGTCAGCTGAAGGCTTTTCTTTTAGGCATGGATGCACAAGGGAGTGCTTGAGAGAGGAAGGGAAAGGCCCAGAGGCTAAGGAATGGCCGCAAACGTCGGCAAGAGCCAGAGCAAGGGAGGAATGTCCTTAATGGTCTGAGAGGAGCAGGGTGATACCTGTTTGGATGAGACCTTCATAGAGCGGAAAACTCTAGAGACCTCAGCAGTTGTGATGGGTGAGAAGGAGGGGAAGGTAGGTGGGTGTGGAAAAGAGGGATGAGGGGTGAAGGAAGGGGAAGAAGAGAAGACAGAATGTCCTGGGTTTTAGAGTTAAAATGGGTGGCTAGTGCAATACAGAGGGCCCGAGAAGGGATAGGTGAAGTGGAGACTAGAGATGGATATTCTAGTTTCTTGCAGATTTTGACGAGTTCATCCGTGTTGTTAGAGGCTCTGGAAATATGGGTCTGGATGTGGGCCCTCTTCTTGGAGCGGACAGATAAGACATTGCCTTTGGAGTAGGCGACAGGCCAGTTTGTCAGAGTATGTGCCTGAGGTATGCCACTTCCATTCAGTAACTTTGCACTTGCCTTTCAGAGCGGCTATATTAGAGTCATACCAGCTGCTACGCTTGGAGCCAGGTTTCAGGCGGATTCTCATGACAGAGGCAAGAATCTCAAGAGTATTAGTGATGGCAAGATGAAGATTGGCACAGACAGTCCGTGGGAGAGTCAAGAGAAGGGCAAGGAGGAAGTATGAAGGTGAAGGCAAACGCAGCAGCTGACACTCGTTTCATCGGTCGGATGACCGAAAAGGCTTGCAGTGCTGTTGGAGGCTCGGTCAGGGAGCCAAGAGTTCCCAGATGAGAGGAGAGAAGGGAGTTATCAGAGCAGGAGAGAAAGGTAGTGAAAGGGTTGGAGAAGTAGAGATCAGCATGGATGAAGGCATCAAGAGTTTGTCCGGCAGAATGTGTGGGGCCAGAAGGGAGAATAGTGAGGGAGAGAGAGGTACAGAGATCACGGAAGAGTGTAGAGGCATGAACAGTGCAGTAGAGGTGGATGTTGAAATCACCAAGAAGGAGGCGTTTGGAGGAAAAAGTTAGAAGAGAGGAGGTAAAGTCAGCCCATTCAGAAAAGCAGACTGACACATGGCTAGGGAGTCTGTAGATAGTGGCAAGGGTGGGAAAGAGTCAGAGAGACACCAAGCTTGCAGGCAAGACTTTCAAAGGAGGAATAGGGCCTGGTGGGTATGAGAGAGGTAGGGACACACTCAGGAAAGATCAGGACTACTCCACCGCCAGATCGGTTGGGCCAAAGCTTGGTGAGGATCTTGTAGCCATCAGGGAGGAGGGAGTCAAAAGCAGTGACGGAGCTGGCATTGAACCACGTCTCATGAGAGGGTGGACATCGAGATCACTGTCTTCAGGAAGGAGGCAGATGTCGGAGGAATGTTTGATAGCAGATCGAGCATTCAGAGTGGCTAAGTGTAGTCGGTCACCACCTTTGAAAGTTTTGTAAAGGGGGCGGGGGTGGTACACCTGTCAGAGGAACAGAGAGAGAGAGGAAGGTGGAGTAGTAGAAGGTTGGAAGTTGATGAGGACCGCAGGAGCCAGTTGAAGAGAAAAGGATTGGGTTGAGGACCCTGGGCCAAGATGGTGCCATTGTGATAGATATTAATGATGCACCTCGAGGATGAGAAGTGCGCCAAGAGTACTTTCCCATCTAGGGCCACCATTAAGGGGTGACGAGGAAAAAGGGAAGGGTGGAGATCAAATGAGAGGTCCATAGGTCAGGAGAAGGGACAGAAGTGGATATCAGTGATAGTCTGTCTGGAAGTAGCATGAATGTAGGTGTCAGCAATAGGCAGGCCAGGATTAGAGGCCAAGAGATCTTTTTTCTTCCACAATTAGTGAGAAAGTAGAGAAAGGTGATAGAGTAACAGTTAGAATAGATGGGGGAGATGGAGAGTGCAATTGAGGTGGCTGAAAGAGGGATAGATGGAGAATGCACAATGCACGTGCTAATTCACCAGGCGGCTTATCAGCCTAGTGCTTTAGTCACACCTACATTTGAATTTTTCAAAAAGCACAACAATGAAGACAAGATGGAATATGCACAGATGTGAAGCACACTAGGAGAGGAGTTTTGAGGAGGCACTAACAAGCAGTGGAAAACAAGCAGTGATTGAGTTCAAGGCAGATGCAAAGTAGGTGAACAACGGGATCAGTTTGTAGTTAGGCTAGAAGGAGAGGGAGCCAGGAGTCAGCAGCAACCAGGCAGAGGGTTGTAGTTCAGATTCGGGGTACTTACCGGTGAAGAGTAGAGGCAGATAGCTCATGGTCACCGAGTACATAAGAATTGCAAGCTTGGTCATTGTACAACATGGGCTGTTGGTATGTTACTGGAGCGGCGGCAGGGAGAGGGGCTCCCTCCAGCTCCAGACAGGGGGCCTTTTTCAGGGGCCGGCTCCCGCCTCCCGACTCCCCAATTGGCTCGAGAAAGTGAAATGGGCCAATTAGCGCGGAGAAGGGGCAGGCAGTCTAGATGGTTCCCAGTAGCTCATTGCGGCGGTCATGATGAAATTAACAATGCCCCAAGTGAGGGCAGCCCCACTGGGCTATGAAGATACAGAAATGAATGAAGTCTGCTAAGGACTATGAAACCAAAGCGCGGGGAGGAGCAGAATCGCCGCTTCTATGCTCTGGTGCTGGATGAGCGCTCGAGCGCAAAGTTGAAATGCCATTTGCAAATGTGAAAATCACCCTTTGTAAATGCGCTTGGACCCCAAAAATAAGTTATCTGAATGCAGCGTGACTAGTAAACTGAGCATGTCTCAGTAACTTCAAAGAATTACACGTAGTCAATTGGTTGTACTAGTTACACACACTTGGCATATACAGAGCTACAATCGTATTCAACAATGGTCCCAACACAATCAATTATAGTTTACAAAATTAGGTTTCTTTCGCAATGTGGTCTTGTTCACAGCCTACATGTGTTTCGACCCAACGTCTTTGTCAAGGCATTTCTTCCATTTATTCAAGCCCATTGATTTCCGGGTAAAGTGTGGTCGCTATACACTGTTTAAAGTTGACTGTAAACTGTGTGAATCACTTCTTGCTCATTAGCCCAGTCTCAGATTAATGTGCCAATTGCAAACGCACACATCCATCATGCAGCATGGATGGATTACCTGATGGAATTGTAGATGGCCCAATCTTCGAGCGCCTAGTGGTCTGGAGAAGAAGAATAAAGCCTGCAACCATCAGCAGGCGGAGAGCGCAAGGTAGGTAAATACTTATTGAGAGTAACCAACCCACATAGGAATAAACAATAATTTTCATAGGTGAGTGCTTTAATAGTAGTTTTTCTGTAACAATTGTAAGAGCGAACATGACAGTAATGACAGTTCTACTGTTTAAATACTAGTGGCGCACACCAGCATTTGTTACTGAGAAATGACAGTTTAATTATTTTACCAAAGCCACTAAAAGTCTGCAGGGCGGAAAAGGAGGGTTATTCAATACTATAGCCGTGATTTACTTTCTAGTAACACTTTAAGGGTTCTAATGCTTTGGAAGTCCAAACCCCAACTATAAAAGGGTTCATCAAAGTCAGTGTAGGAGGGAAGCAAAAGTCTTATGCAGCAGTAGAAAAGGCAAATATCCTCAATATACTTTAGTCACTTAATTAAAATACTTTACCAAGGTAACACAATGTCTAGGGACCAAGCAAAGGACTACCTAAGAGCACAAGCTGTTAAGCCTGGGCCAGAGGTATGGGTAGATAACCAAACACCTTGTAACGCACTCCAGTCACACTGGAGAAACTATTCGGCTTGAGGTAAGTTCTACCTTGTGCCCCACAGTACCTTAAATTAATTGAAGTAAATGCAGCTGCGACGGACCGGGTCTCCTGATCCCTTGGTCTGGTAACGAAAGGAAGGATGCTGAATTGGATATTTGTTTATTTTATTTTATCTATATAGCGCGCCTGACCCGGGGTATCTGGGCGCTTGAGGTGAAGGTAATGGTTACAAGATGCAGTTTATAGAGACAGATAATACATTCAAATAGCAAAGGAAAGGCAAAGGTAGGTGGGGAGCATAGAAAGGTGTGAGATACGAAGCATGGAGAATGATATATACAGTAAAGAGAATCGGAGTACAGGGTGATGTCAAGTACAAGGTAAGTAATGTTAGTTTCTATTCAGTAACCATGTGATGACGCGACTTCTGAATATTTGAAAGGTTGGCATAGTTTTGATGTCCTGTGGAAGTGTGTTCGATAATTGGGAGGCTAGAACCGGGAAGCTGGTTCCGCCAGCTCTTTTTAGGATATACCTGGGCACTACCAGGCAAGATGTGTTAGTAGATCTAGTAATTCTGGCTGACGATTTCAGAGTACATTTGTTTGTGAGATATGGTGGAGCTTGGTGGTTCAAAGCTTTGTAGGTGAGGCAGATGGTTTTTAAGTCAATGTTTTCTTGTATGGGGAGCCATTTGCACAACTTTCTGGTTGCAGCAATGTGCTCTCTTCTAGGTATGTTTAATGCAGCTCTGAGTGCATTATTTGGGATTTGTTGGCGCCTAAGTATAGGCCATTGCAGGAGTCCAATTTGGATTGTAGAAGTGCTCTGGCCAGTATTAGGCAGCTATTTGAAGACAGTAGGGGTCTGCAAGCCCTGATCAGCTTGCCAGTGTAGGCAGTGGCTGAGGCAGTCATATTTACTTATTTGGTTAGATTGGTATTGGCATTGAGGTAGAAGCCAAGGGTTTTTACATCTTTGGCAATAAGTATGTCAGCAGGTTGTTGGGTGAGCTGACTAAGAAAAGCTCAGTTTTATCATTCAGGCAGAGGCCATGTGTGGCCATCCATGCCTGAATGATGGTGTAGACTTAATCCGGCGGTCATGGCCACTGGGCAAGAACCACAAGCTCTTTACATAAATGGTCCAGTTGGACCCAGTCCTGGCGCCTTTGGCACCAGGCTCATGAGAAAGTGTGCTCTGTACACTTTTATTCTGGTGCACGTGCTATTTTCACCCCTGCAGGGCCTACACGTGCCTCCAGGCCGGCCGTGGCCACAGGAGTGAATGGGGTCGCACGTGCAGCATTCTCTAGGAGTGGCAGGGTGGGGCCACGTGTCAGAACAAATGGGCGAAGCCAGGACCAGGCTATTTAAGCCTGCCCCGCCCGCATGCAAGTGCTTCGCGTTAGTCTGATTATAGCCGCGGAACGCTCACCGCCACTTGAAGCGCTTCTTTACCCGATTCCAGCAGCAACCGCAGCCGGGGCGTATCCTTACCTGATTCCAGCAGCAACCGTAGTTGGAGCGCATCCTTACCAGATTCCAGCAGCAACTGCAGTCGGAGCGCATCCTTACCCAATTCCAGTAGCAACCGCAGTCGGAGCGCATCCTTACCTGATACCAGCAGCAACCGCAGTCGGAACGCATCCTTACCTGATTCCAGCTCCCAGTCACAACACTTATTCAGGAGTCCACTTTCAGCCAGCATCATCGCGGATCCAGGCATCCTTGACCCGCCAGCAGATCTTCGGATAACAGCATTTCAGTCCGACATTGCCAGACAATCCCTGCAAGAGAAAAAGACAAAACAAGTTTAGAAAAGCGATAGACATTACGCTAAGGTCGCACTTAGACCAATCCTCGCGCTTGACCTTAAAACCAAACTTACCACCTATTGGGACATCGTGAACTCTTTTCTTCCATTGGGGCTCGCTTCTTGCACCGCAACTACTGCTGGGCCTCATATCACCTATTGGGGAAAAGGAAAGACAATTCAAAAAGATACGGACAACAATCAGGGAAAGAGATTACAAAAGGATACAGACAATAATCATTATTGAAAGAATACTTACCTTTGGAGTGGTTCAGCCACAGCCGGTCTGGGCTGCCATGCACATGGACCAGTGAAGAAACTCTGTCCATCTAAAGCGCCCCTGCAGTTAGAAGCAGAACAGAGAGCTTGCCATCATAATTAAACAGGTGAGACTATATGGGTCGGCGCATGCTCACCACATTCTGGGAAGAAGGGTTAGAGGTGGACAACAGTCATATCACAGCATTCTCACGCCCTCTCATATTCTCGCTGGGGCAGTGCCAACAACCAGCGCAGTCCATAACACAAGAGCAGGGAAGAAGCCTGACCAAGGGGAGCCAGTTCCAGGCAGGGCTGCAACCGTGCCCCAACGTCCCCGTACAGACCATGTGAGCGTAAACCGGCAAAGTCATAGGTGCCCGATAGTGTTAGGAGTATCTGGGTGTCATCTGCATAGTTGGTGTAGGTGACACCCAGACGGTCCAGTTTGTTGAATAGGGGCTTTGTAAAGAACAAACAAAGTGGGCGATACACAGGAGCCTCGTGGGACACCGCAGGTGATGGGGATCGGGTCAGCCGCAGCTGTGGGTGAGAAAACACGCATGGATCTGTTTGCGAGGAAGGATTGGATCCACGTGACAGCAGAGTTGGAGAACTGTGCTGCCGATGACAGGTGGTCGCACAGGAGTTTATGGTCAACCAGATCAAAGGCTGCCGATAAGTCTAGGAGAAGTAGGATAACAAATCTACCTTTGTCTTTTAGTTAGTCGATCTGACTTTTAAAGACAACAAGGGCAGTTGCCGTTCCATGTTGGGGTCTAAAGCCAGATTGGCGGATTCCTAATAGTTGGTTTGTCTCTAGATAGTCTTCAATTTGCAAGTATGCAACTCTAAGATTTTCAGTAAGAAAGGGACTGTGGTGATCGGTCTATAATTAGTGGGTATAGACGGATCTAGTGTTTGTTGCTGTTCTTTTTATTAGGTTTTGTAAAACAAGAAAAAAAACGTATGAGTAAACACTGACAGTAGGGGTGCTTTCACCGGGGTGCGCAGCACATAGCACAATAGTTGACCATAAATGACGTTACAGATAGGCGCACTGGGTGCACAGTCTCTCTTTTCCCAAGTTTTTTATGTTTGATCTTCCCACTTCCCCCATATTTTCTGGAAGTTCCGGGGACACCCCCTTGCGTTATAGATTTGTCTTTCTAGGGAGATGCATCTGTCCATTTCGTTGGACCACCGGTCTAGGTTTATCTTGTCCCCCGAACTCCAGGTGGCCGCCGTTAGTCTTTTGCCTGCCCCTAGGGCCACCCCCAAAAATTCTCATGTTTCGTGAGGTTGGACTCGCCTCCTATTCCCAACAGGATGAGTTTGGGGTCTTTCGGGATTCCAATGTCCTGGAGAGATGCAGTAAACATGCTGTCCAGAACTCCTGCAGCACCCCATATTCCCAAATCATGTGGTAAAAGGTGCTTTCTGCTCTCTTGCATCGGAGACACGTTGTATCCTCCTCCGTTCCCCACCTAGCCATTTGCATTCTGGAATAGTAAGACCTGTGTATGATTCGCAGCTGTATCAATCTGAGTTTTGCATCAATACCCATTTCCCTTGGGGACATCAGAGCCTCCACCCATTCTTCCGCCTCTAGTGCACCCAGGTCCTGTTCCCATTTTCCTCCCAGGTGGGCGAGTTCCTCAGAGCCAAAGGAGTTAATTGCTTGGTAGAGGGTGGAGGTAACCTTGGAGGGAATGCGGTGTGGGAGGACGTTTGTTTCCAGGGGAGAGCAGGCAGGTTTATCAGTGAGGTTCCTAAATTGGGTGTTGATAACGTGTATGAGTTGGAGGTATCTGAAGCGGTCCATAGGTAGCAGTCCATGTTTCAATTGTAGAGTTTCAAAGTCCATCAATCTCCCCTCCTAAATAATATCTGCCAGTGTAGATATCCCTTTTCTGTCCCAGGTTTCAAAGTGTCCCATTCTCTAGATTTCTGGGAGGTGTGCATTGTGCCATAGGGGTTGGATCAGGGTTGGTCTGCCGCCACAGCCAATGTATCCATGCATTTCCTTCCAGACCCAGTGGATGTAAAGGGACCCGCTCGGGACCCCCCTTAGGTTCTTTTCATGATCGTATAGTATGCGTGAGGGCGAAGGGAATTCTGCACCACTTATCTCGACCCGAGTATGTGGGAGCGGTGGGTCCCCGTGTAGCCATTTGTTTTCCAGTCCTGCTTGTGCAGCCCAATAGAATGTGCGGATGTTAGGCAATCCAATTCCCCCCTCCCACACCGAGTGCCGAAGTGTTTTAGTGCGATGAGCGGCTGTTTTCCGCCCCAGAGTAGCGTTCGTAGGGTCCTATTGATGTCTGTAAATGTTGCAGTCTGGATGGTGAGTGGGGCATTTTGGAGGACGTAAAGGAATCTCGGGAGGGCCAACATCTTAAACAGCGCCACCCTCCCAAGTAATGAGAGTGGGAGAGAATGCCAGTGGGTGACGTCATTGTTGAATTTTTCCATTATCGGGTGCAGGTTCAGTCTGGGAAAGTCTTCCCGTGTTGCACTAATCCGTATCCCCAGGTAGGTAAAGCCCGGTATCGAAGTGGAGTATGGGGAGGGTTCTGGAATTGCATCGTCCCCCCCCTTGGACCGGGAAATAGATGGTTTTTTGTGTGTTCACCCGCAGTCCCCCGAAGTGTTGATATTCTTCCAGGGTTCTGGTCACAATCGGGCATGAGATTTTGGGTTTACTTAAGTATAGTAGGGGGTCATCCGCGTACAACGAGACGCGTTCCTCCCCACCGTTTGGCCAGGCGAACCCTGTCCATTGTGTGTCTATGCGTAGCCTAATTGCAAGAGGTTCAATGGCCAAGAGAAACAGCAGGGGTGTGAAGGGGCAGCCCTGCCTGGTCCCTCGTCCCAGCGGGAATGTCCTAGATGTCCTCCCGTTGACTCGTACGGATGCCACAGGGAGGGTGTAGAGGAGCTTGACCCATGACATGAAATGTTGCCCAAAACCCATACGTTCCATTATGGCCCTCAAGGAACTCCACCCCACCGAGTCAAAGGCATTTTCGAAGTCGACCGCGAGGAGGGCCCACGGAGACGGGATCTCAACTGCCCGGTCAAGGGCGACCTGGACCTTGCAGAGATTCATTCGTGTGGATTTCCCTGGCATGAATCCGCACTGATCTGGGTGGATTAGGGACCCAATCACCCGAAGCAATCTATTTGCAATGACTCTAGCTAGTATTTTGGCCTCCCCCTTTATTAGAGATATAGGCCTATAGGAGGCGCAACTCTCTGGGGGTCTACCCGCTTTGGGGATCACCACAATAATCGTTTTCCGGAGATCCGGGGGAAGGCTGCACCGCTCCCTGCTGCGCAGGAACATGTCATGCATGTGTTTCGTTGTGGTCTCCCCCAGCCTTTTCCACATCACCACCGGGAAGCCGTTGTGACCCGGGGTTTTCCCCGTCTAATTGCGAGAGGGCTTCCCCTACCTCCTCCTCGGTAATGGCTGCGTCTAGCTGTTCTGACTGTGGCTCTGAAAGGTGGGGGATCGCTACGGAGTCTAAAAAGGATGGGGTGTTTGGTATGGGTCCCTGTACCGGTGGGGAATATAGTTCCTCATAGTATTCTGCAAATGCATCCGCAATTCCGGAGTCGCACGTTATCATTTCCCCTTCCCTAGTACGAATAGCCCGTACTTGCCCTTTGCTCTGCTCCCGTCATTCTAGCCAGGCTAGGGTCTTATTTGCTTTGTCGCCCCCCTCGTATATCTGGCTTCGGACAAGCCACTGGGCGGTTCGAGCGTTGTCTAGGGCCCTGTCCTTCAAAATCGCTTAGGCGGTCCTTAGGGCATCATGGTCCCCTCCTCTAGCAGTTGTTCCTCCGGCCTAGTTACTTGGGTCTCTGCTTCGGAAATTGCCTCATTGTGTCGCTTGCGGCGGGCAACCACCAAGGATATTGCTTCCCCTCTTATGACTGTCTTAAATGCTTCCCACAGTATTATTGGACAGTCCAATGCTCCTTCATTTAAGTCGAAGTATTCCGAAGTTTTGTTTGCGAGTCCTTCCATTATTTCCGGTATTCCCAGATAATAGGCGTTCAAATGCCAATTGGGTTCCCCTTTGTGTAATGTGCCCTTGAGTTTGATCAGTAGTAGGGAATGGTCAGAAATCCCTCTGGCCAGGAATTCTGCAGATAATAATCTGTGTGCCATGTTCTTCGGGGTGAAGATATAGTCAAGCCTGGTGAAGGACCTATGCGCGTTGGAGTAGAAGGAATAGCCACTGTCTGATGGGTGGAGAGCCCTCCACGTATCCAGGAGCCCAATTGCATCGGCAAAGGTGCACAGCTTGGTCTAGGTATCCGCTACCCTGTTGCCTATTTGTGTTCTATCGGAAGCTGCCTCATGACTTCAATGAAGTCCCCCCCGATTGCCCATGAGTCTGCTCGCTCTTCTAACAGTATATCTTGGAGCTCGGTAAGGAGTTCCGACGTCAGTGTGGGAGGCGCGTACACTGCTATCAGACCCCAGATCTCACCCTACATTTCCCCCAGTACTATTACAAACCGTCCCTGGGGGTCCGCTCTCACCTTTCTGGACTTGAATGGAACCCGTTTATGTAGAAGGATCATGACGCCCCTGGAGCCCCTGGTGAACCCTGGGAGGTATCCGTGCGGGTAATTAGATTTCCTAAAGAGTCCTCTGTTGGTGCCTATCAGATGGCTTTCTGTGATAAATGCCATGTCCGGAGAGGGTCGGTTCAGGTATTGAAGTACCAGTTTTCGTTTTATACTCGACCCCAAGCCATTCAGGTTCCAGGTTAACAAGGATATCTGTCTCGACTGTGTTCCTTCCACTTGTCTCCTATTGTGGGTTTATTCGGAAGGATGTGATGTATCTGCTTTGTTTCTGTCTTGTCCGTTACAATGGAGTGCCCCGGGTCCCGGTGTGTGCTTGTCTCATTCGTTCTAAGAACCCTTATGTGGTACTACATGTGCAAACCCTAAAACCATAAACTGTGAAACATAGGCCATGTCTGTATGAGCGTGTGTTTGCGGGTCGCTAAAGGCTATGTTTCGGCCTCCCCTGTGTCTGATGCTTGGATTTCACCGATCTTCTGTTTCACCCACCTCTGGAGTTGTTGCTCGTGTCATCAAGCCCTTCCCCTTAACAACTGGAACCCCCAAACTCCCCCCCCACCTCCACTCCCCCCCCCAACCAGAAGCACCTGTTCCCCAAACCAATTGAACCATAAAAACACACTCAGGAGGACCCCCTGCCCAGTCTTGTGAAACTTACAGTACCACGAAACGTGAGAGGAAAAGGAAAAAAACAATCCCTCAGAGAGAGGGGGGCGGGTAGAACCAGGCAAAAAAGGGGGTGGGGAGGGGGAACGCTCCTTTCTTCTTTCGACATCCCTGCCGGGACTGCCAATGCGAAGGTCCCTTCTTGGTTCTCTTATGGTTCTTGTTTGTGCACAGTCAGATTTCAAGCAGGATTGAGTTCGGCCGGAGATCTGACTTCTCCCGCTTCCCCACGTACTGGTGTGGTTTCCACGGAGGGTTGGGCATCGCCTTCGTTGTGTTTGCGGGGTGTGTTTCTTCTTGGTCCGTCGGGGTGTGGGGTGGAGAGGACATGTGTCTCTAGCCACTCCCAAGCCTCCCGTGGGTTGTAAAACACATGCACTTTGCTGTTGTGGTATACTTTAAAGGTTGCCGGGAAGAAAAGTGCATATTTGATGTCCAGGGGCGTCAGTTTCTTCTTTATGGAGTCATAGGATTGCAGCGACTTCTGAACTTCCCTCGTGTAATCTGGAAAGAGTCCAATCCGATTACCGTTGTAGGTGATCGGGCCGGTTGCCATTTCCATGTGCAGGAGTGGATCCCGATCCCTATAGTGCATTAGCTTTGCACTCACCGTGTGGGGGGGAGGGTGTCGGGAATCGGCCTGCCAGACGGGACCCTGGGCGCTCTTTAGATAGAAAAGAATTTGGAGTTTTTTTAGACGCCATCAGGTCTGTTAGCCAGTCTTCCAGGAAGAGTTCCATCGAGGGTCCCTCCTCTTTTTTGGGCAGGCCAAGTATGCGAAGGTTGTTGCGACAGGACCTCCCCTCACTGTCCTCTGATCTGGTCTCCAACGTGGTGATTTTCCGCTCCATTTGCTCCAGACGGTTTCCCAGATTCTGAACAGTGTCCTCGGTGTCCAATATTAGTTTCTCTGTTTCGCCTACCCTGGACGTCAGGTTCCTTAGCTTTTGTCTCAAAAAGGACACTTCAGAGGCAAGGCCATCTATTTTTGTCTCCACTGATGTCCTAGAGTCGCTGATTTCCGCCATGATGTCTGAGTGACAGCGTCGGGCGCATGCCCCGATTCGCTGTCTCCTCCTCCTCCACCTTGCTTGCCGGTCCCGGGAGTCATGCTGGGGTACTCCTAGTGCATTTGTCGATTTTGTTCTGCGTTGTTCCCCTACGGTGCAGGTCTTTCCCCATTTTGGCTTGTTCAGGCTGCTCAGGATGCAGATGTGTTCCGTCGGACCGGGACCCCCGGGATGGACCCCCGGGGTGATCCTTGTTTCAACCCGTGCTCAGTCGGTGGGCAGGGAGTAGTCCCAGTGGCCAGAGGGTCTCCGCTTCAGATGCGCGCCCTGTGTTCGGGTCTTTCGGGTTCCTTCCCCCCCTACTGTGTTCTCTTATGCCTCCTTCCGGACCCTAGATTGTCCCACTTCTCACCTGGGCATCAGGGCTGGCGTCGGTTCCTTCCCCTTCCCCTACCCAGTATCATGGGGTCCGCTATGCGTACCTAGTCGGCCCGGGTATGGGTGCCTAAGGGCTTGCCTGTGCCCCCTCCCATCACAGCATGGCCCCCAGGCGTAAAAGATCTCCTCAAGTGCAGCACCTGGAGTGGTTCAAATAGCCTCTATCAGCCCAGGGTGTCAATGTGTAGGCAAATACCTACATATATATCGTCGATTAGTCAGATTTGCCAGTGCTGCTGGGAATATGGTCAAAGGCAGATGGCAAGTTCACGAAGACGTCCTAAACAGTGCCCCTGTAACTACATGTCTATTGCTGTCCTTTGAATAACTGCTCTCAACCTTGGGTAAATGAAGCTGCGGGACAGGTTACAGTGTTGGCCTCCGTGACTCCACTGAGCAGAAGGAAGTCCCGCTGCAGAGGGAGAGGGCCCGTCTCGAGAGTGCAGCTTACACGGTGTGTCTCACTTCCTCTCTGTGCCGGGGAGCAGCACAAGCAAACTCCGCCCCCCAGTTAAGGCGGGGTATGTCCCTGTCCCCTCCAGCCCCTGCTGGTGTTGATGCTGGGTCTTTAACCTTGTTGGTGTGGCTGCCCCCACTTTGGGTCCAGGACCTAGCCTGATCCGCCCCTCCCCCGCAGGCCCTGGGACGTACCTTCTTTCCCGCTTGTTGCTCCGGCTGACTCCCCTCAACCCGGCCGGCCCCACAGCTCACGCACAGCATACACGGCGGGCACCAGGGGGGGCGTGGAGGGGAGGCCCCGCCAGATCGCGGCAGTGTCCTGCAAGTGCCAGCGGGCGCTGGGTGTCTCCCACCCGCAGTCTGGCATCGGGGCCCCAGATGGGGGATGGCCGATGCAGCCCGCGTCCGCCTCCCCGAGCTCTGTCTCTGGGGTACTGGGTTCCCCTGTCTTGCCGCCCAGTCGGGGTCCTCCACAAAACTCTGACTCCCTTGTTAGCCGTCCCGAGGCTGCAGGTGGTTCGGGGTTGCTTCCGACGCCGCCTCCCCTGCGGGTCCTATCACGCAGACTTCTCCACCTAGACCACGGCAGATCTTTCAGACGGTGGTGGTGGTCTTCAACTGCTCCGATTTTGGTCAGGATTTCAGGGGGGTGACGCGGGTACATTCCCCCCTCAGTATATGTCTTTTTATTTTATATTTGAATCAAAAAGACAGCAGGATCTTGAAGGATATGGGCAGTCCCGGTGGAGCGACACAGGTCTGGGCCAGCATTTGGCGCCCCCTGGTGACCAACCCCCTAGTGTTAGTTTTTTGAGTAATGGGAGAACACAAGATTGTTTCAGGTTACTTGGGACCGAGTTGCTGGCGAATTAAGCGTTTATTAGTTTGGTAATAAAAGGAGATAAATCATTGGCTGCATCTTTTATGATCTGAGCTGGGCAACTGTCACCTTTATAGTTAGATGGTTTCAGTGATGCTATGATTTTTTTTGTACCTCAGGTATGGATACATTGTTGAATTTGAAACCTGAGTTAAGGTGTGCGGTCGATGGCATGATTGGACTGATGAGATTGCCGGAGGTAAATTGGTGCTGTTTGTCAGCTATTTTGGGCTGGAGCCCTGTGATTTTGTTGGAGAGAGCATATTTTTTTTTTACTTTTCTTTATTGATTTTCAACCAAAAAAACATACAAATACAACAGATCACCTTTAGCCCCCCATTCTCCTCAGCCCCCCTCCCAAATCACACACCATACACCCAAAAGTATGTAAGAGCCATCTAAACGCCAATAGCACTCCTCAATCAACAGTGATGTTCAGTCTAGGTCTTTGTCAAGAATAGTTCCAAGGGACCTAGGCAGCCACCAGTCACGTGCACTCACTCACCAACCGGGAAGAAGAGAGGAGTGAGCGCCGAGGTAGACACATCAGCCATATATTGTCTCAGAGGGGACCAATAGTCAAAAGGGGCGGCTAGCAACTGGAATAGTAGAAGCGTATCTGGTCTCTCTCTACTCAGTTATGCTCCTGAGTTCTAGCCATGCTGAGAAGGTAGGCGGATTGGGTCTTCCCCATGTCTTACCCACCAGGTTCCTAGCCAGTACCGAGGCCATACTTAATCGTTTCGTTTCGGTGTGGGTAGCCCCCTCTATCAGCGTCAGTAGCCAGAGCTCCGGGGAGTAGATCCGTGGTAAGGGGAGCATAGCAATCATTGCCTCTTCAATACTAGTCCAAAAGGGCCTAATGCACAAACAGAGCCAAGCGACATGGAAGAAATCGGCATCTGGCATTCCACACCTTTTACATTTGGAAGACCTCTCAGGAAAAAAACTTACTGAGGTTGGAGAGAGCATTTTGAATGCCGGTGCACCAAGGTTTGTCCTTGGTGCATGTATCTACAGGTGGATTAGGGTTTTCTAATTCCTTTAAGATGTTAAATAATTCTCTGGTGCTGGATCCTGCCTGGTTTATTCCGACGTTGAGTTTCTTTTTTGGTTCAGATTATCTCACTTTTATATGTAGCAGTGATGTTGGTTAGGTTAACTTTATTTTCAAGAGTGTCTCAAGTTTTCTTTTTTCTGTACTTAGTAGTTTAAGTTCAGGGGTGAACCAGGAGTTCAGATGTGCTCTGGGTTTGCCTTTGCGCCGTTTTAGCGGGGCAATGGTGTCTATGGCTTTGGTCAGGGAATCATTGTAGGTGTCAACCATCAGATTCAGGTCATTTGTTGCAGGTAGTGCATTGATTATGGGGACTAACAATGGTATTATAGCCTCAGCTGTGATGTTGCGTTTGTTCCTAGTGAGACAAGGTGGTGCAATAGGGTGCTTCTTTGGCTCGGAGTTGTTGACATTGATTTCTAGGGATAGGAGGTGATGATCAGTCCACACAGTGGTGAGGAGTCCTTTAGGGTAATATTGCAGTTGAGGTCTGCTACCCAATTGAGTGTCCTGCCTTTCACATGAGTGGGTAGGGTACTTATTTGTAAGAAACCCTGTTCTGCATTGGCTACGGAGGTGGCTGGTAGGTCATTGGGGTCATTACAGCCAAGGTTGAAGTCACCTAGCATGATGTTTTGCGCCATGGGTTTAGTATTCTCAGGCATGGTTTCAGGAGAGAGACAGACTCAAAATTAACAGTTTGAAAACCTTTCTTATTAAACTTTGTGGGCTTGGTGTAATGCCTACTTGGTCCGAACTCTAAGAGGATTGTTACCTCAACTGATGCCTCTTAGGGCCGTCGATGTCCATAACTCCAAAACCAAAGTTTGTCTCTGTCCAAACCTATGCTTGCCCTTACTCTTAAACCAAATGTGATAGGGGATTCTCTTAAAGGAAAAACGGTGGTTAAAAAGGAAATGTAAACCACAGCTGGCTTTGGGTAGTCTTACCAATGGGTGTAGTTCTGCCAGTTTAAAATAGTTTAGGTCAAAAAGGTTGCCCTTGGAACCTTCCATATAGGGCTCTTGCCGTAAATCAATGGAGTTCACAATGTCTCTGGGTCTCTTGGGGGTCCCTACCCAAAGCTTCGATCCTTTGAGTCCCAAACAAGAGAGACCCAGTTCCTGTTGTGCCTCTCAGGTTTCCCTTTCTCAAGTCTAGTCCTCTCTTCAGAAAGTTCAACAATGTCTTTTGTGGCCCTCTGAGGGTTCCCTTCACCAAGCATAGGCCCCTCTAGTTTCAAACAAAAGCTCACCTTGTCAGGATGCACCGTATTACCGCACAGTTCTTTCCATGGGGTAGTGTCAGGGCTTCGGAAATGCTGAGCTTTTCGCTCTTCCCCTGTGCGACCACTCTTACTTCGAACGCCTCTCTTTGTATCTTTCTTCAGGCACCTTTCCCTCCTGTGCCCTTTCCACTCCGTTTTTTTCTCTTTCACCTTTCCTTCCATTTGCTGTGCAAACCTGCACCCTCTTCTCAATTCACTGTGCCTCTTGCACACTCCTCTTGTCTTTATTGTGCACCTGGCATACTGTTACTCTGTTCTTTTGGTTGTGCACGCTTGCACCTTCCTTTCTCTTTGTCGTGCCTCTTGCACTTCCCTTTAAAGCCTTAGGGTCACTCGCACCCTCTTTCCTATTTTGAGTCGCTTGCACACTCTTGGTTTTCTCTGGCTTTTTCACTTTGTCTGTTGGGTCATACGCACCCTTCTCACTTTACTCTGCTCTCTCTTTAATACTGCATCTTTCTATATGCTTTAATTTCTCTTGCTTTCCGCTTTCTTTAATTTCTCTTTCTTTCTGCTTTCTTTACCTGTGTGCTGCTTACAAATCTTGCCTGCTGCCACTCCTGCTCCACCCACACGCACGCTCCCGAGTTTCTATCTTAACTATCACGAAACTCCCCGGGAAGTGTGGCGCTGGCAAGCGGTCTCCTCAGGATACACTGGGTTGAGGTCAGGATCTCACCTCAGACACCCTTGGGACCAGCACACGTCCCAAGAGAACAAGCATTTCTCTGCGCTCGGCCAGCAGATCGCAGTCTGCCTCACTCCGGGTCTCTGGAGACACGGCTCCCTAACCACGCTGCAGCCCCTCAAACACTGGATCAGCGTCTCGGGACGCCGCTCTCCTACGGACTCTCTAGGCTTCTCCCACTGCTGCGCCCTGCTCCTTGGCTCTCCTGGTCCCGGCAGCAACTCCAGGTCGCTCATACTCGCAGAAGCACACCTTTTATACTGGTGTAGAGTCAACTGGAGTCAGGTGTGAACAGTCAGACTAAAGTGCCAGACCTTGCCGACTATTAGTGGGACAATTCAAAGGTGCTACATGGCAGGCTCACTCTGTATTCCTATGTTATTTCTATGGGTAATCCTCATTGCTCCTGATTGCCTCTTCCTCGCCCCAGTACTTATTGGAAATGGGGAGGGTGAGATGTGGTGTGATTGGAAATAACCCATTAAGGCTGAGGGAGAGTGGGCTGGTGTATAATTGGGAAATACCATGTCTTGCCCTTGGGTATCTTCCCCCCAAATCCCGTGTGACCCTCCACTCAGGTGGATCCTCCCTCACTTTTCCAACCCCAGGGTCAGGATCCAAAAGCGATGGCACTTCCCTGGCCACCTGAATGGAAGGTCCCGGGGGAGTAGGTGGGAGAAAACAGTCACATTTCTCACGGACATCACAGCAGCAGTCGCGAGAAAGGACTCAAGAATTTCTTCCGTCTCCCATGTCGGTCTGTAGTTTTGGCGCCTTTTTATCAGCTCCAACAGTGAATGGATACCACCTGGTCACTCTTCCTCAATTCTGCAGTCCCACACTCTGGTGAGGGGACTTGGATGAGTGGGATAGTGCCTCTGGAGGTCCAACTGGAGCTCAAAGCACTGGTTGGATTCAGCCACGCAACGATGTTGCACTGCAAATGGGTCGGAGGCCTACTGATATTCACGGTTTGCAGCCCTGGAAGGTCAGAGCACCTTGGGGGATGTCTCAATCTGCAGTTCATCTTGGGACTGGTTGGTCCCACCAGCCTAAGGGAAGGAGTTTTCTTCAGAGGTCCTCCGTTGATGAAAAAACAGGGTCAGGCAGTGGTTGCTTCACGGCTACAGGATGGGCCTACAGGCGTCTCTGGTAGTCTTCAGCTTTGGCTCTTCTGTTCCAGTGGCCGATATGCATTCTGCCTCAGGAACCTCACCTTTTTTCAGATTTCCCATTCATTCCCCTGCAAACTCTCCCAGCACATAAAATAATAATTTGTTGTTTTATATAGCGCTTTATTCTAAAGCGCTTTACATAGGGCATATTTATATACATTACTATTATTACCCAATCCAAATTGCTACCCATTTATCAATCTCGGAAGGATGAGTTGGCTTGCCGGGATATGAACCTGCGACCTGCACATCAAACAGATCACAGCAACAAGCATTTAACCCGGCGAGCCATTTTACCGGCACAGAAAGGGGTGGGTGGCTGTCCAATCAGGACAGCCAGCCACCCAGTGGGAACTGGTTCCATTCAGGCACTTAGCAGACAAAGGCTCCCATCATTCAGGAGAGAAAGAAAAAGGTCCAGAAGTCCAGCAGAAAGTGCTGGGGGTCTCACTAGGAGAGGGTATTAAGCATCAAACTGATATATCTCCCTAACACGGACCATCTCCACTGCCAGGCGTCAAAAAATGTGTTGTGTTCCTATCACACAGTCGTTCTGGCCTACAGCCTTTTGAGACCTGCATGAGTCTTTCATCCAATTTAACTACATAATGCAAAATGTCCAAGTGAAGCTGTGTCCTTGCTGTGAAAGGCTAATCCCACACCCTGGATGATTTGCAGTTTGTTTCAATGTATGCAATCAGCTGCAGCCTCCATGCTCCTGAACTGAGAAGCAGGACAATGAACAAAAACGTGTTCTTTACTGCACTCTGGAAAATAGTACCTTTTCATTGTGCATTTATTTTTCTAAATTTTCACTGATCTTGTATTCACTTTGCATGCATTTATTTATGATTTGTGTATTTATCCTGTTGCTTCTCTGTATTGCTTTAATGCATTAGTCAATAATATGTTCCGACTTTTATTCGGGTCCTTCATGCATTTCCCTCGCTTCCCCGTACCTCCTCTCAAACCACATGAGCTCATGTACCTTTGTTTTTGGCTTGCATGTTCTGGGCGGCAGGATCTCATCTCTAGGCTCTGGTAGTCGTTTGACTTGCTTTCTGTTCGGTTGCTCATCTGCGGCGTCACACGTTTGTTCTGCGGTCCGCACTCATGTCGGCGTTGCTGTGAACACAGCAAGACACTATCACGTCTCTTCGGTATGTGAGCTTCTGTGTAGCCGGCTGCCGGGCTACGTTCATTCTCCCCTCCTTTGCAAGAAATGTGTGTCTTCTCTCCGTGTCAGTCTTACGTCTCTGCACTGCTCTCCAGCTGACAGTGTTGCTTCTCCGGTTACTGCTACCTGCAGGGATTTTTCTCTGGCTCTCAGCTGTAATATATTTGAACTCCTGCATTGGAAAGGGAGTTGTTCTGCACCAATCCGATTTGTTGAAGGACTAGACTGCTCACTTCGGTTTAGCAGAATTATCTGCATCCTCGCAGTCCTCTTCCTCTTCTCAGTACATGGTTTTAGAAGTAACAAGTCAACATCAGTATTGGTTAGCTCTTTACTCTGCTTGAATTAACTATTGGGAATGGTTTCACAATAAAACATATTAGTCCTATCAGGGCACATGGGAGGTGGTTTTAACGACTGAGAAGGGGTTGAATGATTTTCAGATGGATTACACAGCGTCTCATGAAGATTTTCGTCCGTAGTCCCATAAGGGGCTTCCCCTCCCAGGTGACCCTCCAGCTGTGCACCACCCCCAGGGTTTTTTTTGTACTGTGGACGCACCGCCCAGGCCGCCTGGAAAGGTCTCCCCCTATAGGAGAAGGGACGATATCCTCAGATTCGTCAGAATAGACATGCATATCTGGTTATGTGTAATGTTCTATGAGATACAATGTTCATTACATTTTGTATTAGACACTAGCCATGATCAATACATTTGAGTGATACAATGAGAATAGCTATAACCTGGTCGAGATTTGAACTAATGTTTTCATCAATATTCAAAGTAAAGATGCTGATAACAGCTTCAAAATGGCCCCAGCATATGTTAGGATAAACACCATAGTGCGCAGTCGCTAGAGGATGATGTTATTATCAATTTGAACATTGGGTGCAGTTTTCTGTACGCCCTGTGTAAAGCGACTTATACATGGCCCTAGCAGGAGTTAGAATGGATGAATTCATTACCATTACACCTGGCCATAGTGTGAGTCAGAATGGATGATTACATTACCAATCTAAGCAAATATGACGAAAATAGTTTCAAAATGGTTCCACCATATGTCAGGACAGACGCCAACATCCGTAACTCTGACGGATTGACGTCACTGATAATAGAAATAATGGACGCCATTTTGTAAATTACAAAATCCATGACGATCATTGTATAGGTTTCCCTGGACTATCAGATCCAATAACCAATACAAAACTATAGCAACAGTCCTTTAAAAGGTAAGAACTTAATTGTATTAATTTTAGGAATCAATGATAGATTCCTGCATTTGATAACCACATGAATCGAAGACACACTGATGGATATTTTTGTAACTTCTTATATTCAGAAATCTAGGTCACGACTAATGCAGTTTGAGAGTATAATTACATAGAGTTTGGGTGAGAAAACACAATGTGTTGGCAGGGAAGTTTGTTGCTCGCCTTTGGCCCGCGATGTAAATGTGGCGACCGCCTAGGGTCCACATTCACCTCTGACGCCCATGCACACAATTTTCTCTGCCCCGTCCTCCTGCCCTCAGAATCGAATATCGATAGTGTCCCCCAAGCTCGAGATCCTGGTTCTAGCAGTGGTGCATAACCCTTACTCGCATGCAGAAGTGAATAGTGGCTACAAGGCCCATGTGTGGGGCCTGGCAACGGACACTGGGAATTTTAATTGTAGCAGTTACCTGCGGGTGATCCGGACACGAATCATAGGACATCCCTGTGGACACAAAGGTATCGAAGAAGAGGCTCATATAATTACGTGGGAGAGCACAACCCATTGAGGCGAATAAGAGCTGGGCATGGTACACTCCTGAGGGGGCCTCCCTGGATGTAATAGGCTGTGGCAAGTTGCCCCCGCTGGAATTGCGGAAAACAAGTGGCGGGACAGACCCACGACCCATAATAATAGCGCCATGTCCAACAAACCTCCTAGACTCAAGGGGAAGCAGCCTACGTTGGACGAATACGCCAGGACGCCGCCTGGCCAGTGTTAGGGAGAATTCTCTGTTTAGGCTGAATTTCCTAACCTAGTGAGTCCCCCAGCAGCTTTGCTGGATTTCTGGAGTTTGTTTTTTTCCATCCTGCCAAGAGTGAGACTCTTTCTCCCACTCTTGGACATGATTTATGGTGTTCCTTTGAATGTTAATGTTTTTTTATGGGCTATGGGGTCCTTTACTCCATAGGGTCTCATGTGTTTTTTCTATATGTGTTACACAGCACCCTCCGTGCAACACAGGGGTGTCGTAGTGACCCCCCACCATAGACTCCATACCCTGGGGCTGACTACTGTCTCCCAGGGCATGTTAAGTCACCATTGGCTTTACTAGTCCCAAATTACTAACAGAACCAGTACAAACCATCATATTGTGGACGTACTGGTAGGGGCAATTCGATTGCCCCTGGGTCTGTTATTCGAGGGGGCACTGTCCCGTCCCCCCTCGTCAAGTTTTGGCTGGTGGCAGTGGATACTACTTTTTGTATTCAACCGCAAATATATCTCTATGGGATTTTCCCATTGTTCGAGGCTAATACTTTTTAACATAGCCTCGGACATACCGCCAGTTTATTTATTTAATATTAATTCACCGGTTGGTATTTTCTGCCAGAACTCTGTTTAAAAATGGCGTTTGTGTTCGCCTCTGTAACTCCAAACCAAAGGTCGAGCCCTTTGTTCCATTTTTTGGTGGGCTTCTCCACAGAAGCCTCCAAAAGTGGTGCCACTCTGTCTGGGTACCACAGGGCGTGTGGGAGGGGGTTTAGGCACCCTGGACTGAGTTACCTTGGTAACTCAAGTCGCACTCTTGTGTGATTGGCCCAAGTGGTGAGCCGGCCGGCTCACCACTTAGCATGTTTGATTGACAGCTAGGCCGAGTGAATGGGGGTGTGCTGCATAAAAGCAGGGCTTTTGGGACTGGGACTTCAGAAGTCGCCACAGGACATGAAATACCGACGAGTGAGAAGCTGAGCCGTCCTGCTACGACGACACCACTGGTGGAGCCCTGCTGAATCGACTCACCACTTCCCAACGACAGAGGAGATCTCCCTGCTGGAGAGTCTTCTTCCCCTGACTAGTGGGCGCAACCAGTTTACCTTCTTTTCTCGCATCCCAGGACGTCTTGTGGTCGAATTGCCCGTGCCAAGCACCCCGGCAACCGGATAGCCACTTACCACTGGACCACGAATAAATGGACCGATCCTTTTAATTGAGAACTCCGCGGCTGGTTTCTTCACTGGCAGTGCAGCGGACTCCTGCTTTCCTCCCCGACAAGATCATCTCTTCCTCCGGACGAAGCACCGACTTGCACCCGCTGCCAGGAACAACTGCCCCCGCTGGAGCGTTCTCACCATTTTAAGGTACCGTTTCCGCCAGGCCTCCCTTTCTAAAGATTGCTACACGGTAATAATAATCCCTTAACCTTCTGGATTGGGCTGGCCGCCTTGACCATCTAACTGGTCCCTTTCTTTTTGGTCCAACTCTTTCTGAACCTTGTGCGAGACTTTTGGGCACTTTCAACCGTGTGACCTTGGACACATTTCGACAGGAGCCTCTCAAAGTGGGTCCGGCCTTGTTAACTTTGACTTTACGGTTTTAACCTGCCTTCTTCTACTGTGTTCTTCTGAAAGTGTTGGGATCTGTTTCTATCTTTGCTCTGCCTTTCTCTCCCTTGTAAACCGACTGATTAGAGTGCCATCTTCGTTAAGCGCTCACCGCTGTCTGAAAATAAGTGTTGCTTTACTTAAGACTTGTCTAACTAATCGTTGAAGGGAGCGTATATCTTTTAGTGACCGTGTTTTTGAACTGCATGATATTAGTGGCAGTGTGTTTTACTAGATGTGGTTTTAAATAAATAATTATATCTCTTTTACACCAAGCTCTGGTCAGTGTTTGCTTGTTCTACTGTGTTCTTTTGACCTATTGTGAATACTCTATATACTGCCTAACTCTTCTTGAGAGAAGTCTGACTGCTCAGCCACAGCTACCAGGTAAATCTGGGTGGTACAGACTGCTACCAATTGGGTTTACTGCCAACCACCTGTAGTCTTAAATCTTTTGCAGTGGTCCCAAAAGGAACTGCACAGGTTTCTGCCTAACAGCCCGGAAGGTGCCAAGAGCAAGGAAAGGCCTCCTGTGAGTAACATGGCCGTCGCAGGCACGAATCAAGAGGTCCTAGCCGCAATTGCAGACCTTAAGGTAGCCTGGGAAACCAAGCTTGAACTGGCTGTGTCCGAACTGAAAACAGCACTGGACCGCAAGGTTGGAGAGGTGCAGGAGGAGGTGAACCTCCTCCGGCAGGATGTCAGGTCATTGGCGGAGCGCACTGAGAACCTCGAGAAAGAGGTGCGCCCGAACACAGCAGACTGTGCCTCACACAAGTCCGAACTACACGCCCTGGTGCAGCGGGTGGGCAATTTGGGGAATAGGGCGGAGGAAGGGGAAGGACACGCCTGGAGAAATAACATCCGCATTGTGGGCTTGCTGGAGGGAGCAGAGGGCCACAACTGCACGGAATTTATCGAATCCATGCTAATGCAGGAGATACCTGGAGGGGCCCTGTCTCAGGGGTTCGCGCTGGAAAGGGCTCATTGAGCTCTGATGAGGAAGCCGCTGCCGGGCAATCCGCTTAGGCCAGTGATTGCCAAGATCCTTAATTACCGGGATCGAGAAAAGATACTAGAGCACTTCCGCAAAGGGGGAACAATTCAAAGGGGGGCTGCGACCATAACGGCCTATCCAGACTACACCTTGATGGTGCAGCGGAGTCGAATGAACTTTGGAGCAGTCAAGAGGAGATTGAAAGAAGCGGGCCATAAGTATATGTTGCTTTACCCAGCGAAATTGAAAGTCTTCCACAAAAACAGAACCCTATTTTTTGATACCCCGGAGGATTCCATAGGATGGCTGGATACGCAAGGTTGCCCACAGGAGCCGGACATCCAGACGAAAGGAGGAGATAAGTAATGCGCAATAGGGGCACCTGAAAGGGATGTGGGTTGAGACTATGGGACTTGACTATAGCCAATGAGGCGGCCTGTTGGCCAGTAAACTAGTTTGGAATAGAAAATGAAACACAAGCACTGTTATTGATGCTCCATTAAGGAGCCTTTAAGTAATGCGCAGTGGGGGCACCCGAAATGAGTGCGGCATGGAACTATGGGACTTGACTATAGTCAGTAATGTGGCCTGTCGGCCAGTAGAACTAGTTTGGAATGGGAAAAAGACATGGGCACTGTGATCATTGCTTTAAGAAGGAGCCTGACAGAGATAGTCTGTACACCCCCCATCTAGAGATTAGTTAGGTCACCAATAGAGTGGCAACACCCTGCTGGGGTCTTGGCCTGGGGTTCCAGGGTATGTCCAAACGCAGGGGAGCCTGAGAATCAGGGATGGAGCTGGGCATTATTTTGGGGGCAGTTGGGGTGGGTGTTGTTGGGATGGGATAGGGAGGCGGGAGGTTGGGGAGTTCAGGGTGTTTGGGGGTTTGTAGTTAGGGGAAGTTTGGGAAGGGAAATGAGCCTATGTAAACGGGTCATCAGGGAAGACATTGGAAGGGAAGGCGGAGGGGGAGCACATAGAGTAGATGGCATCGGGTAACCTCAGAGTGGCGACCTAGAATGTTCAGGGCCTGAATAGTTATCTAAAACGTAATAAAGTGATGATGTATTTGACGAGGAGGCGCATTGACATAGCCTTGCTACAGGAGACCCACCTTACCAAGGAGAAGCTGGAGGTGGTCAGAAGGAAATGGAAAGGTAATGTCATAGGTGCCACATACTCGGCATATGCAAGAGGGGTTACTTGGGTGGTGCCGCACGTACAGTTTGTTGCTCAGCTCGACAATAGACCCAGAGGGCAGAATGGTGATGGTAGGACTCCTGCAGAACAGGGAGGTGAACATTATTAATTTGTATGCCCCTAACCATGACAGCGGCATATTTTAGGTCCCTATACAGTAAAATTAGCCCCCTGGTGGGTGGCGCGATGATGTGGGGAGGGGATTTCAATTGCACCCTGAACCCCAGGATTGATAGGTCAGACGACAAATCGGGGAAGCTAGCGCCAGCAGCTAAAGCATTGAGGACACTATTGACTGACCTTAGTCTGGAGGATGTGTGGAGAAGGCTACACCCAACGGACAGACAGTATTCGCACTATGCAGCGCCGCATGACCTGCACACTAGGTTGGATTACGTGTTTGCTGCAGCGGAGATAGCTGGAGAAATGGTAGGGGCCGAATACAAGGCCAGTGTATTATCCGACCATTCGCCCTTGATCGTAGAGTGGCAGCATCAACCCCCCAGGGCGTGTACTCCGACATGGAGGCTCAGAACTGAGGCTCTAAAGGATGCAGAATTCCGAGAGGATATGAGGGTGGCTATCGAGGAATACTTCGAAATTGACACGGGCAGTGGACGCTCTGTGGGAACAGTATGGGAGGCATTTAAGGTGGTGGTGCGGGGGGTTGCCATATCAAAATCTAAGGGGCTCCAAGGGGGTATCGAACGTGAACTGTGAAACGGAGAGGGAGCTGGAAGGCCTTACTCGAGGTGAGGGGAGAACAGCGCCAAGATAAAAAATTTACAGCTAGCTTGTAGCGAACTATGGGATCGATTATGTAAATTAAATTATAAGAAATATACAGAGAGGTTACATGCAGGGGGGGATAAGCCAGGTAGACTATTGGCCTGGCTATACAAAAATGGGACCCCTCGTTCAGTGATCAGGGAGGTTAGGGATGCGGAAGGCCGAATTTATAGCACCCAGGAAGGGGTAAATGGGAGTTCCTCAGATACTACAGACGATTATATGAGGATACAGGAGAGGATATGAGCCAGGAAATACTGGAAACAATAGAAGATGTGGGGCTGCCCACTTTGGATGACCTAGAACGTGCAGACCTGGACGCCCCCATGTGGACGAACTGGAGGTGGTGATCCAACACCTCCCTACATGTAAGGCGCCTGGGTCGGATGGGTTACCCGGCGAATTTTATAAAACATACAAGCAGGAGCTACTCCAGCCACTGCTAGCTATGTTTAATGAAGCCTATGAGCGGGGGGGAACTGCAGGCGTCCCTCTGCGAGGCAGTGATCGTCCCGCTCCTGAAACCAGGCAAGCCGGACATGGAATGTGGGTCGTACAGGCCCTTGTCCATGCTTAATCAGGACAGCAAAATACTCACGGCAGTGCTCGCTAACGGGCTGAAGAGGGTAATCGGCAAGTTGATACATCCAGACCAAACGGGTTATGTCCCCAGTAGAAATATCACAGATAACCACAGGAGGCTGCACCATATCATTGATCAAACCAAAGAAGACTTGGGTGAGATGGCTATCGTGTCGCTGGACGCAGTGAAAGCCTTTGATTCAGTGCAGTGGCCGTGGCTGAAAGCGACTCTGAAAAGGATACGGTATGGGACCAGGATACACTAGATGGGTCCAGTTCTACAGCTCCCCGATTGCGAGAGTTAAAACTGGACCCACAATCTCAGACAAATGGCAATTTAGCAGGGGGACCAGACAGGGTTGCCCCTGGTCACCCATGCTATACATCCTGGCATTAGTGCCGCTAGCAATAAGCCTACGGCAACAATACGGGGAGGTGGGGATTCGTACGACAGGGGGCATACACCTGATATCACTGTATGCAGATGATATGCTTCTCTACTTGCGCTACACGGAAGAAAACCTGCAATATGTGCTGGGGGTGATGGATTGTTACGCCACCCTCTCGGGCATATTGGTGAACCCCGAGAAGTCTAGCTTGTTCCCCTTGGGTAGGTATAGGAGCACCCCACTGACGAGGCTACCCGTTCTGCAAATACCCTGGCAGACCACGACATTCAAGTATCTGTGTGTGAATATTTACCACAAGACAGAGTTAGAACACAAACATAATACAGAGAAAGCGATTAAGGGTATTAGGAATAGCATGGCGTTCTGGTCTCGGTTGCCCCTGGCCATGATGGGGAGAGTGGCCCTGCTTAAAATGGTTGTTCTGCCCAGACTTGCACTTCTTTGTGAATGTTCCATACTTGATCCCCAGACGCTTCTTTGTGATACTCCATGGAATGTGCCGGGGCTTCATATGGGGCAACTCCAGGAATAGGGTGGCCCTGTGGAAGCTACAGAACACTTGTGATAAGGGGGGCATAAACCTACCAAACTTTGAATTGTATTACTTGGCGGGTGAGCTGTTGTATGTGGCAGGTGGTTGTCGGCGGAGGACTAGGCAGAAGCCAGGCTCTTGCGAGGTGACTCAGCCCCATACTTTTTAAAAGAGACAGTGTGGATGCATAAAACCAAGATGGCGGGGAGGGGGAGGCTACTGGAGTTGGGCTGGGAAGCTTGGCGCAGAGCATGGAAAACAGTGGGCGACCCAGATCCGCTTTCTCAGCAGGTCCCGCTGGTGGCTCTATGCAGGAATGATCCCCAATTGTTCGGAGATATATTGCAGGAAGGGGAGGCATTGGAATTTCAGAGGTTGCAGGAGGAGACAGTGGTGCATGGTGGCCAATATATTACATACATCAGGCCCTTGAAACGGGTACGGGGGAGGTGGCCCGAGATGGTATTGGCAAAAGAACCTGACGCCACCCTGGAAATGATGTATGATGTCTCAGAAGGTGGACATGAAATATCTAGGATATATGAGCTCTTAAGACCGAAGGCAGGGAGGGAGCTACTCCAGCTGAGGCATGATTGGGAGGAGGAGATGGGAGAATCCTTGACAGATGGCCAATGGGATAGGGCCCAGAGGTACCACAAAAAGGTGTCCCGGAACGCGAGACTCCAGCAGATTCAGCTGTACGTCACCTACAGAGCCTACATGACCACTGGAAGGATAGCTAGGTTTGGAGGCTCAGCCATACAGAAATGCCCCAGGTGCGGAGAGGAGAAGGCAGGGTTGCTGCACATGTTCTGGGCTTGCCCAGAGGTGCATAGAGATTCTGGGAAGAAATAAAGATGAAGATGGCTGGTGGGGGGGGGGGAGGGTGCTGGGTGTGGGGTCTGCTGGGGCATGTATGCTTGGGAATTTCCCCAGGCCACATAATTTAAAGCATATCAGTAAAATGAAAGACCTGGCATATGTCCTGGCCAAGCACAGGATTGCGATGTGTTGGAAGGCGGCCCTTAGGCCTAGAGTGGAGACATGGTGGGCGTACCTCCTGAGATGGGCAGAAGCGGAAACCGCGGTTTGGTTTGAAGCTGCCACCAGGGGGGGAGAGGAGGAGGTGGGCCACCTGATGGCCTGGAGGCAACTGGTGACCTTGTTGGCTACCCCTCGCCAGGCCAGTCTTGAAACAGACGACTCAGATGAGTCAACAAGCACTGCGATCCCTGTAAATACTACACTGATGAAACGACTCGAGTTTGTGGGGATGGAGGGGGAGGACGAGAAATGTTTAATGTGTTGGTTTGACATGAACTATGAACGTCCTAAAGTTGTAATGTTTGGTGTGTTGTTCAAAAATAATAAAAATTGTTTTAAAATAAAAATAAAAAAACTTACTCGCATGCCACAGACCCTGCCCAGGAAACAATCCTACTACAGCTGCCAGAAAACACATCCATGCCCGATTCCGATGAGATAGCCCAGAAGGTGGATTATGAGGGGCCAACAAACTCTCCGTCTGGAGTCGACTTTGGGGGAAACGCTTCAACCAAAGTCGACTCCGCAGTCCTTTATGCAGACTTACAGGTCCATGACACCCCCAAAGAAGCCCGAGCTCAGAATGAAAGATCACCTAGGTCCTCTGGAAACAAATTAACATACTCAACAAAAGCTGAAATACACGTGGACCTGATGAAGCAATCCAGAGCATTCCGATTGCCTATGAATATTTCTTCTAAACCAATTCATCGAAGAGGAGGTAATCCGCCTAAGCCATCAAGAATTTACTGAAAAGCGACCTTAAAAGGAAACCGCCCAGCTTCGAAAGTGTCTGTCTTTTTTCAACTCAAGGCAAGGAAAATAATTCCTCCCAACCCTCTGTGAAAACTCTCAGATGCAGAAATCCTTGAGGGTGGCGGGGACAATGCCTTGACCTTGACCACTCCGGGTGACCCATTGGCGCACAGAGAAAACTCCCTAGTGCCTTCGATCACGAGCAGGCTCTTCTTACCAACCTGTTGCCAACATAAGACTAGGCCAAACGGCGGAATCCCTATGCCCGAGCCCCATAAAGATAATAAACCATGAGGGTGCTAGAGAGCCCAACCAAGATGGCTGTTCCTCCGTGAGCTCTTCACGGGCTCCAGAAATACTGTTTTAAACCGCGCCTATTGGGATTAATCCAGCATAAGATCCTCACAATCTTTCTTCTAAAAGCATTCTCTCTCCTCTGGTGTGTTCGCGTTGCAGCAGCGGCCCTTACAGCACAAAATCCGAACGGCAGAGTTTTACAAGCACACGCAGCCGCGCCTGCTGCAGCGGCAGGAGGCTACTTAGTGAGCGGCAAATAACGTCTCACTGCCTGGATCCCTCGTCGTACGGCCTGAGCTCAACAAACAATACCTGGACGAGTGGCACTATATCCGCATTGGACCCTGGTGCAGCTACTGCCATTTCAGTGAATTAAGAGATCCACTACACCGTGGTGTGTGGCTCCCTCGCTGCATTCAATCGGGCAGAGGACAGGTACCGAGGGGACACAGCCGCAGTCGTCAGTAGCCTCGACTGCTCGCTCTGGTGAGACTGTCGTCCTGTGAGGGACATCGGCCACGGCTGCTCGACCTGGATCGCGGCTGGAGCTGCACTGAGACACCATCGATCCCTCGTCCTACCTGCCCCACGGAGGGTTGCTGCTGGCGGCGGGCACACAGCGGATACGTGCCCGCCCCCGAGAGCGGGATATTGGGACAACGGGGGCCGCTTGGCGGCCCAGCAGATTGAACACCTTCAGCCAATTTAAACACCTGGCATAGAAAATACCCCATTGCCGCTCTACGGCCCCACAACTCCTGAACATACACAGTTTGCCTGCTAGACCAGGGAGCAAGTGGTGGGCCTCCTCCTTATGCCACGCCCGGCACCCAGTGCAGGCAGCACCTGCAAGGCCGAAGAGACAGCTGGGCCCGGAGCTCACCTCGAAGGCCACAAGATCACGCATGCTTGGCCGGGACCTGGGATTTGCGGGCCGCCCTTTCACACGATCCTGTGCCATGCTGCCCGGGAAGGCAGTGACGCTCTGTGGGCAAGGACCGGCGTGCAGGGGGATCTGAGCCCTCTGAGACGGCTGATGCTTGCCCCCCTCGCTGGACCCCCGCCTGCCTGCGGCACTGGGGTCTTGGCAACGGTGAGAGGAGCACACAAACTCTGTTTGACCTCGGACCCCCCAATAAGGCATACAACGACCACATACCCCCATACTGAAACTCAGGGGTCTAGCTCATCTGGCGGCCTACCACGCAATCCCACCAGTTCTGGTGGACCGATAACTAGAAACTCGACCTGCTGCGACAGGGGAATCTGCAGTGACCTGCACACTCCAACGCCTGGACCCGGATCAAACAACTGCCACAACCGCTCAAACTATACAACACTGATCCAAACTACCCTTGGCCCCTGCCAAGGTGAAATGTGAGGAGGGGGTGGGGGAGAATCTCGACCAGCCTGAACGCCCCAGCACCCATACGCCAATGTGCTGCTAAAACGGGCCACATCCTGGGGAACCAAACAGCAGGGAAGCAATAGCAACCCCCTCACCCACCCTGCTAAGAGAACACAGTGAGCAAAACCGCTGGGTGGTCCGGCCCACTTACAGTTGAAGAACCACAGTGACAGAAGAGTCTGGGCCAGTCCACCCAGACCAGCTCTCCACGCTGCGCAAGGCCAAACTTCTAACCAGGCACATCGTGACAGAGACACAACCCCAAGGAGCAGAACCCTCAGACCACTGGACTACTCCAATCCCGCCATATTTAAACCACCAGCAACACTCGCCGGGTACCCTCGACACCCGACCTCAGTCCTGAACAAAACGACTCCCCACCAGGGCTGCATACGACACCCCCAAACTGGGTCTCCTCCAGGTCAAGGACAGTAGACGCTACACATGGGGAAGGCGGACAAATCTCAGCGGAAGCTCAACTTTAAATCCGGACCCTCCGCCAGAACCCCCAGCCTACAGACACCGCCTGCACCCCCCTGAGACAATGATGGACTCACAGGATTGTGTTGCCCAAAGCCCTGGCCCCGACATATGTGAAATTGTGCTGGACCTCAAAACTGAAATCGGCAACCTAGACTCGGAACTGGACGCCCTGTCCTCGAAAGTCGAACAACTACAACACAGGCTGGATAAGCATGAGGACAGACTCGACACTGCTGAAGAGAGAGCGTCGGACTTGGAGGACGGAAGCGCAGCTCTCACCATCAGGGTGACCACACTAGAAACATAGATGAAAGCCGTGATAGCCAAGGAGGAGGATTCGGAGGGTAGAAATTGTTGCAATAATATAAGACTGGTAGGGATAAGAGAGAAACAGTCCCCACACAAAATGGAGGAGTTTGCCGAGTCCGCGTGGAAAGAACTCTTTGGTGAAGCTGCTTTGTCCCATCTCTTCGTGGTAGAAAGGGCACACCGGATACCCGCGGCCCATCTTGTCCCAGGTGCTCCCCGCGCCCTATCATCGCAAAACTACTTAACAAAGATTGAGATATGATCCTGTAACTCGCAAGAGAAAAAGGGGAGCTGCACTACGACGGTGACAAAATACAGGTGTACCCGGACTTCTCTCAGAAAATTCAAGCGTCTCGCAGGTCCCTTTGCCGGAGTAAAGAGATGCCTCAAGGACAACCAAATCCAATACGCCATGCTCTTTCGCGCTAAGCTGCACGTGCAACACGCTGGCAAAACACAATTCTTCAACTCCCCGGAGGCGGCCAGCAGCTACTTGGATGACAGAGGCTGTCAACCTATCTGCAACAACCAGACCAGACAGGGCCGACTGGAACAGAAGAGACCCGACCTGAAATTCTGAGGTATGTGGGGACCCAATGTAATAAAACAGTATATTTCACATAACAATCACAGCGAACAACACTAACGAGAGAATAGAGCCAACGGCTCACCCTCAAGACTTGCTGACCAGATGGAATTACAACAATACTACCCATAGACGCACCTAAACATATTATGTTGATGAGAGCCGGTGACCTTGGCTGGGCTCTAGCGCCCCGAGTGCAGCACTGTTTCAGGTTCAATGGGTGGGTACATTCGACGGGCGAGTTGGGGGTTTCCCCCGGGGAAGGGACAGGGTGGGTAGGGTTCTACAGTTTCAGGAATGCGCACAATGGGACCCAGATCACCGCCAACCCCCCCCCCCCCCCACAGAGCTCCAACATAGGGAAAGAGCATGCAAGCACCCACAGCACGGCACCCAAGTCTGCCAAAAATACCCTGTTTACACATGCAATGACCCTTGAACATTCAGGCTAGCACCGTGGAATATTAGAGGGAGGGGGGGGACAACCCTACTAAAACACAGAAGATATCTCACTACCTTGGGAGGCACAACATAGACGTTGCCCTTATACAAGAAACTCACCTTCTTCCGTCCTCTGAGAGCCAATGGGCCCCCATGGGGGGATGCTATAGATACTATTCTTCCTCCTCATCTTACGCCAGAGGAGTAGCCATACTGGTCAGCAGGAATATGATGTTTAGGTTGATATCAATGACACACGATGACAAGGGCAGGGCACTGCTGGTACATGGGATACTCGAGAACACTGAAGTTGTCCTGATAAACACATACGGCCCAAACACGATGGCACTAACTCATTTGACTGGGTGATGAAGCATCTGGCAGAGGTCGAACACGCCACGATCATATGGGTTGGGGACCTGAATAGCACACTAAATCCCACATGGGACAAATCACACACATCCACTGACACAGCCACCAAAGTGGGCCTCCAGGTCTGCGAGATCTGCAAGACTTTCAATTTTACTGACTTATGGAGACTTAGGGGGTCATTACGACCTATTAGCTCCATGGCTGCCTCCCATAACGTGTCCGGTGTTGTGCAATGGGGACTTACCGGTCTAGTCCGACCCTGGCGGAACCGGTAAGTCCCCATTGCACAAACCATTCCCCATTCCCATTTGAGCCCCCATAGGGCTCAATGGGAATGGGGAGGGCGCTAATAATGGGCTCGCGACTTGCAAGCCTGTTATTAGCGCCCTGGTCCCTTAGCGGGACCCGTAAGAGACGTGTGGTCAGACCACGCGTTCCTTACCCTCCCCGCCAAAGGGACCTTGGAATAAGGCGGTAAGGGATTACCGGCACCGGTCTCCTTACCGGTGCCCGGTATCCCTTACCGCGCAGGTTGTAATGACCCATTTACTCACAAAGAATCTCGAGAATACACGTTTCACTCCTGGCTATGTTAAGTATTTCAATCAGGCGATACACCCTGGTCTGAGCCTAGTATGCAGCGCGCAGATGAAATGCTTATTTTATTATGTCAATAGGTTCAATATTCTGAGTGATATACCACTCATATCACAACCCTTCTTAAAATACCCCAGGTCACAATGGACCAGGAATCAGGCTGGTTGGTAAAGGTATTATTTATTTATTTAAAATTCACATTAAACATACTTTTTAATAGGGAGCAGCAATAACCAATGTGGTGACAATAACAGATAATAAGGTATGTAAGGCAGTTAAATTCACTTTTAGCAACACAAATATAATACATCAGAGAAAAGAACACTTTTTACTTGTTTGTAAGGATAGCACTTCAGTTAGGATTTCCCCCTGCAATATTCCTCAACCCACAAATAAACAATTCTGAATAGATAAGGAAGCAGCAGGTAATCGGGAATAAAGAACAGTCAACAGAATTTAAATACAACCTTCCCTCCCCAAACAAGAAAGAAAAACGGGTTTGAAATCTTGCACTTTTCAAATGACATTCGAAAATGACTGTGGAAAATAATGAAGTGCGCAACAATCCTTGATTCAGTATAGATTTCTATGGGAGCAACATTGGAAAGATGCTAACAATCATGAGCTACAGTTTGAGAAAAAGTAAACACTCTGGATCTTAATGGAAGTTTGGAAATAATTTAAAACAAAAATCACATGTGTAAAACTTTGCAGAAATGCGGATTCCCGTCTAAAATTAACCAACCGGTTTTTATGAAAAACGGGTGAAATGTACTGATTTGGAGTTTTTAGGATGAAGCACAGTAAGCTCTAGAGTTGATCCGCGAAACCAACCCCAACACCCCCGTGCCATCCCTGGCGGACTCAGTCCGATTACCAGAGGGAGGATTAAGGGTTTAGGATTTCACAAGACATAATTATTTAAAGAAGTTATCACTAGCACAAAGAATCAAAGACAAGGTTTCAAGAATGGTTCTGACAATGTTACAAGTTCTTAAGGTAAGGATAGGATGACAGAAATTGGGATTGAACAAAACAAGGCAAGGTATGCTATGATTTTCTATGCTTCCTATTAATACTTGCAGTTCAATTTAATTTAGGATTTTGGACCATCAATGGTTCTGGTCATCACACAGATCGGGTCTAATCCAGGAAGCAGGGCACATCTGGCGGGATAGGGTCAGCTGGGCAGTTCTGGTCACCGGACTGCACGTCTGGTTACTGGAGACTGGAGATCATTGGAATGGCGAGATTGCAGCAGGCAACATTTAGTAGTAGCAAGCCAGCTGGATCAGAATGCTTCCCTTAGGTTTTGGGGATTTTTAGAGTTTGAGGCCTAGCTGAAAAAGGAGTTCAGCAATGCGGAGGCCTTGGCTTTGTAAGGAAAATCAGGACTCAGGAACAAGGATAGAGAAATCAGGACCAGGGCGCCACACAGAAAATCAGGAAGAAGTCAGGAATCAGTCTCTGTGTGCTGTGAGGTTCCCTTATTTATCATGCCAAATTACATCACTAAAGTATATGGCAGGGACAGGCTGAATGTCCACACCCCTAATGCTAGGATTGGGCAAGAGCACAGTTTCCACCTTGCCCTCCGCTGATTGGATGACAGAAAAGGATGTCATGTTTATGGGATGAGTTTTACAATGTCTGGAAACCTCCCCTAGCTATTGGGACCAAAATCTAACTTTCCCACAAATACATATTTATGCATTTAGAACCTCTGAGAAAATCAGATACACTGGTTACATATTTTCCGGGTTACATTTCAATCCAAATCCCAAGTCTGTGGGACCGGGTTTAGTCTTTCTGCAACATTTTGGCAATTTTAACCATGAAAGATTTGGCCTAACATTTCCCAATTTTGTACATAGATGTGCAATAACCGTGGGATGAATGTGCACAATGTTATGTTTGCAACATTAATACTTTCTGCGCAATCGGTCACTCATTATAACTTTTGTTCCTTATGCAGTACTGAGTCCTACCAAGTCTTCAAATGAATAGCATAAAATTAGATTTAAAACTACCAACTTTCAGACTTTTCCTCATTCTTGTGGCAAAGTTAAATGTCTTGAAAGTTCAGTTGCAAAATAGGCTTTTTAACCACCAAATGTCACTTGTAAGCAAATGTTATTCCCCTTGAAGCCGAATGAGGGGCCTCTCCCTTGTGAGTGAAGCTTACTGCCCCTCCCACTGGAAGGGTGAGTGTCTTAGCCTTCTATTGTCTCGGCCTGGGGCAAAGACGAATGTCTAATGTGACTCGAAAAGTCTCCATTGTCCTGGGTATTCAAACCTCCAATCTGGCAATTAGCCTTTTCCTGTTCCAGCCGTTGAGGTGTCACCCTTTCTCAGGGTTAGCACTGGCAGAGCAGGTTTTTTTTTTTTTTAATATAGTTTACCAACTCAGACTGGGTTGAGCTTAGAGTTTCACCTTTTAAATCTTTACTTTAAACCTATGGAATTAAACCGTTTATAGGAGGATTTTTAACAGTAGCAAATCCTTTTACATTCTTAAATAATCAGCCTTTACACAATAATGTACTTTAAAAATAGTCGATTTTGCTCTTCATTCAGGAACAAGCACATTAAACTTATTTATTTAAATTCAGTTTTCATCTGCAGCAAAAACACATTTTAGTATGCTCTAGTCCTTTCCTGGAGTGCTGGGGTTGTTTGCAGCATGGATAAATGTATCAAGCATCTGTTTAGAGTCCTTGTATGGACAGCTGATTCCTTAGATACTGTTGCAAAGAAATAGCTGTTTCCCGTGTGAAATGAAAAACACAGTCCCTGGGTTGCTTTATCAAAGATACTTTTGGTAGGAGCCGTCATTCAAATGAGGCCCGGTTCTTCCGAGACTCAAGAATGATCCTGGGCACTACAAGACCCTTTAATCACAGTGGTTCATACGAAATGAATGGATTTAGCGCCAAAACAGCACTTTCTAAAGTTGAAAAGATTACATTTTAAAGATGCATTTTGGGTTTACTTAATGCTGCTTCTTTCATTTGCTCCATGTAAAATGTTGCAGAGCACACTTGCATACTCCTGCAGTGAAAACTCTGTTCCACCCCACCTGAAATGTATGTTGGCAGGGCGGTACAGCCATTTTCTGGTTATTGCAAAACGCAGTTTTGAGATCTTGGCGCGCACAGGGGTCAGCGCAGCCATTTTGTGCTGTTTCTTGCACCAATGCAGCAAAGTGATGTAGTGAACATAGCTGTGTGGGTCAAAATATTCCACAGGTACATGGGACCAGCTCGCGCCTAGATTATCTATTAGTGTCCCGGGCAGGAGGTTTGCAGAGGGGTGAATGCCAGATCCTTCTTAGGTCTCTCTATGACCACTCCCCGGTAACCTTAGATTGCATCCCAGCAGACAACCGTGAGAAACGCCCCGCATGGAGATTCAAACAGGGGGCACTTCAAGACTCAGTGTTCACCCAAGAGCTCCGAGATGAGAACAAATCCTTACTTACCATTAACCAAGAATCCATCTCCTCACACAGCACCCTGTGGGAAACCCTAAAATGTTTTACCAGGGGCATATGTATAACCAAGGGGAACGGAATGCCTAAGACCATTAGGGGTGACCTAGAGAAAAACGAGATCCGATTGAAAGAGCTCGAGCAAACCTACACAGCTCTAAAAGATCACCACACATTGGCCCTCATTAAAGAGGAACTAAATAAGTTTAGAGATAATGCCGACCGCAAGAGCGCCGATTGCTGGCGCGAGACCACAAAGTGTGCCAATATGGCGAGGGCCAGAAACCCAGAGCCCTCCTAGCAAAGATGTTGGCAACAGACAACCTCCACACTAAAGATCAACCACAGTAAATCAGTAGTATTCCCATTAACCTCGAGTACGGTAGAATTTAGTGATGACTGAGTTCAAATGGGGAAACCTCAGGCGTGAGATGCCTAGGAATAATGATGTCCAGAAACCACGATGACCTATTCTGGGACAACTATGGAAAGGTGATGGGGCACTCAACGATAAAATATAGAGGTGGAAACACCTCCCTCTCACACTATGGGGACGAGTATCAATTGTCAAAATGGTCATACTGCCCAAACTCCTATACTTGCCATTGCTGTTGACACAGGCCTTCTTCCAACGTCTACGCAGCCTAATTCTCGAGCTCATCTGGGCGGGTAAGCCCGCAAGAGTAGCTCTGGCAATTCTCGTTCAACCTATAGCAAAAGGCGGTCTGGCACTCCCAGACTTTGAACGCTATTACTGGGCGACCCAGGCTCAGTTCCTGAGCCACTGGTACGCCACCTAGTCCATTCGTCCACATGTCCAGGTCGAAAGAGTTTGTATAACCCCCAATCTCCTGCATGCAACCATCATAGGGGAACTCCAGGTATCGCCAAAACCACTAAACGTGGTGCAAACCACATACGAGATATGAAGGAAGATTGCACATAAAAACATTGCAGTCAGGTTCTCTCCCCTTCTCCCAGCAAGATTCATACCAGGGATACCACTCACGACGAGAAAGTAGATCTCCAGTGGGCAGACAAACTCAAGATAGTCACTATGAATGACTGGTTCGTGGAGGGACACTTCTTGACAACGCAACAGGTCAGGGAACGTGGAGCGGACTCCCACCCTTGGCATCTTTGTCTATTTTAGACTCCGACACACTCTTAAGTTCCCCTAGTTTCCCGTTCAACCACCCACATGGCAGCTTTTACATGGGGTGATCCTGGCACAGGGCGAGCGTAGGCTGGTGTCAAGAATCTATAAAGATCTATTGTCCACTGCACACCAACCAAAGACCCCAAAATTGAGATGGGAAAAGACACTTGCAGACACCATAGACGAAGAAGACTGGACATGCATACTACGAAAGACACAAACGGTATCCTTAAACTCATGATACAAACATATCGACTTCAACTTTCTCCACCAAGCATATCACACACCAACCAGACTCCACCATCACCGCTCAACCTTATCAGCTGCCTGCGAGAGATGTGGCACGACCCCAGCAGACTTCCTTCACCTAGCCTGGGAGTGCCCGATAATCTGGAGGTTCTGGGGAGAGGTGCTGAACAAAACCTCTGCAATAATAGAACAACTGAAACGCTGCCCCACAGTGTCATTGTTGGGATGTACCAGAGACCAACAACCTGTATTAAGGACACTAGCCAGACTATTGCTAGTACTAGCACAACGACGTATAGCCATGACCTGGAGAAGAGGACAACCACCCAACGCGCACAGATGGCTATAAGGCTAGCATATTGCCATGTCGTCGACGTGAGCTTCATCAAAACCTTGTCCTTGCATGCCTGACCGCCGAACAGGTGGGGACCCTACGTCAACCACTTGCTGACATCATCAGACTGAACCTTGCACACCAAAACTAATTTGCAGACTCTGGAAGCGACATACCGCCGTTCTACAACAAATGCATATGAACTATAACACATGAGCATGCGTACCAAGATCTATATACGTCCAGGAAGTGGGGAGAGGAGAGGGAAGGGTGAATCGGGACCACATGATGCAGTTTTTTCTCTCTGTAATGCAGTTACATTGTTTGGAAAGACCAAAAAAGAAAGTAAAAAAAAAAAAAGATAATAAACCCACCTTACAATCGTGCATGAAGGGGACGAGATCTAGAGGAAAGAGCTGTTGGGGTGCTTGGGGGGGGGCGACCCCTCCAATGAGCCTGCCAATCCAAAACAATCCAGCCACAACTTTATGTCTCTGAAGAAAACAAACAAGCCTGCTGGTGCCTTTGGCTCAGAGTCAAAGGGAATAGACACCGAGTCCTCAATAACATTACCATTTGAGGATTCACAAGCTAAACCATAGGCTGTTACAAATAAAGAGGCCAGTGAGGCATCGTGGCCTAGTGACCCTAACGGGCCACCCATAATCACTAGTCCTGCACCTCGAAAGTGAGCCATATCCCCTGAAAACCAGGACCCCACATGAACAGCAAAAACTCACTAATATTTCAGATTCTTCACTGGATTTCTCCACTTAATTTTGGCAGGAAAGCAACAAACGGCCGGCGCAAATTCATCCGCTTCCAGGAAAGTTAAAAAAAACGTATCTATTAACAATAATGTCGTCTCTTACCATTGCTCTGGCCCCCCCTTCACTAAACTATATGAATCAATAAATGATACTTTAGAGGCCCAAACGACCTTGATGGCGATGATTCATTCCAAACTTCTATTCATGGAAGGGTACATCACCGCCAAAGAAACAAGAAGCATCGATCCAGGAACAAACTCTCCTCACCCAGAAACTTCAAGGAGGGAAACACACGGCTCATGTACAACGCGCCCTCAATCTACTCAATTGTGGGAACACACACAAGTTGACCTCACTGGTGAAGAAAGGGACATTACTAAATCCATTGCAACAAAAACAATGGATGGGACCATCGGCAATTACATCTCAGTGCAGCATGGGGAACTCGCAGGCAACAAAATTGAAAATACTAGAGCTGCCTCCATAAGAACGAAGACAGGGGCCTCTGGTATTGCACCCTAGTAACTCCTGGAGCACCACAAAGTCCTGGGGCGATGGAACTAGATGAAACCAAGAAAGGAAACCAAGATTCCATAAGTGCAAACAATCAAGACTTACCAATCTTAGTTTAGTGGACAAAGACGACAGAAAGTTAGGACACAATTTTGGAGCCAGTCAAATCCTGAAACGTCCCTCCAACATCTATCATCGAAGTTATCCAATCAAAACTAACAACAAATGTAGCACCCAAACCCACGCCAAGGAAAGCGATCACTTAGAAAGATTCCTTAGATTCCTTAGAAAGACATCATTTAAACCTTACCAATAAACCTATGTGTGGGAAATGTGGGGACGACTGAAACACCAGTAAACGATGAAAACAAAAGGATGCAAGAGTTGATTAACTTATACTTGTACTCAATTAAAGGCTTGTAGTGTGAGTGGTTATGGAGGATACAGGATCCCGGGGGGGGTGCAGCATCAGCATCGGGAAAACGGAATGTCCATACCTACGCTCACGCCCATCAGTGAAGGAACAGGGTCCCCTGTTTTCTGGACTCTTTCAGAATAAAAGTGTCGAGAAGATTTAGCCGTGGCTATACACTGGAAAACAAGTCACCTCATCTGGATTTAAGTAGCACTACAGAACACCCCGGTCTTACTCGACCAGTTAAAAGGAGGAAACAGGCTTCGACCACGCCCCTTCAAGTCCTGACTTCAAGAGGGAAAAATCGACACAAGGAAGATGACTCCAACGCCATTGACTTCCCCTCAACTAGCACGAGACAATGGCTTGAAAGGTGCATCAGCTCAGGGGATAACCAAGGATGAAGGCACCAGCGCTCCTATTTCGAGTAATACACTTCTGAGTTCTAAACATACCAGCCTACGACCTCTGGACAAGGCGGGGTGACTTGATACTAAACAGAAAAACTGTTATGGAACTGCTCCACTCTATTCCAAAACTGCGTCAATTCCTGTCAAAAGATCTGAAGATCATTGAATTCGGGGACGAACAACGTAGAGACTGTCACGACCCACTTCCTGAAACCCCCCGGCAGGCCCATGGGCCAGGAGTGGTCTCGGCTCGGGCCCCCAACAAGCATAGACATCTTTTGCCTAGGCCTTTGGCGCCAGGCTCATACTTAATGAAGACTTGTGCTTGGGAACTACTTTATTTCAATGCCAGTCAACATGGAGGCATCCACGTAGCTTGGCTCCTTGGAACCAAGCTATGCGGTATAGTGTTTTGGGTGTGGTAGCCTAGGGACTATTTTACCTGCACTACTTTCTTGATGCTATTTAAACCACACCCGACTTGGGGAACACGCTTCGCGTTACTTTGCAATCCTGCAACGTGACGCTCATCGTGTTCAGCAGCATCTGCGAACCTCGGAAGAACAGCACCTGAAAAACAAAAGGGACATCGTTATTAGCAGCAGCTTACCTGTGATTCCACTGCTAGCTGCCCTCGGCTCCTGCAAACAGCATCCAAGGAACATCGAGCCTCCCGGACTGTCGGATCTGCAAAAGGAGAGAAACAAGACATTAGACATTTACAATTGTGCCGGCAGCTTACCTCTCAAGTCGCCCATCGACTACGGGAACAAAAGACAACAGGTTAGCAAAGGCAAGGAATCATAGCGCTGCACATAGCGCCTACTTACCGCATCAAGGCGCTCTCAAAACACCATCACCTGCCGGTGAGTCCAAATTCAGCCAACGTTCCTTCCGCTGACAATTGGCCTGCCTTCAGGTATGTCTGTATACTCTTTGTGCAACTTTGGCAGAAAATAGATTGTTGGCATAGTAGGGCCATCTGCTGTTACGAATTGTCTTTCTGTGTCGGATAGGACTCCTTTCTTGTGCCACTCAAAGATCATTGTGTTAATATCACCTTTAATCTGAATAGTTGGATTTGAAGATAGCTTCTGATCAATTTAACATTGATACTTCGTAGGCTTGAAGCAAGACTCATATGCCAATACAGGTCTGTATATTGTGGCCTCAATTCAGACCATGAACTAGCTGTTTTTTTATAATATATTAGCTTTGTTTTGGTCGTATATTAATAATGTCTTATTCATTTTTCTCTCTTCTTTCTCACTATTGCCTTCACATACCAGACTGCATCTGTGCCCTTTATCAAGTGCGATAACATGCACTAGTACATATCTAATCTGTTAACTCCTCTGACCAATTATGGGTACACCTTGATCAAGAAGGGAATTTGAACTCATCGATATTATATTATTTCAAGATGCTATGAGCAACATTGCCCAACAATATTAATACATCCATCCTTTCTCCCCACCTCGTCCCCCTCAATACACTGGCCAAACTGGCGTGAATATTCTTACATTTGAATTTATACCATCTCGCGCCTTCCGCTGGGCCACTTAGCCAAGTTTAATTTGCATTAGCTCTCCATTTTCACCCACCAGTTATATTAAACACGAGACCTGCCATTAGCGCAATCATATTTTTTGTACTTAATTTAGATATGCCTATATCAAGTAATTGTACCTTCCCTTTGTGGCTCAAACACAACCGTTTAACTTACATTGCAGGACCAGCGCATACGCTTTGTTTCAATACATTATCTAATATTGGCTTGCGCCGTGTCCTTTAAACTCAATCATTTACAACACCCTTTGAAGATGGTGGCCCCACAGGCAGGCCGTTTCGGCTGCCGCTCATGCATGAACAGCACACAGCAATATAACCAATCAGTAAAGCCTGTTGCTCGAGTGGGGATCAGCCGCATCCACAGCAGACCACCCGGGTAAGAATTTTCTACGGCCCCTTAGACCCCTGTTAATCTACAGCGGGTCCTACAACTATTAACTTTAGAGGCAGGAATTTGGCAGACATTTCACAATCTCGAACAGATTCTGTTTACCCTTACTTTTCCATGTACCATCGGGACACTATTTACGTTTACTAATCTTTTCAACGTACACAGTCACAGCACTCCGCAATTGCGAGGAAAGTTAAAAGGTACGCTTTATTAGATGGACAATTTATTTATTGATTTAAATCAATGATGATTGCAAAGCCACTTAATGACACATTGTACTTTTGCAGTCAAACGTCAATTACGCATGAACGTTTGCATCGGAAGACCCTTCAATCTAAGGTATACGAGTTGACCTCATTCATGGTCTTTAAATGACACGCGTTATAATTATTGCTACAGCCTACTGAGCAAACCGCATCACAATTGATGGACTAATGCAATTGTTGTCGCTCTGTTCCCCTCCTCTCTCCCTCTCATATTTTCTCCCTTTAAATGATGAATCAACCATATTGCACCTTGGTTCCTTTCGAAACAGCCATTCATCAAATTAACTGTATTTAAAACTCTCACACTTATATACATATTGACAATTAATGTATAATGATGTGTACCCACGTGCTTATTTTGTTTGGTCTATGCTAAAATTGCAATTGTGTTTTACTAAATGAGATCTTTTTACATTTTGTGTTAACCCATGGGGAAACTACTTCTAATTTTGGTTTTGACATACCGCCTGCCCCAATTGGATATATCTGTTCATACCACCTATCCTCAACCATACTTTCATATAATTTAAAATGTATCTTGAAACGTTTTTATTTTTTCACTTTGTGTAATAATATTGTTTGTGTTGAACTATACTTTTTATTTAATATGTACTGGCCTCAGAGGAAGAGCAAGGCTTGCTCGAAACACGTGTCAGGCTGTACACCATTTCATTAAATAAATCTGCAATTTAAGCAGTGTCGGCAAACCTTTTGTGTTGGTGCAGTGAGACTGGAAACGGGTCCTTTCAGTTTGCTATTACCGTGGAGTACTTGGGCAACGTACACACAAACCTCCAGCCACCTGTTGCCTTCCGTGTGTTTATGTCACCTTGCAAGCGCAGTGTACCGCTAGGCTTTTTTGTCCAGCCCCCACTCTTTAGTCGCTATAAAAATTAGCTCCTCATGTATAGAGCACAAACGTACCAAAATGACTCCGAAAATATGTCAAAAGTGATATGTGGAAGGAAGGCGAAAGACTTCTGTTCATTGGTCAAGTCTACTGCTGGCAACACTATCGACCTGCAACAGAACAATGTCAAAGAGCAGGATTGGGTGACCACCTTTTCTAATTATTTTTATGAAAAGAAAGATATTTACACGCAACCTCCACCGAGTAAGACCTACCCAGGGGCCAATCCTCATGGTATAGACTGCATACTGGGTAAACTACGGAAGCTAAATGTTTCATGTGACCCTGGCCCCCACGGATTGACCAACGCAATGTTGAAAGAACATCTGGTCCTGTTCTTGCAGCCAAAAGGGGCCCTCACGGACCTGAGCGTCAGGGACAAGACAGAGAGAGCGCTCAATTTGTTTGAGAAGTAACTGGACAGGAGCCCAACAATGCAAGGGTTAATATCAGCCATGTATGGGACCTGGGGCTGGAGGTGGGACCACGGAGCACTTGAGAGGCGTTGGGAAAGGGATTTAGGGTAGAGGTAGACGAGACCCTCTGGAATAGGCTTTGTAGGGGCATCACCAAGACATTATTATCTTGCCAGTATAGACAGCACGTGATGAAGCTCCTCCATAGGTGGCCGTTTGACCCAAGTCAGACTGTCAAAGATGTTTCCTGATAAAAGTCCTAAGTGCTGGAGGGGTTGAGCAGGGAGAGCGGATCACTGGCATATGTGGTGGACTGTTCCCAGGAAAAAGGTTTTCTGGGACTAGGTCCTCAGATCGATTAGAGACCTAGAAGGGATACACAGAGATAGGCAGCCCCTGTTGGTTTTGTTTGGGATAGAGGAGGTGGACGGGGAGTACTCTAGGCTTCCAAAAATGGCAGCATCCTTACTGATGGCCACCAGGGCATGGATTGCCACTAAATGGAAAAACGAATACATACCCAGTAAGAGAGTGGGCCAATGTGGGCAAGAGCATTTACACGATGGAAAGAATCACAGCCGGGCTCCATGGAAGACTGTGGCCGATGGAGAGAGAGTGGTACCCCTTTATTGTCAGATACATGAATCCTGAACCGCAGATGGGGTAAACGGAGGTGGAACACATTAGGGAAAGGGTCAAGGTATGGAGTTGAAGAAAGGTAGGGGAGCAATGGAGGAGTGCCGGTGTCGCTCGGAGGGTGATTTTGGAGTAATGAGGGTAGGTAGACTGAGGGGACCTAAAAGAGGACTGTTCACCGGACAAAGGCCTTGGAACCTGAACATTGAATGAAAAAGCTGTACCAGGGGGGCAGGGGTGAAAGAGGGGGAGTTGCTAGGGGTTTTTCCAGTTGTTAATGCTTTCTTCTGTTTTTTTTTTTGTTTTTGGTTTACTCTTTATTTGGAAGCATTGATGTTTTAAGGTTGTATTTTCACATTCTCTGGCAAAACAAAATAAAACCAAATGTGCAAAAAAAGAAAGAACATCCGGAGTCATGGGCGATTTTCATCCACAAACTGATCGAGCAAATCATTCAAACCCACTCAATTACTAGCTCGTGGAGGAAGTCAATAGTCATCCCAATTTTCAAGAGAGGACAAAGAGAAAACCCAAAGAACTACTGTCCCATTGCTCTGTTGGATGTTATCGGAAAGGTTTTTGGCTCTCTTATTCTAGAACGCCTACAAGACTGGTCCTGGGCAGTGGGATGTAATGACCCATTTCAAATTGGTTTCGTTAAGGAGATTAGTATGGCTGCTAACATCTTCCTTCTCAGCGCCTTAACGGGAATGGTGTGGGAGGGCAGACCAAGGATTTTGTGCCGTTTGTCGACTTGGTCCAAGCATTCGACCAAGTCAACTGGCAGCACTTGGGGGGAAAATTGGCTACACAGAACTGTCCCAATTCTATCTTGGAACCCCTGATCGTACTCCACTCAAAAACCACCATGAGTGTGCGATAATCTATCTGGCCTACTATCAAGTGAAAATTCCCACCACTAGAGGCCTAAAGCAAGGCTGCACACTCGCCCCGGCATTGTTCAACTTCTTTTAAGCTCACTGCCAGCGTAAGAACTTTTGCACCAACCATAGGGGGCATCCGGCTTACTCGACATCTGTACGCTAATGATCTGGTCTTAATAGACCAATCTCTGGCGTACCTCAAGCGTCAGTTGGACAGCCTTCAAAAATACATTGATAAGTACGATTTGGAGAACATAGGAAAAACAAAAGTCATGTGTTTCGAAAGAACAATAAAACACAACGAGAAATTGAAATGGTTCTTGGGCCGTATTCCAATCCAACAAGTAAAGTATTTTAAATACTTTAAAGAGTTTGGCTAAACAACAGTACAGTTGAAACACCGATGGTGGACCACCTCCGGGAGAAAGCACTGGCCAGTCAAGTAGTGGCAGTGAATAAGAAATATGAGAGTTTTTATATACTGCCAGTGCTTAACTACTGCAAATCAAAAGTAGTCCCTTCACTAACCTATGGTGCAGAGGCCATGCTAAACATTCCGGATAAAGTATGGCCCTGGCTTGAAGGACTGTTTTAGAAGAGAGTTCTAGGCGTTCCTACTGTAACACAGATTCGGATCATACGTAGAGAGCTGGGCCTCCTATCCTTAAGAGCAGCGGTGTAATGGAATACACTGGCACTGTTCTGAAAATTCATTTTACCTGCCACGCCTCCACACTTCGAGATGATCAATGTAGAATAGGGGAGTCTAATGCAACGCTGAAAAAGTGGGCAATCAAAAACAGAGCCAAATTGGGGCTTATTGATTGTACTGAAAACGACTTGAAATCAAACCCTTAAGAGTAAAAAAAGAAGTGAGGAGAGAATGACTGGATAATTATTCACGCCAGCGCTTCAGGTTAACAGTCAATTCCACATTTACCTTTGGATACAAGAAAATTAAACTCACTACCAGGATACCTGGCAACATTTCCCAACAGATTTTATTGCAACCAATTTCTACGAACACGGTTGAACCTCTTATTTTATTTATTTATTGGTTTACTTAAAATGCGCCGACAGCACGCGGGCATCGGGCGCAGACACTGACACAATCGACATATCAATTAAGATGGGACAGGCAGAAATAAAAGATCGGCGGTGGGACGGAGAATACTCAGTTAAAAAGAAAGGTTTTTGGGGCTTTTCTAAAGGATTTCTGATCAGGGTCAAGTCTGAGGGCAAGTGACAAGGTGTTCCAGGCCGGAAAAGTTCTGCCGAGGCCCTTCATGCATTTTATCGTGAGGCTCTGTATCAACCCTAAACTGGGAGAGCAGAGGGATCTGGTTGGTTGATATGGAGGAGACAGTACTTTAAGATATTCTGATGTGCAGCCAAAGAGGCAGCGGTGGAACAGGGAGCCTGCTTTGAAAGCAATCCGTTCCCGGATCGGCAACCAGTGCAGTCTCCTTCTATGAGATATGTGATCTTCTGGAAGTATTGGTCACAATTCAGAGTACACCATTTTGAAACACCCGACATCTCTTGAGATGAGCGCCTATGAGTAGGGAATTGCAAAAGTCTAATCTGTTTAGAATGGTGGCACGTGCGATGGTGGCGCAGTTTCTCTCTGAGATGCAGGGGTGGATAGTAGTTGCAGGTATGGTTCACATAGGTAGCGTGGGTGTCTGCATTCAAGCAAGCCTCCAGCAAGACCCCTAAGGTTTTTACCTTTTGCTGAGTTTTAATTACATTATCTTTCAGTGGGTTTTGGGGGGTTTGGCGTTGGGTGGGGGGTTTCCCCCCACATATATGGTACAATTGACCTTCACAATTCGGTCAATTGTGAAAAGGTCAATTGTCATTCGAGCAGTTGTAAAACGATCAATTCGTATACAACCATTTTCCAGACATCTAACTATCGATGTGGTCGTAGATGTTGGACAAAGTTCTGGAGTCTTATGGGTAAATCCCAGTGAGTTCCAGGATGATTTGGGTGTCATCGGCTAAGTTTATAAAAGTGACACCCAGCTTGTCGAGGAAGTCACAGAGGGATTCGATGTATAAATAAGACCGCACCAGAGAAATAGATGCACCCTGAGAGACTCCAAAGCGAATAGGCGTGGAGGGAGAGAATGCAGAACCCCACTGTATTCTGGATTCTCGTCCAGTGAGGAAGGACTGGAGCCAGTTCGCAGAATTCTTAGAGCACAGACCGGGGACCTTTTGGAAGCTGAGGAGATGTTCATGATCAATGAGATCGAACGCCGCAGAAACATTTAATAAGATAGACATCCCAACCTTTCCTCTGTCCGTGATCTCCAGCATTTGAGTCTGAAGGTCGACGAGGGCGGCCTCTGTGCTGAAAATAGGTCGTAAACCAGATTGTCGGTTGTGTAGGATACAATTGGAATCCACAAATGTTTGTAACTGAAAGTTGCCAAATTTGTCCAGTATTCTTAGTAGAAATTGACAGTTTGTAATGGGTCTCAGATTGCTAGGTTCTCATGGGTTGATGTTGAGTTTTTTCGGGATTGGGGTGATTGTGGCTTTTTTGATGTCATTAGGAACATAGTTATCCCTAAAAGAAGCATTGAATAGGAGGGTCAGAAAGGGGGCGAATGGGTCCTTGTGTTCCAAGATTAGTTTGGGAGTTAAATTGTATGGACAAGAGGTGGGGCGCATGGAGGACAGTATGCTAGACATGTCCTGGATAGAGATTTGTGAGAAAGGGAACACAAACTAAATCATTGCAATACGAGCCAAAGCCGATCTAAACACATGTCGATTCTGTAAAGACCACAACAGTGTCGAAACCCTGTAGCACCGATTGCTTTACTGCCCAGGCTTGACCAAGGAGAGAACTAAATTGTTTGGACAGCTTCTGTTGCAATTTCGATCTTTCGAAGCAGACTACTGGTGGGCAGTTTTAATGTGTGGTGAAAAGACCTCACTTGTGATAGCGGTGGTATCGTTCATGGTCAGAATTCTCCCAAACAAAAGTGAATAGATGTTCGACCGGAAGATAAGACTTATGGTGGACCTGGTTTCCTTTTATCTGCTGTCCCTTATGGATAACTAAGAAGAGGTCTTAATTTTTGTAAAAATTGTATATCAATTAAAAAATATATATTTATATGTTGGTTTTAAATGTCTTTGGTGGCAACAATTGTAAATTATTAATTACACATTTTGTACTTTTGATGCAAACAACAAAGATGAATGACATGCATTACTTACCGTAATAGCATTTCTGATGATTATATCTGCTTAGATTCACATGCTGTGCATATGGTCCGACTCATTGGTAACAGCAGAGCATCTGGGTTTTCAGGGATCGAAAGGGGACGTCGGCATAGGCGGGTCTGTAACACTATCCCTATCGTGACGTGTGTAGTACCCAAAATCCATCACGCGCCAAGGTCCCTCCGATTGTATTTTTTCTGCCATGAGGGAGCCCAAGGCTATAGTGAGTGAGTACATGAAGAGAGAAAGTAGTAAGACGTCTATGTTCCATCCTGCCGAGCGGGGAGATAGGGAGGGCGCATGTGAATCTAAGCAGATACAATCATCAGAAATGCTATTACGGTAAGTAATGCATGTCTTCTGATGCTCGTTAATCTGCTTAGAATCACATGCTGTGCATAGACTAGCGAGCAGTACCCTGAGTTGGAGATGGGTTGTGAGAAGGAACAGTAGAGAAAAGATGTCTTAGTACTGCTAGTCTTACCTGAGAATCAGACCTAGAATGAGTGTCTAGGCAATAGTGTTTTGTAAAGGTGTGTACAGAACTCCAGGTTGACATTTTGCAAATGGACTCAAGAGGAACATTTGCCATTAATGCTATGGATGCCCCATTGACTCGAGTAGTGTGCTCTAGGCGAGAAGGGCAATTATCTCTTAGCAAGAGTGTAACAGTGTGATGCAATTGACAATCCCCCTTGAGATAGCTGATTTAGAGACAGGGTCTCCTCCTCTACCAGCTGCCACTGAAACGAAGAATTGTTTAGTCTTCCTTAGTGGTTTAGTTCTTTCCAGGTAAAACATGACTGCCCTGCGCACGTCTAGTGTGTGAAGGCTTCTTTCGGCCATGTTAGTAGGGTTCTGAAAGGAAGTGGGTAGTTCGATTGATTGGTTCACATGGAACTTCGAGATTAATTTAGGCGGAAACCTGGGATGTGTGCGCTGAACTACCTTATCTTTGTGGACTGTAACAAGAAAGAGCCTGTAGTTTGCTAACTCTTCTGATAGAAGTGATAGGCACTAGGAAGGCTGTTTTATAAGCCAGGTCTTTCAGACTTGCTTTATGCATAGGCTCAAAGGGAGCTCCCATGAGTCTGGTCAAAACCACATATAGATTCCCATCCAGGGGCTGGGTAAGAAATGGGAGGATAAATCCTCTTAACCCCTTCCATAAAGGCTTTAAATCACCAGTATTTTCCATCACGACACCTTTTGTTGTGATGTGGTGTAGGCTTTCAAAAATCAGCCAAATGAACCTTTAGGGAATTGAAGACTAACCCAGAGTCCAACAGGTGGGTTAGATACATCACAATGTGTGAAGGTGAGCAATCGATGGGATCGACGCCCTTGGAATTGCACCAGATGACAAAAAGTTTCCATTTGCTGGCATAGCAATAACGTGTATTAGGTTTTCTCGTTTCCCTGAGTATGTCCATGCACCTCTGAGGGAGTTGCAGGTGTCCAAACTCTATGATCTCAGGAGCCAGGCTGCCAAGTTCAGAGTTTGCGGGCATGGGTGTATGGTCTCCCCCCTGTCCTGAGACAACATGTTGTATGGGCAGGGCAGCTTGACTGATGGGGAGAGGGACATTTCCATCAGTTGAGCGAACCAGGGTTGGCGGGCCCACATGGGGGCCACCAGTATCATGGTAACTGGTTCCTGGTGCATCTTGTGAACTATCTTGTTGAGAAGGGGAGTCGGGGGGAGGGTGGGGCGGCATGGAGGAAGCGTAGACAAATTTCCCCGAGCAAGTTATCCAGAGACCGTTCCCCTTGGATCGGTTCTGGGGGGTACCTGAAGTCGTAGTCTTGGCATTGGGCGTTCTCCTGAGTAGCGAACAGGTCGAGCTCTGGGAAACCCCATTCTGCAAAGACGTTGGACACAATGTCTTCGTGCAGTCGCCATTTGTATTCTTCTGGCAGAGGAAAATCTCTGGTGAGTACGTCTGCCAGAAGATTGCGTTCCCCTGGAACATGTTGGGACAACAAAAACATCTTGTGTTTGAGAGCCCATATCCAAATGTTTTGGGACAGCTGGGATAGCCCTGGAGAGCGAGTGCCCCCCTGTTTGTTCAGGTAATACATTGCCGTAGTGCTGTCCATTAGGATCAGCACTGTCTTCCCTTGCAGTTGCATCTGAAAGGCCTTCAAAGCTTTGAACACCGCTAATAGTTCCAGTAGGATTATATGGTTGGATGCTATTTGAGGGGACCACACTCCGTGTGCTGTCTGCTGAAGCAGGTGAGCCCCCCACCCCGTAAGAGATGCGTCTGTCGTGAGTGGCTTCCACTGCAGGGGTGGTGAAGGTCTTTCCCTTCAAGAGGTTTTCTCTTGACCACCACTGCAGAGAGAGTACAAGGGCTGGCGAGACAACTAACAGATCTTCCCATTGTCCGCTGGCCTGACACCACTGGCTGTTGAGCCACTCTTGCATGGGACGCATGCGCAGCCGCGCGTGGGGAACCAAATATATGCATGACGGCATAATCCCTAGCAAACGCATGGCTTTGCGTACCGTCACCTCCCGACTGGCTACATATTGAGGGATCTGAGAAAGCATGTTCTGAACCCTCTCGCTGGAGGGGAAGACGAGACCGTCTTCCGTCTGAATTAGAGCCCCCAGAAATTGTTTTACTTGACTGGGGACTAAGCTGGATTTCTTTTCGTTGATTGAAAAACCCAGGCTGGAGTTGAGATCTACTGTTTTTTGGGTGTTCGAAAAACAAACGTCGAAGGAGTCCACCGTGATGAGCCAGTCGTCGAGGTAAGGGTAAACTGGGACTGATAGTCTGCGCAGGTGTGTAGCTACCACTGCCAGGACTTTGGTAAACGCCCTTGGGGCCGAGGCGATGCCGAAGGGGAGTACCTTGAATTGGTAATGTCGGTCCTGGATCATGAATCTTAGATCTTTCCTGTGCGCTGGCAACATTGAAATATAAAAGTATGCATCTTTCATATCCAACGTTGGTATGAAGTCCCCTTGTTGCAGCAATGGGATCACCTCCTGCAGCGTTACCATGCGAAACTTCTGGGGTTTTATAAACTTGTTCGCTGGGCGCAGATCTAGAACAGGGCACATGGCAGGATCCTTTTTGGGTACAAGGAAGTACACTGAATAAATACCCTTGTTTACCTGAAGAATCAAGACGGCTTCTATGGTGTCCTTTCCCAGCAGTGCTTCCACCTCTTGGATCAGGATCTCCAGATGGTCTGGTGAAAGGTGTTGTGAGCGCGGCGGTCTGAACTGTGGAGGTCGGGCGAATTCCATACAGTAACCGTGGGCGACCGTCTTTAAGACCCACTGGTCGGAAGTTATCCCCTCCCATACTCTGAGGAAAGATGTTAATCGCCCCCCGACCGGGGTGACATGGGAGGGGACCTGGACTTGGTGGTCATTTCTGACCAGAGGCTGTGGCTCCTCTGGGATTGGAGCCTCTGCGTCTACCTTTGCCGCGTTTCTGACCCCTTGAGGGGTAGTAAGTGGGGCTTCCAGATGTTTGATTTGTGTTGAAATTACCCGTGCCGTAGTTGTTTTGACCAGTACGGGCTTGCCCTCGAAAGGGCTGCCGAGGGTTATTACCCCTCTGGGAGGAGGGTTTCTGTGTAATTTGATGCAGAGACCTTATAGTCTCATGCTCCTTCTTGGCTGTCTCCAAAGCCTCATCCACTGCTTTCCCGAAGAGGTTAGTTTCCTCAATGGGTTTATTAATGAGGGAGGCCTGAGTCTCAGGTCTAAATTCTGATGTATGCCAAGCGGGTCTTTTCAGTAAGGTCCCTTGTGCAAGGGACCTGCCTGCAGTTTCTGCAGTGTCCAAAGTGTTCTTCACCACATTCTGGTTAACTAGTCTTCCCTCCGTTACAATGGCGAGAAGCTTTGACTTGGTGGGTTCGGGAACCTCTTCGAGATCTTCCTGGAGCAAATTCCATTCGGCATCAGCATAGCTTGCTAATAGAGTAGTATTATTAGCAACCCGTATAGTGTATGCAGCTGCTGACGTGACACGCTTGCCCAGGGCATACAGCCGCTTAGACTCCTTGTCCGGTGGTGATTCTCCCGTGGCAAGGGGTACCCCTGCCCTCTTTCGAGTGATAGTCACTACCAGTGAATCTGGGATGGCGTGCCCTTTGATGTATAGAGGGTCGGAAGGAGAAGGTCGAAATAATTTATCGACTCTCGGGTTCACTGCCCATGTTTGAGCAGGTGACACCAATGAGGGAGCTACCCGTCTCTTAACAGAGTTAAGGAGGGGGATGGATTGACTTGCCGGAGGTTTTTCCTTAATGATATCCTCCACAAAATCCTGCTCAGGTACCGCCTCTTGAGTGGCAATTTTGAAGTATTCAGCTGCTTTTTTCAACAGAGTTGAATGCCATTTTGTCATCTACAGGAGAGGCCTGGCGAGCCGTGGTGGACGGCGGAGAGTCTAAGCACAAAACATCAGAGTCCTGAGCTTGCTGTGTCCATGGGTCTTGACCTTCCTGCTGGGTTTCCTCCCAGTTGTCCGTAGTATCCTGTTGATCTTCCTCATAGTTTTGCAGAAAAGAAGCTTCTTCTTCATTATAGATGTCTCTATATGTGTCCATCTGGACCACGTCTTCCTGTTGGAAAACCTGAGACTGATTTTCCTGAATTTGGAGGTTAGGGTCTACCCGAGCCCTTTTCAGGGGGGGGGGAGGATGATCATAAGAACTGAATCTGCTCCAGCTGATCCATACACCCTTTGAAATTTTCTGTAGTCCATTTAGAGGAACCAAATGGGCCTACGTGAGGAGAAACTACGTTCTACGCACTACGGCATCGGAAGGGACCTCTCAGGGTGTCGGAAAAAGGCTCTCGACTATCTTCGTAAGCCTCATCAGAATCGGGAACCCAATCCGCCGAGATTTTTTCTGCGGCTTGGCCCATAACCTTAGGCGGAACCGGAGTAAGGCCCACCGCAGCCGTAATTCTTCTGATGCTATTTTCGATAGTTGCCGAATCGTCGTGAGACAAAGGCTCCGATGATTTATCGGCAGTTGTAATACAGTCCACGGCACTAGAGGGCCTAGCGGTCAGTTTTCCGGGTAGAGGCCTAGCCGTAGTTTTTGGGGCTACTGAGGCCTTACAAACCGTCGAAGCGTCCGGCTACCGCACTTCGACTCGTGTAGGTTTCGGAGTAGCGCCCTTAGTTTGTTTAGATTGCCCAGTCACAAAACGCTGCTGCGGATGCAGGGAAGGCTTTGGATCTGAACGATCCGAGGGAACCGGCGAAGTTTTCGGCGGCCCCGTTGACGCTTTCGCCTTTTTCGACGAAGGCGTGAAAATTGGCATAGGGGTTGTGTGCTTAGTGCGATGCGCTTGTACGCCCCTGTCGCCGGGTGTAGTCCCTGTAGCAAGACCAGAGTCGATCCTTAAAGGGTCGGGGACGGGCGTGGCGGACCTAGAAGCATCCGCCTCAAGGTCTGTAGCATCTGAAAAGGACGTTTGGTCATCCAAAGTACCCGCGTCACTTTCAGCTGGCGTGGCGGTGGGGAAAGGGGGCTCTACACGTGACATACCGTACGCGGCCCACCGCTTTACACGGCGCTCCTTAAGGGTCTTAGGCCAAAGGAGTTTGCACGCCGCACACAGCTTCTCGTCGTGCTCTAGGGGGAGACAGGCGCTACACGTACTGTGTTCGTCCTTCCAAGGATATCTGACCCTACACTTGGGGCAGAATCTAAAAGGAGTCCTTTCCATAGCCAAAGGGAAGGATGACCAGACCAACAGGGAAAAAGGAGAAAGGAGGAAAGACATACTAAACAATATAGCCACCCCGACCCCACTCTCCCTACTGTATAGGTCGGCCAGTTATCTGGGCGGAAAAAACAATCTGAGGGACCTCGGCGCGTGAGGCATTTTGGGTACTACACACGTCACGATAGGTATAGTGTTACAAACACGCCTATGCCGATGTCCCCTTTCTGTCCCCAAAAGACAAGATTCAATACTACGCGGTTACCACTGGATGTCAGACCATATACACAGCATGTGATTCTAAGCAGATTAACAAGCATCAGAAGAGATGTTATGCATTGGGTTTCATAATATTTTCAAGTAAATCTTCAAATCCTACTGTAGAGCCACTATAGAACGGTGAAACATCTGTAGAGGTGGTTAAGTTTTGTATCGGGACACAACCATTCAGGATTTCTAGTTTGGATTGTACACCAGCACTACAACTTGAACTTTGGACAAAGATACTTTTGCAACAAACACAATTTAAACAAATATTTTTGTGTCAGAATGTCGATGTTATTTAACAAAACCCATAAACCAGGAATGGCAATATGAATAATGGCTACAATATGAAAAGTAAAGAACGATATATATATATATATACATAGGATATATTACTCACCGAAATCGTATTTCGAATGCTTGTATATGCTTAGATTCACATGCTAAGCACAGGTCGACATCTAGTGGTAGTCACTGAGTATTACATTTATTTTATAGACTCAAAAAGGGACATCGAAAGGGCATGTCCGTAAAACTATCCCTATTGTGACGTCCACTGTACCCATGGTCCTTAACGCGTCGAGGTCCCTCAGATGGTTTTTGTTTCTGACATGAGGTAGCATGAAGTGTCGTGTGAGTACAGATGTAATAAAGCAGATCAGAAGCGATAAAGCCAGAAAACCATCTATGCACCTTCTACTCCAAGAGGTGAGGAAAGGTGGGCACATGTGAATCTAAGCAGATACAAGCATCAGAAATATGATTACGGTGAGTAATGTATCCCTTCTGAGGATTGTGAATCTGCTTAGATTCACATGTGGGTTGTGAGAAGGTACGGCAGCAAATAGATGTTTTAGCAAAGCTTGTCCCACATGTGAATCTGCTTCAGAATGTGCGTCAATGCAGTAATGCTGAGTAAAGGTATGTGTGGAACTCCATGTAGCTGCTTTGGAAATGGCGTATAACGGGACGGTTGCAATAAATGCCGAAGTAGCTCCTGTACCTCTACTAGAATGAGCTCTTGGTGTGAAAGGCAGAGTTTTCTTTGATAGGGAATAGCAGAGCTGTATGCATTTCACAGCGTTCTTTGAAACGTGATCATCTTCCCTGCCAGGTGCTATGGAGACAAACAGTTTATCTGTTTTTCTTAGCTTTTTTTTTTAAACAAATGTATATGGTTTATTAAACCTTTACAAAAAATAAAACGTATAACCATTTTCATTAGAAAAAGTGAAAGAAATATATCAAGTATCATTTCCATTAAAATACTTATTCACATTTACAAATTCACTTAAAAGCTCATAAATATATATATTAGTATAACATTCTTCGTATTTCATTGAGGTAACATTGTATTAATCCTGATCCAATATATAAATACACAAATAAGATAAAGCAAAGAATTTATTTCATTAAACTCATCCATTGAAAGGATTTACCCCAACAACAACCTGACTTTCTCAATCTTGACATATATGATAAACAAGTTTACAGAATTCAATCCAATTTACACTCATTTTTTAAGAACGACAAAACTTTCAGCTTAGTCACCATGCAACATGAATAACCAAACCAGCTCTCTAAAAACGCTTTGCGTACTGCTGACGAACGAGCCAAAGTATTGCAGTCTAACGGTCAGTAGAACTGGGAACACCAATAATAGATGGAAAAGGGATTCTACCACCTCAGTGGTCTGGCAGAACCTGCAAAAGCCATTTGCGCCATCCAATTGGTTCCTGCTGACTAATAGTTCCTTAGTTTTCACAACAGTTAAGCAAGACCGCATTATATTATTTCTTAACCCCCCCACCCCCCGGCTACAGTATTTATTTAAATATTGTTCCATTTCTGGATACCATTTTTGGGGTGAAACCATTTGAGAATACAGACTAAAATCTGAAGCTTTGTTTTATGTACATACCAGTCATTACCTGTGATTATTTTTTTTATTTTTTTTAACCTTCCTCGGATGGTCTATAAGGGTTTTCATAACGAACTCCAAATTATACACTATTAAAGCTCATTCTGGGCAACGATTTTATGCGAAACCTTTAGTAGCATCCTCACACAAGAGACTGTACAAACTCCCCTTAGGGCTGATTTTGCAAAGTCCATTTTAGCAGTCATACATTCCACAACGCCACCTAGTAGCCATTGCATCTCCTTCAGTTCGGAGCCACAAGAGTAGGGTATTGTGGGTATGGAAACTAGCTCAAATGCAAACCTTTTTCTCCAGTAAATTGTCCAGCGATGGCTACTAGGTGGCATTGTGGAATGGGTGACTTGGCTCAAATGGACATTCCTATTTCTACATTTCAGGTGAAAGGGCTTTTTCATACCTTTTTAAACTCACACTAACTTTCTTGGTGTTGTGAAAACATGGCCAAATGCTCCAACCACAAGGCTGTCAGGACTATACTGAACTGACGATCCCTAATAAGGATGAAACCAGGTATGTATTTGTCCTGGCAGCCTTGCAAATGTCCGTCTTGGGTTGATTAAGCTATGTATAAAGTAGCACTGCCCTCTTAGACATAGCCAATTTCCTGGAGAAAAAGGTTTGCATTTGAGCTAATTTGCATACCTATAAATAATGCCTTGCTGTTGTGGCTCAGAACTGGAGGAGTACTTCCAGCGATGGCTGCTAGGTGGCATTGTGGAATGTGTGACTTGCCTCAAATGGACTTTCCTATTTTCACATTTCATTTTTTTTCCAAACCTTTTTAAACCCACCATAACTTTCTTGGTGTTGTGCACTCTGCTGGCACGGACTTCTTTGTTGGGACGATGTAGATTTTATAATGGATTTTTTCATAAAATCGACAAGTGCTGAGACGAGGAAAAGGCGCGGAACAATGAACTATAATGAAAACTTGAAAGGACATTGTAGTTGTCAGTGCTGTAAAGAATCCTACGGCTCCCTCACTAAAACCAGTCTCCTCCGAGGTGGCCAGGGAAAGGCAGACACTTCCTGATCATGGCCTTGGCGGTGGTGTACTGCAGAAGGATCACCTGGGAGGAGACGGGCCCAGGGTGGTGAGGACATCCCGTGGGATGAGACCAGGTATTTGTAATTTGAAAGGGAAAACCTCTCAAGGTTGCCAAAACAGGTAATGGCTTATTGCCATTAAGATGTATATGAACCACATAAAAGACCTGTGGCTCGGGCACAAATAGCATACAACCTGAACCAGTCTTAATAACAAAGATCCTTCAAAGTATTTCAGGATAAAAGTCCTCCTTACTCGAAAAAGGTAGAATGTACAGGAATCTAGAAATATTGCCTTAAGGAAAAAATGTCTTCCTCCGTAACAACAAATTATAATGGTTCATCTTTAAATAATTCTAACGGGTATACATGTACCCTTAAAATCAAGAAGTTATTTAAAAGAGCTAAATTTGTTGTTGGGGACTCCAAGTCCCATAATCCCATATATACTGGGATGCGGAAGAGTACTGAAGAGTTATGCTGTAGCAGTAGTCGGGCAATTAAAACTAACAGCCCGCACCTGAAGGAAACTGGGAGGCATAACAGGCCCCCTCAGGTGCAAGCAATAAGGAAGGAAGGAGCTGGAACTGACTGGTGCGCGTGCAGTAGTAGCAGAGGCAGAAAGGAGAAGACATGGTATTGGCAATCCAGACAGAAGTGGGAGAACCAGAGGAAAGTGGATGCAGCAGATTTCACCTGCGTGTTCTGAGAGGGTCCCAAACTCTGAAGTGCAAAGTCTGCGTAGCGGAATGTGTGCAGGAAGGCTGCCTTTCCCCATGTAGGCCTAATTGCAGAGGTTGCTGTGCAAGAAACATGTCGGAGACCGAGACGAGGAGCTGTTGTGAAGCTGTGCGTCTCAGGAGCGAGAGGGCTCCCTAATTGAGTGTCTAGATCGGAGACACTAAGGAAGGGTGCAAGTCCCAAGTGAAGCCAGAAGCAGTAGTAGTTGTGCGACACATGGAAAGAGGATCACAGAACCGGGGAGTCAAACCTGGCATTCCGCTTTCTTGCACGAGCACTGCCGGCAACAGTATCCAGCTTAATATTCACTTGCTTATAAGCAGAAGCGAGTTGAAGTTGTTCTTTGAGTCTTTAACAAGGAGACAATGAAAAAGTAGCACTTGCATGTGATCGGGTAATTCTCATTCACTTGCCCGAAAAGCAAACACTGCGAAAGAACACTGTTAAACACTCTAAACCTTACGAATAAGGGTTCACTTGTCTCATTACGCAGAACAAACACTGCAAAAGTCATTGTTGAACATTTAACCTTTGCAAAACTTATGAAGTGTTCACGTGTGCCTAATTTTGTGTTTCAAATGAAGCCGGACCTCTACCTCTTTATTCACGCGAACAAGCATTACTCATAAAATAAGTGGTTAAACATTGCATCTACAGTTGAAGAGAGAGCAAGCAATGTCCAAGCCAAGAGTATTCACCTATTAAGACTGAACGCAGCCTTTCTCAGAGCCAGAAAAACAATCTAAACAATACGGTGAGCCAAATAGATCTTTAACCTTGCATAAGATACAAGTGTGCAAGCATTACCTGAAGCCAAGAGAGTGGCACCAAGGCTTCTGGGTCATTACTTTGGCTAACAGTTGGCAGAGAGGTGAAGGCAAAGTTAGGGAAGGGAAATCTGCTGCTTATAAAGATTATTTGAAGTTGACACAACCTATATTGCCAAAGACTGTGAGAGAAAGATAGAAGTGGGTCACAAAGGCAAACTTGGGTTGTTATTTTGGCGGACAGACACGAGAGGCAAAGAGGCTGCCCCTTATGGAGAGAGAAATTCAGAGGAAGAGTGCCATGCCTATGAAGGTGTTCAAGAACCGTTAAGTTAATCTTGTCAGAACCTGTCTTAAATCACAAATTACTGAAGCTGTAGTGGGATATCTGATTGTCAGTGGATCCAAGACTTTAGTGGTACAAGTGAAGTGGAATGCTATAAGGTAAAGAAATATGTCCTCATGGTAAACTCTAGTAGAAGTGAAGTTCTTGAAGTAGAAGCAGCAGCACTATGAAGTCATCCCGACAAATATACCTATTGTGAATCCTAATCTTGAATAGAAGCATAATTACTGTTAACCAAGACTTGTGTTCAACTAACATTTCTAGAAGTCTTATTTCTTTTGAACTGTGTCAGGTCTTCTTGGATATCTGAAGTGGTGGCAAAGCAGTGTTGCTGGGAATAACATTGATGCTCTTTTGAGCAAGTAGAAAGTCTATTTCACCAAGAAGAAAAGCTTTGTTGTTGTTGGAACCTTGGATAAAAAACCTTATCTTAACATTGGAACTTCAAGAACTGAAGTAGGACTTTGCTACCTATGTAGATTTCCTTATTTATTTTGAACATTGGAGTTGAATTAACCTTGAATCCAGAATGGAGTTCGCCCAGGTTACTAAAAGATCATCAAGAAACTGAATATCATTGTTGATGTGAATTGAATTGTCATATTTTCTTCTTTTTAAAAAAAAAGAAATAATTAAACTGTCTGGTTAAATAAACCTTTTAACACTACATATATATATATATATATATATATATATATAAATAATTCATTACACATCACTATATTATTTCCTATACTACTTAAACAATACAATTCATGGACGTTAGGGAGAATTTTCATTTTAGTGCTTAATTCCTCCCACCTTCGAGAACCCCAGCTCTTTTGCTGGACTTAGGGACTCGAATTTTAACCTGGAGTGCGTGAAACCTTTTGCTCCCTCTCTCACGTTTTGACCTGATTTGAATGATGTGTTTCCACTGTTTTTGGAGTCTGAAAAACTCCAGAGGCATCTACTTTTTTGTATGGTGACACACAGCACCTTTAGTGCATTGTCACAGAGAAATCCTTTAGATGTCTCATAAGGTTAAAATACCTTTTCTTGTGTGAACTACTGTTCCCACGAATATTAAAGTGAAATTGACTTTACTTACCTTTTCTCTTAGTAGGTCCAGCACACGCCATCTTATTTGGAGTGCTGGGGGGTTACTTAGTAGCCCCTTATCCTACTCTCTTATGTAACATTTTTATGTTACCTTCACTACTTGAAATGGCTGGTGGCAGTGGTTTAATTTTCTACCATTGCGCTTTTCTACCGCAAGCTGAATCCTCAGCTGCAGTATAGCACCCATGGGTGACCATTTTGTCAAAATGACCCCAGCCTTCTTTTTTTGCCATTTTCTGTTTGTGAGGTCTTTCTTGGGTTTAACTCTGCCCTCTGAGCCAGGTTTGAGCCCTTTGTTCATTTTGCCTTTGACGGACTTCCGCCCTGAAGCCCGCCACTGGTTCCAGTGTGCCTGGAAAGGCATGAAGTGAGGGAGGTTCCCAAAGCTCCCCTGCCCTTTGTCTCTAGGAATGCATCCATGCAACCGGGACAGCCACCCTGCGGTGTGATTGACAGCCTAGACTGTGCATGAATGGGAGAAACCTGCTTAAAAAGGAGAGGGTTTTGGGACTAGAGTCCGAGTCCACCACTGGGAGAAACACCTTACAAAGAAACCGTGAACAAAGGTTGATGCATTCTCCTGGACCTTTGAATTGCCCGGTGAAGCCCTGCTGCTGTGCTGAAACTCCTTTTTCTGATTGACAAGAGAAGCTCCGCAGGGACGACTTCTTCCCTTGGGTTAGTGGGAACAATTAACCCTGAGACGAACTCCACTGGACCATCCTCCCCGATTGGCTGTACTTCTTCGCTGCTGCAAGAAACGAGTGCCAGGGGTGGAGAAATTCATAGTCGAGTGCAACATATGCAATCTTGCCAGAAGCTCCAGGAGTCTCCTAAGCACCCTCCAGAAGCAGGCCGACCAGAGCTCGAGTCCCCTCACCAAAGTGCAGGACCCAAGGAGTGAAGGAAGCTCAACCGGTATCCGATATACACAGTGGTGCTGTTTACCAAGCTCTGAAACCGCATATTGCTGCTGATCCGAAAAGAGCCCGTAGCTACCGGTGACCTCCAAATTTCTGCAGCAGGAGTCCTCCAGACGTCCTCCCTCTTGGGCCCCACAACTAAGGCACAGGAACCCAGGATTTGCATAGCTGAAACAGGACTGAATCCAGCTGGACCACTCTTCTTCAATCCAGAGGTACTGTGCAGACTTGGGGTAAATACCTCAGTGTCTTTTTGAACTGTGCTCTTCTCAGTTGCGACGTGCATTGGCTCACCTTAGAGTTGATTCCAACTCTGCTTTTCACAGGCTTCACAGCTTGTGAACCTACAGGTGATTTCTACAAAACTCTCTAACTTTGTGCAAGATTTCTTTTTAAATCTAAGAAGTGACTCTGCTCCATAGACTGTGCTCCAATTGACTTTGGCTGTCCTGGCTCCCTGCAGACCCTTCTAGTCCACTGACTTAGATATGTTTGTTCCTCATATGTGGCAACTATTCCTAAACTGTTATTGCTGGGAAAGGCTGGTCTAGACTTCATTGGAAGATTTAAGTATACTCACATGGCCCGAGAACCTGTTTAACCCTTTCCTTCCTTTAACCTTTCCTTTATGCAACCTCGAAATCTGCAAAGTATACTAGTGATATTTAAATGAAATAACTGTCCTTGTGATTGAAGTCACCTCTGGGTGTAGGAAGTGTGTAAAAAGCTTCTCCTAAGAGTATCCACTAAACTTGTGCCGATTCCGGAAAAGTATTTGAAAGTGTATTTGATGGTTACAGATCTTGGCCTTTTTAAAGAACGCTTATTTAAAAATGTATAAATAATAATAAATAACTATTTATAACTGAAACCTTGAGTGTGTCACTTGGCTACTTGTATTTGCGAATTTTGATGTTACGGTTCTACAGCTCACATTTACCCCTCTTGAGATAGGCCTGGCTGCTCAGTCACCCTATAAATTTGTGTAGTACAGACCTATACCAAAAGCTGGGTTTACTTATACCAAGCAGATAAGTGTTGTGCAGTCTCACGCAGTGTTACTACATCAATTCTTACCTAACAATGGAAATACACAATCTCATTACCTATAAAAGCTATACCAACATATTAAAACAAATACATTATCAACCTCCTAAAAAAGAAATTTTAACTTTATTATTCTGGTTACTAAGCCACATCAAGCAGGCCCAGCAGATCCACAATTTCACACCAAATAAGGTACATAGTAAAATTTAAAATTGTACTACTTCCACAATATTAAAGACCCTAGCATTGATCCGTTGTAAAATTGTCCAATTCAAATCTTAAATTCTAATACGCTTTGGCATATAAATCTCCTATTTGTTCACAATTTGTAAGATGTCTCTGGGTTTCCACCTCTTTGTTGCACAAGTCTTTCCTGGTAGGGGATATTCCTCCATGTACCCGTCCTGGAAAGCGTAGGTAATAGTCCTAGTCTCAGTTGTATTATGAATCTTCTCACCTTACTATTGTATACATTCTTAAGATAAGAACAAGGTGAGTCAATCGGGAAGGTTTGTATTGTATGCAGTTTATATTTCTTATGCTGACTCAAATGCAAACATTATTTCTGTTCCATATCCTGGCCAATTTTTTTATCTTGGTAAACTCAGAGTTCTTCGCCACAATCTGCCTTTCAGTTTTTTCAACCATTTGGTTTCTATGTTTAACAAAATTTCAGATAGCGTTACATTTCTCTTCAGCCTTCAGATACATACTATTTTCTAAGTCTGAAAAACTGATCGTATTAGAGACAATAGGAACTCATCTCAATTGGCTCATTCTCAATTACAAATTTCATTTGTTTTTTGTTTTTCAAGCCAATTTTCAATTTTTGTTGTTTTTTGAAGATTAAGGATAAGACTATTTTCTAAAGAATATTTATAGAGTGCATCAATGTTACCTTGCAATCCAATGTCAGTACTATCAATAAGAAGGGTGTCATCTGCATAAGCGAGCCATGAAACTTGTTGGCCGCCTACTCGAGGGGGTAATTATGACTCTCGTCTAAAAAACCTCCAACATCCGACACGTAAAGATCATATAGGATAGGAGCTAAAGGACAGCCTTGTTTGAGCCCATAACTAGTTCTAATCGTTTGTGTTTTGCTCAGTAGTCCCTCCTGATTTAATCTTAATTGCACTATGTTACAACACGTACAAGTACCAACAATGACTCAAGTTGACCGCTGGGAATGCTGGACATTGCTATAACAGATTCTAACAGTTATGAATGGAAAGTCGTGGCCTGGTTCGAACACAAACTTTTTAAACACCACGTATCTTGTGTGAATGTTGGTGGTCGGGGTATGGAAACAGAATGGGATGTTATAAACTAGGGTAAATATGCAAACCTGGAGGCGGGAGAGGGACGTGAGGTGGGGAACTGCGATACAGGTAACACAATATAAACCTGTCTAATGCCCCACATGTGCCTCAGCTGGCTGGGAGTACTCTTTACTATTGTTTTTGCAAATACCCAATAGAAAGAGTTGTAAAAAAATAAAGGACTATAATTCTTCTGTGAAGTGTAAATTCATAGGACGGAGATTTATCTTCTTCAGCTTGGCCCATAAGACATTGCAGTCAACTGCATTGAAAACCGCTTTATAAATCGACAAAGCAGATGAAAAGCGTGCCTTCTTTATTTTTCAATATTGCTCTTATCAAATACAATAGGGTCCACAGGTTAGAAAGGGTACCAAGTTCCCTTTTAGACCCCGAGTGTTGGTTTCCTGACCAGTTACTTTTCTTAATCCAATAATTTAGTTCTTGCAATAATAGCAGAGAGAAGACGTTTGAGACAGCATCCACCATCGCCAAAAGGCGATAGTTATGGGGATCGTCACTCAAACCCTTTTTAAAAATAGGAATTAATATAGAAGATTTCCAGCTAGTGGGGATAATTCCTGTGTTTCTAATGGTTTGGACAGCTCATCTAGCAGCGCAGCCCAATTTGTTATGTCTTCTTTAATAATTACATTTGGGATTCTGTCTGCACCTGGAACACGGGAGGGTTTTACTTTTTCCAGTAGTGAAACCAAATCTTCAACTGTAAACTTCAACATGTCCTCTTCCAAACAATATATAATTGTATCCTTCTCCATGTCTCCTTGGTCCCGAGAACAAAATTAATCAATATGCACAATACACCTAATCTCGGATACGCCATTTAATTCTTTTTTGGCTAAATTGGCTTGGAACTAAGTTCTGTACAAATTCCAAAAGACTCTAGAATCAGAGTTACAGAGTGTGTTAAGTACCAAGAACCACCGTTTTGCACTACCGGAGCTCATGAATCGTTTAGTATATCTTAGTTACTTACCTGTAACTATATTTCTCCAGCATTGGTATCTTTAGTAGATTCACATGCTTGAATATTCCCAGTCGTCAGACCAGGAATTCTCTGCGATTTAAAATAATTATTGATAATTATATATAGACATTATTTCCATAGAAAATATGAAAGGGGATTGCCCATTATGCCCAATCAGGCATCCACTTGTGTAGTACCTCCACCTCACTTTTGTCCTTTTTGACCCTAACCGATGTGGTGATCGGGTTTAAGCTCTACCCCAGGCAGCCATCTTCAGATTTTGAGCTGTGTTTAGACTACATGTATGACGACTGTGGGCCTTGGAGCAGCCTCTAAGGGAAGGTGGGTGGGCGCACGTGAATCTATGGAAGGGTTTATAGTGACATTTTCGAATGTCACAATTTCTAATGCATTTTTCTCGAATGGAAAATGCCGGAAAAAAGAATTTTGAATTTTGTTTTTATTATTATTTTCTTTTATTGGGGGGGGGTTCCTCCCCCAACCTCCCTTTTTTTTTTAATTGACCCTTTTTTTATTAACTAACCCCAAAGAAAAAAAAAAATATTCGACTTTTTATTTAACTGGATACCATATGAAAGGGTTTATAGTGACATTTTCGAATGTCACAATTTCTATGAAAGATACCAAAGCTGGAGAAATACAGTTACAGGCAAGTAACTAAGACTTCTCCAGCAGTGGATCGTTCAGAGATTCACATGCTTGAATAGAATATCAAGCAGTTAAGCAGGCTCAAATTTGGTTGCACCCTGAAGGTTAATCTTCAGTATACCTAGTGTATAGCAACTCAACTTAGTCGCATACACTAGGGAAGGCGGTAGAAAAAAGGCTGCTCCCACCTTAAACAAATAGGTGTCGGAGGACCGCCTGTCCAACCGCGCATTCCTTGTTGGCGTCTTCTGTCAAGCAATAATGCTTGGCAAATGTGTGTAGTGTGCTCCTGGTAGCCGCTCTACATATGTCTTTTAATGCCACCCCCGCATGGAACGCGGTCGAGGCTGCTCTTCCCCTGTTGGAGTGAGCTGGTGAGTGGGTCACCTTTGGATTAGTGGGAATGGCTTATGCAGTTAGCCACCCATCGTGAAAGACCTTGCTTAGATATATGTTGACCATTCGTGCGACCTGAGAAAGCTACAAAGAGCCTTGGGGAAGCATGGAACTCCTTGGTCCTTTCAATGGAAAATTTGAGGACTCTGGTGACATCTAGCGAGTGCAGTGCCCTTTCTGCATTTGAAGTATGGTTGCTGAAAAACGTGGGGAGCACAATATGCTCTGAGAGTGTCCTTTCCAATACAATTTTGTGTAGAAATTGAGGGTGCATCCTGAGGGTGAACAGTGGTTCTGTTGAGAGGGCTTGAAGTTCGCTAATCCTTCTTGCAAGATGTGATTGCTATTAGAAAGGAAACCTTCCAAGACAAAAAATTCAGTTCGCACCTATGGATGGGTTCATATGGTGGCTTCATGAGCGCAATTAGAACTGTGTTTAGGCTCCATGACGGTACCGGTTCCGCCGTTGGTGGAAAGGTTCGTAATAACCCTTTAAGAAAAATGTTAACCGCTGGATTAGTGAGTAAAGATGTTTGATTAGGATTCGTTGGATAGGCTGAAATTGAAGATATATGAACCTTAATGGAGGGCACGGAGAGCCCTGTTCTTGCCAGGTGTAGTAGGTATGGTAACACTTGTTCCACTGATGCAGTGAGTGGATCTATGTGCGACGTCTCACATCATTTAGGGAAACAGGTCCACTTTCGAACATATGTGATCCGTGTGGACGAAGCTCTGGACGCTTTGATTATGTCCCAGCATTTAGAAGGGAGCGTTTGGTTTAGTTTTCGCTATTCGGGAACCATGCTTTGAGTGACCGACACGCTGGGTGGTGGTGGAGAACCTTGTAGTTCTGCTGTGTCAGTAAACTCTGGTGCGCTCTAGGCGAATTGTCGATCCTTGGGAGAGATGCCGGAGAGTCGTGTACCATACTCGTTGAGCACTTTCCGGTGCTATGAGTATCATCCTGCATGGTTGCTCTTTCACTCTACACTCATGCTATCAATGGTGTCAGTGGGAAGGCATACAGGAATTTGCCTGTCCAGGTTACTGAGAATGCGTACCCTACTGATAGGTCCTCTGGGTATCTCGAGGCAAACGGGTGACATTTCGTGTAGTCATTGGTGGCAAAGAGATCGATTTCCAGATGTCCCCACATGCGGAATATGCGTTGAGTCTTCCCCTTGTCTAATTCCCATTCGTGAGTGGTTGTGTAATCTCTGCTCAATTTGTCCGCCAGGACATTGTCTACTCCCGGCAGGTGTTCTGCATTTAGGTGCTGTGCTGTAGCGTTCATGTCCATAACTTCTGTGCTTCCTTGGATAGCATCACTGACCGTGTGCCTCCCTGTTTGTTGGTATAATGCATGGAGGTTGTGTTGCCTGTCTGGATAGTTACTACTTGTCCTGCTAGTACAGGCAAGAAAGCCTTCAGTGCCCAGCGGATTGCTCTGAGTTCTAAAACGTTGATGTGTAGTCTGGACTCTTGGCTTGACCACATGCCCTTTGTCTGCAGTTCTGCCAGGTGTGCCCCCAGCCTGACAGAGATGCGTCCGATCTGAGATGAAGTGTTGAGGTGGCAGCTTGGAATGGCATGCCTTGTGACAGATTTTGTGGCGTGCTCCACCATCGAAGCGCTTTGTGGAAGTTTTGAGGAAGTTGGATGATATCCTCCCATGACCCGTGTGCCTGGGTCCATTGGTGGTCCAGGGTCTCTAATTAGCCTCATGTGCAGTCTGCAGTTAGGAATGAGATATATACATGAGGACCTCATGCCCAGGAGCGATTTGAAAAATCGTACCGTGGTTGTTGTGTTGTCGAGGAACCATGAAATTAGTTGCAGCATCGCTGATACCCTGTCTGGGGAGGGTAGTACCCTGGGAATGCAGGTGTTCAGCTGTGCTCCCAGGAAGAGAGCTGTTTTGGTCGGTATTGGGCAGGATTTGGTTTAGTTTATGGAGAATCCTAGGTCTTTTAGGAGATTCATTGTTTTTGCAACCGCTGTGGTCGCGAGATTGAAAGAACGTGCCTTTATTAACCAATCGTCTAGATGGGGAAAAATCTCTGTTCCTGAGCGTCTGAGACTCGCTGCCACAGGTGCCAGGCACTCTGTGAAGACTCTTGGTGCCTACTAGTCCGAAAGGGAGAAGTCGGTACTGGAAATTAGCCTCTACCACTGAAAACCTGAGAAATCTTCTGTGTGCTGGGTGGATGGGGATATGGAAGGGTGTGTCTTCCAAATCTAGGGTAGCCAGAAAGTCGTTTTTGTTTAGCCATGGCAGGACATTTTGTAACAATGTCATTTTGAATTTTGTTTGTTTGTTTATTTGTAGGGCGCACCAAACTCTTAGGTAACTGGACACACAACATCACAAGAATACTTAAAGCTTAGTTACAGGTATAGACGGGTACAGAGAATACTTGGAGGCTTAGTTACAAATGTCGACAGGTACAGGTAGGAAGCATACACGTAAACATACAACTGCAATCATTAGTTTAGTGGTCGTTAAGGCGTAACCAGGTACGGGTGTTGCGTCTAAAACTGTAATAAGACTGATCCCTTCTGAGCTCAAAGGTAGTGCATTGCATTGCTGGGCTGCTTTTGCCTCCTGTTTTTCTTTTTTTTAAGTCTGAATCTAGGTATTTGGAGGCAGTAGGAATTGGATGTCCTAGAGGGTCGTACAGACATTTTTCTAATTATTCTTTCCTTCAGGTATGGAGGGGCTGCGTTGTTGAGACATTTGAAGGTCAATGACACAGTTTTAATGAGGATCCTATCGCTAATTTTCAACCAGTGATGGTTTCTCCTAGCATTGGATATGTGCTCACTAGTGGGGGAGGTTCAGGGCCGTTCTGGGCGCATTATTTTGCAATGTTTGTAATTTGTTGATGATGTATTTGTTGATTCCTAGGTACAGTGCATTGCAATAGTCCAATTTTGATAAGATGAGGGCATTAGCTAAGATAATGCAGCTTGCTAGTGAGAGGAAGGGTCTACATGCTCTAATGAGTTTGCCAGTTTAAGCAGTGGATGAGGCCAAGCAGTTTACCTGTTTTTTTTTTTTTTTTTTAGAGTTAGCATGGAGTCCAGATAGAAGCCAGGTGTCTTCACTTCTTTGGCTACTGTAATTATGTTGCCATCAATATTGAAGGCGCTATAGTTAGTGTCAAGTTTTTTTAGGTTATTGGCCGAGCCAAGGTTCAGGACCTCTGTTTTATCGTCATTCAGGCAGAGGCCATGGGTTGCCATCCATGCCTGAATGAGGATGAATATTTCATTTACTAATGCTGTATCTGCAGTGAAATTGCCCAAAAGGGGAAGAAGGAACTGGGGGTCGTCTGTCTAATTTGTGTAGGTGACACCCAGTCTGTCCAATTTGTCAAATAAAGGCTTAGTAAAGATATTATACATAGCTGGTGAGACACATGAGCCCTGAGGGACGCAACATGTTGTTTGAATTGGGTCTGCTGATGCTGAAGTGGAGAAGACCCGCATACTTCTGTTATCTAGAAATGACTGGAGCCAGTCTATGGCTTCTCTTGAAGGGGGCAGCCGAAGCTAGGTGTTTGCATAATACTGCATGGTCCACCAAGTCGAACATTGCCGACAGATCAAGGAGGAGTAGCATAGCTGTGTTTCCTTTGTCGTTAAGCTCGTCAATTTGAGCTTTAAGGTCTATTAGTGCTGTCTCCGTGCCGTGCTGAGGTCTGAAAACCGATTGGCGGGAGCCTAGATGTTGGTTGGTTTCAAGGTACTTCTAAATTTGAAGATAGGCCACTATCTATTATCTTAAGGAGGAATGGGACTGTTGTGATAGGCCTGTAGTTTGTAGAGATGGAGGGGTCTAAAGTTTGTTTTTTGAGGAGGGGTAGAACCCAGGATTCTTTTAAGCTACTTGGGACAGTATTAGATGAAAAGGAGGCATTAATGAGTTCAGGGATAAAAGGGGCTAAATCTCTGGCTGCATCCTTAATTATTTGGCCCGGACAGTTGTCACCTTTGCAGTTTGACGGTTTTAGGGAAGCAATGATTTTTTCAGTTTCCCGAATGGAGACTTTGGAGAATTTGAATGGAGCTAAATCAGGCTCGTCATTAGGAGTAGTAGTAGTTGGTGTTTCAGCAAAGGAGAGAGAGGCTTTTTTACTGCAGTTTTAGTTTGCAGTGTTTTTATTTTATTTGCTAGGGCATTTTGAATGCTAGTGCACCATTGCTTGTCTTTAGGTATGTTATCCGGTGGGGGTATGGGCAATTCCAATTCCTGCAGGATCACAAATAATTCCTTGGTATTGGAACATGCTTTGGATATTTTTTCATTGTAGACTTCTTTTTTTGTTTGGATAATTTCTTTCTTGTAATTATTGGCACAGAGTTTTAGTTTTAGTTTATTTTCTTCTGTTGGGGAATGTTGCCATGTGGTTTCTAACTTCCTTTTTTCCAATCTAAGTTCTTTAAGGTGTGGGGTGAACCAGGTATTAAGGTGAATCTGTTGTTTACTCTTGTGTACCTTAAGTGGGGCAATGGTATCTAAGACCTTAGCCATAGTGACATTATAGGAGTCCACCAGCATATCTGGGTCGGAATTGCTTGGCAAGGCAATCACAGGAAGGAGGAGAGGTAGGATGTTGTCTGGTGTATGTTTTTCTTTGATCTAGTGGGAAGAGAGGATGCCATCATTTTATCTTGATTTGTTTGTTTGTTAAATGTTAAGCTGAAATCAATTAGGTGATGGTCAGTCCAAAGTTGGGGTGTCATTTTAGTGATGGATGTTGGGCAGTTTAAGGTGGCTACTCAGTCTAGGGTCCTGCCTTTGTCATGGGTCGGGGAGAGGACTTTTTTGGATGAGGCCATGTTCATCAAGCATGGTAGCTATTGCATGAGCTTGTTTGTCGTCCGGATCGTTGACTCCTAGGTTGAGGTCACCTAGGATAATTATCTGGGATGAGTCTTATGTTGTTAGCTAAGAGGCTAGATATGTCCTCTTCAAATGAACCTATGGGTCCTGGTGGCCTACAGATAAGGTAGATGGTTAGAGTGCAGCATGGGGATATAGGCAGTTTCGCCGAAAGTAGTTCACAAGATTTTAGTGGGGGTAGCGTGAATAGTCTTATGTCCAGGTTAGCTTTAGCGATGATAGCTAAGCCACCTCCTCTAGAATTAGGTCTGTCCATTCTTAGGAGTTGATAATCTTCTGGTATCACTAATGTGAGCGCTGGACTTGCTGCCTCATGCAGCCAGGTTTCTGTGATGGCTAGGAGGTCGAGGTTGTCGGATGTTAGAATATCGGCTATTTCGGTGGCATGAGCAACAACAGATCTGGCAATAATCAGTGCTCCAGCTATCAGTTATACCAGGTAATCTCTGGGATTTAAAGTTACTGGTATGTGTTCTTTCGTTTTGGCATCGAAAGTAGTTTGCATGTGGGCTTGCGCCATATGCAGTGTGTTATGTTTAGGGTCGGTACAGCGGTTTAAGTGGGTGTTGCTAGTCAATTTAGGTTCGTGGAGAGGAGAGAGTCGACCTCAAAGCCTTTTATTTCTGTTCAGTGTAAGACGAGGTGCATATTTAATTCGATCCATGGTAATCAAGATTATTTGTATGAACAGCAATGGTACAGATAACAGCAGGGTTTTGCTGACATACATCGTGCAGCAGTTAGTACCGGCTACAGTAGATTGGATCAGGTGGGCTAAAGCTAAAGCCTAGTTGGCATAAGCTAGGTCAGGTTAGATTCAGAGTAGGTTTGGTAGGCTACGAGAGTCTATGTTCAGATTTGGCACAGTGGTTCGCATGGGCTAGGTTTAGCGTGGGCAGAGTAGGCTAGATTCAATATAGTCACAGTAGGCTAAATTCAATATAGTCACAGTCGGTTAAGTTGAGCATAGGCACAGTGGGCTAGATTCAGCAACATGGGCACAGAGGTCACAGAGGGCTAGATTAAACATGGGCACAGTAGGCCAAGTTCAACAACAAAGGTAAAGTGGACTAAGTTCAGTATAGGCACAGTAGTCTGCAATGCAGGCTAGTTATCAGACATACTGGCATAAACGCTTAATAAGTAATTGTAGCAGGTGCAAGAATGTTTTGGAATAGCATTTGTAGTGCGCTAGGAGTGGTCTATAGGGCGTTGTGCAGCGGGGTTAGGATATAAGGCCACAATGTGTGGGGAACCAATGTGTATAAATGGGTACCTCTCCCTTAACCATTTGTTCAGAAGCTGAAGGTGAAGCTGAAGCAAGAAGCTGTTCCCTGGAGCCTAGCTGGAGGAAGAAGTCTGCTGCTGCATTTTGTTCACGTAAACTGAAAGCTGCTGTGTTCTTGCAAGGACTGATCCACGGCCTGATTAGGAGACCTCTTCCCGAGCTACGAGGAACCATCGTGCACCTGCTGCTCTTCATCGGAAGTGCCCTGGAAGCCAGTCCTATGTGCCTACCATCCGGAAAAGGGGTCATACTGAGTCCAGAAGAGGAGTGCTTGGACATCTTGAGTTGAAGAAGTCCAAAGTTGCTGCCTGAATTGCCATTGCCTCGTGATGCCTGCCGTGCAACCGATTGGCTCACACACTTGATTTCTCAGCCAATCGGTCGCCGGAAGGCGAACGCCGGACCAGCCCATGAAGGACCACACACTAAGGAGCAGGTCCTGTCCCGAGCCTGTCCAGAGAATGGTTAGAGACTAGGCCGGGACCCTTGCGGTGTGGGCATGCTTGGTAGGAGGATTCCCTAGGCCATGCCAATTAAAACATGTGAGCAAATTGAAGGACTTGGCATATATACTTGCCAAGCGCAGAATCGCCATGGGATGGAATGCATGCAACAGATCTAGGATAGAAGTCTGGTGGAAAGACCTTCACAAATGGACTGAAGCTGAAACAGCAGTGTGGCAAGAAGCCGGAAATAGGAGAGGAGGAAGAGGCAGAAACCCTGACAGCCTGGAAACATTTAGTGGCCACACTGTACGGGCCCATCCAAGACTGGTCGAGCGACCAGGACTCGGTTGAGGACATAGAAAAAGGAACCCCTTTGGAAGAAGAAGATGACTGCGAAGTGGAGTAGGCTCGAATGGGGGGGTGGGGGGGTAAGCAGTAGACACAATGATATATGCAATTTTTGAAATGCTAAGACCTGTACTGCAATGTTTTGTTGTATGTGATAAAATCAATAAAAATGGTTTATGAAATAAAAAACAATATAGAGGGCAGAAGTACAGATATCCATCCTCCAGTCGTTACAGACCTGTACCCCCCAAAAAATGATACATCCAAAGTCATCTTCTTCGCAACAGTATCTGGCAGTAGAGTGAACCAGGTCTGCCAAAACCAGGTACAAGAGAAGCAATGGGAAAGGGGTCATTCCCCCCTAGCATTGTGAACCCCTGAAACCAAGACACCAGGAGAAGGGAAGCATTCTCCTGGTAACCAAGACAAACAAGGGGAAGGGAGTCACCTCTTAGTAACCAAGACCAGGGGAAGGGAGTCATTCCCCCTGGTTGTGTTGAACTGGTAAAAAAATCAAGACACTAGGAGAAAGGAGTAATTCTCCAAGTAACCAAAGTTATATAGAGTTTCTGATACAGACTGTTAGTAGATAGGCAATGTATCTGCCAAGGAGAACTGCTTGAACGTTTGCCTTTTGTTTAAAACAGTTTTGACCCAGGGAAGGGAGCCATTCCCCTGGGAGGAAGCCAGCAACTGGAAAGAATGTTCTACCCCAGTCCAGAAGAAAGGAATCATTCTTCTGGACCAATAAGGCCTACTTTATCTTTAGTTTAGTATTAAGTGTAAGGGATGAAAGAAGGGTTTTTGACACAGGACGGTGGACTATTGATTTACACAGACATTCTGACAGAACCCTTAAGGTTTTAGTTAAAACAGAGAAACCCCTCTTAGAGATGGGGAAAGTTCTCTTTATATTTTGGACTAAATTAAAGTAATTAACAATCATAATGCCACCTGTGTGTCAGTCTACTCCATCTGCAACATAACATATATGATAAATATATATATGGACTATGTTAATTACCAGTAACTCTTGTTCTCTAGCATGGGTCTTAGATGGATTCACATGCTATGAATATTCCCGGTCGTCAAGCTGGGAATCCTCAGTAAAATAAAGCAATTTAGCTTTAAGCAAAAAAACAGCATTGTCGCTTCCACACTGCCCCAGACAATGACACTCTTCCTCTTTAGCTCCACCCCCGGTGGCCATCAGATTTGGTTGCACACGTTCAGTGCCAGTAGGACCCCATTAACAGCCGTATAGGGGAATGAGGGAGGGTTCACATGTTAATCCATATAAGACCCATGCTGGAGAACAAAAGTTACAAGTAAGTAACTTGCTCCATCTCCAGCATGGGATCTTACACAGATTCACATGCTATGAATAGGATTACACAGCAGTACATTAACACAATCACTGGAGGTGGCAAGTGTTTGCCTGAAAGCTGTAGGTGTCTCACCCGCTAGTCTGCGGGGATCTGTCATCCAGGTGGCCAGGACACAGCCATCGCTTTTGGATCCAGTTCCTGGGGGTGGAGCAGTGCAGGTGGATCACCTGGATGGGATGTCTTCGAGGAGTGGAAGTGGGACACTAGGCTGCGAGACAAGTATTCCCCTTCCCCGCGACACCTTTGCCGCATCCTACCCAGAAGGATACTTAAGAACTCAACCCTCCCCCCCCTTTCCCAACACAAACACTTTCTCAGAGACAGCTCAACGTGATAAAAACGGACTGACACCAGAGCTGTATACCTGACATGTCCCAATACAATAGTCAGTGGAAACGGAGAGTCACTCCCCAACACTTAGTGACCTCAAAAATTCCAAGAAGGATGTACGAGTGTCTACCTCAGAACTTGATTTCTATAGTTTGAACCCTATTGTCATTGTATTATTTATTAGTTGCCCTCTAAAACACTTCAAATAAAAACTGTGGAGACCACCAGGGGGCGCGGAGCATGTTGGACACGTGAGGCTCGCGCTCCTGTGTGCACCGTAGGGCCTAGTGGAATTTTGCAGTCCCCGGCCTGGAGTACGGAGTTAAGCCGGAGAAGACCCCCACCTCGTGCAGCTGGCCCCACCCAGAGAGGGTGCTTGGGGGCCCACCGCAAGGACCAGCTGCGGCGCGATTCGGGGCTGTGACCCCAGAGGAGGACCATCGGGCATATGCCAGCTGTGGGGCCCGGCGAGCGCCAGTGACAACAGAGGCACTCGAACCCTTGGCGCCGCGGAGAGGCCCGGGGAGCCATGCACCCCCCCCTCGATGGTGATACACGCCTGGTGGATGCGTGTTGGGGGTGGCACCGCACTGTAAGAGGCATGGGCGGAGGACCTTCATACGCGGTCCCTGCCAAGAAAGAGGGCCGCGCGGGAACCGCGGGCCGAGGAGAACGCAGCCTGGGCCCCTGCCCCATATCAGCACACCACAACTGGGAAGTGAAGGAGAGCGCCCTCCAGTACCCCAAGGAGAATCCCCATCCTGCGAGGACCACCCCCCCCAGGTCCACATCCGGAGCGTGGAGGCCCATCCAGAGACCCACACATTGCCGCCCTCACGAAGGAAACACCCAATCTGGAGCATCAGCCCCGCGGGCGCCATTGAGGCACTCCAGGCCGCGGAGGCCACCCGGCAGGGCCCAACACAGTGTCTGTGAACTGGCGGAGGTGAGGAGAGTGTGGTGGGGGGAGGATAAATGGAGTAGATGCAGCATTGAGAAACAGCCCCCCCCCCACGACCCTCTCCTTGCCACACACCGGCGCCTCGCCCAGCCGGCGAAAGGGATAGGGTGGCCTGAGCCTCACGAGAACCGCTGCTCCTCCCCCGGCCCTCACCCCACAGGCCCTACTCGAATAAGCAGGCCCTGGCCTAGGGCACGGCGCCCCTCACAGACAACAAGCCAACACAAAGCATAGCACCCAAGAACAAGGCACCCCGGCAATGGAAAAGGTCCGGGGCCGCTGACTGCAACACTGGGACCCCCTCAAGGGAAACCCTGATAGCGGCGCCATCCCTGGGTGCACCGGAAGACCCAGACCCTGGAGCGGTCTCCAGTCCCCGGGGCGATCTCCCCTCTCCAGCGCTTCCGCCGGCACCATACAGCCACGAGCGAGGTCCCCTGAGTCAACATGCCCGCTGGCAGTGACCCCCCTCCCGCGGCACTCACTAAGGACGATCTCAAGGACATCCTCCAAGAGATTAAGGCAATTCGAACGAAGATGGACGATTTAGAAAACAGAGAGCGCCGAAATGACCTGTGCATCATGGGCATGACACAGGAGAGAGGGGAGACAGCAGCTGACGTGGGGAGGAAGGTCCAGGGTCTGATAAACCAACTCTTCACGAGGGTGGCAAGGAGGTCCAGCTGGAAAGAGCGCATCGAGGTGGAGGGGGTGTGGGGGGAAGCCCAAGGACCATCGTAGTGCGGTTCCTCCGCTATAGAGAGAAAATGGACGTTTTGGAGAAGACAAAGAGGCTGGGGAGTTTTATCTTTGAAGGCGATACAATTAAGATCTACCAGGACCTATCATCCCTCACGCTCACCCGCAGAAGAGAATGTCGTCCGCTCACCCAGTGGCTTACAAGCCAGGATATAAGATATAGGTGGTCCTTCCCTTTTGCCCTATCCTTTGAACGAGCTGGGGTGGACTACAGAGTGACCAGTGGTAAAGAAGCCTCGCAAGTGCTGCAAGTGCTTAAGGGGGACGCCCCGGAGGAGGGAAATGGGGTGGTCACCCGAGCATTAGGAGAAATCGGGAGAGAACCGGCAGGCCCTTGGTCCACAAAGAAGAAGACAAATGGCAGAAGAAAATTCAGGAAACCCAAACACCCCGACGTCGGAAGCTGAAGGGGATTAGAAGAATAAAGACAAACTAACTGGAAGGGTAAGGTCAGTTCATAAGCAACCCCGGGGACACAGATTTTATCAAGAGAACTGCGGTGTATGGACATGCTCTCACTCTGGTGGCTTGCCCGTTGGCAGGCGTCATGAATAGGGGAGGGAGAAGAGAGGGGGGGGGGAAGGGAGGGAGTTGGGGGTAAGGGTCTTGGGCACAATACCTATCCGGCTCCAAAAGGAAACAGGTCAGCTCCCACAGGACCGGGAAGACAATGAACACAAGAGGGAAAAACAATGGCAGACAATGAAGAAAGGGGGCCGGGTTGAGTCACTCAGGATGGGTTCACTCAATGTCAAGGGGCTCGACTCCCCAGCAAAGTGCTCCCTTCTGGAAAAGGAAATGAGGAACGGGAGAGTAGATGTTTTGTTCGTGCAAGAGGCCAGAACGGTGAGGGGGGGGAAGAGAGGGCCATCCCAGGATCACACGTGGGCCAGACCTTCTGGGCATCCGGCCATACAAAAAGAGGCGGAGTTGGTATCTTACTCCACAGGAATCAGAAACTAACAAAGGTGTCCTGTTGGGGGAGGGAGGATGGGAGAACTTTGGTAGTGTCCGGCAACCTACATAATTTCAGAGTCACCATAGCAGCGATATATTGCCCCAAAGTGGGTCATCTGGAATTCATTCAAGAGGCCCTGGGGGACGTGATGGCCAAAGCGGAAGGACTCCTGCTCCTGGGTGGGGATTTTAATATGTGGGCGGACCGAGAGTTGGACCATAGTGGGAAGACAGTCCCACCAGGCAGTAGAGGGGGGCGACCTCATGGGGGGCTACGGGACCTAATGTGGGAGCAGGGGTTGGTGGACATATGGAGGGAACTACACCCGAGGCGAAAAGGATACACCTTTTACTCGGCAGTCCATGGCACCAGGACAAGAATAGACTATCTATTCATGGGGCGCCAGCACATGAGTAGAATAGAGGCCTGCGAGAGCCGTCCGGTTATCTGGTCAGACCACGATATGGTCTGGGCAGACATTAGCATATCAGGTCTGAAACCCAGGGAATCCCTATGGAAATGCAACGATTTCCTACTGAGGGATGCGGTCTTTAAGGAAGAAATGACAACGGCGATCAGAGAATTCTTCGAGCTAAACGACACGGGAGAACTGAGCCGGGAAATTGTGTGGGAGGCGGCAAAGGCAACCTGGAGGGGTAGGCCTAGTAGTGAAGGGGCCTCCTTAGGCCTCTCCTGACCCACGGGTTGAGGTCAGAGATAATCTCTCCGGAAAGGTCGGAGGGGAAGGAGGAGGCAGAGAAAGAGAGGGATTTGGGCATAGCGAGGGAGAAGAAACAAGAATTGCGGGAAATGGGAGAATTGCGGGAAATGGAGATGGGCAAAATTGTAGCGGGACTCCAACACCTACGTCAGAAATACTATGAAAAAGTGGACAACACCGATGCCATGCTGGCAGCAAAACTTTGGGGCCAAAGGGGTTACAGATGGGTGGCAAGACTAGCGATTGGGTAAGAGGGGGAAAGATCTGACCCGGAAGGGATAGAGAAATTTGCGGCTTTTTACGAGACCTTGTACGGGAGAGAGGGGGAGGCAGAGAAGGAAACATGTGAGGCATATCTCAATGGGGTCACCCTTCCGGTCCATGGATCCCTAGAAGCATCATCCCTAGACGCTCCAATAACAGAGGAGGATGTGCTTAAAGCCATAGCGGGCCTGAAGCTGGGCAGGGCCCCGGGGGAGGACGGGTTCACGGCAGGCTTCTATAAGGCCTTCTCGGGTCAACTGGTGGGGTTCCTAGCAGTTCTGTTCTCGAATATAATGAAGACAGGGAAGGCACCCCCATCCTTTGGCAAAGCACTAATCACGGTGATCCCGAAGGAGGGGAAGGATCCGGCGGACTGCCGCTCCTATAGACCAATCTCACTCCTGAACGTGGATGCAAAACTATTCACCAGGATCATTGCTACGAGGCTGGACAGCTATATGCCAAGGTTAATTCACCCCGACCAGGTGGGTTTTATACAGGGAAGGCAGGGGGTGGACACCCTCAGTAAGACTCTGCATCTTATGAGAGACGCAGCACCGAGGGGTGAGAACCCGGTCCTGGTATCCATAGACGCCGAAAAGGCGTTTGACCAAGTCGACTGGGGGTTCCTGCAAGGGGTATTCGAGAAGCTGGGGTTCGGAATTGGGATAAAACAAGCCATCAAGGCCCTATACGTGTCACCAACTGCTAGAGTCACAGTCAATGGGTGCCTGTCACGTGTTTTTAGCCTCCAAAGAGGGACGAGGCAGGGCTGCCCCCTCTCCCCGCTCCTCTTCGCCATGACAATGGAGATACTTGCAGAATACCTCAGAGGGTCCCCGAGGGTACGGGGTATTGATGTGGGCGAACGTACCTTCAAATTAGGCCTTTATGCAGATGATATCTCGCTTCACCTGCGGGAGCCCACAAGGTCAGTCCCAGCCGCCTTGCAGGTGATTGAACGGTTCGGTCACTTCTCAGGATTTAAGGTAAACATAGGCAGGTCAATGATCTTTCCCTTCGCACCTGATGCAGACAGAAATGTGGCTGAACTTATCCCACTGGGCCTCCAGATTTGTACAGAGGGGATAAAATACCTGGGGATCAATATAGTTCGTCCCGATGAGGATTTGAGCCAGGCAAACTACCCCCCACTGTTTGATAAATTATTCAGGGATATGGAGGGCTGGGGGAAGGGGCAAATCTCTTGGATGGGAAGAATAAATGCCATAAAAATGGATCTGCTCCCCAGAGTCCTGTATGTCTTCCAGATGCTCCCCTTGGAGGCTCCAGAAACATACCTCAGAGAAGCCTTGAGGCGCATAATGAAGTTCATATGGCACATGGCAGGACCAGAGACACAGAATAGAATACGAGACCCTCACCCTCCCCAAAGAAAGAGGGGGGGGGCGCTCTCCCAGATCTGAACGCCTACCATAGAGCAGCCCAACTTAGGGCCTTGGCCCCTCACCTTAGAGAGGACCCCAATAAACAATGGATATACATTGAAAACTTACCTTCGCCCAGTGTAACGCTCACCTGATTCCCACGGAGGCACTGATCTTGGCAGGAAGGTGTCTGACTCGAAAGGTGATGTGCAGAACCCGATGGGCTTCTGGGGTCGAACCTCTTCGCACTGTGTGTCGAACTCGTAGGGTGAGGTTTCTGCAGGTGAAAGAATATGGGGGTTAATGGTCTGGGTTGTTCAATGTCCCTCTCCGTAGAGCCCCCAGGTCAACGTGCTCACCTTAGATAGGTGAATGCTGGGCTCTCCATCTGCGTCTGGTGCAGGGCGCTGTTGCCAGTTCCTTCACTGGTGAAACATAGGCCTCTTGGACTCAGAAGACCGTTACCGTCGTTAACTGCACGAGCAGTGAGTTTCCAGACACCTTTTTAGTCTTTATAGTCTTTAGGTGCAAGGCACGTTAACATTGAACAGGACTTCGTATAATGCTTTTCTCCCTTTTGTCTTGCAGGACTCTTGAGGAAGATGGAGTGAAGCGACTGGAAATGCGTGAGTAAATGCAAGCGCTCTAACTGTCTTTTCCTTGCAGCGTAGTTCGTGCTGAAGAGCAGGCGTTCTATTGCGAAGAGCGCAATGGGCGTAAGTAAATACCTGTCTAATGTCTCTTCTTTTGTCTTTCAGAAGGGAATAGTTTCTTACCTGTAACTCCATTTCTCCAGCATTGGTATCATTCATGGATTCACATGCTTAGAATATTCCCCGTCGTCAGGCTGGGAATCCCCGGTACATTATATAGACCCTTTCCCGTAGGAAAACTTTTTCGACGCTTATGCGTCCTATCCACCTCGTTTTGTATCATGCGCGCCCGCGCCGTCAGGACGCCATGATATAAATACAGGACCCGCCCCCGCGCTCCCTCAGATTTCGGCCCCCAAAGTAGTGGGGGAACCAGTTTGTATGGCCAGGGGAGGCAGGCGGGCGCATGTGAATCCATGAAAGATACCAATGCTGGAGAAATGGAGTTACAGGTAAGAAACTATTCCCTTCTCCAGCATTGGATCTTTCATGGATTCACATGCTTAGAATAGATTACATAGCAGTACCATCCCGAAAAGAGGAGGCGTGTATGCAAACTCACATACTTTCCTCACAATGCCAGTTCTCTATGGTCGTGTACCCATCGGCAATAGTTAACATAGAGAACGAACAATATTCAATCATAATTGCAACCAGAACTAACCCCTCAAGCGGGGCTCACCTTATTGGAATAGGTGTCGAAGCACCGCCTGTCCCATCCGAGTATCTTCGGCATGTTGTTGTGACAGGCAGTAATGGCGGGTAAAAGTGTGTGTAGCCGCCCAGGTAGCCGCCGTGCAGATGTCCCCCAGAGGGACTCCAGACCACAGCGCCGTCGACAATGCCGCCGCTCTAGTGGAATGAGCTCTTGGGCGTCGCAGAAGAGGCTTCCCAGCCTTGGAATGGCAGTACGAAATGGTAGACGATACCCATCTTGACAGTCCTTGCTTTGAAATGGCTTTGCCTTTAGCACCCAGACCATAGGCCACGAACAATTGCCTCGTTTCCCTGAAAGGTTGCGTGCGATGAAGATAAAACTTGAGAGCCCTCTTCACGTCTAATGTGTGTAATGTGCGCTCCGCTCCCGAGCATGGCTCTGGAAAAAACGTAGGTAAGACAATAGAGGAATGTTTATGGAACACTGAAGGCGCTTTCGGTATGAACTGTGGGTTAGTGGCAAGGACCACCTTGTTCTTAAAAAATCTTAAGTATGGTGGGTCTACCATTAGAGCTTGGATTTCCGAAATACGTCGGGCTGAAGTGATGGCCACCAGGAAGGCCAATTTCCAGGACAAAAACTTTAGAGACGACGGTGACATTGGTTCAAAAGGAGGTTTCATAAGAGACGCTAACACCAGATTGAGGCTCCACACCGGAGGAAATCCCTTCTCGGGAGGGAAACTCCTGAACAACCCTTTAAGGAAGTGCTTAATCAGGCGGTCGCTGAATAATGGTGCGGAATGTCGTTGACGTGTAAACCTGGAGATGGCGGCCTGGTGTACTTTTATCGACGACACCGATAAGCCCTTTTGAGCTAAGAACAGCAAGTATGGAAGGAGCTGTTCCGGCATAATCGACTGCGGAACCAAACCTGGTTGATCCCCACACCACTGACAGAAACTCCTCCATTTGTACGAGTATGAAGTGTTTGTGGAAGGTGCTCTTGCCGCTTGCAGAATACGACGACACTCCTCCGGAATCGTTAGCTGGCCAAATTCGGCGAAGTCAGGAGCCAGGCCGTCAACTTGAGGCTGTCCGGGTCGTGATGCCAGACGATACCCTCCTGTCGAGACAGAAGGTTGGGGATCTTCCTGAACCTCATTGGCTCCGCCACAGCCAAGTGCAGCAGGTCTGAGAACCACACCTGTCTGGCCCAATACGGGGCTACCAGAATCACCCGACATGGGTACTTGAGGATCCATTGCAACGTCCTCCGGATAAGAGGAAAAGGAGGGAATGCGTACAGGAATTTGTTCGTCCATGGGAAGGAGAACGCATCTCCCAGTGAGCCCTGCTGAGGCCATCTGCTTGCATACTGCGGGCATTTTCTGTTGTCCTTCGTCGCGAACAGATCGATGGAAGGATGTCCCCACTTCTTGAATGCATGTTGTAGTTACTGGTCGTTCAGCACCCATTCGTGAACCTCGTTCATTTCCCTGCTGAGGGCATCTGCCTCCACATTTCTCACGCCTGGTAGGTGGAACGCCAAGATTAGCATGTTGTGTTGCAGGGCCCAATGCCAGATTTTCTGTGCCTCCGTCGACAGGGACCTGGAACGTGTTCCTCCTTGTTTCCTTAAGTAAAACATTGTAGTCGTGTTGTCCGTCATGACACGCACCACAGAGTCTCTCAGTTGAGGAAGAAAAGATTTTAGAGCCCACCGCACTGCTCTCAGTTCTAGCAGGTTGATATGCAGGGAGGACTCTTGTAACGAACACCGGCCTTGTACTTGTAACGTCTCCAGATGAGCTCCCCATCCGCTCAGCGATGCATCCGTCACCACCGTCTTCTGGAACTCCGGTTCCACCAGAGGCATTCCTTTCGTTAGATGAGTAGAAACTCTCCACCAGCGGAGTGCTTGTACCAGTTGTTCGTCGATGACCAGTCTGTCGGACCAGCGACCTTGGCTCTGCATCCAACGGTCCGCTAGAAATTCCTGGCAAGGTCTCATAAACAGACGGCAGTTGTTTATCAACGGAATGCAGGACGACATGGTCCCTAGCAGGGACATGTATTTGCGCACCGACACCCTGGTACCGCATTTCCATTCCGACGCCTTGCTTTGTAGCTTCTGTATTCTTTCGCTGGATGGTCTTACAAGGCTTGTGTGCGTATGAAACTCCGCTCCTAGAAAGACCAAGGTCCTCGAGGGCTCTACGGAGGACTTGCTGAAGTTTATCGCGAAGCCCAGTTCCTGTAAAAGGGACATCGTGGCCCCCAGACTGTTTCGTGTTTGTTCCATGGACGAGCCTCTGACCAGCCAGTCGTCTAAATATGGATAGACATGGTGACCGTCCTTCCTTAAATGGGCCGCTATGGGGGCCAAGCACTTGGTGAACGTCCTGGGGGAGGACTTGAGACCGAACGGGAGGACCTTGAACTGAAAATGCTTTTGCCCGACGACGAACCTTAAATATCTCCTGTGTCGTGGACGTATTGGGATATGAAAATATGCGTCCTGAAGATCTAGCGACGACAGATAATCCATGGGTTGCACTGACCTGATAACCTCCTGGAGCTTTAGCATTTTGAATTTTGAGCTCTTTAGCCATTTGTTGAGTACCCTCAGGTCGAGAATGGGCCTCCATTTTCCATTTGGCTTCTTGACGACGAAGAACCGGGAATAAACCCCTTGTCCTTCCTGTGCCACAGGAACCCGTTCTACCGCTCCTTTTTGTAGCATAAGCGCCACCTCTTGTCTTAGAACTCGAAGGTGGGGCTGGGCCGAAAACACTGGCAGAAGACTTGGAGGCTTGTTTTTGAATTGCAGCGCATGACCCATGCGAACCGTGTCCAGAACCCATCGATCTGTGGTGATGCATTCCCATTGGTCGATATGATGAGAGACTCGACCCCCCAGGACGTTCCGAAGGCCGTCATTGGTTGCTGGTTTGCTTGTCCTTCGTCGACGAGGGACCCGAGCCTCGTCTTCTGGAGGCTTGATAATCACTGCCTCTACGTGCCGACTGGGATGCCCGTCTGTAGCCTTGTGAGGAGTATGAGGGCCTGTTAAATCCACGGTCCCTAGAGGCTCCAAAGCGGGAGTTTCCGGAGGCGCCACTGAAGGGGCGAAAAGAGCGAAAACTTCTACCTGTCTGGAGGGCGCCAAGAGACCTAGCGGTATCCGTGTCTTCCTTCATCCCCTTCAAGGCTTCATCAACCTTGTCTCCAAACAGATGTTCTCCTTCACATGGCATGTCTAGAACTTTGTACTGGACTTCAGGTGTAAAAGTAGTACATTTGAGCCACGCTTGTCGACGAAGTACTACGCCATGATTGATTTGTTTGAACCCCGACTCTGCTAGGTCCACTGCAATATTAATTGCATGGTTCGAGGCCTCCTCACCATCCCGTACTAGTAACATGGCTGCTTTGCGATGTTCTTCCGGTAGGTGTTCTAGGATAGGGGCTATTTTATGCCACATCTCCCTATCGTAACGCGATACAATCGCCAAGGAGTTGGCTGCTCTTACCGTCGTGGCGCCGACTGAGAGCACCTTTTTCCCGAAGGCGTCCTGTCTCCTTGCCTCGCTTTCTGGAGGGGTTGAACATTTTTGCTGTACTCTGGCCTTCCTAGCCGCTGCCGCCGATACCACAGAGTCTGACAGTGGCTGTGATGTTAGACATTTTGGAGTGGACTCCGGAGCTTTAAACTTTTTCTCAATACGCCCCTTAATAGCCGGTTCCGAGAACGGATGACGCATCGTCTTGAGGCCTTCTTGCCATACGTGGTCCAGGATTGGGATGGCAAATACCGATTTCCTCCTTTGACCCATTTGATCAAAAAGAAAACAATCTTTCTTTTGCTCCTCAGGAATTAAGCCGAACTCGGAACACGCTTTCCCCATCATTGCATGGAAGGCTCCCACATCATCCGGAGGAGATGGTTGTGCCTGGCTCCTCGTAGACTCTACCTCTACATCCGAATTCCATGTTGGGTCTCTCGACGGTGACAGGGAGATGTCCGACCCTGAGTTACCTCGTATAGAATCGGACTCCGATAGCTCACCCTCCTCCTGCACTCGAGGACGATCCTTCACCACCTGGGAGGCCGAAGGGCTTTTGGTCGTCGTGCGAGCTGCTTGAGCTTGTTCTACGACGGAAGGTGCAGAAAATATCGACGATGAAGTGCCAGGCTGAGGGATCTGCGTATCCAGACGCTGCAGGAGCTTCTGAAGTGTATTAAGCACATCCAGAGACAAAACCGTCTGGGGGGTCAGCAACGTCGAGGATAGAGGGACCACACCCCCACTCGCACTCGTCGTCGACGTATTGGAAGGCCGTAGGCCCAAGTCCGACGGCTGCATAACAATGTCACCTTCTCCTTCCACCGACGACCCCGGCAAGGCCGTGTCTTGCAGCAGGACCTCAGGGGGGGCCGGTTCACAAATCTCTGGCTGCCAGGCCATAAATTGAGTCCCCGTCGACGAAGGAATCCCCACCGCTGCTGCCTGAATAGTAATCGGCATCGTCAGCGATACCGGGGTCGACGAGCCAGTCGCCGGCACCGAGCCTTTAGACTTCGTAGCCGATTTCGTTGCCGACTTCCCTGCTGAAGCGTCTCGACTCACGGAAGACCTAGGACGGTCCCCTGAGGAGGATTTTGATGCCGCTTGCCTCTCCGTCTTAGAGGATGAGGAGGACTTTTTGTGTGATGAGGAAGACCCAGCATGCTTCCCCGCATGCTTGTCCGCAGGGCATTTTTCGACAGGCCTCACCTTCTTCGAGGGAGGTTCCGACTTGCTCCTGGAGGCCGTGGAGCCAACTTCTGATGCCGGATAGGCACCTGCTCCGTCGTTAAGCCAGTCGACCAACCTTCTTTTCCGGTCTTTAAGGGTTTTTTGGGAGAAACCCTGGCATATCTCGCATGTATCCGCCGTGTGGTGCGGGTGGAGACAGTAGATACAATCCATGTGGGCATCACCTTCATAGACTTTTTTGAGTCCACATGTCGCACAAGGACGGAATAAAGCTTTTCCGGACATATTTTCTTCAGAACGTAACTTCGCCGAAGCGAAAACACAACCTAACTTCAATTAGCAGTAACCGCGAGGATCCCACTACTTTGAAAGACGGTTGAAATCTGAAGGAGCGCGGGGGCGGGTCCTGTATTTATATCATGGCGTCCTGACGGCGCGGGCACGCATGATACAAAACGAGGTGGCTAGGACGCAGAAGCGTCGAAAAAGTTTTCCTACGGGAAAGGGTCTATATAATGTACCGGGGATTCCCAGCCTGACGACGGGGAACATTCTAAGCATGTGAATCCATGAAAGATCCAATGCTGGAGAAGTTGGTTTGCAGCGCCGGAGTCCGCGGAATGTCCGTAAGTAGATACAATGCTTTTATCTCCGCAGGCGGCGATGCAGTGTGAAGAATTCCAGAATTCACGGAGTGCCGGTAAGTAGTGACAATGCTTTTGTCTTCGCAGGCAGAGGTGCAGCGTGCCGAAAATGACCGCAGCCGATGGATCAGGTGAGTAGCACTGCGAGTTAAGGCTGCCTTGCTAACCTGCTGTTTCTTGTCTCTGCAGGTGCTGCTGTCGACTGGATGCAGGAATGGTGAGTATGCTTCTTGCAGATTCAGGATGCAGTAATGGTAAGTATGATTCTTGCAGATTCGGGATCGTAAGAAGAAAGGCTGGAACAGACTCGGTGAGCGTTCTGCTGCAGATGCAGAATAACGCGAAGCACGTTTCGTCTATCGGGTGTGGTTTAAATAGCCTTGGAGTGATGAGGCGTCTTCCTCCACGGCCACGCCTAGGTAAGAAAAGAGTTCCAGTTCCAGAAGCTTTCCAGTGCTGAATCCAGGGAGTGGAGCTTGCCCCACCCAGGTAAGAAAGTAGTTCCTGTTCACAGAGGACTTCTAAGAGGCTGGTAAGTAAGCAGCATGGTCTGCTGCAGGTAAGTCCACCCAAGCATCTGCACACATATTATGAGCCCGGCGCTTCCAGTGCCGGGACCGATGATTCTGATGAGCCTGGTGCCACCGGCGCCAGGACAAGGTCCAAAAGGTCCCCGTGGGGACCGGCTGGTGCCTAGGATTAGGGTTAGGGGCCTGCTTCCAAGGACGTTGGGCTGGTCCTGGCTCCTTGGAAGCAGTGATCATGACACCCAGTCACCGTAGGCGAATGGCTATGGGTCCCATTGAAAAAGCTCGCCAAAAGAATTAGGGACCACCCAATACTGGGTACGATGTGGAAAGCATTAGCTCGGAAGGGAAATAGAGAGAATGTCACTACATGGCCCTCGCCTCTGAGCCACATCTGGCCCACGCCAGTGCTAGAGGAAATCCCAGGCCACGAACATTACCAGCCATGGTTTGACACAGCCTTTGTAGGGTCGGCAAATTGGTGAGAGAGGACACCTTCATAAGTATTCAGGCACTGGTAATTGGCAAACTCTCCCCACTCCTATACCTTCGCCTCAAGGGAATCCTAATGAAGCCGAAACTAAAACCTTGCATTCAAAGAAAGTTCACCCCGGTTGAGAAAATCCTAGATTCCCACACGGAAATGAAAGGTCTCATCTCCCTCCTGTACGGAGCACTCTTAACCCCCCGCGAGGGAACGACCAAAGGCCTCAGAGGGAAATGGGAAAGGGACCTGGGCTGTGCCATTGGGGACGGGCTCTGGAGGAAAAACTGTAGCAGGGCATTCAAGACATCAATATCGTGCCAATACAAGACTCACGCCATCAAACTCCTCCATAGGTGGCATTATGACTCGATCACCCTCTAGGATGTTCCCAGACGTCGTCCCGTCGTGTTGGCACGGATGCAGGGGCCCCTGAGGGACCCTCGGATGTGGAAACAAGGCACAATCACCACACACAAACTGATACGCCCGACGCGAGGTTGTATTCCCAAAATCTAGGGTTTATTGCAAAAACAAATAGTCCCAGTTGGCCAAATGGTCCCACGCCCCGCAACGTGTGTCTAACAGACCTCGGGGGATGCAAGCAAACAAAAGTTGTACATCAGTTACATATATACAAAATGAGCATCTCACAATCAGTGATGACACATTTTACACATTCAATGCCGCCCCTAATTCATTCCCTTTGAAGTGGAGGCGATGATTGAGAATGGTGACGAATATGACATTTTAGATCACCATATTTAGTAACAGTTTGTGTTGGGGAGAATTCTCTGTTAAGGCTAATTTCCCAAACCTAGTGAGTGCCCCAGCAGCTTTGCTAGATTGTTGGGGTTTATTTTTTCCTCATGCTAAGAGTGAGACTCTTTTTCTTCCACTCTTAGACATGATTTGAGATATCCTTTGACTTTGTAATGTGTTTTATGGGCTATGGGGTCTTTTACTCCATAGGGTTTCATGTATTTTTGGTTAGTGTGTTACACAGCACCCTCAGTGCAGTAACACAGGGGTGTCATAGTGACCCCCAAACATAGACTCCATACCCTGGGACTGACTACTGTCTCCCAGGGCATGTAAAGTCACCATTGACTTTACTAGTCTTAAATTGTGAACAGTACCAGTACAAACCATCATATTGTGGAAGTACTGGTAGGGGTAATTAGATTGCCCCTGGGTCTATTTTTCTAGGGGGCACTTTGCAGTCCTCCCTCGTCGAGTTTCTGGCTGGTGGCAGTGGTTACCACGCGAAATATTCCACCGGAATATTTCCTATGGGATTTTCCCATTCATTTTAAACGCACCACTTTTTTGCTGCAATGTTAAAGATACCGCCGGGTTATTTAATATTCATTCCCCGGGTGGGTCTTTTTGCCAGGACTCGGTTTTAAAATGGCATTTGTGTTCGCCTCTGTAACTCCAACCCAAGTCGAGCCCTTTGTTCCACTTTTTGGCGGTCTTCTCCACAGAGGCCTCCAAAAGTGGTGCCACTCTGTCTGGGTCTAAAGGATGTGTGGGAGGGGGGTTTAGGCACCCTGGACTGAGTTGCCTCGGCAACTCAAGTCGCACTCGTGTGATTGGCCCAGTGGTGAGCCGCCCGGCTCACCACTTAGCATGTTTGAGTGACAGCTAGGACTGATGGGTTTTCTGCATAAAAGCAGGGCTTTGGGGACTGGAACTTGAGAAGCCGCCACAGGACCAAAGAATCCGAAGAGGGAGACGCTGATCCGACCTGCAACGACACCACCGGTCGAGCCCTGCTGAACCGTCTCACCACTTCCCAACGACAGAGAAGATATTCATCCCAGAGAGTCTTCTTCCTCTGAACTGGTGGGGATAACCAGTTCGCCCTCTTTTTCGCCTTCCTGGATCGTCCTGTGGTCGAATCGCCAGTGCCAAGCACCCCGGTGGCCGGATAGCCACGCTTCACCACTACCACGAATAAAGGTGTAGTACCTTTTAACCGGGAAACTCCGCGGCTGGTTTCTTCCCTGGAAGTGCAACGACCTCCAGCTTTCCTCCATGTCGAGACCTTCTCTTCCCCTGGACGAAGCACCGACTTGCACCCGCTGCCAGGAACAACTGCCCCGGCTGGAGCTTTCTCACCATTTCAGGTACTGTGTCCCGCCTGGTCTCCCTTGCAACAGACTGTTCAAGGTGTCCCGTAAATCCTTGACTTTCTATCCTGGGGTGACTTGGGACCTGCTAACTAACTTTTTCTGAACTGATCCAACCCTTTTTGAACTATCTGCAACGACTCTTTAAAGTACTATTCAACTGTGTGATCTTGGACACATTCCGCCTTGCTCTCTCCAAGAGTGGTCCTGGCCTTTGACTTTCTTGCTCCTCAGTAGACTCTGCCTTTTCTGACTTGCTCTGGTTCTCTGAAAGTGTTGGTATTGTGTATTTTCCTAATTCTGCCTTTTTCCCCTCCCTTTTTAACTAACTTATTGGAGTGCCATCTTAGGTTAAGCGCTTACCTCTGTCTGAAAATAAGTGGTGTTTTAACTAAGACTTGTTCAATAAGTAATCAGGGATGTATATATATATATTAATAGTGACTGTGTTTGAAATAGCTTGCCATATTAGTGTTATAGTGTATTTTACAAAGTGTGTTTTTAAATAAATAATTATATGCTTTTATACCCAAGCTCTGGTCAGTGTTTGCTTGTGCTACTGTATTTTAGTACCTATCTTGTATACTCTATATACTGTCTAACTCTTCTTGAGAGAAGTCTGGCTGCTCAGCCACAGCTACCAGGTAAATCTGGGTGGTACAGACTGCTACCAATTGGGTTTACTGCCAACACCTGTAGTCTTAAGCCTTTTGCAGTGGTCCCTAAGGCAACTGCACAGGTATCTGCCTAACAGTTTGCAATCTCGAATTTACAGACACTATTGTTTATTTGCGAGAACACAGCGCTTCTATTTTCATGGACAAGCTGCGCGTAAGGGGACTGGCACATTCCAGGCCTTACTATCTCCTGGTTTCGATTCACGCTCTAGAGGTCAGCTTGCTCTCCGGGGGCTCACAGCGCTCAGAAGGGGGGCCGTTAAGAAGAGCATAATTCAACCCCTTTAATATTTGTTTCGTACATTGCTATTCTTTTAAGGAGATTCACTGGCATCCGTGTACTGATAAGAATGCCCTGCTCCCCGCTTCCAAGGATATGTGAAGGTGGGAAACGGGCTTTTCTGTCTGGCTCCTCGCGCTATGTTTCAACATGTCTTTAATAACCTTGGACCATTGAAGCGAAATAATATCTACAGCAAAGCAGTTTTACATGAGGCAAAAGTGGCGATGTTAAAGAGAAACAGAGAAGACAAAACGGCGATTCTCGTTACCTTAAAATGGCTGCACTCTAGTTAAACTAATAGCGACGTAATGAGCATATATTCTTTACACTTCAAATATGGCGGTTGGTCTTCGGCCAACCAATTATCCTGCATAAGCCTTCTGTTGGAGGGTTGTCTACTTTTCTAGACTGACACAGGGAAAGAGCAAACTATTGGCACATGTGGTGGTCATGCAAGAAAGTTCAAGCTTACTGGTCGGAAGTGCTCAGTTGGCTCAAGGAGGCGGGAGAGGGGGTCTACCCGTTAGAGCCACTACTACCAATATTTGGGCTTCAGCAAAGGGACGAGCACTGGGAGAAACTCCCTGATCTGACACACTCCCTACTGTTGGCAGCCAGAGCTGTGCGGGCTAGGACTTGGAAGAGAGCAGCCCTTCCCACGAGGAAAGAATGGGTGACAGTGGCCAAGGACATGGATAGACTAACAGCAGCGATACAGGGCTCCAACGCGCAGATAGAGGCAGACTGGCTGCAATTCATGGAGGTGTTCGTCAACACGGAGGACAAGACCGGAGTGTAAAACAGTCTCTCCACCCAGCCCGAAACCAGTTTTTGCATAGAACTCATTGCACTTTTATAAGGAAAGTTTACTAATTATCGATGTTCATATGCCCGGTCGGCGCTGCCCAAAGAGGATAATCATGGAAAACTGGAATTTGTGCCCCAAGAAAAGGGGCTTGGGGGAAGGGGGAGAGGGAGGGTGAATACACCAGAGAATTAAGGCTCTTTAAATTAAGTTGTCACGGGCATATGCCCCAATTACATTTTTTTATGAGCTCTTTGTTGCCTTGAAAAACCAATAAAAATTGAATAAAAAAAATAAATGTTTTTTTAAAAGTGCGGTTTATTGAGGCCAACCTCAACAGTTTTCACTGCTGCACTCATGTGTATATATCGAAATGTCTATGCTTACTTACTAGCGTTTTGAATATATTTGTGCTAGTATGATTGCAAGTGAAATGCAGAACTTGTTTTCCTGTAATTAGAAATTCTTACACAGGGAAATAAACAAAATGCGGAACTGAGTCTGCACCTTTTGACACTGGCTAAATAAACAGCTAAGTGCACTCAACAAGTGTCTCTGCTCCCCTTCCTTAATGAAAGCAAGCTAACTACACAGTTCTACATATACTGAGCATGTAAAATGTTGAAACCTTTACAGAAAATGTGCATGTAGAGATTAAATCTATGTGGCAGGACGCCACCCACCTGTTTTCACAGTTTGCAGCACTTAAATCCTCCCACGTTTTTGAGCAGTCCCTTCCGTTACCCAATACAATAGTCCGGCAAGGTCGGGCAAGGTCAGGCAATTACTGATCATTACACAACACACCTTGACTTCCATCACACTTCCCCCACACAGATAAGAGTGGGAGCACAAAAGCACACTCTGAGCAAGGCAAAGCACACAAGCAGGCAGCAGTTCCAAGATGGCAGTTTAATCCAAGGCGGAAGATGGCAAGACTGAAGAGGATTACAAGGAGGGGAATACCCTTGACCTTTTCACTGACAGCCATTTCTTTCATGAACCTTCAAAAGTAGAAAGCTTAAGACCCGGAATTGAAGCTAAAGAATCCTGCTTTGTGTGTTGGTGGTACCCGGGGCTCTCCCGTGATGATAGTCAAGGCGAGGAGAAGCGGTTGCCGCCGTGGTACTGTCCGTGGCACAGCTGGGGAGTTGGGGAGACCGATACCAAACCGGTCTGTGTAGAAATCAAGGTTGCAAGCAGCAACATTGTATGAAGAAGATTATTAAGCCAGCATCTGAGTGCCACTCCAGCCAACATATTGCCTCCAGCGGGTGCAGCAACAAACACTCAGTGTTCTTCTACGACTGTCCTATATCCTTCTGCAATAATGCTGTGGTCGACGGGGGAGGATTCACATGGCGCACTGTTAATGCTTGTTTTCTTTGTTTATGTAAAACCCAAAAATAAAGTTTAAAAAAATAAAGACAGCATATGAGTGAATTAACTTTGTCTATGGTATCGGATTTTAGCTTCAGAGTGGTTCGGCATCACGTGGTGCCCATTCGAAGGTCTCTGTCAGGTATCCATCCGGAAGGGTGCGAACATTAAAGAAAGAGAATTGTGAAATCGAAGTGGTCCTGCAACAGGTCAAGACAAACCCAGTGCACATTCAAAAGTCTTCGATGTGTGTTGTATACATTGGTCCGAGCCCAGCTGTGGGAGACTAATGGTGTGGAAGGGATTTGAGAACGGCAGAGGGGGATCCGGATGAACCGTGAGTCACCCAAAAGGAAGAACCTATGATCATTGTGTAAAAAGTGATAGGTGAAAGACCGGCTCGAGCCCGGAAGCTTGTGCAGAACTGTATGCTAAAGGGATCTGAGCCCGGTTGAGGGGGATCCGGGGTGGATATTGAATCACCCGATGTGAATACTTGTCTAAATCTGAAAGGGGAAAAACAAACTTGTGGTAAATTTGCTTGCATCGGGCCCTTTGAGTGAAGAGACTTTGAAAAGCAAGGAGACTTGCACTCCGGAGACCTTTATGCTGATGAATGAACTGTAACCTTGTGCTAATGAAGCCAGAGACTGTACTGTGCTCGAGTGAACCGCCTTACCCCGTGCTAAAAACATGGGGGAGGGAGGCAAACTGCCTGAAAACCTGACATATCATTTTTTTAAACTTTTCTTTTTTATAACAATATTTCTCACACTATTTGTATTTAGCGGTAAGGATTGGCACTAGTTTAATATAGACCCTTTTATTTTGACAAGACACCTCTGGGACTGCGTTATTTTTTGATGGTTGTAGCTTGCCCCCATCTGTAGATTTAGGATTGGATAGCCGTTTATCTCACCCTTATTTTGGAGTTCAACAAACTGGTCACTTGTGTGTCTTACTGTTGATGCCATGCCTTCCTTACACAAGGTTCAACAGAAGCAATAAAACCTACCCCTGGAACGCACTTGCCTTAAGAAAAAAGGTTGCGGAGCACCACTTGTCTGACACAAGACTCCTCCCTGGAATCCCGGTCAACACAGTAGAATCTTGTGAAGGTGTGAGTAGACCTCCAAGTAGCAGCCCTGGAAATATCCAGCAGGGGCACACCAGAGAGGATGGCCGTCGTAGATGAGCTTACTCTGGTGTAATGGACCCTCAGTCTACCTGGCCAACTGATGGCAATGCATGATGTAGCCGGAGAGCCATCTAAAGATGGACACTTTAGATGGGGCCTTCCCATGACCTATGGGTCCAAAGTTTACAAAAATCTGAGAAGTCTTTCAAATGTTCTTCATTCATGCAACATAGAATTTCAAGGCATGTGCCATGTCCAGCGAATGCAAAAGACCTTTCAGCAGGCTAAGAAGGGTTTGCAAAGAAAACTGGCCATACCAAAGGTTTGTTTAAATGAAAGTCTGACAGGATCTTGGGCATTAAGGAAGGATGAAAACTGCTTTCGCTGGGTGGAACAACAAATCTGGAAACTTACATAAGAGCCTGCATTTCACCAACCCTCCTGGCTGAGGCGATAGCCACAAAGAAAGCGATTTTCCAAGAAAAGAGCTTCAAGGGGGCCCAATGTATAGGTTTGAGTGTGTTGATCACATGTAGAAGCAACGGCATTGGTGGGAATTCATACAGCAACCAGCCTTCCCATGGGATGTAGAAGGAGTTCCCCAGACTCCTTGCTTGGGGGAACCTGCTGGCAACCCACTGGCACTTGGTGTTGGTCGCTGTAGCGAACAGGTCGATCTGAGGCTGGCTCCATGAAGATCTGAGACACCCGATCTTGCACAGGCTTCCACTCATGGCAGGATTGCAGCTCCCTGCTGAGAGATCCTGCAATAGTGTTTTGAACCCCTGCCAAGAGGTACAGGACTAGAAACAGGCGCTGAGAAATGGCCCAGTACCACAAGCTCTGTGCTCCCAGGGAGAGCTCTGTGCTCCCAGGGAGAGGAAGGGAGATCTCGTTCCCCCTTCCTATCCCCACAAGTTGTGGCTTGAAAGATTTGAGCCCAAAAAAACTACACGCAGTTAAAGGACGTTGATGTGCAATGTCTACTCTTCTGTGCGCCATAGTCCCCTGGGTTGCAGTTGGTCTCTGTGCCCCCCCCCCAACCCTCCGTCCAGCGAGACATCAGTAGTGATAGTTTCCTGGTGCGCCTGGGTCCTGAAGAGAGCACCTTGCGAGATGTGAAGACAAATGGACCACCACCACCTCGGTGCTTTCCTGAACGTTTCATTGAGGACTATACTTTCGTTCCATGAGCCAGAGGTCTGCTTCCACCTGGCATCCAGGAACTCTTGAAGAGGTCTCATGTGCATCTTGCAATGAGTGATCTGGTGGATGCAGGAAGACAACATCCCTAGCAGCATTTTGATGGACCGGACTATTGCCACTCAGATGGAAGATAGACTTTGGACCTTTCTTAGGATGGCACGTATCCTTTCCTCCGATGGGGCGGCCAGGCCCGAGACTGTGTGGAGTCGGACCCCAGGAACGGAGCGTCTTGGGACGGCACATACATGATTTGTGATAGTTTATGGAGAATCCCAGAGAGGTTAGAGTCTGGACAGACTTTGCTGTATTTTGCGCCACCTGTGTTTGAGAACGAGACTGGACCAGCCAATCATCCAGGGAGAGGTATACACTCCCTACCGACAAAGGAATACTGCCACTGGGGCTAGGCATATGGTGAACACCCTCAGAGCTGATTTGAGGCCGAAGAGTAACACCTTGAATTGGTTATGTCTTCCTTGGACGACGAACCTTAGGAACTTCTGATATTTTGGGTGAATGGGGATGTGGAAATATGCAAACTCCAGATCTAGTATCGCCAGTAAATCTCCCTCTTCTAGTTGTCTGAGCATGTGCTGTCACATGACCATCCTGAACGTTGGGAGTTTAGGAAGTTGTTGAGATGACGCAAGTCCAATATGGGCCTCCACACGCCAGACTTCTTGCGAACCAGAAACTATCTGGAGTACATTCCGGTGTCCCAGAGGCACAGAGAGACAGTTTCTATTGCCCCTTTTAACAACATGGCCTGAACTTCCTTACTGAGTTGGGTGCTGTGCTGTTCTTGCCTAATAACAGGAGGAATGCAGGGGCACTGGTCTTAGAACTCCAGAGTGTGTCCCTGCTCGATGACGTCAAGCACCCATTTGTCCACCGAGATGTTGTGCCACATGCTGACAAACAGATAGCCGGCCTCACACTGGGGTTCAGAAGTGGGGGCTCGGCACTGGGCCTGGTCAGTCTTACTTCGGAATATGCATCCTTGTGGCTTGCGGACAACACTGGGTCCTCACCTATAGGCCTGGGAACGGTCTCTATACGCTCCTTGGTAGTGGATCGAGATGGCTGGGGGGTAGGAAGGGCTGAGTACCTTGGAAGTTCGGGAAACTCTTTCTGGGAGTGAAATGTGTGCCTCCTTTATTGCAGCATGCCTAGACAACATGCCATCTGTGTCTCAGTCTTGATGGCGAGAAGGTACTTGTCCACTGCTTTGCTGAAAAGGTTATCCGTGTCGAAAGGCATGCCGACCACCTTGGCGTGAAAGTCCGGTCTGAAGTTTGGGGCCCGGAGTCAACCTTGACAGCGTAAATCGACCCTGTTGCCCATCTCCCGGAAACCAGAGTCGGCAATCTAAAGGGTGACAGTGATTTTGCATGGTCAGATGCCACTCCCCCATCCTGGAAGATGGCCTCTGCTTTCTTGTCCTCTGGGAGGAATTCAAGAGTTCTCCGTCCTAGCGTGCTAGGGCATTGGCGGCCTTGAATGTAGAGGTTGCAGTGGTGGTTATGCGCTTTCCAGCCGCATCGAGCTTCCTTCCCTCCAGATCTGGATGCACTGAGCAAGAGGATGATGGATTATATGACTCTTCCTCGCAACAGCTGAGACTACTGAGTTCCGCATCGGATGGCCTCTGAAGCATTTGGGAGCCATATCTGGGACCCTATATTTCTTCTCCAGTCTCTCCATTTTAGTGGGAGTGGGAAAGAGTTTTGACATCATCACCAGTCATCCCAGACGTCATCCAGAACTGGGACCAACAACGATGAACGATGGTTCGTCAACAGGTTTGACTGAAGGAGTGGACAATCTCTGGCCCTCCTGAAAATGGTGTTCCCTTAGTGCCCGTCGCTGATTCAAACTACAGAGATGCTGCAGGCACAGTGCTCGTCGACGAGGAAGTCGGAGCGTGCAACGACTTTGTCTTTTAGGTACCTTCTCCTTGGAAGCATCCTCAAAGGATCTCAACCTCTTGCCGGAGGGAGTATGCTCCTTGGACGTGCTAGCCCTGGCAGAGGCATGATTGCACAGAAGCGCCGAGTTAAGAGTCCTTAGCTTTGTCCAGCCATGACACCAACCTCCAGTGGTGATCTGTAGCGGAGAAAGACTGGCAGATGGGCATCCCTTCACATCGTGGTCCAGGAGCAGGCAGTAGATACACTTTTGGTGGCAGTCTTCAATGAAGACATTCTTCAGACTGCATCTGGAACAGATTGCTGCCTCACTCGACAGTGATCCAACAGTAGGTGGGATCGAGGCCAGCAATGTATCCAGGTGATGACAATTCACAATGGTGACGGATTTGAAGAAAGATTAGAAGAAAACTATCAATAATAGGCTAAATACTCAAGGTAGTCGAGGAGCGAAACTCGAAGACTCCCAACACGAAAACGTGCAGTCAAATCTAAAGATGGCCACCGGGGGTAGAGCGAAGGAGGACGCATTTCATTGGTTGGGGCAGTACCACAGTAATAGGTTATACAAGCGACAATGCAGTTTTTAGCTTAAAGCTAAACTGCTTTATTTTACTGAGGATTCCAAGCCTGAAAGAGAATATTCGTATCATGTAAATCCATGAAGACCCCATGCTACAGAATTTTATTTTTTCCATAGTCCCCCCTTCCTCCATACTGTATGGGCGTCCCTTGCTAGGGATGGGAAACTGAACCTTTTTCACCAGAAACAAATTGGCTTCCCCTTTAAATTTAGATGCACACCACAATTGTGGTTGTTTTGCTGAAAAGCTCCCAAGATAATTCTTTCTCGCACTTGCGGTTTGGAAATCATAGCGGAATCAGAACTGTTCGGCAATTGCATGTGTTATTGGTTACATTAGGTCACCTTACTACGAGGAGGGCAGTACACAAACATTTCAGCCTGGAAGAACAACATTAGGTTGAAACAAGTGTTAGCTACACCTGTTTTTGAGAACATACATATATTAAATACATTGCCTTTGCGCAGAATGGCTGTGTAATCTTCTGTTACAAGTTTTGAATTTTGGATACCGTGTGCACAGGTCTCCACCTATACACAGCACCTGCAGCAGGCACACATTCTTTAATTTTATTTGGGAATCATCTATTGCTAAGGCATAGACAAGCGCACTGGACTCCGGCGTGTTGCCCGATTTTGCTTTCAGTCTTAATAGTAACCAGCTGGATGTCTGCAGACGCAATGGGATTGAAGGGTTTTGTCCAATTCCTGCTGGTCCTCCCCCGACCCACTACCGTCAACTCCCTCCTCACCTGAGTTACTTGACTCTGAGCTGTCCTGCAGCAGGTGTCTCCGGGAGAGGTAATCCTTTTCTTTCTTGCAAGGTATATGCCTGCCTCGAGTAGAAGCCACAGTGGCCGCCTGTACGCTGCAGCCCTGTGTCACGGGAAAAGGCTGGAACCGGGGAAAAAGCCTGTCACTTTGAATTGGAAAGCTGTTGGAAGTGCTGTGCAATAATGATGAATAATCCTTGGGTACAGTCACGTCTCAGAACTCCAACATGGATGTGTCCACGAAGGTTCCACGGAAATGCAGCGAATATGGAGGGAGACAGAGTAGCAAGACAGGAAGCAGACTCCTGACCGGAATAACGGGGGCACGCCTGTAAGACAGAAGAGCCACCAAGTAAAGGAGGAGCCGATGAGAATGGCTAGTAGCTCTGCCCTGGATCAAATTAGGTACCGGAATAACCGGCAGGTGAAACGAGCCAAAGAGAGGCAAGCAGAATGAGAGGATAGGAAAGGGGAAACCACCCAGTATGCGCAAGACGCGAACCAGGAAGGAGAGAGACAGGAGAGGGCAGGGCGAGGTCCTGCGAAAACACAAAGCAAAGCTGCCGTAGCCGACAGCGTCAGGCAGAGATAACGCTCTGGTGTGGAACGCGAAGAGGAAAACTGGAGAGTGCGTAAACCATAATAGGAGAAATTGGCCTAGCGGTTGCAACGCGCCGTCCGCAGGGAGTACCTGAGCTAAGTACCCCCCAGTGGCGGTCATGATGGAAGAAGACTAGAGCGCTACCTCCAAGACGTGTGAAATCGTGGAGGCGCAATCAATGGTGGAACAATCGCCACAAGCGCCAATGACGTGGGCGCATGACAGGATTGTGTTCCTGGGCGCTCAGCACCACGTTAAGGTCCCAGAACGGATGTGGACATTTGACAGGAGGATATAATCTGGTCAGACCTGCCAAGTGCCTTTTAAGCACCGGATTGTAAGAGGAGAAGATGTTGTCCCTGCAGTTCTTGTAGGTCCCTATGGCTGCCAGATACGTAAGGCAGGTGTCTAACTGCACACCTGAGTGAGCCAGATGCACAGGGAAGGATAACAAATGGCCAGTGAGCATGTAAGTGGATCAATCTTGTTTGTCTTGGCCTAGTGGAATAACCTTGTCCACTTGCTCCTGTATGGACTCCTGGTGGAGTTGCTTCTTGCCCCTTGTCTGATAGCCAGGTTGTCCTGTGACAAGTGTAGATGCTTCAGGGTGACCTGTTCAGGAACCACGCTGCCAGGGCCAAATTCTGCAGAGCGGGATGAACCACTGTGTCCCCCTGCTGGGAGAGTAAATGGGCTGGACCCAGCGGGAGGTGTACTGGAGGTTGGTCCCACAGTCGGAGGAGCTCAGAGAACCAAGGTCTTGCCGGCCACCATGGCGATATCAAGATGAGTCGAAGGCTCTTTGACTCCCTGACCTTGCAGGCGATCCTCTGAATCAGCGTGGGGAGGGAAAGCGTATGCCTTCATGTCGTTCCCCACAGGATCTGCAACGCGTCCCAGATAGATCCCCTGACTTGCCCCAGCCAGGAAGCGAACTAGGGGCACTTCCTATTGCTCACTGTTGCGAATAGGTCTACCTGAGGGTGGCCCCACTTGTCGAAGATCCCTCTCAGGACCGCTTGTTCAACTGCCACTCGTAGTTGTCGATCCCCAACCTGCTGAGCCTGTCCGCCTCGGAAGGTGGACTGCTGATAAGTAAATGTTGTTCGACAGTGCCCACTCCGAAATGTCATTGGACAGCCTGCAGAGCAGATGGGGTCTGGTACCCCTGCTTGTTGATATAATACATGCACGTGGAGCTGTCTGTTTGGATGCAGACAGACTTGCTGTTGACAATGGAGTGGAACGCTTTGAGGGCAAGCCAGATGGCCATCATCTCGAGCCAGTTGATGTGTTCCAGCCGTTCCGGTCGTGACCATACTCCATGGACACTGTGGAGGTCTAGTGTAGCTCCCTCCCCCACCCATCCCTCTAGGGACGAGTCTGTGGTAATGGTGATCTCTGGAAAAGGCTGCCTGAACGGCCTGCCCGCTAACAGGTTGGTCTCTGCACTCCACCACTTCAGGTCCGGGTGTAGGTGCTGTGGTATGCCGATTAGAGCTGCCTGGGGGTCAGTCTCCTGATTCCAAGAGGCTGAGAAATGCAGCTGCAGCCTCCTCATTTTGAGTCGTGTATGGCACAGCCAGGAGACAAGACACCATTATTCCAAGCAGGTGCTGGTAACACCATGCTGAGGTCACTGGTCTGCTGACAAAAATGCCTAGTGGCCTTCCTGATTGCAGTGATCTCGTCTGCTGAGGGGGAAGATCCTCTCCACCCTCGTATCCCAAATTAGCCCCAAGAATGTTAAGGACTGAGTGGGGAGTAACTTCCTGAGGTTGATAGAGAACCCCAGATCATATAGCATGTGCATAAGTGCTTGCTGAAGCTGTGCGATGTACAGCCTCGGGTGACACCACTCGGACTAGCCAGTCGTCGAGATATGGATAAAGATGGTGGCACTCCGCCCAGAGCAGGTGATGCTACAGAGTTCATTAACCATGTAAAGACCATCGGGCCGAATTTAGGCCAAAAGGGAGGACCTTGTATTGAAAGTGAAAGCCCATGATCCTGAACCTCAGGAAGGAATGACGGGCTCCCAAATCGAGACGTGCAGGTAAGCATCCTTCAGATCCAGGGAGCAAATCCAGTCTCCCCCACACAGTGTCTCTGCAATGAGTGCTGGAGTAACCATCTTCAACTTTTGAAGGGGTAGGGAAAGGTCTAGAACAACTCTCAGGCCAGCCTAGTTCTTTTTCTGAATGGTGAATATCCAGGAATAGATGCCCATGCGAAGCTGGATCCTCTTCCACCACCACCTGACTCGCAATGAGCGAGTGGATTTCCGCTAGAAGAGTTGCCATCCCAATCTGTGGGAGCGGTGGGGAGGAAAGAGGAAATGGAGGTGTTGGCAGATGGAAGCCCTTGGAAATGACGGAGATGATCCATGTGTCTGCGAACCTTGCCCGCCAGGAATGGGTGTGAAGGGCAAGCCCAGAGACTTGTGGATCTGGATGACAGCGTCAGTTTTTTTAACCATCTGAGGCTGCTGCCTGGGAGGGGGACTGGAAAAAGCCCTTGTTAGAGGATTTGTGTTGCTTACGCCTGTGCTGGCTAGGAGACCTGTCGGGGTGTCTAGCGCATCGCTCCTGAAAGCCCCTGTAGCCACCGAAGGTACGACAAGCCAGCGTTGGTGATTTTGGCTATAGGCCTTGGGCACAGATTTTGGCAGAATTGACAAGGACTTAGTTGTTTGCAAGCTATTTTTCTTTTGATCAAGTTCCTCATCCTTGGTCGAATGAAACTAGTCCCCACCCATCAAATGGCAGGTCGAGAATGCGCTACTGTACAAACTTGGTCGCCTTAAGCCAAGCAGTCTGCCTCATATCAGTGGCGACACAGATAGCTCTGCCCGCTGTGTCGATGTGAGCCACTGTGAACACCATATCATCTTGTGCCACTATTTTCACCTCTGCCAACCCTGCCCTGAATCGCGCCATACTATGCGCGGGGAGCTCCGGGAGGAAGTCTGCAACCTCCAGCTACAGTTTTTGGTTCACTGCTGCCAACATAGCGTCCATGTTGGCCTGGCGCAGGTGGAGCGTGGCATTAGAGTATATCTTTCTGCCATATGACTCCAACAGCTTTTCATCCTATTCTAGGAGGGCTGGCGTGGGGGCAGATGAAGCCTGCGGCTGGAGGTTGGGATGCACTGACAGTATGAGTGAGTACCCTTCCGCCTGCCTATACTTGGCATCAAGGCGCTTATTCGTAGGCTGTGTGGAATGCGGCTTCACCAAGCCCTTTTTGGCCGAGGATTCTACATACTTTTGTAAAGGGATGCCTGTTCTTGTGGACGGGTGGATGGTCTACACCTCAGCCGAAACCCTGCATCAGGCTGTTCAATTTGTGGCTGTGGGATCCCCAGGTACTCTGCCACACTCGCAAGCCTCTTGTGGAAAGCCTTGGCTGAGGAGGGTGTATCCTGATCCTCCTCATCCGTGTCACCCACTGTGTCCTGCATGTCGGAGCTTCTGGTGCTGTGCTTGGTGCGGGCAGCTGTGGCATACTGACTGGCAGTGCCAGGAGCTGCTGAGTGGGCTGAGCCGGGGCAGAGCCACTGTGACTGGTGTGAGCGCAGGAACCAGGGACTGAACTGGAACCGAGGTCTGGACCACAGTCGGAGCTTGAAGTGGTACAGGAGGGAACATGTCCTTGATGACCCCCACCCCTGAGGATGGTGCCCATCTGAGGCGATTTCATGACGGTAAAAAACCTTTCGAAGAACCTATAGTTGCATGCTGGTGAAGTGTTTAGCTGCATAGGCGCCGGGTTTGGTGCTGAAAATGCATTGGAGGGACAGGGCCTCCATGTCCCTGTCCTGTACTCTCTTATTCATGTTGTGTGTTATGTTCTGCACAGGAGTCCATTTGGCACCCCTAGCAGTGCAGCTCTTCCTCTTGTTGGTCATGGTGAATAGAGACCCTTGGGATACCCTTATGGCTTTCATGGGTGGGGGTACAACCCTGTACCCCTAGTGTATGTGTTTGGGCACCCTCATGTTGCCCACAGAGCAGGGTATGGGCTGGTTGCAGCTTCATGCTGATATGACAGGAGCTCCGAGTATCCTCCATTTTGGGAGACCCAGGCCATGGCATAGGAATCGGTGGATTCCTGATAGAAGGCCAGATGGCCCCTGGAGCCTCTTGGCTTCTATTGCCTGTTACCTTGTTTTCCCAAAGTCCTGAGAAGCCCCGACTCTGTCCCTTCCCCTGACTGGCTGTTGGGTGGAAAAAACATATGATATTGTGGGGACGTCCAGGCCAGACTAGGTGGGGGGGGGGATGCGTGTGCGTGTGCAAGACACAATGATTGAGACAACCCTGCCTGAAACTGACATGAATGCAGTGTGGTGTGCTGAAAGGCTGGGTGCTTGCCCCAATCCACGTTCCTTGTTATGGGTGTTTGGGTTGAAGTGAATGGCCTGAATGCAAGTGAGCCCGATTGACTGCCTACACGAATGCCCTTCTGACTGATTGGCTGACTGAGCCTGGCTCAGCCAGAGTGAATGAGGGACAGATGTGTATATCTGGGGATCTCTCACTTACCAATTTGTTCAGAAGCTGTATTTGAAACTTTAAGCTCATCTGTGAAGCCCTGCTGGATAAAGAAGTTTGCTGCTGGTTTCCGTCCAAGAAATCTTAAAGCTGTCAAGGCTGAAGAGGACTGATCCGAGAGATGTCACCGAGAAGCGGGGAAATCTTGACGCCGTGCTGCTCAACACCTTGAGCCGAATAGCTCTGCATCGCCTAAGAATATTTTAACAAGGGTTCCCTTGCCATCACTGTCGACCACTTTGTCCCGCCAGAGAAAGTCGAGGTCGCCGGCTGCAGAGGGAAGTCCGCTGGTGGGTTTTCCACCACCAGAAGTCGACAATGACATCCAGAGGACACTGACTGAGTAAAGATCCAAAGTCCACCCTTGGTCGAGTCCTGATCACCAATGCTATCCCGAGGTATGTGCTGCGGCTGCAGCACTGACAAGCCAGAGCACCGCCGAACACTACTCCCGACACCGGGCCTGCATCCATCCATCCATCCATCACAGTGTTCTTTACGGCACCGAACACTTTGCATCGAGGTGTACCGTTAGCCTCATCTTCCCAGGACTACCACAATCAATTGTCAAAGAGCACTGCAATGGTCGAAGCTGCCACATCGACGCCAGTGTTCCACTTTTCTGCAAGGATCTCCACGCCCTATGGCTCCTGCTTTAAAGGGAGTCAGCCCTTGAGGGCATCGTCAACGAACCATCAAAGAAACTTGTCCATCTCAGGTACATTGGGGTGGTGGAACCTTTTTACCTGGAAGCAAGACTTATACATTTATGGACTGGGCATGTTAATACTTTAATTACAGGTTGCCCAGGTGGGGGGGTCCTCACTCAGAATTGTGTCTGAGCAGCGGAGAACGCATTCTGCCATTGTTTAACCTAATCTGTCTTCCTTCCTATGATATATGCTGCTACACCTTGCTGCATGATTTGTATGCCATTAGAACTGTCAGCAGTTGATGCATTTTAAAAGGAACCTAAAGCTAAGTGTGGTACCACATAGAAATTGTATATATTTGTCATATTAGAATTACCAAAGTACAAAGTGTATTATTGAATTCTGTATATATTTCTGAACCTTATTTTTATATAAAGAACTGTGTTAGCACATAACTGTGTATGGACATTCCTTTGTGGGGGCTTGGGGACTCACTGTACTAAAGACCAGTCTGCATCACCTCCCAAGAGCTTAAGCTTTGGTTGCTCGTCCATACGCTACCATATAGAGAACCTTGGCTGGGGTGCTCTGTGCCTCTGCTCTGCCATATAGAGGGCAGAAGTACAGATGCCCCGCGCCAGTCTTTACACCGGGCCACGCGGCTGCTGCGCTCTGCCGGAACTTGTCGCACAGAGCTGGCGTCTGTGTACCGTCCCTGTGCCGATGTGGCTGGGTATGATGTGGCCAGGTAACGGGTGTTGTCCAGTACATTCTTGGCATGCATACCCATGCCCGCTCTCTCGATTGAGGAGGCTCTGTGTGCGCCACCATCTTGACTGTTCTGGCGGCTAGTTTGGCATGCCTCGCGCCACGTGCCTGCTGCGTGGTGCCTGATGAGCTGGGACCAGTCTCCGCCTGCACACTTGGAAGCAAAGGCTCGGACCTTCCCTGCACTTCACGTAGAGACCTGGGAGGCGGAGTGCACTCCGCCATTAGGCCGGTAGTGCTACTGCTGTGAATAGGAGCCATCTTGGGAGCGAGCCTGGTGTTAGGTTCTCAGAGAGAACCCCAGTACTAGAGCCTTGTGACCCCTCAGCGTTGGGACCAGGAGGATCCTGGTCCCACGTTCTCGTGGGATAAATGCAGCGAACGACAAAATGGCTGCTACCCACGCCGCTGCGTTGGGTACAGGCTCTGATCCGGTTATATAAGCCGTCCGGAGAGAACGGGCGGACCTCCCACCCCCCCTCGGGAGGTTCAGGAGGGGGGCCTTCATTCCTCCCCACCAATTCGCTAGTCTGGACTGAGGAGAAGATCCTGCTCGGGACAGAGGGAGAGACATGCCGGGGGTTCATCCCCACAACAGCTGGCAAGACTAACAGCAGCCCGGATGCGTTCTCCCACTAGAGGAGCACCTGGATCAGCAGCAAGGCAGACAGACCCAGAGGCGGGTAGACACTGGAGAGGTAGCTGCTGAGTGTGCAGTAGTCCGGGAGAGAGCAGAGCCACTAAGGTAGCGGGGAGAAGGCCCTGAGGATCTAAGCCTCGCATAAACCACAGTTAAGAGCAGTAGATCCCCCTGCTATGGGGTTTTGCGGCATCACCTACCACGGACAACTGACAAAGATCAGCATCACATAACAGAGTTTAAAGGAACTGTGGGGATGGCCTTCCCCCTGACTGTCCGGTCACTACCACCTGGCCTGGTTTAGGAGGGAGTACAAAGACAGGTGGCGCCAGCGGTGAGACTCTACCTGGAACCCAAGCCTGAGCTGCTATAGGCAGGATATAACAGCATTGATACAGGGGCCCGGAACAGTATACCCCAGCCAGGAGGGAGCAAAGAAGCGGATCCACGAAGGGCACCTAAACAGGGGACCTAAGAGAGCAACTGATCTTCTGACTCCCTACATGTTCAAACTCAGTCACGAGGACAGGGGCTGCAACTTCACAGGGTAAAAAGTCTTGGAGCACTCCATAACGAATCTAGCCCGGATTGAGGCTGCTCCCTTGGATGCTGCGTCCCAGGATAACATGGGGGAGAAAGAGGCATCATCCGAAAATTGACTCCCTCGACCTCTACTAAATGTGCACAGACTTCGACACCAATGGTCGCCTCAGCGGGGGTGGCGCTTCCTAATAACCTGGAGGGCAAAATCTCAGAGGTGCTCATGGAGGTGGAGTGCAGAGCTCTAGAGTGGCTCTGAAGCAGAACATTTGACATATTGGGGAGTAACAATATACTGAACGCCGATCTACGTTAGACAGCCAAAAAACATAATAAAACGTAGCTTCGTGACAGAGGAGGTACAGACACAAAAAACAGGTCTCCCATCTCCTGCAGTCCAAACAAATATTGGAAGCTAGAGCGGAAGAGGCAGAAGGCCATTCCTGAAGGAACAATGTCCACATAATAGGACTCCATGAATGTGTTGAGGGCAAGTTCTTGGAACTCTTCCTGGAATCATGGTTGCAAGCCAATCTGGGGTCAAAGGGTCTCTCCAAATGTTTTGCCATGGAGAGAGCACAAAGATTGCCGGCGAGTGGACCACCCGGCGCAGGTCCTCGAACCATGATCGCCAGGATTTTCAATTACAGCGACCGGGATGCAATACTGAAAATGGCAAGAATGTGCGGCCCGATAAGATAGACAATGTTTCAGTCCTAATCTTCCCAGACTATACGTAACAGGTCCAACGCTAGCGACAGATCTTTGAGGAGGTGAAGCAGAAGCTTAGAGCTAAAGGGTTACTTTACCCTGCACGGTTGAAGATCATACAAGGCGATAAACATTGGTTCAGGGAATTACAGGAGGAGGCCTGGCACAAGTGGAAGACCATAAGGAGCGGGGGCCTGGTGGAGTCGCAACAACGTTCCAAACAGGCACCCGAGCCCCACGGAATTTGGTGAGGAAACCAGTCGAGCCCGGAAGAGGCACACACAAAATGGTCCAGTCAAAGTCAGGTTATCGGAGTCGCAGGAGGGCTCCCTGCAAAGGAAGATAACGGATGCCGAAGATGAGGAGACTGGATTGGGCTGAACAGATGAACAATCCTATGCAATAGAATCCTCAGGAAAAATGGAACAATCTCCCGATGGACAAGTTTGAGTAAACACGACAAGGAAGTGGAGGCCGACTTGCTGTGTGTGACAGCAATTTATCATCAAAGGGGCGGCGCTGGAGCAGGGCGTGGAACTCGCTCCTGCCAGGTAAGTCTCCCTTCTTTGAGAATTGGGAAGGGAACTCCCCCCCCCCCCCAGGTACAGGCCGACTGTTGCACCCCCACACCAGCTCAGGTGATTGGGAGGAGCGACCGCTCGACTGGCACACAGAGTACAGGTATTCAGGGCACATGCCCTCAGTTGTTCCGGGGGAGGTGGGTGGGGGGTAGTTGGGATGTTGGGGAATAGGGGGATGGAGGCAGACAGGTTTGGTATCTAAACTGAAAAGGGGGAAGAGAGCTAGGGGGTATGAACGAGGGATAAGAGGGGGGGGGAGACTCTTCAGTCAAAAAACCATTGATATTGAAAGCGATATGAGAACCCAGGCGGGAGGGCTGAGAAGGGGGCCCAAAGGTCTATATGCACTCAAGTAAAATGGAAACACTTACTTTGTTGACGTGGAATGTGCTGGGCTCCTTGAGCAGGTGGGGGTGCAAATAGCACCATCACAGGAGACCCACTTGACGGCGGTGGGATTCGATAGGATAAAAGCAAGCTGGGGAGGCCTATGGGTCGCACTTCTCCACTTCCTCAAGAGGGGTTATGACATAAGTGGCGAGGGGAACCCCCCTCCAGGTTACCCAAGTCAAACGGGACGACGAGGGCAGAACTTTAATTTTACTGGGGGTTGTGGACATTAGGGTGATATGCATCATCAACTCCTATGCGCCAAACATTGACACAAATTCCTATTTCCCAGGGGTGGTACAGCTGCTGGGAGGTCATGTGTACATGAAGACAGCGTGGCGGGAGATTTTAATTGTCCAATGCACTCAACATTGGACAGATTGGGTCCAGGAGGGGTGCATAAACCACCAGCATAGAAATCCCTGCAGACAACCATATCAGAGCTTGGTTTGGTAGATCTATGAGGGCAGAGGAGTGGGAATAATCGCTTTACTCTCACCCCCACGGAAAGCACTCGCAGATAGACTTCCTGTTCGTCAGTAAGGATCACTCCATTGATTATAGCGGGACAGCCTACTTGGGGAAAACACTGTCAGAACATGCCCCCATGCGTTGTATCAGGACATGGGGAAGGAGGAGGAGTGTAATACCCACCTGGCAGCTCAAGGCGGAGGCACTCCGGGATACTCCTTTTAGAGAGGGCATAGGGCAAGCCATTGCTGATCATTTTTACCTAAATGAAGGGTTGGTAGGGGACTATGGGGTCCTGTAGGAAGTGTTCATGGTCACTATTAGGGGGAAATGTATTGCCACCACCTACGGTCTAAGAAAAGAGCCCCTTGCCCGTATGAATGATGCAGAGGTCCATTTACAAACACTGGAGGGGTACTAATCTGGGGGAGTTGCATGCGGTGCACAGATGCTATAAGAACAGAAAAGCAGAGCTGAGGCGCAGGATAGACTTAGCAACCATGACTACGCCCGGTATATCAAACGGATCCATGGAGAAGGGGACAAACCGGGTAGGTTGCTATTAAGAAGGGAGAACCCATCAGAGCTGTATGGTCACAGAAAAGGGGAGAATGGCCACATCACAGGTGGACATAAATGGGGCCTTTCAGGGCTTTTATGTTAAACTATACAAGAGCGGCAGGACTCCGGATATGGAGGATATGAGGGAGACTCTGATCAAGCCGGCTTGCCAAGACTAACAACCGCAGCAGCGGAGGAGCTTGAGGGGCGGATTACGGAAGAGGAAATGAGAGGGGCGATTGGATCCCTCGGTACAGGAAAATCATCAGCTGGGGATGGCCTCCCGGTGCAATTTTACTCAGTGTACGCGGATGTCCGAAATCCCAAATTAAAGTTGCTTTACAATGCAGCCTTTCTAGCAGGCACAGTGCCAGAATCTCTGAGGAAAGCCATAATAGTGGTGCTCCCAAAGCCTGGTAAAGATCCAACTAGGTGCGAGTCGTATCGCCCCATATCCTTTTTAAATGTGGGTGGTAAGATCCTGGGCAATGTGCTGGCCAATAGACTGGCAGGACGGGTGGCACAATTAGTCCACCAAGATCAGTGTGGTTTTGTAGAAGAGAGGAACACTACGATGAACTTGCGGTGGTTGCACTATGTCACGGAGAGAGGGCCGGAAAAAGATACAGAGCTAGCTGTAATGGCTATGGAAGCGATCAAAGCATTTGACTCTGGAGTGCGATTAGCTCTTCCAGGTACTAGAAAGAATGGGCATAGGCCCAACCATGCAGAGATAGATGAGAATAATTTACAGCTGCCCCTTGGCAAGGGTGAGAATGGGGAGGGAAACCTCTCACAGGTGGCAACTGGCTAGAGGTACGCAACAGGGCTGCCCACTATCCCCTATCCTTTTTGCACTCTCAATGGAGCCTCTGGCAACATTTTTAGGACCCACTTTCAGGACGGGGGTATACCAATAGATGGACAATCTCATGTCATCTCCCTATTCGCGGACAATGTCCTTTTATATGCCCATACTCCAGGGCTCCATATCCCCTATATGTTAGAAGTGATAACTAATGTAGGAAGGCTATTGTGGTTCGTAGTAAACAATAGTAAATCTGTGGCGTTCCCATTGGGATCCCTAAAAGGGACTATGCAATCCAACCTGCCGGAGGTAGGGATTCAATGGGAGACAGAGTCATTCAAATAACTAGGTATTCAAGTGCATGACGACACTGGAGATACCTTCCAATATAACGTAGGAGGGCAATGTCTAGCTGGAAGACAACATGGGGAAGATAATGGGGTGCAAGATGATAATCCTTCCACGGTTTTTATACTTCTTCGCCAACATCCCCTTTCTGGTCAGACCCCCTTTCTTTAAGAGGCTGGACAGCCTACTCTCTACATTCTTGTGGGCAGGGGGGAAGACACAGGATGTCTATGGATACATTGAGGAGGGTCTATCCAGAAGGAGGTCTCTTTCCAGATTTCAAACTGTATTATTGGGCCTCTCAATTACAGCATGCGGCCATGTGGGATTCTCAGGCGGAGGGGACGGGCAGGAGATTGATGGGCAACCTCCTTTGTTCAACTACAGGGATGCAACTTTTATGGAGGTCCCCAATGTGGTTCAGTAGGTATGGCAGTGGACATGTACTAAACTGAAACTGGGCAGAAGGTACAGCCCAGACATTCAGCTAAGAGCAGACCCTATCCTGGGGGATATGGGTTCAAACAAGTGTGCTACCACAAATTTAAACACATTGGGAGATATGTTTCAAAGGTGGGACCCTATTAACTTTCTCGACATGGGAACAGAAATTTCATGTGACAGAGGGTCAATTCCTAAACTTTGCGAGACTGTCCAAGGCATTAGCGAATGGCTGGGACTCGATACCGGGAGAGCCCCCGACCACACCAGTGTTTCACACGATTCTTTCAATGGGGACAGAGCGCCGGGCAATTACACAGCTATAAGCAGCGCTACAAGAGAGAAGGGAACAGCCTCCCCTGAAGGCCTGGGAGAAATGGGAAAGGGACCTGGGAACCCCAATGGAGGAAAACATTTGGTCAAAAGTATGTGCTACTATTCCAAAGGTCTCCCGCAATGCCTGCCTCAAGCTGATACAATTTAATATAATACACAGAGTCTACATTACGCCACAGAAGTTACATATGATGAACAAGGCGCGCACCCGCCCATCTCCTTTCCCTTGAACTGAAAAGTCCCAAAATTGGTCTTGAACCCCCCCCCTTAATCAGGGAGACGGGGAACAACTCTGCATCTCTAGTGCCTTGGGCCAATGGGCATCCTATGGGATTGTCCCGACTCCCTGCCCATGCAAGTACTCCCTTGCATGTTCAGGGGGTCGGTCATCCGGTGATGAGTATAAGTTATTAAGGAGTGTGCTCCACTCGAGGCGTCTTCGGAGGATGCTGGGGCTTAGGGGAACTATAGGGAAGGGAGGAGGGGAGCAAAGAGGGGGGTTCTTTCTTTGGTATTGACATGAACTAATATGTTCTGTTCAAAACTTAATAAATTGATACATAAAAAATAAGACATGAAGCAGATTAACTCAAGGTTGGTAGATGCAGAAACATTGGTAAAATTGTTGCAAGAAGGTCTCAAACATTTCCAAGGTAAGCAAACTGATACTAAACAAAGCAGATCTCTCCTAGTTACCAGTGTTGAGGAACTAGAAAATAGATATATGAGAAAGAATGTAAATATAAGAGGTGCTGCAAAGGGCTCTGAAGGATCGGACCTCAGAAGATTTGTTCTCCAAATGTTTGAAGAACATTTGCAGACAGTCTGAAAGAAGGTATCACACTAGATAAGAGTACACACAGTTGGCCACATACATAGGGGTCCCTAAGCACAACCCGGTTATATAATCATATAATTTCACGCCTTCAGTACAAAAGAGAACTTTCTGCATGCATCCAGAACATCTGGACCCATCTCATACCAGGGTCAGACCTTGCTCATCTTCCAAGATCTAATAGCTCTTGCCCTTCAAAAGAGGCAGGTGTTCTGTATTATCACTGAAAGGTTAGTGAGAGAACATTAAATACAAGTGGACTTTTCTCTTTGGCCTCTTATTTGCTTCGGTGGGCAAGCAAATTTGTAACACGCCTGATTAGGCAGCAAAGATGATTGGCCTCCCGCTATATGAGACGAGGGAGAGAGAAGGTGGTTGAGGCTACCGTCAGGAGGCGTTCTGGAAGGTTGAACAAGAAACGTGCATCAACATTCATCTTCTATAGGTCTATAAATACCAGGACATTACCTTGAGATGGTGAGGCTTACGCGAAAGCATTCACACCTGCTCAGGTTCTACTGTTTTACGATAGATAGGTGGATCCCCATTCCGACAGCCATTTGTAGTTCTCTATGGCAGAGGGTTGTCCGTTAGATCTGCCAAATTTTGCCCTGCTTACCAAGAGTTCTTAGTTATTAAAATGTGTTAAATGTTTCCATCTAGGTTGAATATACCCGTATTATCATTGCACTGCGTAAAAACAATCCTGCTGCTCATAGCTCTCACAACCATAGCCTATGGGGACATCCACAATTATATACTACACACTGTTTAGCTTACATTCATAAAACCAACCATTCAAAAGGCTTTCATTCAAAGTAAGGGGGTTGTGGTTCTTGGTGAACTCTGAACTACTGACCTTGTCAATTGGCGACATCACTCTTCCATACCATGGACTCGACAATCCAAACCACGTTTAATCTACTACATTATGAAACTAGACCCAAGACATGGAAACTTAACCCTAGCCTCCTGACCGATCCAATGAGGTCAGAATGGAAATCTCAGATGACTTCAATTGTAATCTGCAGGGCTCCACCAACTAGAACGTGAGATTGGATACCTTCAATGCCTATTTTAGGGGGGGCTGATAAGATCTAAGGGAGCAAGTTTAAACAACATTAGTAGAGATAAACTGCGCACCATCAATGCGAAGCTTAGGACAGGATGCAAATTATATGAACTGTAAGGAAGTCATGGTATCAAACAGTAAAACAGACAAGTGATCACAGTTCAAGGGTGTTCATTAAACTTCAACTGGGTTTGAAAAGCGCCTATCTAATCCTAAATTTAGAGATAGGACCATCAAATAATAACAGTCCTAGTGGTGTCTTTTCAAAATAAAAGGGCCTATACTAATAAATCTATTGCCAATCCTTACTTCTAAATACAAATAGTATGGGAAACAATGTTATGAAAAAGAAAAGTGTTAAAGAAATGATATGTCGGGATATTCAAGCCATTGGCTTCCCTTCTACACGTTTTCAGCATGTAACAAGGCAGCACACTCAAGATTAGCACACTCCCTGGCACGAAGATGCAGTTCAAGACTTCAACATCAGGACCTTCTGTGACAAAGTCTCTTTGTCATTCAATGTCTCCTATTTTCAGAGGCGCTGATGCAACAAGACAAAACAGTACAGTTCCTTTCTTCTTAGGATTTTCACTTCTACAATCTCTCGGGTGATTTACTGTTCACCTCGGGTCCACCCCTCGCCGGGCTCGGACCCACTTTAACAGAAAACCTTCAATTGGTCTCCCTCTGCTGCGCTTGGACCAAATTCATGTACTTTTCCAAACTTTCTCTATTTCATCAAAATCGAAGACTTTCGATTGTGCGCAGGATTTTCCTTGAAACGTCGCAGGACCACTTTGATTCACATTTATTCATGCTCTTTCAATTGGTCTCCCTCCACGGGGCTCTGACCAAATGTATCTATTACTTCTCAGCTGGATACCTTAGAGATCTTCGATTGAGCACCCACGCGGTGCCGGACCACTCCGTCAAAGGTATTGTAGCTTGCTTTAAAGTTCAATCACTCATCAGCAGTTTGACTTCACTTGTGTCTCTTTTCACACACATTTTAACAATGTTCGTTCCAGCACTTGCCATAAAATGTTGCTGCTTGCAAACCTTGGCTTCAACACAGACCGGTCTTGTATCAGTCTCCCCAACTCACCAGCTGTGTTGCTTTCACTGAAGCAGCTTTGTTCTTGGAGCCGACGATGATACCACAGTAGCTGGTGACTCTCCCCACCTTGATTGACGCAGGAGGACCCTGGGTATCTCCAACACACAATGCAGGATTGTTCAGCTTGGTTTCCAGGTCTTACGCTTTCTCTCTAAGTTTCGGGAAAGTAACGGTTCCTTGTCGAAAAGGTCAAGGGAATTTCCCTCCTTGCGATCCCCTTAGGTTTTGCCTCCATTCCTCTCTTGCTCAGCCGCTGTCTCGAAACTGCGGTTTCCTCATGTGCTTTGCCTTGCTCAGACTGTGCTCTCGTGCTATGCCTTTTATCCGTATGGGGAAGTGTAATGGACGTCAGGTGTGAGTGATTGTCATTAATTGTCTGGCCTCGCCCGACCATAGTATTGGGACATGTCAAGTACATGGCTCGGGTGTTAGTCTGTTTTCCCTTAGAGTGGGCTGTCAGCGAGAAAGTGTGTCTTGTAAAAGGGGGGTTAGAGTTCCCAAATATCGTCCCGTGTAGGATGGGGTAAAGGTATTACAGGGAAGGGGATACTGCGTCTCAGCATCCAGTGTCCCACTCCCCGAAGACCGCTCACCCAGGTGAACCTCCCGCACTGGTCCACCCCAGGAACGGGACCCAAAAGCGATGGCCGTGTCCTGGCCACAGATAGATCCCCGGGGACTAGTGGGTGAGACACCTTCTGGTTTCTCACAGAACACTGGTTCCCGTAAATCATACATGGAACTTCAAAACCATATAAACACAATTAATGGCGCTAGGGCAGAGCATGCAATATTGAAAACCAATCAGCAATATTCCAAACAGAAAAATGGTGGGAAGGATTTTGGCTTGTAAACTGAAAGCTGAAGACCATGCAAGCCAGATCGTAGGTGAAGATGGCATTATAAAAACATCATAAATTGACAAGCAGATTATTTTGAGTGGTTCTAAAGACAATTATAGAACTCAAAATCTAAAAGATGGGGATATTCGCGTCTTCCTTAACACGTGCCGGTTGCCGTGTGCAGCTGAGGAACCCTGCCCAACTCTGAACGGTGACATAACCAAAGAGAAGATCCTAGCGGCCATTATTTTATTTATTTCATTTGTTGATGGCGCCCAGGGCCCGGAGGTATCACATTGCAATCCTTGTTGAAGATTGTGAAGGCCCCAGGGATAGATGGGATTCCGCCCTATTATTGAAACCTTTACCTGGGCCATTAAATCATCCAGTGTCAGGGACTGCGTCAAGCTCCATGGTTGAAGTGAGAATTTCCCTTATACACAAGGAGAATCGGGAACCAACAATGTGCTCATCTTACTGCCCGATAGCAGTTCTCAATACTGTTATAAAAATATATGCCAAAATACTGGCTAACCACCTCAACCAGGTCTTCTAACACTTAGTAGGCATTGAGCAAACAAGATTTGTGGCCGGGCGACAGGCCCCCGACAATGTCAGGAAGATAATCAACTTATTTGACAAAGCTCACAAGAACTGTATTCAATCAATCATCTTGACCTTAGACACAGAGAAGGCCTTTGAGTGGATTGAGTGGTCCTTCCTGCGATCTGTCTCTCCGAATTGGGCCTTGGCGAAAAACTGTATATACGAGTAGCCCTTAGCATCTAGGATAAAGAATGACTCTTGAAGGAACATCCTATGGTGACACCTCCCATAGGATTGCCCTATTTGTGGATGATCTCCTTTCACTGTACAAGCCTGATTCTTCCCTCCCTGCTCTCCTACTACAAACAAAAACATTTATGGATTTAAGATACATTTAAGCAAATGTGAAACTCTGAAACTGAATATGCAGAAAAATAGAGAAGTTTGCCTTTCAGTAGGCCAAAGATAGTATAAAACATTTGGGGATTCGTATCACACCCCACCACTTTTCCTTATACAAAGCTAACTACCCTGATCTTCTAAATGCTAGCAAAACAGATTTGAGGTGATGGAACCTGCAACCAATCTGATGGTCTGAGAGAATAACCTTTATAAAGCTTAACATCCTACCTAGACTCCGGCATTTCTTCCAGACCTTACTGTGCACACATCTATCCTAGGGGGTATCAAAAGGGATATGCTGGCATTTGTCTGGCAAAATGCCATGCATAGAAGCTTGGGCTCAACCCTGTATAGAGCCAGAACAAGTGATGGGCTGTCACTACCGAAAATATTCTCAAGCCTTCCAATTCCGAATAATAAGAGACTGGATAGATCCCAATTCCCTAAATTGCTAAAGACAGATAGAAGAGCAAGTCACGGGAAGACCCCTTACATACATGCTCTTGATCGCTAGGAGGGACAAACCCATATGCACGTATGATCTTCAAATGACTAGGACCACGTTACAAGTTTGGGATAGTTTAGCACCGAGGCTCACCCCAACAAACTTCCAGGAACCAGCCACCCCGATCCACTTTATTACAGACTTCCAACCAGCATAGAAGGGTACTGCTTACAAGCCATGGGGAGAAAGGATTAGAGAATTTTTAACCCATATCTTCGAACAAGGCCAAATCGGGCCATCTGAAACATTAAAGAATACCTTTGGTCTCGATGAAAATGAAAGGTTCCACTACTACCAATTATGAAATTTGGCATTACAAGGGAGTTAACAAGACCGCAGTCACAAGACTTCTGAAAACAGTTAGAAATATAATCTACTCCCATAGAGGCTCATCCGGTCTGGCCTCTAGCATCTACAGATTCATGTCCGCAATGGGACTACCTTCCTACGGACATACAAGGCATAGAGAACTAAGAATCAAATTCCCAGATAAGAAATTGAATATAATCTAGGTAGATGCCCACATGTCCTCTACCAGCCCCCAAAATGCAGGAAAGTGTTTTAAAATGCTATCCAGGATCAAAACATAGCTAGGGGTACATCTGGCGTGTCTTGGCAAGGTTGCGGAGGGGCAGGCACATAACTACACATTTGGCAGAGTTGCCCTGAATTACAAGAATATTGGGCAAGAATACTAGGTCTACTCAATCACACAATGAACTGCGTGTAAACTTGCACCCCTGAATCATGCTTATTGGGATTACCAATAAAGAACACACATGTCCAGGTAGAGGTGGGAAAACCACAATCCAGATGAGACTCTTAATGGCAAGAATTGGAATAGCCCACTTCTGGAAATGACGGAGGATACTTGCATTGGAACACTGTTGGGCCAAAATGTAGTTACAAATTTGTGAAAAGATGATTATTCATAATGCTGTGAACCATTATTTTATTTTTTTTAAGTGGAGGGGGTTTCTTGCGTATTTTAAATCTCGTAATGACTATTGTCTCGGGAGAATAGCTCAACAGCAACGTACGCGCCTTGGAAGCAAGATGACAGAGCAACACAGGTTTGATTCCCGGGTCCGCGCTTAGAAACCCCTGGGTATTAAGTGCGTTATAAATAACCTATCATATCATAAGTGACCCACATGCCTTGGATTGTTGTGCTTAGTGCGTATCTTCAAGTTTGTAAAGGAGTGTACCAACTTTCCTGTACATAAGCACTGACGCATCAGAAGACTATAGTTTGCCAAGTTATTCTTCAATCAATGAATATAAATTTTATATTTATTTTGCGGTACTGTACTTCCACGTTTCTGAATGTCCTTACCATATGTGATCGAGAGCGGATGAGCAATTGTCAGATCTTTCCTCATTTTGTTTATTTTTAAGGTTTTGTTATACCGTATATGGCATACGTTACAGAACGCAATTCTATTTCTGATGCTTGTATTTGCTTAAACTCACATGTTTTGTATCAGCCGACATCAAGTGGTGGGTGCAGAGTATTGCATGACTTGTTTTCGAGGTGCGAAAAGGGACGTCGCCTGGTCGTGTCTGTAATACTATCCTTAGTGTGTTGTGTCCTGCACCCATCGTCTTTCACGCATCGCGGCCCCTCCAATTTATGACATGAGGGGACAAAGTGTATGCTTGAGAATAAAAATTACAGAGAAGGTAACAAATGTATAAGATGTCCATGTACCTTTAACTCCAAGAGGGGAGGAAGGGTGGGTGCATGCAGCCCTACAGATAATGGGTGTATCGGTCACTTTTACTACCTAATAATAGGTAAATACTTCTAAAAAATGTAAATAGGGAGTAAAAATACTGCCAACATAAAATAGGAAAATCGGATAAGGAGAAAGTTGTGCCCCTGCTCTCACCCACACAGCTCAGACGATATGTTTGGAGAAGAGTTGCACGTTGTGCCACAGAATGAAACAGATATTACTGCCTGTTCAGAAGAAGTAAAAATGCATCTTTTTAATGTGTCGAAGTCATTAGATGCGAAGAAATTATTATTACAAAAATATTTCCTCTTTCCAGTTAAAGCCATATTTGTACTTGCTTAAAATACTCCCATTGGGAATTGAACTTACATTTTTACTTGCTAAAGAAATACTCCCACTTTCAAATCTCATCTGGAGCACTGGGTGCGTGTGAATTTAAGCAGATCAAGCATCTGTAAGTAACGTACGCCTTTTGAGGCTTGTGGATCTGTTTGGAATCACATGCTTTGCACAGACTATCAAGCAGAAGGTGGTGGGTTGTTTAAAGGTACATCGGCAAAATGATGTCTTTACAGTGTGTGTACCACCTGTGAATCTTGCTTTGAATCTGTATCAAAACAAGAGTATTGAGTGGAAGTGTGAATTGAGCTCCAAATAGTAGCTGCCTTACAAATGGCATCTAAAAAGGTACATTTGTAAGAAATGCTAGAGTAGCACCCTTGTGCCTCGAGTTGAGTGTACTCTAGGCTTCAAAGTTAAAGGTTTCTTGGATAGACCATAACATAACAATGCATTTCAAAATCCATTTACAAATAGCAGACTTAGAGAGAGGGTCGCCTTCTCTTCCAGTATCTATGGCCGCAAATCAACTGATCTGTTTTTCCTAGAGGTTTTGTTTAGATATTTTTATTTTAATTGTTATATGGTTATAGAAATAATCTTTAAAAAACATCCTTAAAAACACATCACACAAAATCAGTTTAAACAATCAAGTTCAATTACATTTGTCTAATCATAAGCAGCCTCTTTAGGTACTGTCAAGTTAGGAACACAACAGCCTAAATAATACCAGAAACTCTTTAAAGAAATGAATTGCTGCCATGAACCAATGATTAGTACCATAGGAACTCATAACTCTCTGCCAGAACATGTCCACGCCTCTGATGGACAATTTTTCCGTCAAGTGATCAAAATAGCAATGACACCTATCGTCTAAGGTCCCACAATATAGCAGCAAGTGCTTCAATGACTACCTGTCCGTGCTCCAAGCAGCGACAAGACCTAGACACCTACGGAATCCCAACTTCAGCACCCTCAATTTCTGTAGTTGGCAATAGATGGAGTCTCAACCTCTTAGCAGTTCTACGCCATGACAGGTTCAGAGATTTGTATATATAAGTCGGAGGAATCCTCAGACCGGATATCAATAAGCAGGTCTTTAAATCGCTTGTATGATCTTACTTTTGCAATAGTCAGGATCCAGTCTTTCTTTTAGTTTTGTCTTAGTTTTCAGGTGTGAATACAGGAACATGTCCCTATAGATTGCACTTTCCTCCAAGACTTGATAGCATTCCTGTTCCCATTTATTGAAACAGGGCCAAGTCCTGGAGTCTACGAGCAACCTCAATTCCCACCAAATTGAGCCCTACTCGGCACACAATATGTTTTTCAGTACTGCAAGATTTTTTTGACAGAAGATGGTACTTTATGGAGGGCAGGCCAAGTTCAAAGCAGATTACCGCCACGTGGACACAATTTGGGAGCATCAGGACTTTCCTACAAAAGAGGGCCTTGAGCACCTTACAGTGCGTCACCAATGGAAGCCCCTGATTTTCCCCACCAATATAGCAGGGAAGGAATGACCTTAGGTTTATAATATTCCAGGACAGGTGTTAAAGAAAAGTATCCACTTTTTCTGTTTATTGCAGCCGCCTGAGCAGACAGCATTTTTGCCTTTGTAGTCCAGTTACTCTGCAGGTCTGTGTTGTTCTGCAGTGCCTGCAGTCTAGTACCTAGATAAACTAAGGTCAAAACGTACTCCAGAACCTCCCTATTCAGACACCAGCGGAAGTTCTTGTATTTTTGTCTCTAGCCTGGGCGAAGAACCAGAGTTTTAGATTTCTTCAAATTGATGGTCAATTTATTCAGACTTGCATATACTGCCAATTCGTCCTTCTTTTGCTAAAGGCTGATTGGGGTATAATCAATTAATACCAAATCATTGGCATAAAATAAGTAGTATAAATTTAGTGTAGATAAGCGAGGCAAGAAACTGCAAATGTTTTCAAAGGTTCTGCTAATGTCGAAGGTGAAGAGGACAAACAGGAGGGGGGGCAGTGTGCAACCCTGTTTCAAGCCTCTGGCTGTATCAATGGCTGCTGAGAGTTTACCCTGCATGTTCAACCGGACCCTAATAGTTGTGTCTGAATGAAGGGCCACAATCATGTTTAGAAAGGCTTCAGGGTAACCCAATTTCCGCAGTTTGTTCCACAACATGTGCCCGTCTACACTGTCGAAGGCCATGGAGAAACCAATAAAAGCCACATATTATCCCCACTCATCTTTGCACTATCTATGGAGCCGTTTGCCTGTAGAGTTCGGCAAAACCCCTTAATAAGCGGACTAACGGTGAGGGAGGAAGCATACAAAATAGCTCTGTACGCAGACGACGTCCTACTAACCCTGACCAAGCCCGAGTCATCCCTGCAGGCGCTGTGGGACGAGCTGGCCAGCTTCGGAGCGGGGTTCTCCATCAATGCCAAAAAGTCCACGGCCCTGGGTATTAACACCCCAGAAGGCATGATAGAAACATTAGCCGCCAGCCACCCCCCATCCAGTGGGCCAGCTCGCACTTCACCTACCTGGGGGTAAAGATACCACGTAAAACGGAGGAGGCGTACAAACTGAACTCTGCCGCCCCAACCCCACCCCTCCACCCCCGCTGTTCAAGGAGCTCCAGTCAGACCTAATAAGATGGAAAAAGCAAGAGGTGTCATGGCTGGGAAGAATAACAGCAGTAAAAATTAACATGGTGCCAAGAGTGCTCTACCACTGCCAGGTCCTCCCAATCTCCATCCCCAGGAAAGACCTACAGAAGCTTCAAACAAACAACATGAAATTCATCTGGGATGGGAAGAAGCCTCGAATAGCCAGAAGGGTGGTGACGAGGAGCAAGGGAGCGGGAGGCCTGGGAGCCCCAGAAATAGAGATATACTGCCTGGCCGCCCAACTCTACCCGGCATTCACCTGGTCACTAACCACCAACAGGCCTCGCTGGGCGAAACTAGAGGAGGACTGGTGCCGAAGCCCCCCCAGAAGCGCTCCCACACATAGTCTGACCCATTGACCCACCCCAAAGAGGGGCCCCTAACCACAACCAAGAACACAGTGGAGAGTTAGAGCAGGGCAGCCAGGGGATGGACCTGTGGGAGCACAATAGGCCCCCTATCCCTGATCTGGGACAACACGGACTTCACCCCCGGAAAGACGCCCAATAATTTCGATCACTGGAAAACAGGAGGCCTGAAACATGTGGGAGACTTCTATGCGGAGGGATCCCCGCTAACATTCGAAGAATGCAAGAGGAAATTCGTGGTGCCAGAAACAGAGATTCCGCTACGCGCAGATCCGACACTGGCTCACGCACAAGCCCATGAAATCCCAGGGCTGCAGAGAACTAATGGCGCTGGAACAAACGCTCATAGCGCCTCCCCCCAGAGGGAAAACATCAGCCTTATACGGACTACTGGACAGAGGAGATCCCAACCAAAAGGAGGCCTATATGGAAAAATGGGAAAGGGACATCGGAAGAACAATCGAAATGGAAGAATGGGGGCACATCTGGACCAGAACATAGAAGAGCTCGAAATGCGTCAGCAACAAGGAAGGGGTGATCAAAACCTGCTGCAGATGGTACCTAACCCCAGAGACCCTGAACAAGAGCAACCCAGCGATCTCACCGCAATGTTGGAGAGGATGCGCAGACACAGGCACGCTGTATCACTTGCTCTGGACATGCCCAAGGTCCACAAAATACTGGAAGGAAATGCTGGACCTTATCAAGCAGATCACAGGCCTGACGATTCCATGGGACCTGGGCAGCACAGGGGATGGCCAATTTCCGCTGACTGGCAACTTGGCAAGCCTATGCACACAACTTCTCACAGCAGCAAAGATGGCCATGGCAAGACTAAGGAAACATCCGGAGGTCCCTGCAGTGAGCCTGTGGTGGGCCAAATGCTGGGACATCGCAGTCGCAGAAAAAATAACCGCCATCCGCCTGGGAAATAGAAACAAGTTCTTTGACACCTGGGCCCCGTTCCTAGACTACACGGACCAGTTCCCTGGAATGGCAAGGAAACCACCACCCCTCTGCTGACTAAACAAATACGACTAACGCAACTCAAAACCAGCCCCGAAGCCCACACCGAACTCACCTTCCCGAGTGAGGTCAACTCGGAAGCAAGAGCAGCAGAGGGAAAGGCGAACCCCCAGAAGCGCCCCACCGCAGACATCGACTAGTTAGACCTCACGGCGAAAGACAACTGCCCAAAACAACACCCCCAAGAAGTACACCACCCTGATTGTCCCTCCCCCAATGTACCCCCCCACCCCACCTGATTATGTTTTGTTTGTTATGTTCATCTCTAAACGAATGACACAAGATGTGAATTGAGGTGCCTGCGATGTTTGTTTACTGTTAAAATCAAATAAAAAGATTCATTGAAAAAAAAAAAAAGCCCCATATACCAGTTTAGATTTCGCCATGGCCTCCCTTTTTAGCAGCCCAAATAGAAAAAGATTGACATTTGTCCCCACGCCCTTGCGAAAGCCAGTCTGCAGGGGATCCAATCTACCGGCCTCTTTTGCCCAGTCAGATAAATCCCTGAGCAATAAGGTTGCAAAGATCTTAGAGGGAATATCTAGCAGTGCAATTGGCCTGTAATTGGTGGGAAGCACGCTGACACGTTTTGTGGATCGGCACAATGATCGACTCCCTCTATCTCCGGTAGGTGAGTTTTGGCAAGAATGTCTCTAAAGAGGGTAGTCAGTAGACGGGCCCATAATTTAGGATGGAATTTGAGGACCACGTTTGATAGGCCGTCAGGGCCAGGTGCCTGTGATTTTTTGCTACGCAGAATGATTGACTCCATTTCCTCTTCTGTGAAGAGGAAGTGCCAAAGCCCTTCTGGACACACCTCCCTCTGGGTCATAGCAACCAAGGCCTCCCTGTACACTTCTGAGTAATGGGTCACGCAGTCTTGTTCACTAATGGGATTTATTAAGGGGTGTGCGAGGGAGCATCCCACACAAGTTATTACTCGCCAAAAGGCACCTATATCTCTAGACCTAATTAGCGATAGCAGCATTTTTGCAGCATCATTTAACACCAGCTGCCGTTTGTAGGTACGTAACCAGTTCCTATAAGCTTTTTTTAAGAATCTACGTTCCTCAAGTGAGATATTTTCAACATTTTTCACGGATTTATGTAGCTCCCTCTTCTGTTGGACTAGAGACTAGAGGGTCGTAGGAATGGTTTCTAACCCCCTCAGATATTTTTAGTTTTTTAGGTGACATTTCCATAAACATTCTAGTCAGTATGGCCTGGTAAGTAGTCAAGAAAACACAATGCTCAAATTTCCCCTTTCCAAGAAGGCTCTCCAAGATGGCGTCAAACATCTGCACATTATTAGGGTTCCAGGTAATTCTATTTTTCCCAGCATTAATATTAAGTGCAGGCCTATAGAATTCCACTAAGGATTTCTGCCTCTCCACAGACCCTCTAAGAATCAAAGGATTAATATCACTAAGGTCAGAGTATTCAATTGATAAAGAACTGAAGTTTTTCAACTTTTCGTCCGTCGCAAAAAAGTAATGAATTATGCTGGTACTATCTCCCCTATGCCAGGTCGAATTTGGGGGAGAATCGCCTTTAACATTCGCATTTAATATGCAAAGGCCCCAGGCATCCATAAGCGCCACCCATGCTGGGCCTCTAGCTGTCTGGGCCATGTTTTGTAAATTTGCATCCCCTAAACTTAAAGGGGTGATGCAAAATGCATTTAAATTCCCACAAATCAAGATGGAGTTCGAATACCTCTTGGTTTGCCACGAGTGTAAAACAATTTCTATCGAGTCCAGGAAGGGTTCTTGCTTAATTTCTACCAATTTCCAGTGAAGATTTATAACCAACCTGAGTAAAACCCCTATCCGGATAAACCACACTATCCCACTCCAACTCAACAGCCTGGACAAAGGCATTTGGGGTTGCGTAGTCAGATGCTGAGATCTTCAGGTCATTTTGGATACCAAAAAGCAGCCCTGATGCCGGCCTCCCTTTTTTGCCCTTATAGGCAGGGTTTAACAAACCATCAAACCCGTCAACTGAGGGGGGCGTTCTCAGCCACGTTTCTTGCAAACAAAACAGGTCTTTTCCAAATATTAGTGAACCTGTGGGATCAAACAACCGAGCAAATCCCCTAGAATTCCACGATACACATGTTATGTCCTGCCGAGAGGCCCTGTCTAAGTCAGGGGTCAGCTACTTTTTACATTCATTTAGACAAGCGGCTACCCAGTTCCACTCAGACCCTTCAGATCAATCAATGTCAGCACCTAGGTGGTTGGTTAATAAATGACCCCAGTTTCCACTAGTTGAACATTTTATTGACAATTTCAGTGAGAAATTAGAGTCTGGTACTAGAGGCAAAGTTTTTAGGAGCCTCATGACTCAAAGAACTTTTTGGAGTAGCAGAAACAGCAACCAAGAAACCCCAAGCAGTTAGCTGTTCAGAAGCCAACAAAAGCTGGTTGAATACCAGGCGGGATCCAAGTGCAAGATGACTTTATCCAGTCTGATGTTATTCCAAAACTCTACCTAGGGATTGTATGCTGAAGTAAAGTGCTCTAAAGATGGTATTCTGGTCAGCAGCTTCATTACTTGGGATCTGTTTAGGGTTAGCTGGACACTGTCCCCCAGGGACCATTCAACGACCAATTGCAAAGGTAAGGGCAAGACTTTGGAGGGTAATGCAACAGGCTGTGCATTCACAAGGCTTAGACTGTGCCTTACTTCTATTGTGATAAAACCTTGGGCTTCCTCAGGGCCTGCCCTAGGAGCCACCCTAGTTGAACAAGTAGACAGTATTGCCTCAGACTCCCGTGCCAGGTGGTTGATAGACAAAGGCGCTGGAACCAAGGAGGCGGGCTGAAGGAAGGGACGGCCCGAGGGGCCTGGGCACCGTGACTTCTCTCAGTGAAGTGATCTGGACCGAGCACTGCCATGTCCTGAAGCTGAATCGCCAAAGCCTCGGGGCCAGACACGGCGGATGGAAGTTCCAGAGAGAGAGGCGCGCAAACACCATCTGGGTTGTGTTCCTTCCTTTTGTCTCAGATCCATTTCTTTGCCGTTTGGTTTTAGCCATTTGCCCTGACCAATCAAAGATTGGAAAAGCCCTGGCTAGTTTAGCTTGATCCTCTGACATTTGTAAGCTAGGGAGTTGGTGACCCCAATACTCTGCCATTAACTCTTCTGCCACACAGAGCACCACGTCCTCTACAGGGGAAGATGGCACAACCATGGCACCCTCCGAGTTTTCAACAAAATAAATAAATAAATAAACAATTTTTAAAAAAGGCTGCTGCGTCGCTCAGGGGCTGGATGCAGCATCCTCTGGCTGTTGAATCTGGTACTAGTAATACGGCCCCTGGTAGAAAGCAAGACAAGCTTGATGAAGATGGGGGCCCTTCCGTTTGACAATGAGGTACAGAGTCTGGTTTGGGAGTGATTTCCAGGGAAAGGGTCCGAAGCAGGTCCTCAACCACAGATAATTTTCCCATCACAATGTCCAAGGTATGAGTATGCGCTCTAGAGACTGTTGACATCAGTTCATTTTGGTAATAGAGTGCCTTCAGCTCCTTTGACGAAACCGCACAATGAGCACAGAGCCCCTTCAACTTAAGAGCTCTGTACGGCTTGTATTACAAAAGCCAGAAGCCTTCGCGCTGCAAGAATGTTCTAGAAGCTGCAGATATTCTGGTGGTAAATCCTGTTGAAAGGGTGCCGAGGGGGAACTGGGCGAGGTCAGTGGTGGCACAAAGCCACGTGAAGCCGGACCAGGGGGTGAGAGGGTAGTGGCGATGTGCAACTGCGCAGGTTCCCCATCTGCAAGGTTTAATTGCAGTTTATGGCACACTAGATGAGTGGAGTCCACCACAGGCCCTATCCGTCAACCTCTCCACCCAGAGGCGTTTGAACCACGTGAAGAACAAGTTACTTACCAACTGGTAATGTTCTCTCGACTGGATGTTCCTCCAACTTTTTCCACATCTTTGACCTGTAATGTCCACAGCTGTGCTACTTCGGAAATATTTCGGCAGAGGGCGTCCTGTGTCGATGGCGTCGGGTCGATGTCCCTTGGAGGCCTCAGTCGAGGGCGACGTCACCGGATGTTATAAATAGGACGCAAGGCGCCCATAGCCTCAGTTCATGTTCTTTCCTCCATAACGTGTGACATTCTCGTACACAATGCCTGCTTGACTACACATAGCCTTGAGGGAACGCAAGCTATAATAGCATAGGAAATTCTCCAGAGGGGCAGGCTGGGAGGGCGATGTGGAATACGTTGGAGGAACATCCAGTCGAAAGAACGTTACCAGTTGGTAAGTAACTTGTTCTTCGAATGGATTGTGCCCTCCAACGTATTTCACATCGTTTACAGACTCACAAAGCAGTACCAGAAAATTGAGGAGGGAGAAGAATTTAGAATACCCAATCAGATGGCAGAATACAGAACCGCTTTACCAAAGGCCATATCTTGACCATGGAGCGTATCCAGGGAGTAATGTTTGACAAAGGTGTGGATAGAAGCCCATGTCGCTGGGTCACAAATATTCCTAATAGGAACTCTGTGCTGCAGGGCTGTGGAAGTAGCCACGCCATAGTGGAGTGAGCTCGCAACCCTTCAGGACGGTCTTTGCCCGCAAATCTGAAACATTCAGTAATGGTGAGGATAATCCACCTGGACAAGGTCTGTTTGGTAATAGCCTGGGCCAATCGGTGTCCAGCATACCCCACAAAGAGTTGATCGTCCACTCTGACCCTGGACATCCTAGAAATATAAAAGCTCAGAGCTCTCCTAGGGTCCAACCTATGGAGCCGCTCCTCTTCCTTACCAGGATGAGGATAGAAAGCAGGAAGTACCCCTTTCTGGTTTAAATGAAACTCAGACACTCCCTTAGGTAGAAACGAATATGTACCCTCAATACAACCCTATCCTTGTGGAACACAGTAAAGGGTGGCTTAGATGAAAGTGCCTGCAATTCACTCACTCTGCAAGCGAATGTAACCGCAACCAAGAAAACCGTCATGAAAGACAACAGTCTCAAAGGACAAGAGTGCAAAGGTTCAAATGGAGCACCCATCAGGAATTTCAAGACCAAATTAAGATCCCATACTGGCACCTGAAACGGGGACGGCGAGAACACATTGGTGAGCCCTTTTAGAAATTGGGAAATCAAAGGAATCTTAAAACAAGAACATTCTTTAGACGAGCCCTTGAAGATAGACAGCGCCACCAGGTAACCTTTCATCGTACCTACTTGAAGGCCCCTGTTGGCCAAAGAAAGCAAGAAAGACAAAACCATGGGAATGGAACACTGAAAAGGATCTACATCGTGTCCTCTGCCTGCTCAGAGCGTCCGCATTCTCCACTCCGGCCAGATGTACTGCCGAGAGCGATATTCCTTGCAGGATTGCCCAGAACCAGGGAGTGACCCTACCCTCCCCCTTTTTTGTTGCAGTAATGCATGGCCACTGTGTTGTCCGTCATGATCAGGACACTCCTCCCCCGCACAGACGGCAGAAAGGCCTTCAGGGTCAGCCTGATGTGCCTTAGCTGTAACAGGTTGATGTGGAGTTTGGACTCCGAAGACCAGCGACCGCTGGTGGTCAGATCATCAGCATGAGTTCCCCATCCTGTGAGGGATGCGTCCGTCACTACTGTCATCTCCGGAAGAAGCCTTCTAGAAGCCATACAGGCGCTCTATACAAATACAACAATACAAATAATTGTCTCAAAGGTAGGCGACACAACAGAGAAGATCTTGACCTTTAAGGGCATCAAACAAGGCATGCCTTAGCCCCCTTTTTGTTTGCCCTGTACCTGGCGAACATAAGAGTCCCAGGAAAAAATATGAGCATTTCCACCGAAGCTCGAAGACACCGAGCTATCCTGGATCCTATATGCAGATGAGGTCATCATTATAGACCAAACTGCTATAGGACTTCAGAGACAAATTGCTGGAATTTAAGACTTATCTGGATAGCAATAGCATGAAAATCAACACAAAAAAATCAATGATCCTGATCATGCAATCTGCTCGAGGTGGCAGGAAAAAAAAGACCCCTTTTACTTGGACAATCAAAAATCAGGCCTTGGAAATAGTTCATTCAACTATCTACCCCGGGGTCAGAATTAATAAAAATATCAACGAACAGGCTCAATATAACTTCATCAGGGAAAGACTAATCAAACTTACACACCAAGGGAGAGCACTGCACTGGAGCTACAGAACTTTTTCCATGATACCAATGATCTCCTTTAATGAACAAAAGGTTGTGCCTGACCTGACCCACAGAGCGGAGACTCTCCTAAATTTGCCCTGAAAATCATGGGGTAAGATTGAGGCCTATTTTTGGTGAAAAATCCTTAGGCTTCCAAATTGCCTGTCAGCCGCAATAATTAGACATGAATTAAGACTTCAATCCCTGGTCTCGATAGTATTATGGAAGACAATTTCCTTCTATCGTAAATGCATATTAGACAGCCCTCCAATCCCCTTTGAGATTTTGGCAAATCCAAAAGGTGAAGAAGGGGGACAAGATCCTTCAGAATTGGAAACAGAAATGTCACGATACACTAAAGCACTACAATATTAAAATGGAGATGCTCAAAAGTAATCCTGACAAGGTTAAGAAAACCCTTCGAGACCAAGACGGGGTCGAAACGGACTCTTTGAAGGCCCAGAATAAATACGGTCATAATATTATTCGGGAACGGAAAAAATTGAACTCCCCCCCTCTGTACCTGACAAGATTTCCTTCGGCTCGTTATAGGGAGCTATTGATGTGTTGCAGGCTTAACCTCCTGCCATCGAGGGAAGTGCAGTTTCTAAGAAAACAGATTACAGTGCAAGAAGCTAGCTGCCGCTTCTGTAGGAATCCCGAAATCTTAGAAACAAACCGACACTTGACACTGTCCTGCCCGAAACTCTTACCATTAAGGAGTGAGTATCAGGGGGATTGTATGGTTCAACTTGATACAACAACAGAGGAGGAGTGGTGGGAAAGACTAATAATGGCAGACAAAGTTGGCCAGACATTGGAAGCCCTCAAATTGGTAGACTTGATCTTTTCATTGTTAATGGAGGGTGATTAACTGTTATGAGAAGGATATGTAATGTCCCCTTTGAGTGAGAATGGACAAACTAATTTCTGTATGTTAAAGGTTGAAATGTTTAACCAATAAAACAATTAAAAAAATAAATTAAAAAAAACGGCTCCCCTTCATCAGATTCCCATCGTTGGCCCACCACAGAAGATCCTGCGAGACCGAGAATGGAATCTGAACGGATCCGACATCTTGCCTGAGAATTGAGACCACTGCATCTTGAGGACCCATTGCAGGGATCTCATCCTCAGCCTGGCCTCTGGCACCAGAAAAATGCAGGGTGCCATGAGGCCGAGCAACCTTAAGAATTCGAAAGCCGGAAGATGCTGGGCATGTTGAAATTTGTCCACCATCTGCACCATGTGACGAGCCCTCACCTTGGGAGGCAAGCACTTCCCCAAGGACGTGTCCAACCCCCCCCCCCCCACCCGATGTACTGGAGCTGTTGGGAAGGTGTCAGATGTGACTTCTTGAAAGTGAGGGAGAAGCCCAGCTCGTGGAGGGAGCTGCTGGTGAGACTGAGATGATCCATCGCTTGTTTGGGAGAATGCGCACGGATCAGCCAGTCGTCCAGGTAGGGGTAGACGTGAATTCCCTCCCCCCTCGCCTGAGATACGCTGTCACCACCACCATTAGCTTGGTGAAGACCCTCGTAGTGGAGGTCAATCCGAATGGCAGGACCCAAACTGAAAGTGTGAGCTGCCAGCCGCAAACCTCAGGTACTTTCAGTGCTTTGGATGAATCGGCACATGAAAGTAAGCATCCTGTAGGTCCAGAGACACCAACCAATCCTGTAGTCGAAGGGCGTGGAAGACCTGAGAAAGAGTGACCATCTTGAACTTGTCCTTCCTGAGGAGTTTGTTCAACCAACGCAAGTCCAAAATGTGTCTCAATCCCCAGTCTTTCTTTGGAATCAAAAAATATGGGGAATACCATACCTTGTTCCTCTCTGCTACAGGCACCAGTTGTATAGCGCCTTTCTCCAGCAGGGTCAAGATTTCCTGCACAAGGAGCGGATCCGGAAGCTTCAAAGAGACAGTCCCCGGTGGATTGTCGTGAGGCCGCTTTAGGAAGGGAAGGCAGTAGCCGTGGGCTATTGTATCCAGAACCCACGCATCCGAAGTAATAGCTCGCCATTCTTCGAGATGCTGAGACAGTCTGCCCCCAACTGGCGAATAATGGAATATGGCCTCATAGTTGTTTTGGAGCGGCTGCGGCAGCGCCTGAAGGCAAAGAGGCAGCTGCCTGAGCGGCTTTCGCACCTCTATTTCCCCGACCACCACGGGTACTTTTACATTGACCCCTTTGACTGGCGGCTCCTCACGTCCTACCAAAAGAGGAGTAGTAACAAAAAGGAACCTCCCCTCTGCTGCTGTCCCCTAGGACCAAAAGGCAGAGGTTGACGCACAGCTGTGCTCAAAGATTTAGCAGCAGCTTTTGAGGTCTGCAACCTCTCAAGGCTCTCGTCAGCCTTGCTGCCAAACAAACGCGAGCCATCAAAGGGCATGTTCAGAAGACGGGCTTGTACATTCGGAGCAAAACCCGACTTTCGCAATCAAGCAAACCTGCGTATAATGGTGCTTGCAGCCATGGACTGGTTAACACTGTCGGCCGTGTCCAATCCCGAATGAAGGGATTCACACATGGCATCCTTGCCAGCTTGCACGAGAGCAAGAAACCCATTCCTTTCTTACCCCTCAGGAATATGCCCAGCCGCTAGAGAAACAATTCCACAGAGTGTGTGAAAATCTTGCCAAAGCACAAGTGGAGTTGGCTGACTTCAGCGCCATACTCCCAGCAGAAAACACCTTGCGTGCCCAACCATCGAAGCGTTTGTCGTCCCTATCAGGAGGGATGGTAGGGTACGGCGCCTGCCTCGAGGTGGCCGTAGCCGCCTGAACCACCAAGCTCTCGGGGAGTGGGGTGAGAGGAAAGGTAGCTGGGGTCGCTACTGGAAGGGCAGTATTTTTTAGTCAACGTCTTGTTAACCGCCGGAAGAGATTCCAGGGTCTGCCAAGCAGCCGCACCCCTTTTTTGCAAATTCAAATGAAAAGGTAACCCTGTGTCAGAGGACGGACCTTGATCCAAAATATCAGTCAAGTCATCCTGAACAATTTCCTCCGGAGGACTAGACCAACCAAGATGCTCAGTTACCCTAGCATCAGTCTCCTATAAGAGGACTCCGCATGAGCCCCAGGCTCAGGCCTGCCAAACTGCACCTCAGGAAATGTGTCCAAGCCACTGGCATCATGGAGTGATTGACGTAACTCTTCCAACCGACTGTCCTGGTGTTAGGGAGAATTCTCTGTTAAGGCTAATTTCCCAAACCTAGTGAGTCCCCCAGCAGCTTTGCTGGATTTTAGGGGTTTCATGTGTTCTCCTGCTAAGAGTGAGACTCTTTCTCCCACTCTTAGACATGATTTGAGATATCCTTTGACTTTGTAATGTGTTTTATGGGCTATGGGGTTTTTTACTCCATAGGTTTTCATGTCGTTTTTGGTAAGTGTGTTACACAGCACCCTCAGTGCAGTAACACAGGGGTGTCATAGTGACCCCCAAACATAGACTCCATACCCTGGGACTGACTACTGTCTCCTAGGGCATGTAAAGTCACCATTGACTTTACTAGTCTTAAATTGGGAACAGAACCAGTACAAACCATCATATTGTGGAAGTACTGGTAGGGGTAATTAGATTGCCCCAGGGTCTGTTTTTCGAGGGGGCACTGTGCAGTCCCCCCTAGTCGAGTTTCTGGCTGGTGGCAGTGGTTACCACACGAAATATTCCACCGGAATATTTTCTATGGGATTTTCCCATTCATTTTAAACGCAGCACTTTTTGGTGCAATGTTAAAGATACCGCTGGGTTATTTATTTAATATTTATTCCCCGGTTGGGTCTTTTTGCCAGGACTCGGTTTTAAAATGGTGTTTGTGTTCGGCTCTGTAACTCCAACCCAAGTCGAGCCCTTTGTTCCACTTTTTGGCGGGCTTCTCCACAGAAGCCTCCAAAAGTGGTGCCACTTTGTCTGGGTCTACAGGATGTGTGGGAGAGGGGGTTTATGCACCCTGGACTGAGTTGCCTCGGCAACTCAAGTCGCACTCTTGTGTGATTGGCCCAGTGGTGAGCCGCCCGGCTCACCACTTAGCATGTTTGAGTGACAGCTAGGACTGATGAATGGGGGTTTTCTGCAAAAAACAAGGCTTTGGGGACTGGAACTTCCAAAGTCGCCACAGGACCAAAGAATCCGAAGAGGGAGAAGCTGAGCCGACCTGCAACGATGACACCACCGGTGGAGCCCTGCTGAACCGCCTCACCACTTCTTCCGACGACAGAGATCTTCATTCCGAGGAGTCTTCTTCCTTTGACTGGTGGGGATAACCAGTTTGCCCGCCTTTTTGCCTTCCCGGATCATCTCGTGGCCGCCTTGCCTGTGCCAAGCACCCGGCAATCGGGATACCACGTTTTACCACTACCGTGAATAAAAGGGTAGTACCTTTTAACCCGAGAACTCCGCGGCTGGTTTCTTCCCTGGCAGTGCAACGACCTTCAGCTTTCCTCCACGTCGAGATCTTCTCTTCCTCTGGACGACGCCACGACTTGCACCCGCTGCCAGGAACAACTGCCCCCGCTGGAGGATCCTCTCCATTGTAAAAATGTACTGTGTCCGCCTAGCCTCCCTTGCAACGGTCTGTTCGGGGTGTCTATTAAATCCTCGACTTACCACCTGGGCTGACCCTAGGCTGGCTAACTGAACTTTTCTAAACTGAACTAATTCCTTTCTGAACTCTCTGCAAGACTTTTCAAGCCTCTTAAACTGTGTGATCTTGGGCGCATTGGTGTTCTACTCTCTCTAAGAGGGAGCCTGGCCTCTGAACGTTTTGCTCACAAGTAGACTTTGACTTTCCTGCCTTGCTGAGTGCTTCTAAAGTATTAGTGTTGTGTCCTTTTCTAATTTCTGCCTTTTCCCTCCCTTTTTTGATAACTTATTAGAGTGCCATCTTTAGTTAAGCGCTCACCTCTGTCTGAAAATAAGTGGTGTTAACTAAGACTTGTCTAATAAGGAATAAGGGATGTATATACAATAATAGTGACCGTTTTGAACTTGCTTACAATAATAGTGTTGGAGTGTTTCTATAAGTGTGTCTTTAAATAAATAATTATATACTTTGATACCAAAGCTCTGGTCAGTGTTTGCTTGTGCTAATGTATTTTGGTACCCATCTTGTATACTCTATACTGTTTAACTCTTCTTGAGAGAAGTCTGGCTGCTCAGCCACAGCTACCAGGTAAATCTGGGTCGTACAGACTGCTACCATTTGGGTTTACTGCCAACACCTGTAGTCTTAAGCCTTTTGCAGTGGTCCCTAAGGGAACTGCACAGGTTTCTGCCTAACACCTGGCAAAAGACAGGGTCAAATTCCAAATCTGACCTCTCCTCATCCTCATAGATATCATCCAGAGGAAGAAAGAATTCCTGCCTAGGTACAGAAGTGGGTCTGGTATCCTTAACAGACATCATAGACTTGGATGTAGCCTTCCTTGGAGGATCCACAGTACCCTGGACCTCCATCAGCAAATTCCGACCAAAAGGCCCCAAAGGCATCTAGGGCGCCGACGGCTTCAGCATCGACAACAGGGCCGAGGGTTGGTGTGAAGGCAAAGCCTCGACATCCGTATCAGACGGACACGGCGCCGACGCGGACCTCAAGACCTGCCAAGATTTCTGCGGTTTCGCTGGGGACAAAGATCGAAACCTGGATCTAGCACGTCTCTGGTGATCAACCTGAATCTTGTCCGAACGAGACCTCGACGGTTCCCGATGAGTATCGCACCAAGGACCCGGGCCCGAAGGTGCGCGAGCATCGGACCGAGACCGTTCCCTGACGGCTTCTTCCAAAGGCGTGGACGGAACTGTGCCCTGGAATTGAGAAATCACCAGGATCTGCTCCCTGAAGGCTGCTCATTCCTCCGGAGTCGAGGATTTAGTGGGACAAGCCAATTTCCTCTGCGCCATCCTCCGACGGGGAATGGCGACCGGTGACGCTGCTTCTGGGAATGCCTGGACGATGACGAATGGGGGGGGGGGGCCCACTCCGGGACCGAGATCCCCGGGACTCATTCCGACGAGGAGAGTCATCCCTCGAATCGTCGGTGGACATCCCCTTTGCAGATTTACGGGACTTACTGGGTTTAGAACCCCGACCTACCTGTAACTTCCCCTTACGCTCCTGCAAGGCCTTAACAGTCAGTGACTGGCATTTCTCCCACCCAGACACCACAAACAAATTTGGTGCGGGTCCGTAATCGACATCTTTGACTTACAGTCTCGGCAAGTCAAAGCAAGACCGCAGAGTCGGAGGGGTAGAAGAAGACATTCACGAGGAATACACAAGGCACGCCGAGTTCTCGAAGCAAACTTTTTCGGAAAAAACCTGAACTGAGGGCACCGTTCATCCTATTTATAACATCCGATGACGTCGCCCTCGACGGAGGCCTTCGAGGGACATCGACCCGACGCAATCGACGCAGGGTGCCCTCTGCCGAAAAATGTCCGAAGTAGCACAGCTGTGGACATTACCTGTGAAAGATGTCGAATACATTGGAGGACACAATCCATTAGAAACTGGGATTTCCTTTCCTCAGATCTATGAGGCAGCTCCAGATTATTAGTAATTTCCCTTAGTAAGTCAATATTCTCATTCATCAGAGCCAGGAATGAGCCTGCATTTTCCTCTGTTTTTATCTAGAGGGGGAGAGGAGGGCTCCTCAGGAGAAACCTCAATGATGGACTCATCCCAAACCAAGTCCACCACGCAAATCCATGAAAGATCTTGGCTTTACTTGTTAGCTTTCATACATGCGCTTCCTCGACCAGTGTTAGTACCATTGTGGAGGTAAAATGAATATTCTCTGGGCCTGCCAAAATAGAAAACTTGCGAGTTTGTTATAGGTGTGGATACACTCGGAGGCGCTGACTGCGGACACTCAGGTTTGTCAAATGGGTAACATCCAAGTGATGGTTTCTGAGTAGAAGCAGTACATGCGTGAAACCAAAGGGCCCAATTCATGGAACGTTTTCCTATGGGATTGCGCCATTATAAACACTTCCATGACCCAAAATGTTTTCAGAGGGAAAATGGGGAGCTTATTTGAATGCGCTTTGAATGGGTGACTGGAAATGCCCCCATTTGGTTTGTCAAGCTAAAAGCTGCCTCCCTGGAGCCAAACGTTGTACTTAGTTGGAGTCGTGGCTTTGGAGACTGGGCTTTGGGAGACACCAATGAGGCCTGCAACAGGGAGGGCAGGGTAGATTTCTTCGATGAAAAAGGCAAACATAGGGGGATGGCGCAGGTACACATGGCGTAACTAGTCATTTCTTGCTGGCAAGGTTTAGTGTTCAAGACACATCCAGTTTGTTAAACTGATTATTTGCAAAAGTTAGCGTAAGAGGAGGGAGGCACAAACCTGCGTGCAAGATCCAAGACGGCGACCTCCGCCAGACCCTGGCCATGGAACACGAAACGCACAGCAGCACACCGCTGCGCTCCGCTCCAAGGGGATAATTGTAGCCAGTGCTGCCTCTGCCTCCAACGTGTAGACACAGAAAAGAGACTTCGGAGTTCAGCAATCCAAGGCAGTAACAGCAACACGAAACACACAGCAGCACACCCGATAATACATGACATCCCTTCTGACATCTACTGTATCAATGGTTTTCTCAGCTGAACTAGTAGGATTCTGGGAGAAAGACGGAAGGTCTATAGATTGGTTAACATGGTTCTTTGGTGAGAAACATGGATGTGTTTGCAGAACCACTTTGTCCTTAAGAATGACACATGGGTCTTGAACTGAGAGGGCTTGCAGTTCACTAACTTATAGAAGTAATAGCCACTAGAAACGCAGTCTTGTAAATTAGTTGCTTAAGACCGGTTTTGTGCGTTGGCTCAAAGGGGTGACCCATGAGTTTGGTAAGTACAATATTCAAGTCCCAGCTGGGAGTTGGATTGAAATTGGGGTGTGTAATATTTTAACCTCTTCCATAAAAGGGTTTAATTACTGGACCTTCCATTAAGACACTTTCCTATATGCAGAAAGTGCTGCTATATTAACTCTTAGGGAGTTAAAGACTAACCAGGAGTCTATCGGGTAAAGCAGGTAAAGAACTATATGAGATGGTGAGCAATCAATTGGATTGATGTTGCATGTCTTGCACCAAATGACAAAGCGTTTCCACTGGTTGATGTATCAATGTCTTGTGTTGGGTTCGCGTGGTTCCTTGAGGATGACCATGCAACTAAGTGGCAGGTTTAAATGTCCAACCTCTATGACCTCAGGAGCCAGGCTGCCAAGTTCAGTGGTTGTGGACATGGGTGAAGTGATGTTGCTTGATGTTGGGACAGGATGTTATATGGGAAAGTTTGGGCATGGAAGTTTGAGCGGAAGGTAAACAGACATTTGGAGTAGGTGTAAAAACCATGGTTCACAAGCCCACAATGGCACTACCACTTGTTCCTGGTGAATTTTGTGGACAATCTTGTTAAGTAAAGGTGTGGTGTGGGGGGCAGAGGGGAAGAGCGTATGCAAATCTCCTTGACCAGCTCATCCACAAAGCAGACCCTGTGGACCTTGTCTGGGTATACCTGGATGCGAAGTCTGGGAATTGTGCATTATCTCGTGCTGTGAAGAGATCTATATCTGGATGACGCCAGTTTGTAAAAATGTTGTGAAGACCGTTTTTGTTTAGCTGCCATTCGTGCTCTGAAGGAAGTTGAAAGTTGCTGCTAAGCACATCGGCTAGACAGTTGTGTTCCCCTGAAACATGTTGAGACAGTAGGTATATGTTGTGATGAGGTGACCAAAGCCATATGTTCTGGGCTAGTTTGGACAGACTTGGAGAGTGTTCCTCCCCCTGCTTGTTGATGTAATACATCGCTGTGGTACAGTCTGTCAGGACTAGAACCATCTTATTTTGAAGCTGGTCTTGAAATGCTTTTAGTGCTGTCAACACTGAAAAAGAGAGAAACAACACAGTCTTTAGCTGATTCCGGCGCTACTCCTATGAACCAATTGAATGTGTAAAAGCAGCAGAACAAAGGTCTATTACCCTCAGACTGCAGAGAGAAATAAACTAGACCTTATTGTAGTCCGCGCTTGAACAGAAAAAAGACTTTCACAGTCAGAAAAAATCTGAAAACAGAATAAACAATTCACTCTTGAATGAGACAAATGGTATAGTTGTCTTAGCCTTGATTTATTATGATTGTTGTTTTGAATAATGTCTTCAATTTGAATTGTACAGTCATTTAAATCTCGAGCATTATCTTCTTTGTGAAATTAAAGTTAAGTATTTTTTCATTTAGTGTCCAGCCTAGTCCCGACACGCGTTTCCCCGCCTGATCTCTGGCGGTTCCTCAGGGGTTTGATGGCTAGTGAATTTAAAAATATAAAGTAAATCGCTCTCTTATTTCATAATTGAAGGTTAAACATTTGCTTCCTATTAGAACAGAAAAAATAAAAGGAAAATATGTTTACAAGACTGAAATGAGATCTTCAGGACAGGTTTTCGACAATCACATATTACTGTTGTTAAAAAACCGAAAAGATTTGCAACTTACATGTTCAACATATTCGCGATTCAAAATCCCGAGTTGGAGTGTGGCAAAGTGTCTTCTGAATAGAATCGGTAATGGCACTGAATAAAGAAAACAACCGTGTCTAAGTGAGCCGCTAGTTAAATACTGTGTTGTATGCTTAGAGCACTCGTGTTAATTTAATGGCGGTATACGTTCTAAAAGACTATGGACAGCTTACCCATGTTTGGAAAGTACTGAGGCGTGTGCAGCGTTCGTTTGTACAAGCGGTCCGATTGCCGTAAACAATGTGGTCAGCGCATTTGCATCTGAACCGGAGATTCAAAACAACTAGTTTGAGACGCGTGTGTCACGTGATGCCGTTACATGGTACGGTCTGCGGCACGCCATGTTGGATTGGGGTGAATTCTTACTTCATTTGAGCATACATACAAAAAGTATGTGGATTAAATATTGTTCTAAATGAACACTCTTAATTAATGTGAATGCGCAAATATTACACAAACTAATGTAGATATGTTCAAAATATGCCGTAGGTTAAATGTCTCTATTTTAGAAATGAAAACCGCCGTGAAGATCTCGGAGTCAAAAATACAATGTTTTACAGGCTAAGATCCAAATTAGCATGTCAAAGTGCAAATTAAGGATGCCAGGCGGAGGCGGTCATTGTAAAGTGGCTTGATGCCCCATAAACATACAAATCAATTTCCTGGTCAAAACTTTGTACTGTTATGTGATGGAAATCAAAGTGAAACAAAGTGTTGGAAAATGCCAGAAACCATAGACATATTAAAATGCCAAAGAGACAAAGTAAAAGAACTTCTGTGTGTCAAACAAAAAATGTAATTATGCATGCATGCATATATCGTTCTCCAAATTCATTTCAAATATGGCAGAGAGACAGCACAAAAAAAGCAAATTGTGTCACATATCACTAAACTTGTTAAAGAAAATGGTGTAACTCCTGATCAACATTTAGACCCATATAAATTGTGTCCATGGACAATATCCAAAAGGCTTCTCGTTTACAAAGGAGTCTTTCCATGTTTCCTCCTCTTCTTGGTGGGGAAAGTTTCTCTATCCCATAACATTTAATTTTGGTAATGTCAGACTCCAAATGATGCTGGTGAAAATGGAAAGCTAAAATTGATTTTATGTCCTTATTTTTAATTGCTCGCAGATGTTCTCCTATTCTGATTTCTAATTTTCTTATTGTGCTGCCGATGTATACTTTGTTGCATGAACATATTATGGCATACGTCACAAATTGGCTGTTGCCGTTAATTAATTGTTTGATTGTCATTTTTTTCCCATTCGGTTGCACAAATTCTTTCTTCAGATTGCACATATGTGGACAGATCTGGCAGTTGCAACATTTGAAATTCTCTTGAGTAGGGGATGCTAGCCATGACGTTGTGCTTTTAGCCTGGTTTTGTTGATACTGTTCATATTTCTTGTTATCAAAGTAGGATGGGCTTATCATTTTCTTCAAGTTCATACAATTACGAAAAACCATGTTGGGCTGGTTGTCCAAAAAGTTGTTTAGCTCAGGAGCCGTTGCCAAAATGTTCCTAATTTTTTAGCAAAAATATTTTTGATGACATAATTGTTCGAGCTGAAGGTCGTGATGAACCTAAGTTTGTCTGGTTCTGGTATTCTCATTGGTTTGTCTTGTAGTAGTTCTGGTCTGGATCTCTCCGTACTTTAAATTGCCATTTTCTTGAGATGTTTTGGACTGTAACCGCGATTCTTAAATTTGATTGTCATCTCTTGGTGCTTTTTGAATTCCACTACTGATGTACAGTTCCTTTTAATTCGCAGGAGTTCGCCAAACGGTATATTTTGAATGTGATGAGGGTAGTTACTGGTAGCATGTAAAATGCTATTAACGGCAGTCCCTTTTGTGTATGAAGTACTGTGAATGGTATGATCCTGTATGTAAAGATGGAGGTCCATAAAGTTTATAGACTGTTAGCTCTAAGTAATGGTGAATTTCAAATTGTAGTCATTGTTATTCAAAAATGAGTGATATTCTTGTAGTTCTGTACCGTTCCATATTACAATGATATCATCAATATATCTCCCCCAGAAAGCAATTCTATTGTTGGTTGTGAAATATGGATGTTGGCAGGCGACTTGAGTTTTGAAGTGTCCCATGTAAAGATTGGCGTATGAAGGGGTGAATTTGGTTCACACTGCTGTTCCCTGGACTTGTCTAAATAATCTGTCTCCGAAACAAAAAATGTTGTTGGTGAAAGTGAAATGGATCATTTCTAAGATCATAAAATTTTGATCTTGTAATGAAACTGATCTGGTCTTCAAAAAGTGATTAACCGTTGAGATTCCTCTGGTTTGGATTATGCTGGTATACAATGCTGTAACATCAAATGTAACAAACCAAAAATTATCTTCACATTATATGTTTTCTAGTTGTTTCAATGCATGTGTAGTGTCTTTGATGAAAGAACTTAAACCAGCCGCAAGGGGTTGAAGATGGTGGTCTATATACTCTGAAATCCTTTCAGTGAGGGAACCGATGCTGTTAATGATGGGTCTACACTGGGGTAGAGCAATGAAAGGTTTATGAATTTTGGGCATGAAATAGATTGTCTGAAGTATTGGATGTGAGATATTCATGTTCTTCATCTCAAATCAAACCATGTTCATGCCAATGTGAACTCATAAGTTTCCAATCCGTAACTAACTTTTTGACTGGATTTGTTTGGCGTGGTTGATAACATTCTGTGTCGTTCAGGTGATTCATTGCTATTTGTATATAGTCTTCGGTCTTGAGTAGTACGATGTCCCCCCCCCCCTTGTCAGCAGTTCTAACTGTGATGTCATAATTTTCTTTCAATTTGTTGATGGCTATTATTTGTTCACGATTGAAGTTGTGATTAACTCTCGGTTTTTGATTTCTCAAATATAGTTCTCCAAGTTCTCCTTGTACTGCTTTCTGGAAAAGGTCTATTGCATTGTCTGTTGGTAGTATTGGGGTAAATTGAGATCTGGATTTAAGTTTGGTATGTTTAGCAAGCCCCAAAGTGATGTCTTGTTCCTGTGCAAAAGATTTTATTGTGTGGCTATCCTCTTCTTCCGCTAGATTTAGTAGACTGAAGGTGTTTTCCACATGGTCTAAAGAAAGTCCCGAACATATGCTTGTGGTACCCGGTGGTTTTCGGTTTCTGTTATGCAGAAAGAATTTTTTGAGCTTCAGTTTTCTACAAAAGCGGTATAAATCCGTAATGGTCTCAAAATAGTCTTAAGTGTTGGTTGGACAGAAGAAAAGTCCTTTGTTAAGTGCTGAATTAAATCTTTGGCTAATGGTTGATTTGTGAGATTGATTACTAGGTTTTCCTCTTGGGTTGGTTCATTGACCTTGTTTGTACGCCATTGTTTTTGCCTAATCCGTTTTCTCTGTTTTGTTGCCTTTGCCTCTGTGTCCCCTCTTTGTCTTGAAGTATTCAGTGTTGTGGTAAAGCCCCATTTTAGATTTTGTTTGTTTGTGTCTGTACTCTTCTAAAAAAGGAGAGGATGGGATTGGGTTTTGAGGATTCTCTGTCTCTAGTTCTTCTTCCAGAATGGATTCCAAGGATCTTTGTTCTGATTCGCTAAGAGATTCAGAAGATGGCGGGGTTGTAGTTGGTAACGGGTTGCTTCGAGATTTCTGTAGATTTTGTGGTTTTAGTTGCCTGCCTGTTGGTTTATTAAAGGTGTACACCCTCTTGAACTTATAATCTAGTTCGTCTCTTAGAAATTGATGTATATTTTAATTTCTTGCGAGAATTTTTCAATGATGTCATCTAGTATTTCGTAATTTTTAAAGGTTTTTTCCGGGATGTTTAACGTTTCAATATTTTTTTTGATTGTATTAATGTGCTTAATTATGTTGTCATGTTTTTTAGCATTGTCAATCAATTTTTGAAGCATCTGTCTCAATGTGTTTTTGTGATTAATTCCTCCCAATCTTGCAAGTTCTCTATGTCATCTTCATCAAATGGTGGAAATATACATATTCAAATGGTGTAAATATACATATTCTAAGTGCTTTCAACACTGCCAGTAGTTCTAAAAAGATTGACTGCTTTTTTTAACATGGTCTGTGTCCACACCCCGCGGTTTGCTGGAGAAATCCATCTGTGGCTAGAGTGGCTTGTAGCTCGGCAGTGTTGAACGATTTCCCCTCGAGAAGGCTATCTTTTGTTCACCATTGCAGAGAGAACGAGGGAGTGCGAAACTACCACTAGATCATCCCATTGACCGCTTGCTTGTGTCCATTGTTTCACCTGGCACTCTTGCATAGGAAGCATGTGCAACAGAGCGCGTGGCACTAGGTAAATGCATGAGGTCATCATCCTGAGAAGCGCATTGCCTTTCGTGCGGTTACCTGATGACTAGCTACCTATTGTGGGATTTGGAAGAGCATGTTTTGTACCCTCTTGGAGGCAAAGACTAAAGCGTCCTTTGTCTGTTGGGTGTTTTGTAGACACACTTGTGGCGTGTCTCCGGTTATCAGCCAGTCGTTGAGGTAAGGGTACGGTGGGATTGAGCATCTGCGCAGGTGTGCCGCTACCACTTCGCTGAATAACCTTGGCATTGAGGTTATCCCGAATGATAGCACCTTGAATTGGTAGTGTGTTTCCAGTTTGAACCTCAGGTATTTTCTGTGCGATGGCAACATTGAAATATGAAAGTATGCATCTTTCAAATCCAATTCTGGCATGTAATCCCATTGTTTTAGAAGTGAGATTACTTGCTGTAACAGTCATCCAGAATTTTCGTGGCTTGCCATACTTGTTTGCAGGAAGCAGATCTAATCCATGGCGCAAGTTTAAATCATTTTTGGGTACAAGGAAGTACACTGAATAGATTCCCTAGCTTACCTCTTGAACAGAAACTAATTCAATCATTCCCTCTTGTAGTTAAATCTCGATTTATGCATGCATGATGAGCCAGTGTTTTTGTGACATCCTTCTTGCTCTCGGCGGATGGTGTCAGGGTTTTTGAAGGAATTCTATGGAACATCCATTGGTTACTGTTGTTTGCACCCACTGATCGGATGTCATCTCCTCCCATGCTTAGGAGAATCGAGTAATTCGGCCTCTTACTGGATATGCATGGGAGGAGACTTTGATGGGTGATTCATTTGTTGGCGGATGTAGAGTACCCTCTAGTTGCTACGCTCTTTCCTCGACCTTTGCCTCGCCTAAAACCTCCTTGCTGGGAAGTTGGGAAATGAATTGATGTCCCCTGCGATGATTACAAGGGAGAACAACCAGTGGAGAACCCCGACTGCATGGGCCGTGAAAGACTTTGGGAATGAAAGGACCAGCGAGTATTGAAAACCTTGCACTGGACACAAGGTTTGTTTGCGATCTGGTTTAAAGTCTTCTGCGTATAATGTTCTGTTTCTAAGGCATCGTATACAGCTTTTCCAAACAGGACTGATTCCTCGACCGGCATATTTAGGCCCCAAGTTTCTGGTTTAAAACTGGAAATGCAAAGCCATGAAGGTTGTTTTTAAAAAAGGTCCCTCTGCGAGAACTCTGCCTGGTGTTTACGCAGAATCAAGAGTGTTCTCCAGAATGCTATGTGTGACTTTCCTACTTTATTTCAAATCTTTTGCAATTGAGACCTTGTATGCCCAGGGACATTGTCTAAAAAGGCCTGAAGGAACCCATACTGTACGTCATAACGAGCAATGCGCGTAGAGTGAGCAGCAGATGTGGTTACTCTCTTTTCAGCATAAAGCTTTTTACATTTCTTATCTGCAAATGCTTCTGCGTTTAATAAAGGGACACCTGCACGTTTTTTAGTAGTTGCAATTAGTGATTTGGGTTTTACATGGCCCTGGATGTAAAGAGGGTCTGTAGATGCGTGTTTTAAATATTTTTCTACCTGAGGATTAATCGCTCATTTAAGGGATGGAGTAAGCAGAGACAGTGCAATCCTCTTTTTAATGGAATTCACCAAAGGAATACATTGACTGATAGCCCTTTTTTTCCTCTAGGACGTCATATACAAAATCAGTGTCTGGAACGGACTCGAGTCTGATTTTGGAAATGTTCAGCTGGCTTTTTTAGCGAGTCGTTAAAAAGAAGCTGGTCATCTATAGGAGATGTGTTGCTGGCCTGATCTACAGGATCATGGTTCCCAAAGATTATATCTGGCTCATCTGCATCCTCATGTGTGGGAGTAGCTGGCCACATACTCTGATCATCCACCCCCTGGTCTTGTTGTAACTGGTCATAACGTTGATGTGCTATAGCATTTTGAAGCGTCCTCTATGCGCTAGATGCAATTACCAATAAACATCTCAGAACAAATAATCGGACAGGCTCAAGAAAGAAGGTAAAATACTGCTTTAATCTCAATGAAAGAAAGCAGGGAGATACAGCCATCAAAATCGACGCTTGCATAATCACACGTCCTCTTGTGTATACAGAGTTTATATATCTTTTTGTACGTCATTTAGGACGTCAACCTACATGGCATTTTACAAAAACAATTAATGGGAGGGATTGGTTAAGGGGAATATATCTACTTCTAGAATGTATGCAGGTGAACATCTCATTGGCTGCCCCTTGTCTGTAGGACACACCCTAAGCTACGTCTACATATTTAACATACTGAATATAGCAGATAATATGGAAGCAGATTGGTAATGGCAACATTGCATGTGCAAGTGCGTAGCAGGCCTTATGATTGGTTGGCAACCCCATCCAACTTTGGACCTTGGGCTTGTTTAGCAACACTTGAGTAGAAACAAAACCTAGGTGCTCGAGATGCGTCAATTTCTTGTTTTCCCAATTAGTCCATCATATGTCATTGGTCTGATCCTTAGTCCTTAGCCAAGGCCTTCTGTTTGTAGTTGACCTTGTAATCTGCTCACTGTTCTGGAACATTTAGGGGGTATGAACAGACCGCCATCTCCATCTGGGTTTTAATGAATAGTCCTAGTTTTCGACTTCTGAGTCACGTGTTAGAAGACCACGATTTTGTCCATTTCAGCCTTTCATTTAGGACTATTTGATTTTATTAAACAGGGTGCCATTACTCCAACGGGCCTTTACAGACTTGCTCACTCCACCTAACATAGGCTTTTGCCCTTGTGCTTATTCAGTACTTGGCACCTGCAAATGTTCTGGCCTCTCCTAATCTTAGCAGAAATATGTCTTAAGCACATGGTCCGTTCCTTCGACTCCCTTTGTGCTTTGCACCCATCTCTCAAAATAGCCTTCTTGGTCCCTGGCCAAGGTACTCCCTTATTCTGCACGAGAAAGAAGATCTTCATTAGTTCTTCAATTTGCAATCCTAGGCTCGTGCTCTTTAGGTAACAGAGTTGATTCTTAACATAAGCTGTCGTCCATTTTCTTCCAATGGCCGCCCTCAACTTTGTATGTATACCTATTTTCAGCAAGCTTCGATGCATATTTTCTACTTTGTGTTACAGCGTGTTTAGAGCTATTGGTCAGCATGTTATTTCATCTTCTTTCATTCACAATTACATGGTCTTTAGGTGCATGTTTCTCTTTGTTCTACACTTATATTGTCCATTTTAAGTATTTTCATATAATTTCAACATAGTTTCATACAGCTCCTTTATGGCATCATTCTGTCATCTTCAGACTTTGTTTAGAGTTCATCCATAATTCTCATAGCTGCATTTCGGCCCTTTGGCAGTGAGCATCCTTCTTGGTAACTTCCTTCCACTGTCTCAACATGACGGTATCTTCTGAATGGCTGCCTGAGTGCATATTGTCTTTCATACAATCAACGCGATATGGACATGTCGGATACATTTGTGCATGGTCTACCAATTGTACCTCTTCGTTGGCTACTCCAATAAGATGGTGGTGAGGGGGCAGGGTCCAGAGGAGAGGCATCTCCTGATGTACTTCAATGTCCGGGCGCTTCGCGATTCCGTGACGGTCCCAGTCTCTGGTCAGCAGCCATTCGAGGGTCTGACGTCTAGGGAGCTTTGGCAAAGATCAGCTGGTGCACGATGGTCCCTCGTAGCTCGGGAAGAGGTCTCCTAGCCAGGTCCTCTCTTGCATCAGTTCCTTCAAGGCACAGCAGCTTTCAGATTGGCGAAGGACAGCAGCAGCAATTCTTTTTCCAGTGGGCTTCAAGGTTAAGCATCAAGTATCAACTTCAGCTTCTGAACTATTTCTAGCAGCGAGAGATATACTGTTCTGTCTCTCATTCACTCTGCTGGGTCACACTCAGGCAACCAATCATTCAGAAGGGCAGTCAGGCAGCCAATCAGGCTCACAGTGCATTCAGGCCATTCTCCTCCCTCCAGACACTCACAACAAGTAAGGTGTATTGGGACAAGTACCCAGCTATTCAGCACTCCAGACTGCATTCATACCAGTTTCGGGCAGGGCTGTCTCGGTCTTTGTGTCACATACCAGAAACCAGACACCCATAACAAGAAGTGCATATTGGTCACACACGCCATTCACCCAGGTCTCACCCCAAGGGTGTACCCACAACATACAGTCACTGGGAAGGCTGCAGCCAGTCTGGCCTGGATTTCCCCACAATACCATATATTGAACTTCCACGCAACAGCCAGTCGGGGGAAAAGACAAAGTCAGGGTTTCCCAGGACTTTGGGAAAAACAAGGTAACAGGCAATAGAAAGCAAGAGGCCACAGGGGCCATCTTGTCTATCAGAAATCAATTTATTCCAATGGCAGTGCCTGGGTATCCCAAAATGGAGGATACTCTTAGCACCTGTCAAATTCAGCATGGAGCAGTCACCAGCCCATATCCTGCTCTGTGGGCCACACACAGGTGCCCAAAAACATACACTAGGGGCACAGGGTTGTAACCCTACCCATGGGAGCCATAAGGGTATCCCAAGGGTCTGTACACCAAACCAAAAAGAGAAAGAGTACCACATGGATTCCTGTACAGAAAATAATACAGAACACACATGGAAAAGGACTACAGAACAAGGACAGGGAGGCCCAGTCCCTCCAATGCATTTCCAGCATCACACATGGCTATCAAATTTAATGTAGAGCCGACCCTGGAATTACTAGGTGTGTCGATTGGTATCCTAAGACAAGTTAGGTACTGTCATGTGTGTGGCAAGTCAGACTTGGAGACGATCAAGCATTTGGGAACTGCATGCATACGCCTTGAAAATATAAGGGGGAGATATTTGATTAGATATAGTAATGCAAGAGGAGGTCTATGTATGCAAACTATATGGGAGCATTTTTTTTAAAGTCACTTACTTAAATTCTATATATTATATAGTGAAATTATGTGATTGGATTTGTAACCTAACTGATGAATTGTATATGACAGAGTAATTATGTTTTGGATATAGTATTTTATGTTTTATTTCCTTTATATATTATGTGAGAAAGGTGAGGAAGGATAGCTCAGGTGCAACACATTTGTCTTGGGAGCAAGACAACGCAGTGCAACACACATTTTAATCTCGATCCTGTGCTTGGAAACTACTCGTTGGTATTAAGCATGTTATTAAAGAATAATTATATATGTAAGTTGGATTTTATTAATGGAAATAAATATATGGAACATATATGAGGCCTTTTTATAAAGGCTATATGTATGCTCAATTAAAAAAACTGATCATAAAAAAAGTTTTGATTACACAAAAAACAGATGTACAAAACTGTCTGACTACCATAGAAATGAAGTGATGGCAAATAAAAACATACTTTGTAATAAATGTAAGCACGCATTACTCAAAATACACAAAGGACACTGAATGCTTTGCCAGGTGCTAGATAAATACTTGGGAAACGTGCAGTTTATTAAGCTTGATCTATGAATCCACACAAAGTACGGACATGGCATGTTTACCTATCAGGCACTCTGGGAGCAAAACAGGATGTAGTTGAATGAACACATAGAATGTTTTCAACCCCAAGTTCTAGAATTTTGGCTTCCACAGCCTTGACGTCAGTGCGCAACTCATCTCCTTCCAATACATTCTCTATCACAACAGGTTCAAAACCTAATTTGAAACAAACAAAAGCATATCGGAAATGTAGTACAGTTCATATTTCACAATTGCATAATAGGACTATTTTTAACATTTTAACACTCAGAAACCAATGTTATGGTGTAATATTGGAGTTAGTAATATGCTATGGGAGGACTAGAACTTGAATGCAAAATTCCTATTTTAATTAAAGTACTTTGTCTCCAGCCCTCAGTTTCTAGAAGCTGGTCAGCAAACTAAGAGCTCCACTGAAGACAATGAAAAGAGGAGGGTTTATGAGATTAATGGCCACTGGGGCAGGGTGACCCAGCTGGTAACAGCTCGCTAGCTCAAGCAGATAGGCCCGAGCAAACCAAGACGCATACCTCTCAACTTGCCTGCTTTTGGCTGGTGACAACCACGTACATTCCAATCCTCCCGATTTAGACAAGAAATAACCACCTTGTTAAAAAAAGTTGCTATTTTTCACTGTCTCCCTCCTAAAATAATTCTAACCCCAATGCAATCAAATGGGGAAATTAAATTCTCTGAGAATTTGGGAGATTTTACATTTATTTATTTTCAAGATTTTCAATAAACAAAATATACATTACCAAAAGTTCAAACAGAGTATCAAACATAACACTCAGTGTTTCATAGGTACAGAAGCAAAAACAAAGTCCAAATCATGGATACAAATTGAAACATTTCTGATAATACAAGACACATTTCGTATCAATCGCAATATAAGATACCTAATCCAAAATATTACAATTATTTAATAAATAAATAAGAATAAATAACACAACATAGAACATTACAAAGACATAAAGACCACACACAGACTACATAAAACAGAACAAAAACAAAACGGGGGGAAATCCTCAACTGATACACATAAATAAATCAGATAGTCGGATCCAATAGAAATAACTAATCCTCAGATACACATTCACCATATAGATCTGTAAATGGTTTCCAAAGATCTTGATACTTATTTTCCTTTCCTTGTCTCACAAACATCACCCGCTCAAAGTGTGACAATACCAACAAATCATTAATCCAATTCTCTACTCTGGGCTTCTTTCTCGTCTTCCACACCATTAATATTTGTTTCACTGCGACCACAAGTGCCTTGTCAACCAATTGTCCATATTGACGAGCAACCGCACAACGCCCCCTACCCGACAACAGCAACACCTGCATAGGCATCCTGGGAAAACGCACAGACAAAATCACCTCCAGCCTATCTAATATCTCCACCCAAAATTCTAACACCCGAGGACAATACCATAACATATGGATCAACGTTCCCTTCTCCTTCCCACACCCCCAACACAAGTCATCTCCCAGCTGCTGCAAAAATGTTGCCATGTATCTGCACCCGGAATGGAGTTGGTTCACTCACCCACTAAGCCATTTGAATATCTATAGATGGCAACAGGCTCTCACCCGCCAAAAACAAATCTCTGGTTTTTCAACCACCCGGATGATGGAAAAAGTTGAGAGGTATGGTTAGGACCTTCAAGAAGGGCTTAGGCCCACAGCCATTCATGTCATTAGTGCCTCGCCATACAATTCTCAGTGCAAATACTTCCATTTGTGAGAAATCTTGGCGTGGGTCACATAGGTTTTAACACAAATTAAAAATAAAAAAAACAAGATGGCCGGTGGGAGGTCACAATGAGTCCCTGTACTATTTTCTTGCCAGCTAGTAGGTGGATGGAGGTGGCTGAAAGAAAATGGCAGCGTGGATCGGTGGCAGGGGAAGAGGAACAGGTTAACTGCAGAGACAATCTTTTAAGGTTTGGGCTATTAGGTGTTGCTTGCAACACCTATAAGCCTAAACTATTGCATTGGAGTAGAGATGAACAAAATTACTTACCCCTGGTAATGTTCTTTCGATTGGATGTTCCTCCCACGTATTCCTCATCGTATGATAATTATCCTTCCAGCTTTGCTGCTTCAGACATTTTTTCCGACAGGGGGCGCTGTGTGCCGTCTCATCTCGCTGATGTCCTTCAAGGTCCTCCATTCAACGGTCTACATTATCAGTATAAATAGCGCACACAGCGCCTGTTGACTTCAGTTCTGTTTTGCCCCCTCCTGTAGAGGAATTACCAGGCGTACCATAGACTCCAAGAAAGTGCAAAGTCTAAGAACACGTTCATTATACGGTGGGTTAGGCTGGGAGGGGTGATGAGGAATACGTGGAAGGAACATCCAATCGAAAGAACGTTACCAGGGGTAATTAACTTGTTATTCTAATGGATTGTGCCCTGCCACGTATTCCTCATCTTATGATAGGCTCCCAAAGTAATAATTTGGTGGGAGTACGTATTATATTTAGTTTGAACTGTTATTGTCCTGGACTGAATTAAGGACTGCTTTTTCAAATTGTCCTTCCTGATTGGAAGATGAATCCAGGCAGTAATGCTTCACTAAAGTGTGAATAGACAACCAAGTGGCCACTGACCAAATGTCTTTGACTGGGAGACCTCTCTGAAGAGCAGCAGAGGTTGCCCTGCCCCTTGTGGAATGTGCTCTCAAGCCGTCCGGCGTGTCTTTGCCCGCTAACCTGTAACATTCCCCAATAGCCAGGATGATCCATCTGGATATAGCCAATTAATAATTGGTCAGTTTGACGACATTTAGCCATTCTTGATATATAAAGACAGAGCCCCCTTTTTGGGTCCAGCCTATGTAATCTTTCCTCCTCCTTACCAGGATGAGGAGGTGGATAGAAAGTTGGCAATATGATCTTTTGCGACAAGTGGAAGTCAGAGACAACTTTAAGTAAAAAAGAAGGTTTCCCCCCCACGAGAACAAGCTTGTTTTTATAGAAAACTGTATGTGGGGTTTTACAGGAAAGTGCTTGCATCTCACTTACCCTGCGGGCTGACGTTATGGCGATTAGCAAAACAGTTTTCAACGTTAACAGTCTTAATGGTCATGAGTGTATAGGCTCAAAAGGAATGCATGTTACACATTTTAACACCAGGTTAAGCTCCCATACAGGGACACTGAATGGTACTGGTGGAAATACATTAGAAAGACCCTTTAGGAATTGAACAATCAGAGGAATTTTAAAATATTAACCCTCCTCCGAAGAGTGCTTGAAAATAGATAAGAGTCACCAGGTAACCTTTAATTGTTCCAATCTGGGGCCCCAGATTTGCCAAATGTAACAAAAAAGAATGCAACATAGGTTTGTCACATATAAAGGGATCCACATTCTTATCCCTGCACAAACTGCTGAACTTGTTCCAACAGCAGCGGTACAAAGATTTCGTTTCTGGCCTTCTGGCCGAAAGCAAGATCTCCACTACATCATCCGGGAGGTCCCAATCCTTGTATCTCAACCACTAAAAAATCATGCGTGAAGGTTGAAAGTCTTGACCTCTGGATGGAGAACCCGACCCTCCTCTCTTTGTGGAAGACGCATTGGATGGCAGATGGACATGTCCAGAAGTTCTGGGCACCACATCCTCCTGGCCCAATACGGAGCAATTAGGATCATGGATTTCCCTAACTTTCTCAACCTCTTGATCACATGAAGGATTGACGGGGACTGGAGGAAATGCATACAGGATTGGAAACTCCCAGTCCACTACTAACGCGTCTCCAAGAGCTCCACTTGGAGGAAATTCCCGGGAGAAGAACAGTTTGCATTCCCGGATGACACATGTCACGAAGAGATCCACTTGTGTGATTCCCCAAAGGATGAAGATCTCTAGAAGGACTTTCTGAGCTAGTTCTCACTCGTGGGACACTGTGCTCTGCCTGCTCAGAGCATCCACCGCTGTGTTCTCCTCTCCGGCTAGGTCAACTGCCTATAGAGCGATTCCTTCTTGAATCGGCCAGAACCAGAGCTGGATTGCTTCTCTGTGCACTGGTAGTAAACCTACCCCTCCTTTCTTGTTGAGGTAGTACATGGGCACTGTGTTGTCCATCATTATCAGGACATTCTTCCCCCATACAGGGGGCAGAAAGGCCTTCAGCGCTAATCCGATTGCTCTCAGTGCCAAAAGGTTGATGTGTTGTTTGGACTCCGATGAAGACCAACGACTGTCGATTGTCAACTTGTTGGGTTGGGCTACCCACCCCGTGAGGGAGGCGTCTGTCACTACAGTTATTGCCGGCCATGGTTGCCAAAAAGATTCTCCCTTGAGAATGTTGTCCCTGCAAGCCCACATCTAGGCCCGTAAACCATCCTCAGATGATCTTAACCAGCACTTGGATGTAGAGGACGGGGGACCTCCTGCCTTCCAATCCACTTTGCATCACCTGAAGCTGCATTACTTGTCTGCGACACTTTAAATCCTTGCAGCTTTGCAGAAAAAACACATGTGGTAGGATTTTCACTTTTAGACCACTTATAGGGTTGTTATAGAAAAGTGCTTTAAAATCTTACATTTTCTTTACACTTGCCATCAACCGTGTGGCATTGTACTGCGTATTATTCTGCCTACCATCATTCTGAGGCAGACTGCATTGTGGCTGTGTTATGCAACTTTCACGTGAGTGCCTTTGTTTACCTGGCATCACGCAGCATTTTGAAGATGGCTGCCACCTTCTTCACATCCTGAGAAGGCCTCCGGACTCCCTCGTCATGATTGGCTCATTCTTACTTCATTTGGCCTATCGGGGACTGGCAGGCTTTAGCCGGCCTCCTCCTCAAAGGCCCACATCTAAGGCCCTGGCCGTTTCTGTCAGTGCCTGGCCGTGCTCTGAGCTCACTTCCCGGAATCTTTCAGTAAAATGCTCTGCAATGTTCTAGTTACAATCAACGGCCCTTGTGACAGTGTCATCGCTAAGTGTGTCTTCACGTGAGTACCGCAACTCCGTTTCTGCCTCTGCACCACGGCAGTCAATTCAACTGCCTCAGGTCATCAACCGTGCAGATGCCCCTTGCTCTGCTGTGACTCTCCATTCTGCCCCACTCTCTGTGACTCATTCCCACTGATTCCAACTACTGCATTGCGGTGCTCCACTTCCTGTGCCATTCCCCAAATACAGTCTTTTTGATTGAAAATCGATCTTAGATGCGCCTCCTTCCCCCATTGAAAGTAGCTGTTTGCTTGTAAATCGTATTTCAGCTGTGCCTCCTTCCTGCATTGAAAGTAGCCGTTTGCTTAGAAATCATTTTTAGCTGTGCCTGTTGCTGCGCTGAAAGTACCCGTTTGCCTGAAAATCGTTTTTTAGCTGTGCATCCTTCCTGCATTGGAAGTAGCTGTTTGTGTGAAAATGTTTGCTGGGCGCACAACTGCTACTACCTTTTTATATGCTTTTTTTGTTTTAAATAAAACAAATGTTTTTAGTACACAAGGTACTTTTACATTACATCAAAGCATTATATAAATCAGAACACAAAATAAAATGAAAATAAAAATACTAGGTCATCGTTTGTCAGAGAAAAATAAAGACAAAACAGTAATGTATTCCTATGGTTGTCTATGTTTCTCGTAGGTCTAAAAATCAGGCAGTAACACTACTAGAAAATCGACATATCAGTAATTTTTTTTGGAATTAAGTACGCAGCAAAAATTAATAAAGGAGAAAATAGTCACACTATGAAATGCCAAAGCGCTCCAGATGACATATCAAAGTCATACATTTGTTAGGTATAGTTTAACGCCTCTAACTGAGCTTCAGACATTACCTCTTCAATTTTCGCAAAAGTTATCATCAAGAACTTAACCAGCGACAACATAAGTGATAAGTGGTTAGTTGACATTAGTCTGTACCAAAATTCTGAAGAGATCACTGTCGATGTGGAATTTATAAAGATACAAAAAAGGGTAATCCTCTCACGCATCATCTCGGGACAAGACAATACCAAGTGTATGAGAGTTTACAACTCCTCGCCACAGTCTACAATTTCTTAGTTCTTTAATGATTCTTATTTTGGGTCCTATTACTTACAATGTTGGAAGACAATGAAGTCTAAATTTAAGGTGCACGTTTCTGTAGATAGCCGATATTCAGTCTTCTTTCATAGCCTGTGATGCATTCTATCTCTCTTGCTCTGTATAAATTTAGCCTAGACAGGTCCTGCATATCAGCCATCTCATCCCAGCTCTTTAGCTTTCGTTTTATTGAGCTTTCGGCAATAATTCCACTGATGCCAAGCCGATCCATAAACAACTCACATTTATTTTTTAAATATACGTAGGAATAGATTCTATTCTTTTAGCATCATGTTGTACAGATTAGTCAATATGGGATTTCTCTGCTCTAGATAGTTTAAAGAAGAGGGATATCATTTGCTTCATCATTTGAGCCCATCATGAACACAGACCCAATTAATTTGAAGCGAATTACACTTACTGGTACTGACTGTGGGAGACCCAATACACTTCAAGATTTAACCCTCCTTTTTATCAAAGAATTTTCTGTTATTGCTTATTAGTTCACACCCATATAGTACCATTGCAGAAGTCTTTGCTCTATAGAATTCTATCATTGTTAGTAGCGCAAATTCACAGCATTGCCATTTTACCATCTTTAACAAAGATATACTGGCTCCTATCTTCTCTGATTTTTCTTTCATCCATTTTAGTCCTCTGTTTGACAGACAAAATACCTAAGATAACTTATACATTCCACTCTCTGGATCGATACATTATTTATCTTCCAGGTGTAATTAGCAGATTAGCAAGGTATGTCATCATGCCAGTTAAGCAATGCTGTAGATCGGCGGGGGTATAGTCTACCATTAGTAGATCGTCAGCATATGCTATGCATCCTCTCAGATCTAACCATCGGGGCGCATATCCTTCCCATTTAGTTGCCTCCTCCCATATATCGGAGAGATACAGGTTGAAAAGAGTGGCTGCAATTACGCAGCCTTGTCGTACTCCCCTTGTTACTTCCTTTATAAATCTTCCTGGGTATTTAGTCTTGCTTGCGTGCTCTTGGAATATAACATTTGGATCATACTTAGCAAGCCTTTATCAATCCCCCATCTTTCTAACTTTTTCCATAACCTCACCAGATCTACGGTATCGAATGCGACTGATAAATCAATGGCTGCTACATATATGTTTTTGGACTCCCTACTTTCAACTTCTGAGAGGAATGCGTTGTGTGTCAATCCACTTTGAATTGTTCCTATGCCTCTTCTAAACCCAGTTTTCAAAGTATGCAGACGCTTTGTGCTGTCAGCTCATTTTTGTAAGTCTTTGGGTATAAGAGGTAAAGACCTTTGATGTGTCAACAAGAGAGATAGGGTGATAATTATTTGGTAGACGTCTATCGCCTGTCTTATAAATCGGGATTATAATGGCCATGACATAGGACAAGAGCCAGTTTTGGCTATGTGCTCAGAGTGTAGACAAGATCTCTGCAAATAGGTTTGGATTGTTTTTCCATGAGCCTGTTTGTTACACCATCAAGACCGCTAGCGCTAGAATTGTTTAATTTCTTAATACCCGCAACTATCTCCTTCTTAACAATTTCTCTTGTAAAAAGTGGACCCAGTGGTGTTCTGGAAAACCAGTTAATTGAGCAGAGGACTGTAATGTGTTCCTTCTATTTAGGGTCCACCAAATTGCCCTTGAATCCTTTTTTATTAGACTGGACATTATGTCTTGTTTTTTTTTTCAATGTTTTTGTGCCTTTTTATACATAATCTATACTTTTTGCTCTAGCGATTTTATTTCTACCTGCTGTTAGGGAGAATTCTCTGTTTAGGCTGACTTTCCTAACCTAGTGAGTCCCCCGGCAGCTTTGCTGGATTTTTGGGGTTTATTTTTTTCTCCTGCCAAGAGTGAGACTCTTTTACCCTCATTCTTGGGCATGATTTGAGTGTGTTTCTTTGACTCTAGATGTGTTTAAAGGGCTATGGGGTCTTTTACTCCATAGGGCTTCATGTGTTTTTGTGATGTGTGTTACACAGCACCCTCAGTGCAGTAACACAGGGGTATCATAGTGACCCCCCAGTATAGACTCCATACCCTGGGACTGACTACTGTCTCCCAGGGCATGTAAAGTCACCATTGACTTTACTAGTCTTGAATTCTGAACAGAACCAGTACAAACCATCATATTGTGGACATACTGGCTGGGGCAATTTGATTGCCGCGGGGTCTGTTAGTCGAGGGGGCACGTCTCTGTCCCCCCTGTTCGAGTTTTGGCTGGAGGCAGTGGATACTACTTTTTATATTCAACCGCGAATATTTCTCTATGGGATTTTCCCATTGTTCGAGGCTATTATCTTTGTTTATTTAATTACGACAGCCTCGAACATACCACCGGTTTATTTTATTATTATTAAATCTCTGGTTGGTATTTTTTTGCCAAAACTTGATTCTAAAATGGCGTTTGTGTTCTCTTCTGTGACTCCAACCCAAGTCGAGCCCTTTGTTCCACTTTTTGGCTGGCTTCTCCACAGAAGCCCTCCAAAGTGGTGCCACTCTGTCTGGGGTACTTAGGAGGGGTGGAGGGGGATTTAGACACCCTGGACTGAGTTGCCTGGGCAACTCAAGTCGCACTCCGTCCTGATTGGCCCAAGTGGTGAGCCGGCCGGCTCACCACTTAGCATGTTTGAGTGACAGCTAGGCTGAGTGTATGGGGGGTTTCTGCATAAAAGCACAGCTTTGGGGAGTGGAACTTCAGAAGTCGCCACAGGACCTAAGAATCCGACGAGGGAGAAGCTGAGCCGACCTGCCACGACGACACCACCGGTGGAGCCCTGCTGGACCGTCTCACCACTTTTCCCAACGACAGAGGAGATCTCCCGCCGGAGAGTCTTCTTCCTTTGACTGGTGGGGATAACCAGTTTCACCGTCTTTTCGCCTTCCCGACGCATCTCGTGGCCGCCTTGCCTGTGCCAAGCACCCTGGCAACCGGAATACCACGTTTTACCACGACCGCGAAATAAAGGATAATACCTTTAACCGGAAAACTCTGCGGCTGGTTTCTTCCCTGGCAGTGCAACGACCTTCACCTTTCCTCCAAGTCGAGAACTTCTCTTCCCCTGGACGACGACGAGACTTACACCCGCTGCCAGGAACAACTGCCACCGCTGGAGGATCCTTCCCACTTAAGGTACCGTGTCCCGCCTGGCTTCCCTTGCCACCGACTGTACGGGGTAGATTTAGCCCCCGGCTTTCGAACCTGGGTTAGCCTGGAAAACCCTGGCTAAACTTTTCTGAGCCTCTCTAAACTCTTTTCGAACCCTCTGCAAGACTTTCTAAGCCTAGTGTAACTGTGTGATCTTGGGCGCATTTGTGCTCTGCTCTCTCTAAGAGTGGGCCCAGCCTATGGACTTTGGCTCACAAGTGACTTTTGCTCTTCTGCCTTGCTAAAAGTGTTCCTAAACCTTAGAGTGGTGTATCTTTCCATATTCTGTCTTTTTCCCTCCCTTCTTCATAAATAAACGTATTGGAGTGCCATCTTTAGTTAAGCGCTCACCTCTGTATGGAAATAAGTGGTGTTAACTAAGACTTATCTGATAAGGAATAAGGGTTGTATATATTATAATAGTAACTGTGTTTAGAGTGTTTTACAATAAGAGTGCTGGAGCGTTTCAAACAGTGTGTTTTTAAATAAATAATGATATACTTTTATACCAAAGCTCTGGTCGGTGTTTGTTTGTATTACTGTATCTGAGTGCCTATTGTGTATACTTTGCATACTGCCTAACTCTTCTTGAGGGAAGTCTGACTGCTCAGCCACAGCTACCAGGTAAATCTGGGTGGTACAGACTGCTACCAAGTGGGTTTACTGCTAACACCTGTACTCCTAAATCTTTTGCAGTGTTCCCAAAGGGAACTGCACAGGTTTCTGCCTAACACCTGCTTGGACTCTTCACTTTCTATAAAATTATTTTTTTACCAAGCTCATCTCTCCTCTCAAACAACCTCTTCTCATTATTACCACTCTGTCAAAGTTGGTCAACCTTTTATTCCGGCATTCTCCATATGGGTAGGCTTGCTGCCTTCCTTACATTACCCAGTTTGTCAAGTAATAGTGGGATGGAATTTGGGGTAGTAAGTCTACTTTTTTGCCCACAGGTAAGCCATCCCACCATTTAGACAGTCTTGTGTTAGGAATTTCTACATTGCTACTGTGCTGTATAAGTCGTCCCTTTGCTCCTTGAATGGATAGATCTCTATTACTCAGAGTCTGGTTTTTCCCATGATGTTATTCTTAACTATTTTCAGATCATTTATTCTTTCTAGTTTGATATTTTTAGTGTGTATGTAATCAATGGTTGAGGATGTCATGGCATTGGCCCACGTCGGTGTATCCTCTAGGTCACAGTCTTCACGCAAGTTGGACTGTTGGAACCCCCATCTTGACAAAAACTGCTACCATTCTTGCCCACTATTCGCTATTCTGTAGGTTGATAACCTTACTTAATCTAGTTCTAAATATTTTTCATAGCTGTTGTCACCTTGCTTTTGCAATTAAAACCGCCACCCAAGATGAGGCCACACCCAGTCTCTTGCCATTCAATCGAGTTGTATTCCATTTCCTTCATTAAGTTCCAAAAGTCACCACTTACTGGATCCTAATAGATAATAAGGGTGGAGAATTCTTTACCCTCAATCATATCAGTTAGTCTCGTTATTAGCATAACATCATGGCAGGTTTTTACACATTGAATGATACTGAAGCTCTGAGATTTTATGGCAACATTTAGACCTCCCACAGTGCATCCCTTCAATCCCTTTTTTGCGTTTTTGGTATTGATTACATACCCATCAAACACTGGTTTTGTCCTTAGCCATGTTTCTTGCAGGACGATTAATTCTGCATCCTGGAACAACACAATTAGGTCTGCATGTAGAAACGAGTTATGATCCCTTGTGTTCCAACTTCCCATTAAGTAGTCATTTCCTCTAAAAGCCGAGTCGTTTCTTGGAACTTGCGGGCAGAGATTGCACGAGCCATCCCCACTCTGATTGGGTTTCCTCAAGAGTCTTCCCAAGTCATGCTGTTCTGACTCCTGACATTTGGCATAGTATGTCTCAAAGCCATTCAACAATAGGTCTTCCTGACAATTAAATACCATGGTTTCTAGCAATTAAGTTGAGAAATGAACTGCACATTTCCAAATACAATTGCGATCAAACATGTGAAAAAATGTCAGGTCTACCGAGGAAATATTTTTTAGACAGGACAGTGTGGCTGGGGCTCTGTTGCGCTTGATCGAATATGGCCACATAGAGCAGGAGCTCCGTCCTGGGAACATCCTCAACACCGAATTAACCCGCTGTGGCACTGCTATTCTTAACCACATTGGGCTGACGTTACTGAGAGGTGTACCTGTGGCCGCTGACTGACTCCTGGTCTTGGAGGAGCTGTATCCAGAAAGTTGTTGCTGTCTACAGGCTACTGCTTGAAACCCCCTGGGAGTAGCTGTGGTGCGGCTCCATGCGGTGTTCTCCCACTGGCACCCGAGTGCAAGGCGCTGCAGGCCTGCTGGGGGAGGGGCGCCATTGGCCCAGACGCACGCAGTGTTCATGCGCTTTCACCCGAAGCAACGACTGAATTACCGGCCGTAGTTGGAATCTCTCTGCAGCGTGACTCCATCTGCTGCTGCCTCACCATCTGGGACGCGACCTGGGCGTCCGTTGCCGCTGTCCCCATTTCGCTGGATGCCTCCCCGTCGACCAACCGCCGGGACAACTGGCGCTCCCCCTGACTGGTGCGGCATCCACGGTCCCTGGGAGGCCACCCGTGGCTGCAGATTGGTGGTCATAAGCAGCGGAGGACTCCAAGCATGAGGGCTGAGCTGCGGTGCGGAGCTGCCGGGTGCCCCACCATGCTGCCATCCTTCCACTCGCCGAGGACTGTTTACGCGCAAAGTAGGTGTTAGGCAGAATCCTGTGCAGTGCCCTTAAGGACCACTACACACAATTAAGACTACCGGTGGCAATACAAGTTTTACCTTTGGTACAAGCCCGTACTACTATGTTAAAGTGGTAGCAGTAGCGGAGCAGCCAGGCTTATCTCAAGAGTATATGAGCAGTAGCAGCTATTACACAAAGGGACCACAATTACTGTGACTCAAGCAAACACTGACTCAAGGTTTCAGGTAAAAAATATGAGTACATTTATTTTTAAACCATTCGTTATAAACACAACACTTCTATTAATTCAAAAACCACACGTAAAATATACTACAACTAACCAATTCACTTTGTACGATATACTTCAAGGAAAGTGTGTTTTAACGGACTGGTATTATGAAACAAAAGACGTTACCGGGAATACACTTGCGATGACTTTTTGACAGTAACGACAGTTCGGTCTTACTAAAGATACGCGTATCCGCAGAAAGAATTGTTACCCGGGTAAAAACACACTTAGCACCCGCGATACCCAGAGAGAGTTGGGGGCAAAAATCATAGGCAATACTTTTGTCAAGACAGGCAGGATCAGAGAACACTCTTAGACAGAAATTCAAAAGTCAATAGGCCGGAGCCAGTGTCAAGTGGAACCGGGTTTCTGTTGTCGAGGATCACACAGTCAGATAGTTCACGATTCAGCGTAGCCAGGGGTACTTCGATATTGTCAACAGAGGAAGCAAAAGTTATAAGAAAGAGGGAAGACAAGGGCAAGCCTTGGAGGTGAAGAATATGGATTCACCCAAATTCCTCGAGTAGAACACAGTACCTTATTCAAGGAAGAAGCTGGTGCCACGGCAGTTGTTCCTGGTAGTTTCCTACAGACCTTCGGTTCCTGTAGCTTTGACCCGAAGGAGGACGTCTGGAGGGGTCTGCACCACACAGGGATGAAGCCGGCAGCAGCGACAGTGAATAAAAGATGCACTCCTTAAAAACAGGAGAGGCTCTTCAGGTGGCTATCCGGACCACTACAGCTGTGTGCAGCGATTTCGACCATGAAGGGAGTCCTCTGGCTGTAGAAGATGAGCTGGTTATCCCCACCAAGCTCAAGGGAAGACGACTCCGGACTGGATCTTCTCTTAGTCGTTGAAGGGTAGATAGCTCAGGACTGCAGCAGGGCTTCACCGGGACAGGATAGTTGCAGCAGTCAACTTCCTCTCCGCTTCTCTTCGGTTCCTTGTAGTTCCAGTGGCGACTGACTTCTAGCCCAAGAGACCTTCCTTTTATACGAAAATCCCCCATTCACACAGCCTGGCTGTCAATCACGCAGCAGGGGGGTGTACCACCACCTCAGCCAACCATGGTAAAGGGCGGCTTGGGTTTCCTAGGATACCCTGTGCAGGGGGCGACTACACACCCCCCCCTCACATTCAGCCCACCTAGACACCCAGGCACCTAGAGGAGGGCTTCTTGGCAGAAGCCCGCCAAAAGACAGCGAACAAAGAAGGCAAACCTGGTTTGCTGCGCAAAGTAAAACACAAGAAGGACTTTAACAAAAAGAAATGGCGAATAAACCCAACCGGGGCCAAAAGAAAAAGCATTTGGTCAAGCAGGTTTAAATTTGAGGCTAATATAAGAGCCTTCAATACTACCACGTTTATTTAAGATAACCGCGGTAGAAAAGTTAGGGTAGATACCACTGCCACCACCAGCCAAGTCAAAAAGTTAAAAGAGCGAAACAATGCTCTAGAAGGTACAGATTACAAAAGGCTAAGGATTAACCCTTTTCAGTACTCCATGTAAGATGGGGTGTACTGGATCTGTGGTTACATGACTAAGTAAAGTTGATGGCAACTTTACCCTTTTCTGGGGGACAGTAGTCATCCCCAGAAATGGAGTTGTTGGGAAGTCTAAAAGACAACCCTGTGTCACTGCACTGAAGGTGCTGTGTAACATACAAAAGAAGGGGGCTACTGAAGTGGTGTACTCCAGAGTCCACAATCATAAAACAGCTTAAATACACATGGCAAAATACAGGTAAGAGTGGGGAAAAAAGGGGTACACTCTTACCAAGTGCAAAAATAAACTCCAGAGATCCAGCAAAGCTGCTGGGGGACTCACTAGGTAAGGGAAATTAGCCATAGAATGAGAATTCTCCTTAACAGTAGGACCCATCTTGGCTGAGCGGCGGGTGGGGCTGGGTAGTGCACGTGGCGTGGCTCGGCCGCGCAGCGGTCGCATTCAGATCTACGCAGCCCTAGGGGTGGACACGCTCTATACACACCACTGCATAAATTCAGTGGCTGTCTGAAACAAGGACACTTACTGCGCCTGCAAATGCCTCTTGCAGTGATAGCCTCGTTCCTTGCTGCATGTCCACGGTATCCACCTGGACCACGTGGCTGCCTCATGCTGATCTTCCCTCCTGAGCCTCTGCCCTAATACTCGTAGGGGGCTCCTCCGATGGCACACACTGCTGCCAGGCTCAAGAACGTGTGTGACTTAACCTCTGGCCCTGTGGATCAGTGACAATCTCTCCATTTAGACCAGCGATCCCCGGGGGGGTGCAGCCAACGCGAATTGCTGCTGATAACTGAGGGTGCCACTTCTGGCCACAACCACGTGCTCGTCCTCGCCTCCCTTCATACACTGTACTCGACATTCGGTCCTCATGGCAAGCACCTGCGTGTGACATACAGAGGCCCTAGCCAGCTGATAAAGTAGTATGAGATGAAGATAATGGGCCGGGATGGCCCCTGGCAAAGGAGATGCAGTGACTCTAGTATCTGATTACTAGGATTACGTTGGAGGCCACAACCCACTCAGGAGACAACGCACAGCCTGCCGAATAGCGACCATCACCCCTTGGTCCCACTGCAATTGCCTGCTCTCGTAGCAGAGGCGTCGGCCCCCTATGTCCTGCTCAGAACTGACCTATCTGGCCTCATCCTACGGCCCAGCGAAATTTAACTAAACCCGCACGATCTGAGGGCCACTGACTGAACCCACGGTGGGCAGGCACACATTTGGCCAGCATGCCCAGAGGGGCCAACAAGAAACAGAGCACCATCAATATGTTTGCGAAGGCAACGCAGAAATCAGCGGAATCACAATTAGGGCAAGGGGCAGTCATTTCATCGCCTCCTGACAACCAAGACACGTCAAAAATGTGCGAATACATGCAAGAGGGGTTCACCACCCTCCACTCTAAGCTAAACGACATGAGTGGGACTATTTGCTCAATTAAGGCTCACATGGAAAGGACAGACAGCCGAGTGACGAAGGTGGAAAACAGAATGAGCACCGCTGAAGATGACATTGGCTCCCTCCGAGCCGAAGTGAACACTTCATCCAAATGCGTCCAAGAGGTCAGCAAGAAAACTGAAGATCTTGAATCAATATCTGCATCATCGGCATTCCAGAAGACAAAGTTGAAGGCCCCATGGAAGACTACATAGAGCAAACCCTGCTATCCCTGCTGGACTCTCCAAAGCTGTCTCCACAATTCGCTATTGAAAGGGCCCATCGATCTCTAACGGCTACACCTAAGCCAGGAGCCCCTCCCCGCCCGAATATAGCAAGAGTGTTGCACTACCGCGACAGGGACGCTCTACTGCGAGCTGCAAGGACGATCTTCTCCTGGGAGCCTCCAGAATTCATCTCTACCCGGATTTCTCCACTGCCATCCAGCAGGAGCGGAAAACCTTCCTGTCCGTGAAGAAGAGACTGAGGGACTTAGGAGTGAAGTACTCCATTTTGTATCCTGCCAAGCTCAGGGTCGAGCACACAAATCGGGTTTTCTTCTTTACTATTCCTGAAGAGGCAACTATATTTATAGAGGAACACTTCTCTTGATGACCAGCCCATCGTGTATGCTCCCAGGGACACCCCCGACTATGTCTTGTGATACTAGTTCTCCACTATGGGCCAGGCCTCGGATTGATCCTCGTCATACACTCCCCGCCGAAGTGGTCCCTTGTTGTTGGAATCACTCCCGGGGACATCCCCCTTGCTTCCCGTTGTGATGTTGGACCTCCTTCGTGGGCCAGGCCTTGGAGTGCTTCATGACATTCATCCTATACCAAAGTGATTCCCTTGGTCCTGGGCCAGGTCCCACACGTTCGAACCATGTTGCGGAAATGAAAGTTTTGTTCAGTGATCTTATGCCACAATGACCTAGTCAATATCCCAGCACAAGCGTGCTACTTTTCGGTTGGCGCTAAGGCCCCCAGGTGAAGTTGCCAATGGCTGTGTTTTGGTTTAGTTCCGGATGGGGGGGATCATCCTTCGGTTTGGGGAGGGTGGGATGGGGGTTACATTTGAAAAATGGCTTGGCAAGCGCTGGGGAACTGAAGCTTTCTTACCACACTCACGGAGACCGTTGAGCCTACTGCTACATACACATGGTCTAGGATGGAGGGGTGCAACTAATGGCCTGGACCACTATCTACTGGTAACATACAACTGGGGAAACGATATTTGCATGAGTTGGAACATAGGGGGGCTGGGTTATTTTGTCAAAATGTAGAAAATGCAGCTTTATGCCAGAAGGCACCATGCTAACGTGCTCTTCCTACAGGAGACACACGGCCTTGCGCCCATATGTGAGAAATTCGCTAAATCCTGGGGTCCTCACGAGTATTACACCGTTTACTCTTCTCAGAACCGGGGTGTTATGATCATTATTCTCAAGAGCCTCCAATTTAAACAAAAGGCAGTCCACATTGATTAGATTGATTCATATTGTAATGCTTCAACAGTTTTACGTTCATGTTTTATGTATTATGTTGTTCTATGTACAGTGCTTTGGCGTAAGGCGCTTTATAAATCAATAAAAATACAAATACATTGATCATGTAGGGTGTTGTGTTTTATTGTTTGGCACTTTGCAGGGCAAGGAGATGGTATTGCTAAATGTTTATGGACCGAACATTGATGATCCTGACTTCTATGAACACCTATCCACACTTCTATCTGGATTCCCACTTGTTGCGATACTCTGGGGGGCCGAGGGGGACTTTAATACTATTCTTGATGTTCTCTACGACAGATCTGGCTCCAAGCCTTGCCAACTCTCCAAGGCAGCTAAGACTATCCTGGACCTACAAGCTCACTTTGAACTAGCCAACCCATGGCGAATACTTCACCCAGACTCTCGCACGCTCTCCTTTTATTCGTCAGTACACGATTCCCATTCCTGCATCGATAGGTGGCTCATTACAGACACTTTACTAGCAACCATCACTCATACCTCCATTCTTGCTAGGACATTCTCTTATCACTCACCAGTGACGATATCCCTTCGATGGTCTGCGGACATCCCCGCGACCCGGACATGGAGATTCAAACCACACTCCTTATTAGACGTTGCATATGAAGCGGAATTAGGCACCGATATCGACGACTTCTTTACTTTAAATACCAGCTCTGTCTCATCCCAAACCACCTTGTGGTTGGTGTTCAAAGCATACATAAGGGGTATGTCAATTTCCAGAGAAGCAGAGGTGCTCCGAACTATTAGGAGAGACATAGCCAAAAGCAAAGACAGGCTCGCCGCCTTCGAAACACAGAATGCCGCCACACAATCACCCGACACGTTGGCTGACATAAGTAACAAACTAGATTAATTCTGTACACATGCTGACTGCGTGCGTAAATTCCTAGATAAACCCCAGGCACTGCGAAGATACGGTGAGGGTGAGCACCCTGGTCGGGCCCTTGCTAGATTGTTCTGGCTCGAAAGGGGATCGTCGCATATCCTGGCAATAGAAAAGGCAGATAGTACCCTAGCACTGTCATCGGAAGAGGTAAATGACGAATTCTGCTCCTTTTACGAGAAGCTGTATGCCAATTCCGATACAGCTACGGATGACGAAATCAGTACATTTCTGTGCGGCCTTCCGCTCTCTGTAATTTCTGCGGAAACCAGAGAGGTCCTTGACGTCCCGATCACTGCCGAGGAGCTATCAAATGCCATTGACTCGCTGGCCTCAGGGAAGGTGCCGGGATCCGACGGGTTCCCGATCGAGTTTTATAAGAATTATAAATCACGCCTTGTCCCCATCTGGAATGAAGCTTGCCTTAAGGGTATTCTACCACCCTCCCTCCGCAAAGCAATAATAACGGTGTTGCCTAAACCAGGCAAACCCACTACACAGTGTGGTTCCTATCGGCCCCTTTCGCTTATCAACTGAGATGCCAAGATATACGCCATGGTTCTGGCCCTCAGACTGGCTCCATATATGCACTGCATCATACATCCAGACAAGTCGGGGTTCATCCCAGGCCACGCCACTTCTTATAACTTGCGCCGATAATTCAACATATTAACCTGCAGCGACCCTAGATATGCAAAAGGCATTCAACTCTCCGGGAGGTTTCTATGGCAGGTACTCGAAAAATGTAACTTTGGTCCCCAATTCAGAACCTGGGTCAAGCTATTATACTCCTCTCCAGTCGCAAGAGTCTGTACTAACAATCTGTGTTCGATGCAATTCCAAATAGCGAAATACACGAGAATGGGGTGCCCCTTCTCGCCACCGATATTCACTCTGGTCATGGAGCCATTGGCCGACAATACACAACAGCGACATTCACAGAGGATTGTGCCTGTCTGGCTCCCCTGAGATAATCTTGTTATATGCAGATGACGCTCTTCTCTTCATCTGAGTGAACTGCACTAAATCAACTCTCATCCCGTTGACGGAGGCCACCGCCCCCCCCCCCCGACCTTCAGGGATTTGTCTGGGCCTAATCCGAGTTCACATACCTGGGGGTGGGTAATTACATGAGACCCGGTCTCGCTGTACGACAACAACTATGGCAGTTATCTAGTTAAATTGGCTCGGCAATGCGCTAGGTGGGCGAATCTTCCAATAACTCTAGCAGGTAGAATCGCTGTTCTTAAAATGGTGATACTGTCTCAGCTACTGTACAGATTCTTAAATGTCCCGATCTGGCATGGCCGAGTATTCTTCACAAGGCTCGCTCGAACTACTAACTGCTTCCTCTGGCACTCAGGCGCGGTCCGTCTGAAGCTCACGACCTGGACGACCCCGGTGGCAAAGGGGGGTCTCGATGCTCCCAACTTCGAAGGGTACTGGATAGCTGCCCAGGCCCACTATGCATCATTTTGGTTTGTGCCTACTAACCCACCCCTTCATGTTAAACTAGAACGCCTAGCTACTGTTGAATAAGACATTCGCTCCTTGGTGATTTCAACTGCACGGTTCGGTTCAAACCTTCTGATCCCGTGGGTGCTACGGTTCAGGCCTTAACCAGGCTATGGAAACAAACTGACAACATGCACCCATTTTATGGGGATTTCCCCCCCTTGAAACTTCCTCCCCAACTCCCCCTGGGTGGACTCCGGAACTGTGTACCGCTGGGAAGCGGCAAGTTTGCCAACTGTACGTGATATATTTGAACAAGTAACCTTCACATAGTGGATGGAACTCCCTAGATAACTACGAGGTAGACCTACTTGTTGGCTTCGGTACACCGGCCTGCGGCGAGTGTTGAAAGCCAGACTCCCCGACTTTCCCGCCATCCCACAAGATGATCCAGTCCTATCAGAAATCATTGGCACCATGTGCATGAGAGGTAAGGTCTCAAGACTATACACCACATTCCAAACTCAAGGATCCCCCCCCCCCCCGGTTCACCAAACTTAGGGAATCTTGGGCCAGGGACTTGGAGGTGGAGTTGACCGATCAGCACTGGGATTACATGTGTACCCACTCACGGACAATCTCAGCACTGGGATTACATGTGTACCCACTCACGGACAATCTCTTTCAATTCCTGATTCAAACTGATCCAATGTAAACTATTACATAGATTCCATTACACACCGGCTAGGCTACCTAGTATGTCACAGGATCACCCGCACACGTGCCCACGATGCAACTCCGCTAACGCGGACTCCATGCACATGATATGGACATGCCCTCAAGTTGGCCAGTTCTGGTCTACAGTATGCACATCTCTGTCTGACATGCTATAATGTACCATTACCCCATCCCTGCTAACCTGTCTCTTCTACGAGTTACCTGTATTAAATCGAGACTTCAAGAAGTTGGCGAGCCTGGGACTCCTTCTAGCAACCCGCTGTATCCTCCTGGTATGGCTCCAACCCAGAACCCCCCACACATTAACAGTGGCTCTGTGCCCGTAGTGGGCCTTGGATACCGAAGAGTGCTGGATGCTGACGCAACCGAGCACATCCAGACCGAGAGACATTTGGGGCCTCTTCCAACTATATGTCTCCTCTTTGTCTGATGATTCATGGGAAGAGGCTGATGCACTGCCTTCTCCCCTGCCCCCCGCCATGAGTTAGTAGAAGTGTGTAAGGAATACATGGTTAACCAGATGCTTGCTTCCCTTATATGTTCCAATGTTACTTTGGCCCTTTGGTTGGTTCACAATACTGTAATTGTACCACGAATGGACTCAGTGATTTGAAATAAGATTGTTCTCTGATGCAATGCCGAGCTAATTGTAAATAAAGTTTAAAAAAAAGTTTTAAAACAAATGATGGAGGCGTGGCTAATAGCGCTAGAATGCTCTGTCTATTCAGAGGGGTGTTTTTCTTTTCCTCACAAACCGATTCAAAGATAAGGGGACACATTCTAAGCAACTCAATCAATGTTGGTCCGTTCTTTCTTGGGTGGTCTAAACCGCCCTGATCTGGGCTGGCCTCTTGCCGTGCTTTCGCGAAATACTTGTCCGGACTATTAATTGGAGGCTGGATAGTATTCGCTCTGCATTCCCAATCTTTGTTTCATCTCTCCTTTGCTTAGGTGGCACCCTGTCACTCGTTTCCATTGTACCGAGTCTTTTTATCCAAGATCTGCCTTGTTTTTTCTTTGCCCACACGTTTTGCAAACTGTCTTTAGTCCTTGCACCAAGATGGGTTCCGATTCGTCCACATTTACCACTTCCTCAGATTCTCTCCTTGTTCTCATCTTTGATGCTTTCCAAATTTTTGTAAGGAATTTGATTAACCCGTTTGGTGTCTTTGATCCCATTTTTACTCTTAGATTTATTTTCTAATTATATGTTTCTATTGATTTGCTTTAAGTTACCATTATCAGCGTTTGCTGTTGAGTTCATCCTGCCTTAACGTCCTGCATGTCCAACCTGGTCCTCAGTGCCCCCCCCCCAATACCCTCTGTCCCCCATCCCCTGTGTTTTTACCCCCAATCTCCATGGGCCTCAGTACATCAGCCGGGTAAGTGTCCTCCTCATCATTGCAGCTAGCTATGTCACTATCCACTACTTCTATATTTCATATCCCTCTCCTATCATTAAATCTGTCCGGAAGAAACTTCAGGTCATATTGAGCTCTGTTAGTGAGAATTCTCATTCTATGGCTAATTTCCCTCACCTAGTGAGTCCCCCAGCAGCTTTGCTGGATTTTTGGAGCTTATTTTTCCACTTGGTAAGAGTGTGAGCCTTTTTTCCCACTCTTAATGTGTTTTGCCATGTGTATTTCTACTGTTTGTGTGATTGTGGGCTCTGGAGTACACCACTTCATGAGCCCCACTTTTTATGTGTTACACAGCACCTTCAGTGCCGTGACACAGGGTTCTTTTTTAGACTTCCCACCGACTCCATTTTCTGGGGCTAACTACTGTCCCCCAGAAAAGGTAAAGTTGCCATTAACTTTACATAGTCACTTTAACCACAGATCCAGTACACCCCATCTTACATGGAGTATTGGAAAGGGTTAATTCCTAGCCTTTTTTATCTGTGTCTTCTGGAGCTTTGTTTCGCTCCCTTAACATTGAGACTTGGCTGGTGGCAGTGGTATCTACCCTAACTTTTCTACCACGATTATATTATAAACGTGGTACTGTTTTAGGCTATTTTAGTAGCCTCGAACTTTAAACCCGCTTGCCCAAATACTTTTTATTTTGGCTCTGGTTGGGTTTAATCGCCATTTTTTTTTTTTTTAAAGTCCCTCTTGTATTTTCCTTTGCGCGGCAAACCAGGTTTGCGTCCTTTGTTCGCCGTCTTTTGGTGGGCTTCTCTCAAGAAGCCAACCTCTTGGCGCCTGGTTGTCTAGGTGGGCTGAATGTGAGGGAGGGGTGTAGTCACCCCCTGCACAGGGTATCCTTGGAAACCCAAGTCGCACTTTGGCATGATTGGCTAAGGTGGTTGTCTGGGCTGGTCAACCCTCCTGCTGGGTGATTGACAGCTAGGCTGTGTGAATGGGGGATTTTCGCATAAAAGGCAGGACTCTTGGGCTGGAAGACAGAGTCGGCACTGAAACTGCAAGGAACCGAAGAGAAGCAGAGAAGAAGACAGCTGCTGCAACTACCGAGTCGAGGGGGAACAGCTGCAGTCCTGAGCCATCTACCCTTCGATGACAAGAGAAGATCCAGTCCGGAGTCTTCTTCCTTTGAGCTTGGTGGGATTAACCAGCTCATCTTCCACAGGCAGAGGATCCTCTTCTTGGTCGAAATCGCTGTACACAGCTGTAGTGGTCCAGATAGCCATCTGAAGAGCCTCTCCTGTTTTAAAGGAGCGCACCTTTTATTCACTGTTGCTTTTGCTGCCCTCATCCCTGGGTAGTGCACATCGCTCCAGACGTCCTCCTTGTCCCCACGACTGAAGTCACAGGAACCGTGAGTCTGCAGGAACCACCAGGAACAACTGCCGTGGAACCAGCCTTCTTCACTTGAATAAGGTACTGTTTCCGACCTCGAGGAACTAGGGTGAATCCCTTTTCTCCTCACCAAAGGCTTGCCCTCATCTTCCTTCCCTCTTATAACTTTTGCTTCCTCTTGTGACAATATCCAAGTACTCCTGGCAACCTTGAATCTTGTACTATCTGACTGTGTGATCCTCAACAACAGGAACCCAGTTCCACTGGACACTGGCGCAGGCCTATTGACTTATCTTCTTGTCAGAAAGTGTTCTCTGATTCTGTCTGCCTTGACAAAAGTATTGCCTATGATTATTGCCCCAAACTCTCTTTTGTTAACTGAGGTGCTAAGTGTGTTTTAACTCCGGTAACATTTCTTCCCGCGGGTACGCGTATCTTTAGTAAGACCGAACTGTCATTACCATCAAAAAGTGATCGCATATGTATCCCCGGTAACGCTGTTTGTTTCATAACACCGGTTCGTCAAATCATAAAGGTACTTACCTTGAGTTGTTCTGCACAAAGAGAATTGGTTGGGTGTAGTGTATTTTACGTGTGGTTTTAATTTAATAGAAGTGAAGTGTTTTGTGAACAGATGGTTTAAAATAAATGTACTTTTACTTTTCAACCAAATACCCTGAGTCAGTGTTTGCTTGAGTCACAGTTATTGTGGTCCTTTGTGTAATCTCTACTGCTGCTCATTTGCTCTTGAGATGTCTGGCTGCTCCGCTACTGCTACCACTTTAACAGTGTAGTACAAGCCTGTACCAAAGGTGAACTTGTATTACCACTTGTAGTCTTAATTGTGTGTTGTGGTCCCTAAGGGCACTGCACAGGAGTCTGCCTAACAAGCTCCAACCCAGGCTTTCCTATTGCAGACACCTATGTCACGGCTTCCACCAGAGAGGCTCTCACAGGCATTCTATTTGTTGTTACCACACCCGACCTATGGACCGGAACATGGTCGCCTTTCAATCTCCTATCGCCTCTACTTCCATTTATGGCGGCACTTGCTAGGAGGACCTCCTTGAGCTCTTCACCATTTCTAGGATCATCATTAATGTCTATCTGAATGGAACCATCATAGTTCAGGGTCCTCAATCCAACCTTCTTCTCTTTAACATGCTCCTACCTCGACTCTCAAACCTTACCTCTCCCCCTGGACGGGCTCCATTGCCTGCTGTGCCTTCCTCCTCCTCTGCACAGGCGCCCTTGCCTTACACCATTGTCCTGGCTCCCTTGTCAGCCTTGGCTCCTACGCCATCCTCCACTATCCCTCTGGCTCTCTTGCCACCATGGGGGGGGGGGGCACCATCCCCTGCGCCCCCCGCAGAAGACCTTAAAAGATGGCAAGCTGCTCGATATTGCCACACTTAACTCTCGCTCTGCTGTCAAACACTCGTCTGACATCTGCAACCTCCTAGAACACATGGATCTAGATATGCTTGCCTTCACGGAGACATGGTTCAAGGACAGCTCTGTCATGAGCTTTGACACACTCCTCCCTGAAGGATACAAGATCCTCTCCTTTTCCAGGCCCAAGGCGTCAGGATGGGGAGTGGTGTTGATCTTCCAAGAATGGATACCTGTGTCCATCATCCCCACACAGGACTACTCTGAGTGCCTCGTTTGCAGGCTAGCTCTCTGTCCTAAATCTTCTCTCCTTATGGCCACCTATCAATCACCAGGACAGTCCACTCTCTTCCTCTCAGAATGGGCTGACCCGGCCTCCTCTCTACCCTCCTCCTCCTCCTCTCAACTCCTCTTGCTGGGTGAACTCAACATCCATCTGGACTCTCCCGACTCCTCAGGACCTTTCCGCAACCTATGCGATTCTCTCTCCATCTTACCCTCGGGCTCCACGCACACAGCGGGCCACACTTTGAATGCTCTCATCTCTCCCGACTTCCCTCTCTCTATCCCTCTCACTACCTCTCTCTTGGACAGACCACTCTCCTCTCTTCACACTTGAAGCTCTCCTCTTGCATCAGTACACCCGGCACGGCCACTCAGATTCAAAGTCACCCGACCCATTAAAAGTGTGACAGCGGCTGCCTTTGACTCCACCTACTCTCCGCCTCCTACTCCTACGTCCGACTCCCACCCCGAGACAGCGCTCGCACACTTCAATCTCTCTATCTCTAACACCCTGCATACTCTTGCCCCGGTTATGAGGGTCCGACTGAAGCCTCCCAAAAAGTGCAACTCTTGATACGACTCTGATCCGGCTGCCCTTAAACGCAAGTGTAGGACAACTGAGCGGAAATGGAATGAGTCAGGCAGAACCTCTGACAAACTCGTCTGCCAACTCCTTCAAAGGCAATATCGACTCTGCATCTACACCAAGAAAAGAGTCGTTATTCAAGCCTGCCTCGCCGCGGCATCAAACACGGCCAACTTTTCAAAGTCTGTAAGGAACTGGCCAATCCTGCAGCAGCCTCCTCTTCTGTAACACCCACCCAGGAGCTTTGCTCGGCCCTGACAGCACACTTCACCGCGAAAACCCAAGACATCCTTTCCTCTCTCACTTCCACTCCACATCATACATCAACACTTCTGAAGCCTCCCTTGTACCCTCCACCACTTCTCTCTTCTCTCATTCCCATCACACCTGATGTGGTCGCCAGACAAGTCCATTCTATGAAGGCCTCATCCAAACAGGTGAACCCCTACCCCTCCAAAACCATTAAGGACAACATTGACCCACTCGCTCCAGCCTTGGATGATCTCTGCAATCTCGCTTTTGCCACTGGAGTTTTCCCAACCTTTCTTAAGCACTCCCTTTTGCACCCTCTGCTTAAGAAACCCTCTGCCGACCCCTCCATTCCGGCGAACTACTGCCCCATTTCTATCACCCCTTTCCTGGGCAAACTCCTTGAGAAGCTGGCTATCTCTCAACTCACCCTCCACACTGAACCTGCTGGTTGCCTCCATGACGGAATCGTACAAAAATGTCGACCTGAGAATTGCGATGGCCGAAAATGCTGACTTTTATTTTTAAAACCCCCTTACACCACATATATATGTGGTGGGGTATGGGATATTATAGTAGCATGGGTGGTTGCGGGGGGGTCTTCCCCCGCATATCTAGGTGGTGCAAAGAGGGTTTAATTAAAAAACAAAGTCGGCATTTTCGGCCGTCGCAATTATGTGTGGTCTCAGTGATCACATAGATCCTCCACGACCATCTGTTTGGCTTTAGAGCATCCAGAGGCACGAAAACTGCTCTTCTGAACACCTGTGAAGACCTGCTCTCAAATCTTGACACAAACACTCCCTCTTGTCCTCATTCTTCTTGACCTCTCCTCTGCCTTTGACACGGTAAACCACAACATCTTGATCGCACGCCACCGTGACACCCTGGGAATCACAGGTCAGGCTCTGGCGTGGTTAATCTCCTTCCTTTACGACGGCCTATCCCAGGTGGAACTTGGGCCTTTTTGCTCTCACTCTTTCAACCTGTGGCATTCCCAATGGTTCTAATCGATCCCCCTGGTTCTTCAATGTCTACATGGCTGCCCTTGCACGTGATTCCCACTTTCATCTCTAACAGTGTTATGCGGATGACAAGCAACTCTCCTTCAGGCTATTTCAAAAAAGGTAGCTGGCGCTCCTCTCCAGAAATAGCATGGCATAATACCCTGTTCTGAGGTGAGAGTTTGCAGCACACACTTTTTGCTCACTGTGCCTTTCACAGATGGGAAATATCCATTTGCATATCAGTCTTTGTCCCCCCCACATGGGCAGTCCAGCACCGAAATGCTATGGCAATTCCTCTCTGAACAAGAGTACCAAAAGCAACCCCATACACATGTTTCAGCTTTGTTGGGCCTCATCAGTGAGGTGAAGCTGTGCTACCCTCATCCACCTCACTAACTCGCTCATATGTGACAGTCTGTCTGCAACTCAGTCATGGTGTGCTACAAACGACCTCTGCCTCAACGCCAGTAAGACCGAGATCGTTCGCAGTGGGGCTCCTACTCCTGCTTTCCCACTCTCTCTGGCCGGCTTCCCTTGGCCCTGCACCCGCACCCACCAGCGAGGCAAAAAACCTTGGGGTCATCTTCGACTCCACTCTCCTTCTCCACTCACATTTCAGATATCTCTAAAAAGTCCAACTACCAGCTGCATCTCCTCTGAGGTACTCTTCCTTTTCTCACCTTCCCCCAGCGGCTCACTGTCTCCAGAGCCCTGGTTCTCTCAAGGCTGGTCTACTGCAATAGCCTCTTTCTCAACCTCCCTGCCTCTGCTTTGCGCCTTCTGCAACTCATCCAGGACAACACCGCAAGATTTATCCTAGGCCTCAAGCCCAGGGACCGCACATCTCCAGCACTGAAATTCCTAGACCGGCTCCCTGTGGCTGTAAGGATCAATTTCGAGACCCTCTGCATTGTCCACAAGGCTTTCTGGGACCTGGGACTTTCCCATCTGCAACGATACCTACCTAAATATTCTCCTTCCCGAGCCCTCCGCTCATCTACCTCCAACCTTCTGCGTGTGAGCCGGTTCTCCAAGAAGAGATTTGGAGGGAGATCTTTATCCTCAGCAAGGGCCTCACGCTGGAATAGCCTCCCTGCTGCCCTCTGTCTTGAGCCTGATCTCCTTAAGTTCCGGAAACTACTTAAGGCATTCCTCCTCTTCTCCTTTTCTCTCCCTCTACCCTGCTAACCTCCCTCACCACTCTATCCCACTCTCCCTTCTTTTCCACACAGCTTGCTGACTGGCCGCCGGGTGTACCTCAGAGTCTCACAGGTCCCTGCCACTCTCGCCAGTCCTCTAGCACTGCCTCTGGGCGTGCACTTGCCTCATGGCTACTGCACTCTATCAATGACCCATGAGAGTGGCATCTCTCAGCACTTACCCCAGTTTCTGACTGACTGGGCACACTTGGGCACCCCCCTGCCCCCTCTCCTGTACAGTCTGTGCACTTGCACGATCTGAACGTACCATGCCTTGAAGATAGTCTATCTTCCCTGTCTCCCCTCCTTGCATGGTGGATCCGCAATGTACTTGGAAAAACTGCAGAAGTATCAGACCTATTTTCTGTTATCTACACTGTTAATTGTATTATATGCATTTACTCTGCCTGTGCAGACTTGTATCATTCAGAACTTCAAGGGGTCTAAATGACAGTTTTTTCCCCTTGTTCCCTCCCTCATTGAGCGCTTTGAAACACTTGCCTTGTGTATAGGCACTTTACAAAGAAACATTACCATACCATACCATACCACAGAAGGTCCTGAGAGAGACTGCTTGGAACTTTCAGGTGGTCCGACATTCTGGCTAAGAATTGGGACCATTGAGTCCCGAGAGCCCATTGCAGGGATCTCATTCTGAGGTAAGCCTCTGGCACCAGAAAAATGCAGGATGCTAGGAGACCGAGCAACCTCAAAAACATCGAAGGCCGGAAGATGCTGGGCACTCTGGAATTTGCTGGACCATCTGCAGAATATGGTGAGCTCTCATTGGGAGGCGAGGCTTTCCCAGAGGAAGCATCCAGGACTGCTCCAATGAATTGGAATCTTTGAGATGGTTTCATGTGGGACTTCTTGTAATTGAGGGAGAAGCCCAGTCTGTGGAGAAAGTGGAAGGTAACGCTGAGATGTTCCCGGGCTTGTTCGGGTGAACGTGCCCTGATCTGCCAATCGCCCAGGTACGGATAGACTTGAATCCCCCCTGCCACCCCACCCCCGAGACTAACTGTGACTACCGCCATTAACTTGGTGAAAACTCTCGGACCGAGATGAGCCAGAATGGCAGAACTCAAAACTGATAATGAGAACCACTTATCACGAACCTCAGGTACATTCTGTGCTTGAGATGGATAGGCACATGAAAGTAAGCATCCTGAAGGTCCAATGACACCATCCAGTCTTGGAGTTGGAGAGCCTGAAGGATTTGGGAAAAGGGTAACCATCTTGAACTTGTCCTTCCTGAGGAACTTTTTCAAATTTCTTAAGTCCAATCTTTCGTCCTTTTTGGGAATTAGAAAGTATGGGGGGAATCAACCCTTGTTCCTTTCTGCCACAGGTATTAGTTCTATAACACCTTTCTCTAGCAGGGCAAACATTTCCTACACAAGGAGTGGATCTGGATCTTTGAAAAAGTTGTTCCAAGGTGGATGATCCAGAGACCTTTTTTGAAAAGTAAGGCAGTCACCGTAGGCTACAGTTTCCAGTGCCCAAAAATCTGGAGTAATGCCTCGCCATTCTTACTCTTCCAATTGAGTATAATTGAAAGGACTTACCAGTCCAAGAAGATGAACCGGAGTATGGGTATTGAGGCTGTCTAACGGCGGCGATAAGGGATTTAGCTGCTGCCTTTGGGGTCTGCAGTTTTTCCAAACTCTCATCAGCCTTGCTGCCAAACAGCCTCGAGCCGTCAAAGGGCATATTGAGGTGCCTAGACTGCACACCTGGAGCAAATCCAGACCTGAACCACGCAAATCTACCCAACACTTTGCTAGTTGCCATGGATCTGCTGATGCTGTCTGCAGTATCCAGACCTTACTGTCATTCACCCATTACCTCTTTACCATCCTTGATGATAGCCAGGAATCAGTCTCTTTCTTCACCTTAAGGGATGTGGTCAGCCGCCATAGCTGCGTTAGTTGACTTTAATGTCATACAACCAGCATTGAATATTTTTCTCGCCCAGGCATCTACTCTTATCATCCCTATCAGGAGGGATAGAGGGGTATGCTAATTGCTTGAACCACCAACCTTTATGGTGTTGGATGTTTTGTGAAGTACTCTGGGTCACTGCTGGATGACCTATATTTCCTAACAAACTTTTTATTCACTACAGCCGCAGTCTCTGGTGTCTCCCAATGTGCAGAGACCCTTTTTTGTAGTGCAGTGTGAAATGGCAAAATTTGATCTGTTTGGTGACCCTGATCCAAAATATCGGTCAGGTCATTCTGCTCAAAAGAAGGAGTGGGCCTGCTCCAACCTAAATCACCTTGCTCATCAGTTTCCTATATGAGTCAGCGTGGTCAGTAGGATCTTGTCTACCAAATTCCAGTTCGGGAGAGGCATCTAAACAACTGGCTGACTGAAGGTTATCATACAAGTCTTTCAACCTAGACTCTTCTGAGATGAATCTCTCTGGCGCATTAGGGGTGCCATATTGTAACCCAAATGGTGGTGTGTTATCATCTGAAGGTTCATTAGCTTCATAGATAGAAGCAAAGACTTTTAAAAAATCTTATTTCGGCTAGGGTTTGAAAATCTTTTCCTGGGTTACGGTTGGCTTCGATAACTTTGAAGTAATAGTCGACAACGACTTTGTAACGGTGTTAGCGAAGGTGTCAGCATTGTCTACTTTTTATGCTTTTTCGAAGGAATCCTCGATGGACTGGATTCCTGACTTGTCGATGCCCTTAACGATTTCTCGTTGAAAGAAGATTTTTCTCGATGGGGAAGATAATTATGTAGTATCGAAAATAGCTGATGAAGTTCACTGAAGAACCAAAGTGAGCAGTAATTCTGCGAAGCGTTACCTCGGAAAAACGGAACTGAAGCCAACAGGCGCTGCGTGCGCTATTTATACTGATGATGATGTCGACAGTCGAATAGAGGCCCTCGAGGGACATGGACTTGAAGCGGCACACAGGGCCCGTTGTCGAAAAAAAAAAAAATCCAAAGCAGCAAAGATGGAAGGATAATTATCATAAGATGAGGAATACGTGGAAGGACGCAATCCATTCAAAAGGGAGGAATGGGACATATCAGAAGGGATACAGAGGATTGACACATGAGGAGGGATACAAAGCCTTTAGGTGTTGTCGGGTTATGTGCCCACCCATTACCTGCCCATGGCCATGTTAATCCCTATGGCCGTTCCTGCCCATTCCTGCCTCTGGCCGCCCAAAACACCTCCTTCTGGGAACTCTTTGAGCTCACTGTAATCAAGCCTTACCATCAGGCTTTGCATTCAAAGTACCTGCCAGTGTTTGTTCAAAGCAGTCTTGGAGCTGTAAATATGCTTCTGGTGTAAAAAAAAATGTCTTCCCATCCGGCATGGGTTCCACTGTAACAAGAATTAGGGCTTCCTTTTGCAAATGTAAATGCCCTTAAAAATAGTGTTAGGCTGTAGTAAATTAGCAAAAATAAAATGCGGGCAATGGGATCAATCGGGCATGAACTAAATATGAAATTATTACAATTACACCTATGGGGATGTTAACAGTTTCTTTCACTTCAATTTATAATGGTAAACACGAGTTCCCAAATGCCTAAAAGCATTTAGAACAAAGAAATAGCATTTGAAAGCTGAAATAATTCCCAGCTCTGCCCATTTTCAAGCCACAGCCACACATTTTAAATTTGTTAGGGATGGAATCTAAAGAGGAAAAGTAGCATACTAAAATCCTTGCAAGCCCAAGTCATTTACAATCGCTCATCGTAATTTAAGAGCCTGTGGATTAACAATCGAGGGATGAGTTGGAGACCGTTCCCTGGAAATCTTTCTGTTTTTACGGCTCGGCTGCCGAGTCCCACAAGTCACCAGCTTGTCTTGCCTTCCATTATATTAATGTTTTAGGAAAATGGCAACTGTTGCTAGCAGTAATGCGTGTTCATAGCTGCCCAGGGGCCCCATGCAATGATACACATTAATGCAGTTTGCGCTGTCTTGAAACAGCACTTTGCATTCTGGTACTTGTAGTTTTACATTAGAAATATGGACACGCATGCACCAGAAATTATAAATTACTGACCGTAGTGAACATACCCTTAGTCCCCTTTCCTCCATACTGCATGGGCGTCCCTTCCTAGGGGCGGCAGATGGAGCCTTTTTCACCAGAAAAAACCTTCCCCTCCAAATTTAGAGGCGCACAGGGTTGCGGCCCTGGGAGCACGCGCTACCCTGACTACGCCCACCGACGCCACACCTCAGTCCCTGTTGACGCGTCAACAATATTTAACATTGCCTAATGACACCAGTATTATTAGGGGGGTGGATGGTGGGACGTATGGAGGAAAGGGGACTAAGGACTAGTTACTACAGTAACTTGTAATTACTCTTAAGTCCCGTCCCCTCTCCTCCATACTGCATTGGCGATTACAACTGAATGTAGCCCCAGGGTGGAGAGGAGACCCTCCTTAAGAAAACAGATTCCTTTGAACCACCTGTCCGAAAGCCACATCTGACTTAGAGCCAACGTCCAAACAGTAATGCTTGCAGAAGACCGAAGGGGTAGCCCAGGTGGCCACCCTACTGATGACTTGCCACAGAACCGGCCGTTGGAATGCAATGGCCGTGGCCTTGGCCCTGGCCGCGTGGGCGAGCATGTGAGCTGGAAGTGGCTTGTGCAGCCCCTCGCAGGCTTCCTTGATGGGCGAAACCATCCAGCGTGCAATAGATGACTTGGATGCTTGATACCCGGGCCTTGACCCCCCTGAATTTGACAAACCGTGCGTTCGACTTGCAGAAGCACTTGGTCCTGTCTAGATAGAATTTCAGAGCACGTCTAACATCCAGACAGCACAAAACCCTCTGATGCTGGTCCTTAAGGTCAGCAAAAAATGTAGGTAAGACTATGGAAATCTGAGGATATCTTAGGTAGGGACACGGGTGTGTGTCCGCAGGACCACCTTATCCTTATAAAAGGTAGTATAGGGCTCTGAGGCCACCAGAGCCTGAATCTCGTTGACTCTGCGAGCAGAGGTGAACCCCACCAGCAGAGCTGACTTAATGGTGACCAGCCTGATGTCCGAGGACGCCATTGGCTCGAACGGCTTGTGCGCCAAGGCACCCAACACTACATTGAGGTCCCACACAGTGTGTGGTCTTTTGATGGGCGGGTAGAGTCTGGCAAGGCCCATCAATTGTGTCTTGACTATCACATTGGAGGAGACGACCTCATCCTCATCATCCTCCTCCTCCTCCAAATTTCTGTAGGCTCCGATGGCCGCCAAATACGTGCAGCATGTGTCCAACTGCACTCCTGAGTGAGCGATGTGCGCAGAGAAGGAGAGCACGTCATCCAACGTGTAGGTAATGGGGTCAATCTCCTTACAGTCTGCCCAGTGACAGATCCAAGTCCATTAACTCTTATACTGGCTCCTGGTGGCCTTGCTCCTGGCACCCTGAATGATCTCTAGGTTAGCCCGCGAGAGGCTCAGGTGCTTCAGCATGACCTGCCCAGGAACCACGCTGCTAGGGCTAATTTCTGAGGCGCGGGGTGGATGACCTTGCCCCCCTGTTGCGCCAGCAGATGAGCTGGACCCAATGGAAGGTGAATGGGTTTTCTGTCCGATAGGCTGAGAAGCTCCAAGAACCACGGTCTCGCCGGCCACCACAGAGCTAATCAGAATGATGTTGAGGTGGCAAGACTCCTTTATCTTGCAAATCACCCTGTGGACCAGGGGGGTGGGCGGGAAGGTGTATGCTGTCATGCAGTTCCACTGTATCTGTAATGTGTTGCCCAGGGAGCCGGGGCCCTGTCCCTGCCATGACGCAAACTGATGGCACTTCTTGTCCCAGGAGGTGAAAAGATACACCTGAGGATGCCCCCATCTGTTGAAGATCTCCAGCAGCACCTGTTCATTCAGTTGCCACTCGTAATTGTCTGCCCCCACTCTGCTGAGCCTGTCCGCTTCCAGGTTAGACTTCCGCAGAAGGTGGATGGCGCGCAGGTAGATGTTCGCCAGGGCCCATTCCCACATACTGATCGCTAGGCTGCATAGTGGAGGAGACCTGGTCCCACCATGCTTGTTGATATAGTACATGCTGGTGGAGTTGTCGGTCTGGATGAGGATGACCTTGCCGCCCCAACGAGCGGTAGGAAAGCTTTGAGGGCTGACCAGATGACCTTCAGCAAGTTGATATGGCACTCCTGCTCCTGCCGTGTCCAGACCCCCATGGACGCTGTGGCTGCCTAGAGTGGCCCCCACCCTTTGAGCAAGGAGTATCGCAATAGTGACCGGCAGAGCTGGCTGATGGAAGGGCTTGCTCGTCTGTAGGTTGCAGTCCCTGGACCACCATGTGAGGTCTGAGTTGAGAGGAGGAGGAATGTTGACCAGCTCCGATTGGGAGCCCCGCTCCTGATTCCAAGATGAAGAAGTGCATCTGTAATCTCATCCCGAGTCTCGTGAGGGGTATGGCCAGTAGGACCGCTGACATGAGATCTAACAGATGCTGGTATCACCAGGCCGAAGTCACTTGTCGGGTGAGGAAGTGAGAAGTGGCCCTCTTGATGGCCGTGATCTTGTCCTCCGAGGGGAAAACCTCCTCGGAGCTCATGTCCCATATGAGACCAAGGAAAGTCAGCCTCTGCGTAGGCTGCAGCTGAGACTTCTTGAGGTTGAGCGAAAATCCCAGGTCGTGGAGTGTGCTCATCAGGGCGAAGGAAGTGTGGTGCACTGCCTCTGGAGATTGGGCCCTGACGAGCCAGTCATCCAGTTACGGGTAGAGATGGTAGCCCTGGGACCTGTGGAGGGCCGCCACTGCATTCATGAGTCCGGTAAACACCCTGGGGGCCGAGTTGAGGCCGAATGGTAGCATCTTGTATTGGAAATGGCAGCCCCTGTTCCTGAATCGCAGGAAGGAACTATGCGGCTGCCAAATGGGGACGTGTAGATATGCGTCCTTCAGGTCCAGGCAGCACATCCAGGCTCCCTTGCACAATGTCTCTGCAATGAATGCTGACGTAACCGACTTGAATTTTTGAAGAGGGAGGGAGGGAGAGGTTGAGGATGGAAAGGTCCAACACAACTCTCAGGCCAGCCTGGTTCTTTTTCTGTGTGGCGAAAATCCTGGAATAGAAGCCCAAACCCTACTGGGAGGCTGGAACTTCTTCCACTGCCTGGCTCTTGACGAGCGACTGATTCTCCACCAACAGAGTTTCTGCCCCAATCTGTGGGAGTGGAGGGGATGAGGGAGGAGATGAAGGGATTGGTAGGCGGTACCCTGTGGATACTACAGAGAGGATCCAGGGGTCTGCAAAATTCTGATGCCAGAACTGCACATGAAGGGCAAGCCTGCCCCCCACTAGAGACGCGTGGACCAGGAGGGGCGTGTTTATGCCTTCTTTCCCTCTGAGGCTGTTGTGGAGGAGGGGGATTGGAAAAAGCCCTTACTCTCCCCCGCCCCTTTTGTTATTTGTGCCAGAGTTCACTTGGCGAACGGTCGGGCTGCATGGACCTCCGATCTTGGAAGCCACGGAACCCTCCGAAAGTCCACCCATTGTCGGAGCGTTGATGTGACTGGGTGTACGCCTTGGACATGGCCTACATAAGGATAAAGCCTTTGCAGTTTGTGAACTGTTACTCCTCGTCAGTGGTGAAGTGGAAGAGGTCACCACCTTCGAATGCAAAGTCCAATATGCGTTCCTGGACGTCCGGATAAAGTTTAGGAGCCCAGAGCCAGGCCGTCCTTCTCATGTCCATGGCGATGCATATGGCACCGGCCAGAGGTGTCAATGTGGGCCATGGTGGATTCATGATGTCCTGTGCCACCATTTTAGCCTCTGCCAGTCCCGCCTTGAAACGTGACTGGCTCTGTACCTGAAGTTCTGGAAGGAAGTCAGCTATTTCCTGCCAAAGCCTCTGGTTAACAGCTGTCAGCATGGCATCCGCGTTGGCTTGACGAAGATGCAGTGAAGCGTCCTGTAGCTCTCCAAGATATTCTCCTAGCAGCGCCACGGACAAGGGGGCCGAGGACGACTGAGGCTTTGAGTAGCATGACGCCGCAGCAATCACCGAAGAGTGTGGTTGAGGGTGGGCCGACAGCAAGAGTGTATCCCCCTCCAATTGACTGTACTTGGCGTCCAGGTGTCGATTGACTGGCTGACCGAGTGGGGGCTGAGCCACCCCTTTTTAGCCAAGGCGACAGTGTCCTTTTGCATCGGGATCCCCGGGCCTAGTCGAGGGGCGTAGAGTGAGGACCTCGGCGAGCACCCCTGCCTCTGGTTGCTCGACCTCGGATTGAGGAAGGCCCAGGTACTCGGGCAGCCCTACAAGTCGTTTGTGGAAGGTCTTGGCCGATGGTGTGTCAGTGTCTCCTTCCTCGTCTGTGTCCACCTGGATGTCTGGCTGGTCTGGTATGGGACGAGGGGTGCTGGGCACCAGGGGCTGGGGTGTGGAGACCGGAGCCGGAGGCTGGTACGGAACCGCCTGAACTGTGGGAGGCAGGGATGCCGGGATCAAAGGCGCCAGCAGTGGTAGCTGCACAGGGGTCTGCGGCACTGGAGCCATAAGAGGAAGACTATGGGCGCAGGTGGCGGTGCCGGAGGGAGCATGTCCCTGATAGCATCCCTGAGGATGGCCCCATCTGAGGAGATCTCATGAGGGTGACGAACTTTTCAAAAAACCCGTCCTCGCAGGCCGGTAGGGTGGCAGGTTACATTAATGGGATCGCGGACGGCTGCTAGGGACGGTGCGTATTCTGTCTAGTTGGTTGCAGAGGGAACCTGCCCTGCGCTACAGATAGATAAGTTGTAGGCCACGTACCTGGATGACCCCAGTGCCACCTTCTAACTCATTCACCCACCTGCATCCATTCTTCGGGGAGATATCGGAAGAGTGCCATCTTGTTTGGCACGTCAGCCATCTTGTCGAGCTGCATGCCACATGCCAAGTCGTGGTGCTTGGCTCACTGGGCCCAGCCTGCTCCAGGACTCTTTACGGTGGAGCCTGAGACCTGCCCTGCAGTTCAGGCCGAGGCCTGGTAGGCGTGTCGCCCTCTGCGAAGTCACCGGTAGTGCTGAGCGTAGGCGCCTCCTCGGCCATGATGCCGGAACAAAGGGTGTAGCCCATCGGGTGTTCACCCAGTAAAAGAACCTTCTGGTCACTCAGCACTGTCTTCGGGAGAGTCGACAAGCCCCTTGGCCTGGCGGCCGGTAGTTTAGTTATCCTCGGTACTCGTGCTGGTATAAGAATCTGAGAGGTTCCTCCCGCTCTGGCATTTCCTTGGAAAGGTGTCGCCTTTGCAGGGTGTGCTGGAAAAGAGCGGTCCTACTTTGTTCCTTGATCGATGCTTGACGAAGTCCTTCAGTTCCTATGGAGGCGACCTCTCAAAGTACTCCTTCCACCTAGCCAGTCTATTCTTCAGGGCATGCAAGGAGAGTGCGTCACAAGCAGTACAACATTCCCATCCGAGGTCGGGGCCAAGGCAGCGGAGGCAAAGAGCGTGGGGATCTGTTGTAGGGAAGGGCCCCTCGCAGGCTGGACTCCTTCTATAGCCCACTGAAGTCGACATGCGCCGGAGAGGAGTGTGGCGCCAGTGGACCGAGTATCTGATTGACAAAAGAAGACAAAAAGACAGAAGAAAGTATCCGGGGAAGAGCGCGTGGTATTACATGGCCGAAGCCAAACCCAGGAGCGCTGGTGAAATCGGCCCGTTCCCAACGATGCAGAAAAGGGGACTGAGGTGTGGCGCCGCTGGGTTGAGTCAGGGTAGCGCATACTCCCAGGGCCGCACCCCTGCGCACCTCTAAATTTAGAGGTGAAGAAGGTTTTTTCTTGTGAAAATGCTTCTGTCTACCGTCCTTAGGAAGGTACACCTATGCAGTATGGAGGAAAGAGGATGGGACGCAAGAGTATGCAAAGTACTCTGATAAAAACTCAAGGCTTGTTTAAAGTGTCACGCATGACACTGCACCCATTGGCAATTATATATTTTTCACACTTTAACTACAGATGCACCAGAGGTTGGCATCTTGTGCACCGGAGTCCAGTGCCCACACTGGGCTGCCGTGCCTTACCATCCAGCGAGGCCTTTCCAACATGGCTGCCGAGCACTGCCTACAGGAGCTTCCTTCCTTTGTCGCCCCGGAAAAATCACCTTATTGGGCAGCAGACACAATATCATATGTGCTGTTCCAGGGAGCCGTCTGGTGAGGACCTAAGGACCCCAGTAAGGACTTCAATGGAACCTGTCTGGGCCTGTTCGGGCCCTCGACCTTCCACCCACCAACACCAAATGCCTCATACCCACCGATATCTTCCAGCATGCACATAAGAGCTGGTAAGCCTCCCCTCCCTTCTGATTCACTATTGCCTCCTATGAGCGTCTGCATAGGGCCTAACATTGCTGGCCTTCCTCTATTCTGCAGAGCGCACCCCCCTTCCTCACCCCCTGATGCAGCCACTCTTACTCTGGTGCTGCGCAGATGAATACTACCTTGCCTCCTTCTCCCCCACTTCGTTTTCCTTTCTGTCAGCTGCCTGACCCTCCCTCCTGAGCAAATAACAAGGGGGGTCCTGGGAGACTCTCTGCCAGACATGAGTCCTGGTTACAAGAGCCTTACCCAGAGTCTTTAGCTCACTATCTTTCACAGAGGAGAAATATCCTAAACATATCAGTTTTTGTCCTGCCCTGGGGCAGTCCAGCACCGAAACGCGAGGCAATTCTCCTCTGAACAAGAGTACCAACAGCAACCCCAGACACGTGTTTCGGTCTGGTTGAACCTCATCAGTAGGGTGTAGCTGTGCCTCTCTAAGAATAGTGAGCAAGGGTTTCCATGTCTGGATTCCCCTAGTAACTTAGTTACTACCTAGTAACCAGACGTGGACTCGCAGGACCCCCCTTGTCAATATTGCATATTCAAGTAACTTTGGGTCTCACCCTAAGTTACTAGGGGAATCCAGACGTGGATCCCTTGCTCACTATTCTTAGAGGGGAACATGGGAGGACAAATGAACGATCTTACTAGGCCCAGTGACATTGAGAACATGCAAGTGCTGGCGAGAGGGAAGGGGAAAAGTTCAAGGGGGAGGGGAGGAGTGGAAAGTGCTGAACACGGGATGAAAACAACAACTGGTAGTGCAGCCAGCAGGTGGCAAGTGCAAGGTTAAAGCGCAGACAAGGGGTGTCTAATAATTGCGGGTATGGGCACTGTAGAGTTGCAGATACAGACGTGAGTGCAAGGGTTGCCCGGAGGCAGTGCGGGTGTGTGGCTGGGTGGGCAGGGAACTGGGCCCGAAAATTAAAATCTGCCTACTTGTATATTGTTTTGTGCCTAAAAAGTATGCTTTTACCCATTTTTTAGGAAATTCAAATCTGCCTACTTGCAAATTCGGGTTGTGCCAGAAAAGTATGCTTTCCCCCACCTGTTAGGATAGTTAAATCTGTCTACTTGCAAATTTGGGTTGTGTTTGACAAATATGCTTTTACTCACTTGATATAAAAGTCAAATCTGTTTGCTCCTACAATTGCTGCAGTTTTTTAGCTCGTCTCCCACCGCTATTCCTCTACCCTATTCTCTCTGCTCCGTTTTTGCCTTTAACGATCATGACCCTCTGCTATTTGCTGTAACTCTTGCCTCATCCTTTCACACTTGGCCTAATCGTTGCATCGCTGTGTGGCTACTTGTGTCGTGCTCTGCAGCTCCTCCTTTCCCTCTTCCCCCTCCTCCTCCTAAATGGTTCTCTCAATTTCCCCCATATGTTCTAATTGTTTCTCTATAACTTATCCTACCCCTCTGTCAAAGACTGGAATGAAAACGTTTAAAAAGGATCCCCTGGTCTCCAACTATGGTCTGCAAATTGCCGCCACTTATGTCAATGCTTCTTCCAGGATTTACTCCCAGACATTCTCTTTTTCGTTCTCTCTCCAGACGTCTGGGTTCCCCACAGGGTCTCTGTTCTCGCCCATATCTCTGCCTCTCCCATTAATGGTGGCACCCGTTGGGAGGAACTCTTGGCATCCTTCCTTTCCTCCAGGGTCATAATTAATGTCTATCAGAATGGCACTGTCATGGCCCAGGGTACTCAGTCCATCCTCCTCCTTCTTGATAGGCGTCACCTGTCTCTCAACAATTTCCGCCTCCATCTCCTGCCCCCTCCCTCTGGCTCCTCTGCCATCCTTGGTGGGTGTACCACACTCCTGTACCCCTCCTAAGAAGACCTTCAAAAGTGGCAATCTGCTCTGCTTAGCCACCTTCAACTCTCGTCGGTCGTCCTTGCTCTCACAAAGACATGGTTCCCTGAGAGCTCTGTCACAAGTTTTGACACTTCCTCCCGGAGGGTTATAAGATGCTCTCTAAATGAAGGCTTAATCCGGCCTGGGGGCAGAGAGGCCCTCATCTTCCCGAAGTGGGTCCCTGCTACTATCATACACACTCAGACCTATTCCTCTTTCGAATGCCTGGTCTACTGGCTTGGTGTCTCCCCTGGCAGCTCTCCGACTCTGGCCGCCACCTACAGGCCCCCTGGTCAGGTCTCCCATTTCCTCTCTGAATGGTCTTCTCTCCTGACCTCCTCCTCCAAGCTGCTCTTCCTCTGAGACTTCAATATTCACATCGACTCACCTGATGCAGCCTTTGGGTCTTTCCGCGGTCTGTTACACTCCCTCCTTCTCCATCCTTCCCTCTGGTCCGACGCACTCTGCCGGACACACCTTGGATGCTCTCATCTCCTCACGCTTCCCCATTTCCAGCCCTGTGTTACCCCTCTCTCTTGGTCTGATCCTGCTCTCCTGTCCTCTCACCTTGACCTCCTTGGTGCCCGGCTAAGCCTCCGCCCACACTGCCAGCCTCCTCCTTACGACCCATGAAGCGAGTGTCAGCTGCTACTTTTGCCATCACCTTCATTGCCCCTCCTACCCCTTCCTCTTCCTCTCATTCTGACATAGCCCTCTCTAACACATTCCAACACTCTGGACATCCTTTCCCCTGCCATGAGATCCACATGAAGCCTGCCTCCAAGTGCAACTCCTGGTACAATTCAGACCAGGCCACTCAAACGCGAGTGTAGAATGGATGGGCAGAAGTGGCAGTCTTCGAGCACATCCTCTGACAAACTGGACTGCCGCCTTCTCCAAAAGGCAATACAGACTCGCCATCTGCTCTAACAAGAGGGCTGATATCCAAGCCTGCATCTCTGCGGCCACTAACATGGCTGAAATTTCAAAATCCGCAAGAAACTCGCCAACCCTAATGCAGTCTGCACCTCTCCTCTGCCTTCCCTGGCCCTCTGCACTTCTTTGGCCTCTCACTTAATTTCCAAAAATCAGGACATCCTCTCCTTGCTCACGTCTACTCAATATCCCTCTCCCTCCCTTTCTTTCAGGCCTCCCTTGGCCCACCCTCTGTCCTCCCCTTCTACTCCCCTCCTTTACTTCCATAACAACCAATGAGGTTTCTAGACAAGTCTGCTCTATGAAAGTTTGATCCAATCAGGTGCACCCCTGCTCCTCTAGAACTATCAAGGCCAACACTGTCTCCCTTGCTCCACCCAAGGCCGATTTCTACAATCACCCATTTGCCACTGGATCCTTCCCCTCACTGCTCAAGCACTCCCTTGTGCACCCTATCCTCAAAAAACCTTCTGCCGATCTATTCTATCTGGCAGATTACCACCATATCTCCACTAACCCCCTTTTGGGTAAACTCTTGGAGAAAAGGGCCATCTCCCAGCTTGTCCACCACACCAAATCTGTAGGTTGCCTCTATGACCACAAGTCTGGCTTTAAAGCTGCCAGAGGCATGGAAACTGTCTCCTGAACAACTGAAGACTTGCTCACTAATCCCGATTCTAGCTCACCTTCTGTCCTCATCCTTCATGAACTTTCCTCTGCCTTCGACACGGTCAATCATGCCACACTAATAAAGCAGTTCAGGGACACCCTTGGCATCACGGACCTGGCACTGGACTGGTTGAGCTTCCTCTCTGGCCGACCCTCCCAGGTTCAACTGGGCCCTTACCTCACCACCATCTCACTCTCCACCTGTGGTGTCGCTCAGGGCTCCATCCTCCACTCTCGCATCCTCTTCTCAGATCACGGACCTTGCCAAGAAAGCCGAATTCTCCCCTTTCTCACCTTCCACCAGAAACTCAATTACTCCAGAGCTCTGGTTCTCTCTAGGCTGGACTACTGCAACACCCTTTTCCTCAATCTTCCAAACTCCTCCCTTCAACACCTTCAACTAATCCAGAACAGGACTGCAAGACTTATCCTTGGTCTCAAGCCCGGAGACTGCATCTCTCCAGCCCTTAAAGCTCTCCACTGGCTCCCAATTGCTGCAAGAATCAAGTTCAAGACCATGGTATTTAGAAGGTAAAGTGAATAGTTTGGTTCCATGTGTTAATATCCCTGTAAAAATATTGCTATACAAAAATATCGCCATATTTTTGCGGCGATATTGGCCCATTGACCCTGCGGGGGAAACCCCTGCAAACCCGTATTATTTTTAAATGTGCGGGGGAAACCTCCGCAACCCCCGCTCCCACATATCCCCCCCAAAAATATTGCCTATGGCGAGACAAATGACCATATGTACGGTGATATTATTGGTGGGGATAATATGTAGGGATACCAATAGTTTCCCTGTGCGCCACTCTCTAGTAAGTAGAAGGGTGTAAACATTAAGGGTGTATCCTTACTGCAGTAACTTAACTTGGACTGATATTCACTTCCTGCAAGTCCGAACATAGAAAAGGTATGGAGAAAGTTAGGTTCAGGTGCTGCGCTAGGATTTCAAGAATTTCAAAACAAGTTTGTTGATCAAAGAAGTTAGGTATTTGTTAAAGAGTTCATTTAGAAACAATAGGTAGTGTGGGCCAGTCGTAAGTGGGCCAGTCGTTAGTGGTGTCCTCTTATTTTTTTTTGTAAACTTTCTTTATTGTTTTATTATCAAGAGGCCATACGACCCAACTTGCCCCCCTCCCGGTCCTCCCTGCACTCACATAGGTACATTTAAACAGCAGCAACACATTTCATTTGAGATTGTTTTGGTATCACAGAGATATTTAGATACCATCAGTCTGTCATAACACTGCATCCACGGGCACAGTTCTAATCTGCAGGCAATGGATCTTTAAGGGTGGGTTCCAGGGTCTGGAATTCCTGATCGATTTCGACAAGTAGTTCCTGAAGGGGGGGCAATAGTCAAATGGGCGACTGGAGGCAGGGAGTGTCGCCGCATACCTGGTTTCTCTCTGTTCGCACAGACGCATGCTATCCAGCCATCGTGAAAACGTGGGTGCGGCAGGCCTTGCCCACGCCCTTGCCACGAGTGACCTGGCAACCACCGTGGCCATCCCCATATGTTTTTTCTCAGTACGGGATCCTCCCTCAATCATAGCCAGTAGCCACAAGTCTGGTTCGTAGTCCCTCGCAGATGGAAACATACTAGTCATTGCATCCTCTATAGAGTCCCAAAACGTACGAACCCTGGGGCATCGCCACGCTACATGATAGAAGTCTGCAGACTCTGCCCCACATCTCTTACAGGCAGGCAATCTGTCCGGGTAGAACCTACGTAGAGCATGCAGAGAATAATAGATCTGGTGCACAAACTTGTAATGTATCATTCTATATCGGCAGTTCATGGATATATGGTGGGTTTGCATGCAGACAAGTTTCCATTGAGCCTCACTTAACTACTTTCACAGCGCCATTTCCCAATTGGTTTTGCAAGGGTGACTCACAGCACCCCTCCCAGACCTAATCAGTTTATAGGTAGTGGACACCTATTTCCCAGATGTGACAGGGTTAATCAGATGACTCTGCAACGGCAGTGGAACTGGGGCTTGCGGAAAGTTAGGCCATTTGTCTTTAAGAATACTGCGCAACCTATAATAGTGTAGCAGTGTCACCGCATTTAACGCACCTCTGCGGCCATGTCCCATAATGTCTGAATTCCCAATGCTTGAAAAAGCTTCCTGAATGACCTCTAGTGTGTAAGTGGGATCCTGATTGCATTGTATAGAGGAAAATCGGGCAAGTAACTAGGGGTAGCGCCCATCAGTCGACACATCCGTTCCCAGGCTTTACTTCTTATCTCTATGGGTTGGAACTCGTCCCGCGGGACCGTACCTCTATTTCCCCAAAGTATGCCCAACAACGCATCTGAGATAGATGACATGCATTACTCGCCGTAATAGCATTTCTGATGATTGTATCTGCTTAGATTCACATGCTGTGAGTAACCGCAGAGTATTGCAGCTTGTCTTTTCGTGACGTGTGTAGTACCCAAAATCCCTCACGCACAGAGGTCCCTCCGATTGTATGTTTTCTGCTATGAGGGAGCCCATGGCTATAGTGAGTGAGTACATAAGAGAGAAAGTAGTAAGACGTCTATGTTCCTTCCACCCCGAGCGGGGAAGTAGGGAGGGCGCATGTGAATCTAAGCAGATACAATCATCAGAAATGCTTTTACGGTGAGTAATGCATGTCTTCTGATGCTTATTAATCTGCTTAGAATCACATGCTGTGCATAGACTAGCGAGCAGTACCCGGAGTTGGAGGTGGGTTGTGAGAAGGAACAGTAGAGAAAAGATGTCTTAGTACTGCTTGTCCCACCTGAGAATCAGACCTAGAATGAGAGTCTAGGCAATAGTGTTTTGTAAAGGTGTGTACAGAACTCCAGGTTGCCGCTTCGCAAATGGACTCAAGAGGAACATTTGCAATGAATGCTATGGATGCCCCAGTGCCTCGAGTAGAATGTGCTCTAGGCTTGAAGGGCAGTTCTCTCTTCGCAAGAGTGCAACATAGTGTGATGCATTTGACAATCCACCTTGAGATAGCAGATTTAGAGACAGGATCCCCTTCTCTACCAGCTGCCGCTGAAATGAAGAATTGTTTAGTCTTCCTTAGTGGTTTAGTTCTTTCCAGGTAAAACATGACTGCCCTGCACGTCTAGTGTGTGAAGGCTTCTTTCGGCCATGTTAGGAGGGTTCTGGAAGAAAGTGGGTAGTTCGATTGACTGGTTCACATGGAACTTCAAAATGAATTTCAGTGCAAACCTGGGATGTGTGCACAGAACTACCTTATCTTTGTGGACTGTAAAAAAGGGGTCTAAAACAGACAGTCTGTAGTTCGCTAACTCTTCTGATAGAAGTGATAGCCACTAGGAAGGCTGTTTTATAGGTCAGATCTTTCAGATTTGCTTTATACATAGGCTCAAAGGGAGCTCCCATGAGCCTGGTGAAAGCCACATTCAGATCCCATCCAGGGGCTGGGTGAGAGATGGGAGGATAAATCCTCTTAACCCCTTCCATAAAGGCTTTAATTACTGGTATTTTCCACCACAATACTTTTTGCTTTGATGTGGTGTAGGCTGACAGAGCAGCCAGATGAACCTTTAGGGAATTGAAGACTAACCCAGAGTCCAACAGGTGGGTTAGATACAACACAATGTGTGAGGGTGAGCAATCGATGGGATTGACGCCCCTGGAATTGTACCAGATGACAAAACTGGCATTTGCTGGCATAGCAATAACATGTATCCATTTGCTGGCATAGCAATAACATGTATTAGGCTTTCTAGCTTCCCTGAGTATGTCCATGCATCTCTGAGGGAGTTGCAGGTGTCCAAACTCTATGATCTCAGGAGCCAGGCTGCTAAGTACAGAGTTTGCGGGCATGGGTGTAAGGTCTCCACCCTGTCCTGAGACAACATGTTGTACGGGCAGAGCAGCTTGATTGGTGGGGAGAGGGACATTTCCATCAGGTGCGCAAACCAGGGTTGGCGGGCCAACATGGGAGCCACCAGTATCATGGCAACTGGTTCCTGGTGCATCTTGTGCACTATCTTGTTGAGAAGGGGAGTCGGGGGGAAAGTCTAGACAAATTTCCCCGACCGAGTTATCCAGAGACAGTTCCCCTTGGATCGGTTCTGGGGGTACCTGGAGGCGTAGTCTTGGCATTGGGCATTCTCCCGAGTAGCGAAGAGGTCGATCTCTGGAAAACCCCATTCTGCGAAGACGTTGGACACAATGTCTTCGTGCAGCCGCCATTCGTATTCTTCTGGCAGAGGAAAATCTCTGCTGAGTACGTCTGCCAGAAGATTGAGTTCCCCTGGAACATGTTGGGACAACAAAAACATCTTGTGTTTGAGAGCCCATATCCAAATGTTTTGGGACAGCTTGGATAGCCCTGGAGAGTGAGTGCCCCCATGTTTGTTCAGGTAATACATTGCTGTAGTGCTGTCAGTTAGGATCAGCACTGTCTTCCCTTGCAGTTGCACCTGAAAGGCTTTCAATGCTCTGAACACCACTAGTAGCTCCAGTAAGTTTATATGGTTGGACGCTACTTGAGGGGACCACACTCTGTGCGCTGTCTGCTGAAGCAGGTGAGCCGCCCACCCTGTGAGAGATGCGTCTGTTGTGAGAGTGGCTTCCACTGCAGGCATGGTGAAGGTCTTCCCCTTCAAGAGGTTTTCTCTTGACCACCTGCAGAGAGAGAACGAGGGCTGGCGAGACAACTAACAGATCTTCCCCATTGTCCGCTGGCCTGACACCACTGGCTGTTGAGCCACTCTTGCATGTGGCGCATGCGCAGCCGCGCATGGGGAACCAAGTATATACATGACGCCATCATCCCTAGCAAACGCATCGCTTTGCGTACCGTCACCTCCCGACTGGCTACGTATTGGGGAATCTGAGAGAGCATGTTCTGAACCCTCTCGCTGGAGGGGAAGACAAGGCTGTCTTCCGTCCGAATTAGCGCTCCCATAAATTGTTTTACTTGACTGGGGACTAAGCTGGATTTCTTTTCGTTGATTGAAAAACCCAGGTTGAAGAGGAGATCTACTGTTTTTTGGGTGTTTGAAAAACAAGCGTCGAACGAGTCCCAAGTAATTAGCCAGTCGTCGAGGTAAGGGTAAACTGGGACTGATAGTCTGCGCAGGTGCGCTGCTGCCACTGCCAGGTCTTTGGTAAACACCCTTGGCGCTGAGGCGATGCCGAAGGGGAGTACTTTGAACTGGCAGTGTTTGTCCTGGATCATGAACCTTAGGTATTTTCTGTGCGCTGGCAACACTGAAATATGATCTTGTTGTGTCCAAGGGTTTTCACCTTCCTGCTGGATTTCCTCCCAGTTGTCCGTCGTATCCTGTTGATCCTCCTCATAGTTTGAGAAAGGAAGCAGCTTCTTCATTATAGATGTCTCTATAAGTATCCATAAGGATCGCATCTTCTTGTTGGAAAACCTGAGACTGATCTACTTGAATTTGGGGGTTAGGGTCTACCCGAGCCCTTTTCGGGGGCGGATGATCAGAAGAACTGATAATCCACTCCAGCCGATCCATACAACCCTCAAATTTTTCTGTAGTCCATTTAGACGACCGAAACGGGCCGGCGGGAGGAGAAGTGACGTTCTCCGCACTTTGGTGCCGACGGGAACCTCTAAGGGTGTCAGAGTCTCTTGACTATCTACGTAGAGATCATCAGAATCGGGAATCCAATCCGCCGAAATCTTTTCTGCTGATTGACCCATAACCTTCGGCGGAACCGGAATAAGGCCCACCACCGCTTCGATTCTTCCGATGCTACTTTGGATAGTCACTGAATCGTCGTGAGACAAAGGCTCCGATGATTTGTCGGGAGTAGAAATACTGTCCGTGCCCCTAGGAGGCTTAGCGGATGGGTTTCCGGGTAGAGGCCTAGCTGTAGTTTTCGGGCCTACAGAGGCCTTGGAACTCGAAGTGTCGGGCTCCCGACTTTCGACGTGTGTATGTTTAGGAGTATCGCCCTTGGTTTGTCTAGATTACCCAGTCATGCGCTGCTGCGAATGCGGGGAAGGCCTTGGATCAGAGCGATCCGAGGCAACCGGCGAAGACTTCAGCGGCCCTGTTGGCACTTTCGCCTTATTCGACGAAGGCGTCGAAATTGGTTTAGGGGTTGTGTGCTTAGTGCGATGCGCTTGTACGCCCCTGTTGCCGGGTGTGGTCCCTGTAGCAAGACCAGAGTCGAGTCTGGAAGGATCGAGGACGGGCGTGGCGGATCTAGAAGTGTCCGCCTCAAGGTCTATAACATCTGCGTTGGATGTTTGGTCATTCGAAGTATCCCCGTCACTTTCGGCTGGTGTGGCGGTGGGGGAGGGAGGCTCCACGCGTGACATACCGTACACGGCCCACAGCTTTACACAGTGCTCCTTAAGGGTCTTAGGCCGAAGGAGTTTGCACGCTGCACACTGCTTCTCATCGTGCTCTAGGGGGAAACGGGCGTTACACATCCTGTGTTCGTCCTTCCAAGGATATCTGACCCTACACTTAGGATAGAATCTAAAAGGAGTCCTTTCCATAGCAAAGGTGAAGGATGACCAGACCGAAAGGGAAAAGAGGGGAAAGGAGGAAAGACATACTAACAATATGGCCACCCCGACCCCACTCTCCCTAATGCATAGGTCGGCCAGAGGGCCCGGCCACGTGTAAAATCCGGGCACCGGATCTTAGGCGCCAAAATCCACAGCCGTAGACGATTCCCCCGTAGTTTCGTCGAAGATGTTCTTGTTGGGCGAAGTGATTTAACAGGGAATAAACCGACAATTAGGTAAAGATAAACAATGTCTCTAGTAAGAGCTCTGCTATAGGGCGACCAGTTATTTGGGCGGAAAAAAACAATCTGAGGGACCTCAGCACACGAGCCATTTTGGGTACTACACACGTCACGATAGGGATAGTGTTACAGACACGCCTATGCAGACGTCCCCTTTCGGTCCCCGAAAGACAAGATGCAATACTCCGTGGTTACCACTGGATGTCGGACCATATGCACAGCATGTGATTCGAAGCAGATTAACAAGCATCAGAAATAGCTCTCGCCAGTCGGGTATGCGGAGAGACACTGGCTGGAGCATTCCAGTCGGGTATGTATTGCAACTGTGCTGCCAAATAATACATATACATGTCTGGGTATTCTAAACCCCCGAGCATGTAAGGTCAGGTCAATGTATCATAGGCTATCCTAAGTTTCTTCCCAGCCTATACCAGTCTGGTCATCATTCCCCGCACGCGGCTCCAGTAATGAACTGGAGGCCACACCGGTACATTGTTATAAACACATCAAAGTTTTGGAAGTATCACCATCTTGGCCAGGGCCATACGGGCCGCCTGTGAGATAGGGCGGCGTATCCATGTTTTAACTTTTTGTTCTATTGCTTCCATTGGGATCGTATAGTTATCTCTGTCCAATCTGTCCCTTTCAGCGGAGACTGAGATGCCCAGATACCGTATCGCTTATGGGCACCAGCGGAACCTGTCACCTACATCCGCTTGCTGCACAGCAGGGCTCAGGGGGAGTATTTCAGACTTGTCCCAATTAATCCTGAGTCCTGAGTGTTCACCAAATCTAACCACTTCCTGTGTCTGAGGGGTCAAGTTTTCACATGGGTGCTTTATGTACAGTAGTATGTCATCCGCATACAGGGATATGGTGGAAAGGTGTGCTTGAATATGAATCCCGTGCTGTGCATGTAGCTCTCTGATATGGCAAGCCAGGGGTTCCATTGCGAGTGCAAATAATACGGCGGAAAAGTTGCAGCCTTGGCGGGTGCCGCATGTAGGGTAAATGTATCACAAGACCAAGCCATTTATGTATATCGCTGTATGGCAGACCGTGAATAATAGTTTGACACAGTTAATATAGGTGAGCCCAAATCCCGAGCATCGCAGCACCTAGAGCAGAAAAGGCCACTCAACCGAACCATAGGCCTTTTCTGCATCTAGAGCGGCGAAACCATTGGCACCTTCTGATTGACGTTATGCATAAGGGTAAAAAGCCGGCACAGGTTATGTTGGATGAATCTACCTGGGATGAAGCCGGTAGACCTAAGGCCGGCATATGAGGGAGGATACGGTTTGTAAGGATCTTAGCTAGTATTTTATTGTCCGTGTTGATCAGTGACAATGGTCTGTATGATGACATTAATCATGGTTTTTTGCCAGGCTTCAAGAGAACGGTCACCAGCGCAGATCTAGTGGATTCAGGTAGGGTACCAGTGTCCAGGGCGATATCGTACATTCTCATCAGGTGAGGGTTCACCAGGTCAGATTACGCTTTGTAAAATTCCGCCGTTGCAATCCATCCCGGGAGCTTTCCTGTTCGGAACGGACTTAATAGCATTGAGTATCTCATCTTCAGTGATGGGAACATTGAGAGCACATCCCTGCTCCCGATCGATCCACCCAAGGGCTATCTCGTCCAGGTAATGTATCAGCTTGTCATGGCCAGGGTTGGTCCGGGAGGGATATAACTGCTCATAGTACTCCCCGAATTCATCACTGATCCCCTGTGCGTCTATCTTGAGTTTGCAGTCTTTAGCCTCAATATCTACTATACAAGTGTTCTGGTGCTCCTTACGGATGGCCCATGCCAGTGTTTTGCTCAGTCTATCACCCTCCCCATGCCTCGCCACAAGGATAGGATCCCCTATAAACTTAACTTCATGGTTGGTAATTGTTGGAGCTCCTCCTAAGTGCCCCAAGCTCGCTACGAAGTTCAGGTGTATCCTGCCTCCCTTGTCTATGCTCTCTCTCCGATCTGATTCTCCAGCCCCCTCATGGCATGGCGAATGGCCTTTAGTACCCCCTCCTCTTTAGATATACAACATCCTCTTATATAAGCCTTGAAGGCTTCCCAGATTACACCCTGGTCCGGCACTGAACCCTCGTTCTCTTGAAAGTATGTATTAATTTACTGTTCGATTTCTGCACGCAATGCCTCGTCTTCAAGCGCCTTGGCTCTAAATAACCATTTTAGTGGTCCCGGAGAGGTTTCCAGGCAGAACTTGACTGGAGAGTGATCTGAGAGGGTCCGGGGAAGAATGGACACCCCGGATACTCTGCCCAGTACAGGACAGGTGGCCATAATATAGTCGATCCTGGAGGCACTACCGCGCACCCTAGAGAAGAATGTGTATTGCCTGAACCTTGGGTGCTTGTATCTCCATACATCCAGCAGCCCATAATAATGGGATATGGAGGACCACGCTTTAACCGCCCGCGGCAAGGCATTGCATTGTTGCTGACCCGTCGAGGTCTAGCGTGAGGGCCAGGTTAAAGTCACCAGCCCATAATATTTCATATCCCAGAAACATGTGTATACGACTAGCGCATTGGTGAAAAAACTCAGGCAAGTCCGTGTTAGGAGCATAAATGTTCATCAAAAGGAGATTAGAGCCCAGTATCTCGCCCGCAAGCATTATGAAACGCCCCTCGTCGTCTGTGATCTGTGCATGCAATCTGAATTGCAATGTACTATGTACATATATATACATACAAATACATAAATACATATATGGGATACATTACTCACCGTAATCGTATTTCTGATGCTTGTATCTGCTTAGATTCACATGCTGTGCATAGGCCGACATCTAGTGGAAGCTGCGGAGTATTACAGTTTGTTTTTCGAAAGTCGAAAATGGGCGTCGACACAGGCGTGCCAGTAATACTATCCCTAGTGTGACGTCCACTGTACCCAAGATCCCTCACGCGTCTAGGATCCTCAGATTGTATTTTTTCTGACATGAGGAAGCATGAGGAGTAGCGTGAGTACAGATAATCCAAGCAGATAGACAGAAAGGTAAGACTACAAGCAATCATGCGCCTTCTCTCGGAGGGGAGGAAGGGTGGGTCGCATGTGAATCTAAGCAGATACAAGCATCAGAAATACGATTACGGTGAGTAATGTATCCCTTCTGAGGCTTGTGGAATCTGCTTAGATCACATGCTGTGCATAGATTAGCGAGCAGTACCAGCAGAAGGAGGTGGGATGTGAGAAGGGTCATGAGCAAACAGGTGTCTTAGAACCGCTTGTCCCACTTGTGTATCTGTCTTGGAATGAGTGTCAATGCAGTAATGCTGAGTAAAAGTGTGAATAGAGCTCCAAGTAGCTGCTTTGCAAATGGTGTCGAGGGGAACATTTGCAATGAAAGCCAGAGTGGCACCAATGCCTCTAGTAGAGTGGGCCCTTGGCGTAAAAGGCAGAGTCTTTTCAGAAAGAGAGTAACACAGCTGTATACAGTTGATAATCCACTTCGAGATAGCGCCCTTAGAGACGCGATCCCCCTCTCTGCCTGTAGCTACGGAGACAAACAGTTGATCTGTTTTCCTTAGCGGTCTGGTTTTATTTACATAGTATAGGACCGCCCTACGCACATCTAGGGTGTGTAGTTTCACCTCAGCCGAGCTTTGCGGGTTTTGGAAGAAAGCCGGAAGCTCGATGGACTGGTTTACATGGAACTTGGATATGAATTTAGGTGAGAACCTAGGGTGTGTGCGTAAAACCAGTTTGTCCTTGTGGATAGTAAAGAAAGGATCCTGCACTGACAGAGCCTGAATTTCACTGACCCTTCTTATGGAGGTAATGGCTACTAAGAAGGCCGTTTTATAAGTCAGGTGTTTGAGACTACTTTTATGCATGGGTTCGAATGGGGGTCCCATGAGCTTAGCTAGCACCACGTTGAGGTCCCATCCTGGCGGTGGGTTCGAAATAGGAGGGTGAAGTCTCTTTACTCCTTCCATGAAGGCTTTAACCACTGGTACTTTCCACCATGAGACCTTGTTATGGGATGTGGTGTAAGCCGAGAGGGCTGCCAGGTGTACTTTCAGCGAGTTAAAAACCAACCCTGCATCCAGCAGGTGGAGCATGTATGTCACGACGTTGGAAGGAGTGCAATCAACCGGGTTGATTTGTTTATTCTGGCACCAGATAACGAATCTTTTCCACTTATCAAAGTAACAGTGCCTTGTATTTGGTTTCCTGGACTCCTTTAGAATGTCCATACACCTCTGTGGTAATTTGAGATGTCCAAACTCTATGACTTCAGGAGCCATGCTGCTAGGTTCATAGAGTTGGGTTCCTGATGCACTGTTTGACCCTGTTGCTGGGACAGTAGGTTGTACCAGGCTGGGAGTCTGATGGGCTCGCACACCGCCATCCTGCGTAGGTGTGGAAACCATGGTTGTCTCGCCCACATGGGAGCAACTAGGATGAGCGTCATCGATTCCTTGTTCATTTTGTACACCACCTTCCTGATGAGAGGAGTTGGTGGAAAAGCGTACGCAAACATCCCTGACCAGTTCATCCACAGGGCATTCCCTTGGGAGTCCGGCTGGGGGAACCTGGATGCAAATCCTGGGCATTGTTTGTTTTCGCTTGTGGCGAATAGGTCTATAGTGGGGAAACCCCACTGAGAGAAGAGATCTTCTACTACGTTTCTGTGAAGGACCCATTCGTGTTCTTCTGGGAGGGAGTCTCTGCTTAGAGCATCCGCTAGGGAATTGAGCTCCCCTGGAACATGTTGTGATGACAGGAAGATGTTCCGTCTGAGTGCCCATATCCATATTTTCTGGGCAAGCTTGGACAGATTTGGCGAACGAGTCCCCCCTTGCTTGTTCAGATAGAACATGGCTGTCGTGCTGTCCGTCCTGATCTGCACCGACAAGTTCAGTAGATGGGGCTCGAACGCCTTTAGCGCTCGGAATACTGCCAGAAGCTCTAGCAGATTGATGTGGTTCTTGGCTACTGAGTGAGACCAGAGACCCTGAGCTGTGTGGTGGAGATGGTGAGCTCCCCACCCAGTCAGGCATGCATCTGTAGTCACCACGGCTTGTACTTCGGGATCGTAAAAGGGTTTCCCCTTTGCGAGATTCTCTCTTGTCCACCAGTGTAGGCTCTGTACGAGTGTTGGCGAAACGACCACTAGATCGTCCCACTGACCACTTGCCTGAGACCACTGTTTCGCCAACCATTCCTGCATGGGACGCATGCGCAGACGCGCGTGGGGGACCAGGTAAATGCATGACGCCATCATGCCCAGTAACCGCATAGCTTTGCGTACTGTTATCTGTTGACCTGACTGATAATGCGGAATTTGCCGAAGTATATTCCGAATTCTCTCTTCCGAAGGGAAGGTCAATCCTTTCTGAGTATCTAGGATAGCTCCTAGAAACTGTTTTGAGGTGCTTGGCACCAGACTTGACTTTTTCTCGTTGATAGAGAAGCCTAATTCGTGGAGGAGGTCGATAGTCCTCTGAATGTTTGACCTGCAAATTCCTGGGGTTTCCCCCGTTATGAGCCAGTCGTCCAGATAAGGGTACACCGGGATTGCCTCCCTGCGTAGGTGTGCAGCTGCCACCGCCAGTACCTTGGTGAATACCCTTGGTGCTGAAGCTATCCCGAAGGGCAGTACCTTGAATTGGTAGTGGCGACTGTCCACCTTGAAGCGCAAGTACTTTCTGTGCGCTGGGAGCATGGAAATATGAAAATAAGCATCTTTCATATCCAAGGTTGCCATGTAATCCCCCTTTTTTAGGAGGGGGATTACCTCTTGTAGCGTGGTCATACAGAATTTTTGGGGCTTGACATACTTGTTGGCAGGCCGTAAGTCCAATACTGGGCGCATTGTCAAATCTTTCTTTGGCACAAGGAAGTAAGTTGAATAGATACCCTTGTTTACCTGGTGTCCTGGGACGAGTTCTATCGCGTCCTTTTCTAGCAGAATGGCGATCTCCTCGAGAAGGATCCTTTGATGCTCTAGGGAGTGCACTCTTTGTCGTGGAGGATGGTTCCGGGGACGCTGCAGTAGTTCTATACAATATCCTGCGGATACTGTTGACAGCACCCATCTGTCTGAGGTGATCCCTTCCCAAGCTTGGGTGAAGGTGGAAATGCGTCCCCCTACTGGGGTTGCGTGACAAGGGACCCTGACCTGAGCGTCACTGTTTTGGTGGAGGCGTGCCACCTCCCTTGTTGGGGCTGCCTCTGCCTCTTCCACGACCTCTCTTGTTACCCCTGCCGTAACTCTGGGTAGACCGCTGGTTGTTATTCCATTGTGTACCCTGTCCCTGGGCATAGTTGCCTCTTTGTGAATTTTGGCCGCGTGGGCGACGAAAATTACTGTTCCCCCTCTGGTTAGGGGGTTTGTTGGTAAGCTGGCCAAGGGATTTGAGAGTCTCATATTCATCTTTGGCATTTTTAAGTGCGTCTTCGACCGCTTTCCCAAACAATAGGTCGGGTTCCACTGGCTTGTCTATTAAAGAAGCCTGGGTTTCTGTCTTGAATCCCGACTGCCGTAACCACGCATGTCTCTTGATAACAGTACCTTCTGCTATCAATCTCCCTGCGTTGTCAGCGGCGTCGAAAGTTGCTTTTAAAATGCAACCAGACACGGCTCTCCCCTCTGCCGAGATCCGAGCCAGCTGGCCCTTTAACGGTTCTGGAGCAGAGGCAATGAGCGCCGCGACTTCTTCCCATTGATGGCAATTGTAACTAGCCAACAGGGTGGTGGAATTCGCAATCCTTGCTTGGTAGGCGGACGTTGAGGCTACCTTCCTGCCAAACCCGTAAAGTTTTTTGCTCTCCTTGTCGGGAGGAGCTTCTGATGAAGATAAGGGCGTGCCAGCCCTTTTTCTAGTGTTGGTAACCACTAGGGAATCTGGTTTAAGATGTCCCCTTATATACAGAGGGTCAGACTGGGCTGCCCGGAAAATCTTTTCAATTCTGGGGTTGACAGCTCTGGTGAGGTTAGGATTCACCAGGGAAGGATCTATTCTTCGTTGGATGGATTTGAGGATAGGGATGGTCTGAGCGACCGGTCTCCTTTCTCCTACAAACTCCTCCGCGAAGTCCCTTTCCTCCTGTACACCGTGGGTGTCGATGTGGAAATGTTCCGCTGCTCGAGCGAGAACCTCGTTAAGGAGGGGCTGGTTATCAACTGGAGAGTCGGTAACTGGGGCTTCGCTTTGTACTGGGGAATCTACTCTGTAAATTTCCTGCTCATTTTCTCCCTCCTCCAGGTCCTCATCCTCTGCATAGTAATCTGTCCCGGTTTGTTCTTCCATAATTTCAAACTCCTGGTCCTCTTCAGGGAAAACTTGTCCCTGGTAACTGGGGAGTGGAGTAGAATATGGAGTGGAGTAAGGCTGAACCTCGAAGGGTTCAGGTCTTTCGAACTGGGGCTTTTTACTTAGCGGGATAGGATCGGAGGAGCCTGAGGGTGTGGCCCCTTGAGGGTTATATGAAAGAAAATGTTCTGGGTTCTTATCATAAAAATCAGCCAAGGAAGACATCCTAGACATGACCCTGTCTATGTCTTCACTGGACCATTCCCTGGAACAGGGTATTACTTTAGTAGGTGATGATTTATGGGACTTTTCAAGGGTAGACTTGTGTTTGCTTGTCTGCCTAGGGTGAGAGGATGGCCTTACAGGAGTGGAAGGCTGTGCTTTCCGCTGTTTCCCCCCCTCCCCGTGCGTGGAAAAATGTTTTCCCTGTCCCTTGGAGGCCCCAGAGACTTTCGACGCCTGGCGCCGAGGGTCTGGAGAGGTATCTGTGTGCTTTTGTGGGGCCTCACTGGTGTTAACCGCGGTCTCGGTATCTTGGAGCGCGGCCTGGGGGTGGAAGTCGTCTTCGTCTCCCGACGATCGAACTTCCGTTAATGTGTGTAGCGAGGCACTCTTGGCAAGAGTGGATGATTGCCTTGCGTCGTGAGGTGATCTCGATCGAGAGCGCCCAGAGGACACCGAGTCGGACCGTTCTTTTTGTGCCTCTTTCCGGGAAGTCGACGTCGTCGAGGTCCGGTTGGTCTTAGTGTGTTTAGTGTGTGTTAGGTGTGTAGCGCTTGCGTCGCCGGGGGTCTTCCCCATAGCCGCCCTGCCGGACGACCTTCCGAGGTCGGGGACCTGCGCTCGCCGGCTGTCTTTCGACGCCGTAATGCCCTCGCCGTCCGAAAGTACGGCGTCGCTGCCATCGCTGAAGGCGCCCTCCGCTACCATGGCCTCCTGCCTGGCGTGGTGGGCCCAACGCTTTGTCGAACGGTCCTTAAGTGTCTTAGGTTTAAACCTACTACACGCTCTGCAGTTCGCTTCGGGGTGATCCCTCGGCAAGCAGAGATTGCACGTGGCGTGCCTGTCGACCCAAGGGTATTTGCGATTGCACTTGGGGCAGAATTGAAAAGGGGTACCCTCCATACGCACCTTAAGGCAGCGGGCTGCTAAGTGTAGGAATATATAAAATGTAACTATATATCAAGAGTGAAGAGTATGTACCACCCCCCACTCTCCCTACTTGTAAGGGCCGAGGCCAGCGGCCTACTAGGCCCGGGCCGAGGCCAGCGGCCTTCCGAGGCCCAGATCCGTCGTGCAGCAGTCGACGGTCGATGACTTCTCCAGCCGTCAGTGAAAAAACTTTGTTAAAGGGACATTATGGTTAAGTTGCGCTACTAAAAACCTATGAAATTCAGTGAAAAAACTTTGTTAAAAGGGACGTTATGGTTCCAAGTAAAACCAAAAAACCCTTGAAATTCGCCAGTTATGGTAAGCTAAGCAACCATAACTCGCGCCACCACTGTGCACTACTAAGACTAACACCCAGAACATCAAAGATGACATCACAAATGTCCTTGATGACATCACATATGTATGTACTTTTCATGAAATATGTGTACAAGGGATTCTTATTATAATGTTGCGAAAAAAGTGCCAAGGATCATTGCAATAAATATCATACCCTAATTAGTGCATTGAATGATGCATTGATATAAATAGCATTCTATTAAGGGGTTCTATCTAGTATACTAAGCTACTCATGCAGAAACATAGCATTGTGTGCAGCGTACAAGATGAAGGTATAATATTCGTAATGTTAATATGTTGAATAATTAAATGATAATTGTTTTCTTAATAGATTTTTGTGTACTGTGAAATATGTAATAAGTAGCTAATAAAACCCATGTATTACCTAATTGCCTTACTATAGACAAAACACAAAGAGACAAGAACACATACCAATATGGGTATATACAGGGAAAGTGAAGTTAGTAAAAAAGCACAAGTAGTAGCAGAAACAATTCATAACCTAACTGATTATTTTCATGCAAATAAATGATTGCTGTTTCAAAGCTGCTATTTACCCTATGTATATGAATCACTTGATGTGATTGGACCCTAAGGAAAGTAGTGTGAGTACAATGTATACAAATATGACCATATACAGGGAAAGTACAGCCATAAAAAAAAACAACAGAACTATCAGAAAGTGCTGATAAGTCTATTGATTATCTTTATGCACAAAAAGGATTGCTGTCTTTCAAGCTTGTGTCTTCCCCTATGTATATGTTTCATATGATGTGACTGGACTCTAAGGGAATTACTGTAAGAACCTACTTGAAGGATACGTCTACAAATAAAATAATTTTTTTAGTTTGACTGTTACTGAAGAAAACCATGTGGCCTAGATATGTCAGCAAAAGAAAAAAGAGTGAGCCAGACATGTGATGTCATCAGTGATGTCATCAATGACATTTGTGATGTCATCTTTGATGTCGTGGGTGTTAGTCTTAGCAGTGCACGGTGGTGGCGCGAGTTATGGTTGCTTAGCTTACCATAACTGGCGAATTTGAAGGGTTTTTCAGTTTTACTTGGAACCATAACGTCCCTTTAACAAAGTTTTTTCATTGAATTTCATAGGTTTTTATTAGCGCAACTTAACCATAACGTCCCTTTAACAAAGTTTTTTTACTGCATTTCATAGGTTTTTATTAGTGCAACGTCACCATAACATCCTTTTCAATAGATGAAGACCACTAGCATCTTAGGTCCTCAAAGTGGGAACCCCAGGTGGTAAAAAAAAGATTTTTCTTCCCATACCGGCGTCCCGGTGCAGGAAGGAAAATCTTTTACTAAGATGGCCACCATGGAAAGGGAAGGCGGGGTGTATAAAGAGAACACAACAGGGCATGAGCGGGGGGTGGGGTGGGGAACAGGAGAGAGACACGGGGCATGAGCGGGGAGTGGAGGGCAACAGCAGGGAGACACGGGGCATGAGCGGGGGGTGGGGGGAACACAAGGGAGACACGGGGCATGATCGGGGGGTGGGGGTAACAGGAGAGAGACACGGGGCATGATGGGGTGGGGGGTAACAGGAGAGAGACGCGGGGCATGAGCAGGGGGTGGGGGGGCAACAGCAGGGAGACACGGGGCATGAGCGGGGGTGGGGGGCAACAGCAGGGAGACACGGGGCATGAGCGGGGGGTGGGGGTAACAGGAGAGAGACACGGGCATGAGCGGGGGTTGGGGGAAACAGCAGGGAGACACGGGCATGATCGGGGGGTGGGGGGTAACAGGAGAAAGACGCGGGCATGAGCAGGGGGTGGGGGGCAACAGCCGGGAGACACGGGGCATGAGAGGGGGGTGCGGGGCAACAGGAGAGAGACACGGGGCATGAGCGGGGGGTGGGGGTCAACACCAGGGAGACACGGGGCATGATCGGGGGGTGGGGGGTAACAGGAGAGAGACGCGGGGCATGAGCGGGGGGGTGGGGGGAGGGGAGACGGGTGGGGGTCAGGGAGACACGGGGGCATGAGCGGGGGGTGGGGGTCGGGGAGACACGGGGGCATGAGCGGGGGGTGGGGGTCGGGGAGACACGGGGGCATGAGCGGGGGGTGGGGGGTCGGGGAGACACGGGGCATGAGCGGGGGGTGGGGGGTCGGGGAGACACGGGGCATGAGCGGGGGGGAGACACGGGGCATGAGCGGGGGGAGACACGGGGCATGAGCGGGGGGTGGGGGGGAGGGGAGACACGGGGCATGAGCGGGGGGTGGGGGGGAGGGGAGACGCGGGGGGTGGGGGGAGGGGAGACGCGGGGGGTGGGGGGAGGGGAGACACGGGGCATGAGCGGGGGTGGGGGGAGGGGAGACACGGGGCATGAGCAGGGGGTGGGGGGAGGGGAGACACGGGGCATGAGCAGGGGGTGGGGGGAGGGGAGACAGGGCATGAGCAGGGGTGAGGGGAGACACAGGGCATGAGCGGGGGTGGGGGGAGGGGAGACAGGGCATGAGCGGGGATGGGGGGAGGGGGGAGACAGGGCATGAGCGGGGGTGGGGGGGAGGGGAGAGACAGGGCATGAGCGGGGGTGGGGGGGAGGGGAGACACAGGGCATGAGCGGGGGTGGGGGGGAGGGGAGACACAGGGCATGAGCGGGGGTGGGGGGGAGGGGAGACACAGGGCATGAGCGGGGGTGGGGGGGAGGGGAGACACAGGGCATGAGCGGGGGTGGGGGGGAGGGGGAGGGGAGACAGGGCATGAGCGGGGGTGGGGGGGAGGGGAGACAGGGCATGAGCGGGGGTGGGGGGGGAGACAGAGGGCAGGGGTGGGGGGGAGGGGAGACACAGGGCAGGGGTGGGGGGGAGGGGAGACACAGGGCAGGGGTGGGGGGGAGGGGAGACACAGGGCATGAGCGGGGTGGGGGGGAGGGGAGACACGGGGCATGAGCGGGGGTGGGGGGGAGGGGAGACACGGGGCATGAGCGGGGGTGGGGGGGAGGGGAGACCCACGGGGCATGAGCGGGGGGTGGGGGGAGGGGAGACACACGGGGCGTGAGCGGGGGGTGGGGGGAGGGGAGAGACACGGGGCATGAGCGGGGGTGGAGGGGAGAGACACGGGGCATGAGCGGGGGGTGAGGGGGAGGGGAGACACACGGGGCATGAGCGGGGGGAGGGCTAGAGACACACGGGGCATGAGCGGGGGGAGGGCTGGAGACACGGGGCATGAGCGGGGGGAGGGCTGGAGACACACGGGGCATGAGCGGGGGGTGGGTGGGAGGGCTGGAGACACACGGGGCATGAGCGGGGGGTGGGTGGGAGGGCTGGAGACACACGGGGCATGAGCGGGGGGTGGGTGGGAGGGCTGGAGACACACGGGGCATGAGCGGGCTAGAGACACAAGGGGCATGAGCGGGCTAGAGACACACGGGGCATGAGCAGGGGGTGGGGGGGAGAGACACGGGGCATGAGCAGGGGGTGGGCGGAGCGAGAGACACACACGAGGCATGAGCAGGGGGTGGGTGGGAGGGCTAGAGACACACGAGGCATGAGCAGGGGGTGGGTGGGAGGGCTAGAGACACGAGGCATGAGCAGGGGGTGGGTGGGAGGGCTAGAGACACACGAGGCATGAGCAGGGGGTGGGGGGAGAGACACGGGGCATGAGCAGGGGGTGGGGGGAGGGAGAGACACAGGGCATGAGCAGGGGGTGGGGGGAGGGAGACACACGGGGCATGGGCGGGGGGGAGGGAGAGACACGGGGCATGAGCGGGGGTGGGGGGGAGGCAGAGACACACGGGGCATGAGCGGGGGTGGGGGGAGGGAGAGACACACGGGGCATGAGCGGGGGTGGGGGGGAGGGAGAGACACGGGGCATGAGCGGGGGTGGGGGGGAGGGAGAGACACACGGGGCATGAGCGGGGGTGGGGGGAGGGAGAGACACACGGGGCATGAGCGGGGGTGGGGGGAGGGAGAGACACACGGGGCATGAGCGGGGGTGGGGGGGAGACAGACACACGGGGCATGAGCGGGGGTGGGGGGGAGGGAGACACACGGGGCATGAGCGGGGGTGGGGGGGAGGGAGACACACGGGGCATGAGCGGGGGTGGGGGGGAGGGAGACACACGGGGCATGAGCGGGGGTGGGGGGAGGAGAGACACGGGGCATGAGCGGGGGTGGGGGGAGGAGAGACACGGGGCATGAGCGGGGGTGGGGGGGAGGGAGAGACACACGGGGCATGAGCGGGGGTGGGGGGAGGGAGAGACACACGGGGCATGAGCGGGGGTGGGGGGGAGGGAGAGACACGGGGCATGAGCGGGGTGGGGGGGAGGGAGAGACACGGGGCATGAGCGGGGTGGGGGGGAGGGAGAGACACGGGGCATGAGCGGGGGTGGGGGGAGGGAGAGACACGGGGCATGAGCGGGGGTGGGGGGAGGGAGAGACACGGGGCATGAGCGGGGGTGGGGGGGAGGGAGAGACACGGGGCATGAGCGGGGGTGGGGGGGAGGGAGAGACACGGGGCATGAGCGGGGGTGGGGGGAGGGAGAGACACGGGGCGGGGGTGAGGGGAGGGAGAGACACGGGGCATGAGCGGGGGTGGGGGGGAGGGAGAGACACGGGGCATGAGCGGGGGTGGGGGGAGGGAGAGACACGGGGCATGAGCGGGGGTGGGGGGGAGGGAGAGACACGGGGCATGAGCGGGGGTGGGGGGGAGGGAGAGACACGGGGCATGAGCGGGGGTGGGGGGGAGGGAGAGACACGGGGCAAGAGCGGGGGTGGGGGGGAGGGAGAGACACGGGGCATGAGCGGGGGTGGGGGGGAGGGAGAGAGACACGGGGCATGAGCGGGGGTGGGGGGGAGGGAGAGAGACACGGGGCATGAGCGGGGGTGGGGGGGAGGGAGAGAGACACGGGGCATGAGCGGGGGTGGGGGGGAGGGAGAGAGACACGGGGCATGAGCGGGGGTGGGGGGGAGGGAGAGAGACACGGGGCATGAGCGGGGGTGGGGGGGAGGGAGAGACACACGGGGCATGAGCGGGGGTGGGGGGGAGGGAGAGACACACGGGGCATGAGCGGGGGTGGGGGGGAGGGAGAGACACACGGGGCATGAGCGGGGGTGGGGGGGAGGGAGAGACACACGGGGCATGAGCGGGGGTGGGGGGGAGGGAGAGACACACGGGGCATGAGCGGGGGTGGGGGGAGGGAGAGACACACGGGGCTTGAGCTGGGGTGGGGGGAGGGAGAGACACGGGGCTTGAGCTGGGGTGGGGGGGAGGGAGAGACACACGGGGCATGAGCGGGGGTGGGGGGGAGGGAGAGACACACAGGGCATGAGCGGGGGTGGGGGGGAGGGAGAGACACACGGGGCATGGGTGGGGGGGAGGGAGAGACACACGGGGCATGAGCGGGGGTGGGGGGGAGAGACACGGGGCATGAGCGGGGGTGGGGGGAGGGAGAGACACGGGGCATGAGCGGGGGTGGGGGGGAGGGAGAGACACGGGGCATGAGCGGGGGTGGGGGGGAGGGAGACACACGGGGCATGAGCGGGGGTGGGGGGGAGGGAGACACACGGGGCATGAGCGGGGGTGGGGGGGAGGGAGAGACACAGGGCATGAGCGGGGGTGGGGGGGAGGGAGAGACACGGGGCATGAGCGGGGGTGGGGGGGAGGGAGAGACACGGGGCATGAGCGGGGGTGGGGGGGAGGGAGAGACACGGGGCATGAGCGGGGGTGGGGGGGAGGGAGAGACACGGGGCATGAGCGGGGGTGGGGGTGGGGGGGAGGGAGAGACACGGGGCATGAGCGGGGGTGGGGGGGAGAGACACGGGGCATGAGCGGGGGTGGGGGGGAGGGAGAGAGACACGGGGCATGAGCGGGGGTGGGGGGGAGGGGGAGAGACACGGGGCATGAGCGGGGGTGGGGGGGAGGGAGAGAGACACGGGGCATGAGCGGGGGTGGGGGGGAGGGAGAGAGACACGGGGCATGAGCGGGGGTGGGGGGGAGGGAGAGAGACACGGGGCATGAGCAGGGGTGGGGGGGAGGGAGAGAGACACGGGGCATGAGTGGGGGTGGGGGGGAGGGAGAGACACGGGGCATGAGCGGGGGTGGGGGGGAGGGAGAGACACACGGGGCATGAGCGGGGGTGGGGGGGAGGGAGAGACACACGGGGCATGAGCGGGGGTGGGGGGAGGGAGAGACACACGGGGCTTGAGTGGGGGTGGGGGGGAGGGAGAGACACACGGGGCATGAACGGGGGTGGGGGGGAGGGAGAGACACACGGGGCATGAACGGGGGTGGGGGGAGGGAGAGACACACGGGGCATGAGCGGGGGTGGGGGGGAGGGAGAGACACACAGGGCATGAGCGGGGGTGGGGGGGAGGGAGAGACACACGGGGCGTGGGGGGGAGGGAGAGACACACGGGGCATGAGCGGGGGTGGGGGGGAGAGACACGGGGCATGAGCGGGGGTGGGGGGAGGGAGAGACACGGGGCATGAGCTGGGGTGGGGGGGAGGGAGAGAGACACGGGGCATGAGCGGGGGTGGGGGGGAGGGAGAGAGACACGGGGCATGAGCGGGGGTGGGGGGGAGGGAGAGAGACACGGGGCATGAGCGGGGGTGGGGGGAGGGAGAGAGACACGGGGCATGAGCGGGGGTGGGGGGGAGGGAGAGACACGGGGCATGAGCGGGGGTGGGGGGGAGGGAGAGACACACGGGGCATGAGCGGGGGTGGGGGGGAGGGAGAGACACACGGGGCATGAGCGGGGGTGGGGGGAGGGAGAGACACACGGGGCTTGAGCGGGGGTGGGGGGGAGGGAGAGACACACGGGGCATGAACGGGGGTGGGGGGGAGGGAGAGACACACGGGGCATGAGCGGGGGTGGGGGGGAGGGAGAGACACACGGGGCATGAGCGGGAGTGGGGGGGAGGGAGAGACACACGGGGCGTGGGGGGGAGGGAGAGACACACGGGGCATGAGCGGGGGTGGGGGGGAGAGACACGGGGCATGAGCGGGGGTGGGGGGAGGGAGAGACACGGGGCATGAGCGGGGGTGGGGGGGAGGGAGAGACACGGGGCATGAGCGGGGGTGGGGGGGAGGGAGACACACGGGGCATGAGCGGGGGTGGGGGGGAGGGAGACACACGGGGCATGAGCGGGGGTGGGGGGGAGGGAGACACACGGGGCATGAGCGGGGGTGGGGGGGAGGGAGACACACGGGGCATGAGCGGGGGTGGGGGGGAGGTAGAGACACGGGGCATGAGCGGGGGTGGGGGGGACGGAGAGACACGGGGCATGAGCGGGGGTGGGGGGGAGGGAGAGATGGGGCATGAGCGGGGGTGGGGGGGAGGGGGAGAGATGGGGCATGAGCGGGGGTGGGGGGGAGGGAGAGACACGGGGCATGAGCGGGGGTGGGGGGGAGGGAGAGACACGGGGCATGAGCGGGGGTGGGGGGGAGGGAGAGACACGGGGCATGAGCGGGGGTGGGGGGGAGGGAGAGACACAGGGCATGAGCGGGGGTGGGGGGTAGGGAGAGAAACACAGGGCATGAGCGGGGGTGGGGGGTAGGGAGAGAAACACAGGGCATGAGCGGGGGTGGGGGGGAGGGAGAGACACACAGGGCATGAGCGGGGGTGGGGGGGAGGGAGAGACACAGGGCATGAGCGGGGGTGGGGGGGAGGGAGAGACACAGGGCATGAGCGGGGGTGGGGGGGAGGGAGAGACACAGGGCATGAGCGGGGGTGGGGGGGAGGGAGAGACACACAGGGCATGAGCAGGGGTGGGGGGAGGGAGAGACACAGGGCATGAGCGGGGTGGGGGGGAGGGAGAGACAGGGCATGAGCGGGGGTGGGGGGGAGACAGGGCATGAGCGGGGGTGGGGGGGAGGGAGACACAGGGCATGAGCGGGGGTGGGGGGGGAGGGAGACACAGGGCATGAGCGGGGGTGGGGGGAGGGAGAGACACAGGGCATGAGCGGGGGTGGGGGAGGGAGAGACACGGGGCATGAGCGGGGGTGGGGGAGGGAGAGACACACGGGGCATGAGCGGGGGTGGGGGGAGGGAGAGACATACACAGGGCATGAGCGGGGGTGGGGGGTAGGGAGAGAAACAGGGCATGAGCGGGGGTGGGGGGGGAGGGAGAGAAACACAGGGCATGAGCGGGGGTGGGGGGGAGGGAGAGACACAGGGCATGAGCGGGGGTGGGGGGGAGGGAGAGACACACAGGGCATGAGCGGGGGTGGGGGGGAGGGAGAGACACAGGGCATGAGCGGGGGTGGGGGGGAGGGAGAGACACAGGGCATGAGCGGGGGTGGGGGGGAGGGAGAGACACAGGGCATGAGCGGGGGTGGGGGGGAGGGAGAGACACAGGGCATGAGCGGGGGTGGGGGGGAGGGAGAGACACACAGGGCATGAGCGGGGGGGGGGGAGGGAGAGACACAGGGCATGAGCGGGGGTGGGGGGGAGGGAGAGACACACAGGGCATGAGCGGGGGTGGGGGGGAGGGAGAGACACAGGGCATGAGCGGGGGTGGGGGGAGGGAGAGACACAGGGCATGAGCGGGGGTGGGGGGGAGGGAGAGACACAGGGCATGAGCGGGGGTGGGGGGGAGGGAGAGACACAGGGCATGAGCGGGGGTGGGGAGGAGGGAGAGACACAGGGCATGAGCGGGGGTGGGGAGGAGGGAGAGACACAGGGCATGAGCGGGGGTGGGGGGGAGGGAGAGACACACAGGGCATGAGCGGGGGTGGGGGGGAGGGAGAGACACACAGGGCATGAGCGGGGGGAAGTTATAAGCCGCCCAAAAAGTGCTCTTCCTATGGAAACATCGTGGCAGTGTAATATATATATATATATATATATATATCTGTGTATACCCAATCCCGGTAATCTAGGGAGAGGAGTGCCGCTGGTCAAATGCGTCTCTTGGAGACAGCACTTTTGCACCAGGATTCCTGCCATAGTTCGCTATTAAGCGGGATTTCTTCTGATTAGTAAGCCCCCTGATGTTCCAGGAAAGGATTGTTAGTATCGCCCCATGACGACCAGCAGGTGCTGGGCTAGTCAGGTCCCCGGCGGAGCCCTGCTATTCCCTGCCAAAAAGTGTGTCATGTGAGCATACAGTGCGATATCACATTTACCTGTATCCGCTTCAGCCATGTACCCCATGTGAGTTTCCAAGTGGCAACATAAATTCCCAACACCACAAACAATTGAACGTACCCGCCAAGCATCCCCCCAACCCCACTCGTCCCACGCTAGAAACCAAACCCTACCGGCATCCCATCAACCCACCCCTCTTCAACCATCCCCTTGTTTCAACCAAAACAAACCACAGATATTACAGCTAGTGGTGCACTAAGGGTGGCCCGCACGCTCCAAATGGCGACAGCAACTATAATTCCACCTCTGGGACATATACTGTTCCGGGTTGTTAATCAAGTCATTATTACACATACATTTCAGGGCTCGTCGCGATGCTGTACCCGATCAAGGGTGTTGTGGAGAGCGGTCCTGTGGCTCCTGAGGTTTGGTCAAGTTCGACGCAAACCGCTCAGCCGCTTCCGGTGATGTAAAATAGATTGTTGAGCCATTATGTTATGTTACACCCGGAGCTTGGCGGGGAATAGCATTGCGTATTTTACTCCTTTCCTGCGCAGGGTTGTTTTTGCTGCTTGGAATGTTTTCCGCTGAACCTGTACCCCGGGCAACAGCCGGATTGTGGATGAACCCCATCACAGTTCTCCCCTCTCTCTGGCAGTGCAGATAATAACGTCTCGATCTCTATAATTTAATATTCTGGCTATGATCGGACGCTCAGGGGCCCCTGGTGGGGGCCGATTGGCCAAAAGATCTATGGGCTCTCTCCACCATAAACATTGATGTAAGCAGGGGATTACCCAGTACCTCTACTAGCAAAGTTTCCACGAATTTCTGTAGGTTGTCAATGGCCGTCGACTTTGGCACCCCAAGTATCCGGACATTATTACGCATAGATCTCCCCTCTAAGAATTCATTCTTGGCCTGGATCTTATTGACCGACTGTTGTATTCCCACAATTTCTTGCTGAAGGGTGACCACCTTGCCCTCACTCTCCCCAATCCGCTGTTCTGCCTCGGACATATGACCACACAGTTTCTCTATTTGCACTGCTGATACGTCAACTTTGCACGCAAGGGCATCGATTTTGGCCCCCACGCTGTCTGTGCTACTCTTCAGGGTCAGCAACATTTGGTTCAGGGTAGCCACGTCCAACTGAGCTTGGGGTGAGCCGGCCGAGGCCACAGGTGATGTTTGGGTCTAATCAGGGCGGGCAAACTGGTCCATCTTGGCTTGCTTCCGAGGATTTCCCATGCTAGAGACTGTCTCTGATCCCGCCACAGTAGCTGTGGCGCTCATGCGGTTCCTGTGGAAAGTTAGGACACAGACTGCCAAGAGATGAGGAGGCACCACGTGTTGCACCCACAAGTGGACAAGGGCCCGCCACTAACTAGTCTGCTGTTTAGGTAAGCCTGGGCACCAGCAGCAGCAGCCCTATCTCTTCTGGTGTCGAGTCACTGGTCCGCCACCGCTGCCCTGCCCCCAGTTGCTTCTCATTAGTATTGAGAGAGGGTGTCTCCAGAGGGGAGGATATAAGCCCAGAGGGAGCCTAGGCGGATTTTGTGAGATGATGTACCCATTCATGACCCATCTGTGCTCCCAACCACTGACACCCGATGTCCTTCAGCAGGCGAGGCTCCCCAACGTGGCAGTGTCCCAGTTGCCAGCTGAGCATGTTGCGTCTAGGACCGTGCTGGATTTTGAAAATGGTTCCCCACTGGATAGCAGTCTAGGATCGATTTGAGGACATTTATCCAGTCCCCAGTGCGGCCCGGGAGCACCCGACGGCACATATAATATGTCTCTTCCCCAGCAGAGGCACGTGCAAATTCAGGGTCCAGGCAGCACCGGGAGCAACCACCAATGTTGCGTCACCGTCAGAGCCCAGTCCCCCCCAGGGTATGTCCGGAGTCGGAGATGTGGAGGGAGCCCCCTGCACAGCAGGCCAGATAAGGGACCTACACAATCCTCGCACAGGATGGGACTCATGACCTCAGATCGGGGGCCGAGCCGAACTCCACGAAATGGCCCACCAATGCCACGCAGGATGAATGTGGTACAGCAGGGACATGCAGGCAGCCTCTGCGGGCGTCTCCCCTCTGGCGTATGTAGAGGCTCCGATTCGGGCCTGGCTCCGGCAGAGCTGTCAGTTCCTCCTCCAATGTTGTCCCGGGAGGGAGACAGTGGAGGGGGGGGCGGTGGGGGAGTCCGTTCATTCAGGCAGGCTTCCAGGAGGTAGCAGGCATCTAGAGGCTCAACAACCTCTCCCTTAAATCTCAGGACGGCAACCCTGCCACTCCGCCTGCGGCTCGCCGGTGCTCAGAGGCCTTTCTCCGAGGACTTCCGGCCAAGCGTCCCGGCTAGGGCTCAGCAGGGCCGCAAACTCATCATCCATTCCACCCCTCACACGGGGCTAGGGTCGCCGCAGATGGATCACGAGAAAGCCTGCAGCCAACACTAACCCGGTCGCTGCTAACCAGAAAAATTCGACCACTTGCGATGTTAAAAGTAGATTCAATGGAAACATTTTCCATTGAATCTACTTTTAACATCTCGTTTTTTCTCGTTAAGGTGGACGTGCTTGCAATAGAGGTTCGGTCCACCCTAAACAAGCAGAGTAACCACCCAGATGAACAGTATTTTAGACTGTATCCCCCCTTTTTCGTTGTGTACTTTTGTGGTTGGATTTTTTCCTTCTTTTCCCTGTGGCACTTTTTGCCCATACTATGGTGCAGAAGCATCAGTAGAGTGTAAGTGCGAGTGCACAGGTTGAGTAATATATGTGATTAGATGTATATGTATAGTTTGTCTTGAAAGGTTTTAATGTTGTATAAAATGCAGTAAAATAAATGAAGATGATATATTTTTTCTAACAAAGAGTGGTGGGCATAACAATTTGTGAACTTCTCAGATTGTCTTTGTTCTGATCTGTTGCAACTTAGGGACAAAAGAAGGGGTAGTTGACCTATCTTTCTCCTTTTGAAATATTGTGTTGGTACAGTTCCGTACCGCCACTGAACAATTGAACCTACACTTGTGTGTACAAGTAATTGAGGGGCAGTGGCTGATGTTTATAGAGTGATGTTGATCTATATTCACCGATTAGATTTACACCTCTGGCACTGGAGTTAAAGCAAATTAATAAGCGCTATTCTGGTTTGTGTTTTCTTAGGAGAGTTAATGAAGCATTGACTCTTCATTGCTTACGAGATTTATCAGTCCATTAATTGGCCTGAGGTAAGCATTTATCTTAGGCCAGAATGGGGTCTATATACTTGTTGCGCAATATATACAGCATTATTTATAGCTGTTTTTGTGTGTTTTCATGATACAGGAAGTGACACTTTGCAAGTCCAGACTATCTAGTTTGATGGAGACCACTATACACAATTGAAAATAGGGACCCTGTGGACAACAAAGGCTTTTTTCACAATATTCTTTCATATATTGAGAGGGAATAAACATGTTTTTTTAACATACATATTGTAAAGCAGCGTATTAAAATATTTTAATTGTGTGTTCGAGATCGTGTAAATACCTAGCACGACTGGCTGTTTAATGCGATTGATTTGTCTTGTCTATGTGTTAGTCCTTTTTTCTTGTGTTGTTGTGCTATCCAGTGAATTTGTTATAGTAACTCTAGTGTTTATCATCTAAATGACTAGGAATGATTAAGTTGAGTTTAGATTCACAAGTCACTTTGTATATCACCTTTTTACTTGCCTAGTTTTTATGAGCAGGTTTTTAAAATTGTATTCAATATGCTAATAAATTGTACTTTTTTATTGAAAATAGGGTAATTGAATTATTTACCTTGTGCCACTGCCATATATCAAAAATATTGAACTATACACACATGCTCTAGGTCTGTTGGTTTATAGTTGTCTTTAGCTCTGGTGTAGCAGGTGAGTGCGTGTGTCCTTTCTGCTGCCTGACCCCAGGGCCTTGTCATTTTCGTGTCTTTGCGTGGGTTTCTAGCCTCGGCGCTCTGTTTCCTCTCACCCACCGGTTTCCTGCTTCGTTGGGCAGTATCCCTCCCTCCGATCCGCCCCCCCTGCTGATTGGATAGTGTAGCCTCGCTACAATGAGCTACAAGACCATCTGATCCTGCCTTGCTCCCTTCTCCCAACCGCCCTCTCTCCTGATTGGTTAATCACTGCTCTTAACACATCTGCCCTGGGCAGCCCCAGCTGGTAAGGGCCCCAAGGCAAAGGGCCGTTCCTACAGCAGCGGCTCCAGACAGCATCTGCAGATGTCAGCAGGGGAAGCGGCCGCCCACTAACATAAACCAAGCCTAAACTACCAACTAACCCTCAATCCCTCAGTGACACATACAACCAAACAGGCTCCCTGTGCCCCATCAACGTAGCTTGCTCAATGCACTGAGCTCAAGAGAAAGGACCAGCAGCTCCCCCAACTGAGTCCCCAAGCATAGTGTCATACTCTGACCACCCCCCAACAGGCAACAGCGAGGTGGTTGCAAAAGCATGATTCCACCTGAAAACCAGCAGTAGCAGCAGGCTGCAATGCCCAGACGCCCCAAATGAGGAACAGACTGCCGTCAACCAGCATCAACAGATAAGGTAAGAACAATTTTCACTGATACTAATGACCACCACAACATAACAACCCACCACACAGTAGCACCACCATTAAAGAAATAGACCAATCAATCACATCCATCACACTCACTAGGAAATCCTTCATCAACACAAAATATTTTAAAACCAAATCATACAGTGAAACCTATGCCCCCTCTTACTATACAGGGTTCTCAAATCTAGGTGTATCCCCCATATCTGCC